>NW_028258317.1:37257500-37870000 GCF_053883595.1 Heterocephalus glaber
TATCTGACTCCTCCTTAAAGTCAAAATGAGAATGAAAATAAATGTTTTGAAACAATTCAGGATAGCGAGGCAGCCAGGACAGTGCAACTGAAGACACTCATGAGAGAGGACTTTCAGAACTGCTTCGGAAGGTGGCAAGAATCAGGGAATAAGTGTGTTTTAAATAAGGGATGGTATTTTGTGGGAAATTAATGGCAGTATTCTTTTACTGTAATAATTTTTTGTTTAAACATTCACTGTGTTGTTTGATCATACATTGCATATTCCCATAGTGCTATATGTTAAATAAGGCATTCTTCAACAAAAATAATCAGATGTCCCACTGTCACTTACAACTTATTCTAATGTATTGAAAGCTCAGGTAGGAGTAGATACATTGGTCTTGTTACTCCTTGAAGAGAGATCTTTCACGTAGAACCTAATGCTGTCTGATCAGTGTGCTTCCAAAGGGAGATTATGGTTTCTCAACTGACCAAAATGAGGGCAAGTGCACTGGTACTCCATTGAGGGATATCAAGATTAAATTTTTTGCTAGCATTTGTTGCTAAAATGTAAATAAACACAATGGAACCCCCAGCATCAAATTTGGAAGCAGCTTTATCTTCCAGTGGTTCTCAAAAGACAAGTAACTGTGGTTGTCTCTCATGAACCTTTCACTGGCCAAATGTTATGAGAAAATAAAGGCATCATGTACTGAGAGCTGTCTTTCCTTCCATTTGATAAATGTCAGTGTGAGGCTGCCAAGTATTTTTGACTAGAAAGGCTATTCTGTATCGTGAGATGATGATCCTTTAGCTTTTTGGGATCAACAGTTATTTTTTATAAAATAATGGCAACTGACAGTCATATTGCTAATGCATTCTTACTGACAACCTACGCTGGTCTCCCAGTATTTTTAAAAATTTTATTTTACTGATCCATCTAATTGCAGCTAGCTGTTAATGGTGAGTAGCAAGACTAGTTACAGTTTCTCCACTGATCTCTTAATACTATACATTTGATCATCCAATGATAAACTTAGGGCTCCAATTAATTTCAAAGCTTACCTATTTGACTTAAGACCTCATCGGCAATTTGAAGCACAGTTTCCCATGACCCACACTAGCCTGACCTAGTTCTACCTGCCTCCTTGCCAATAACGCCTTACTTTTATGTTGTGCATTGTAGTTCCCCAAATTCTTTCACATGTATCAGCTTATTTGATCCTCCCATCACTTCTGTGAGGGAAGCAAGTATTATTAGTTACAATTAACAGATTAAAAACAAGGTTCAAGGAAGCAAGATCACTTGCTCCTGGTCATTCATCTAAATAAGTAACTGAAAAAGACAGAGGTTCCTATTCTAATATACTGTACCGAACAGCTCCACAAATCTAGGGGGTTTCTCCTGACAAGTGTATTGACAAGCCTGTCTATTTTAAATTTGTGTTGGGTTAATCTAATGTTCTAACATTATGTATTGAAAATTTTGTATCACTCAGCAAAAAAAATTAAGACTTTTATTAAATTATGGATCCTAAATTTTTTTTGGATTGGAATCACGCTAACCTTTCTGGGCAAACCTAAGGTAAAATCAAGCTCTGAATTTATGCCTTCATTCATTCAACAGCTATTTCCTGGGCACTTATTGTACTGCAAATGTCTAGACCAGACCACATTTTTAAGTACTGTTCTAAATAACTTAATAATTCCTTATTCATCACGGAAGAAAATACTATAATTCTTCAAATTCAAATGTCCTATACAGTAAATACTAAAAGCTACATTACACATCACTAATGTTATCTATCCTGATGATTTCTTCCATAACCCCACCCCACAAAGCTCTTTTAAGAATGTGAAATTTGCTAAATTTAAATGACAGAATTTAGTTTTGAGTTGTCATCTTATTATAGGTCCAGTTAAGAAGTTCCTTTATACCCTCTAATCCTAGCTACTCAAGAGGATGAGGCAGGGGTATTGCAAGTTCAAGGACAGGCTGGGAAACTTAGCAAGATCCTGTCTTAAAATAAGGGGTAGCTCAGCATAAGGCCCTGGGTTCCATTCTCAGCAGGAAGAAGAAAAAATCCCTACACCTAAATCTACTAGCACGAGTTGAGAGCCATGTTTGTTGAGTGCATGTGTCAGAACATGCATGGGACTGAGAAGTACTGTAAGTGAAAAGGCATTTTGTTCTGGACTAAATCATTATAAAATCCATTATGATACCTGAAAACTTTCCATCTCCAATTCAAAGGGATTATAACTAACAGAATTATCATATCTAGAAGATTTACAACTATTACTGTTCAAATTATTTTAAAGTTATTTTGATAAATTCTAATCTCAGGGAATTGTTTTAAACTGTAAAACTGTTACTCTTTTTTAGATATAAAACTAAGAATGGTCTCTCAATTAGAAAAAAATTTTAGGAATAACTGGAGCTTTTTAGTAATATTTCACAAAGTGTCAGTAAAATAAACTCTCAAATTTCATGTTACTTATTCACGATAGTGATTCAAAAACTAAAACACCTATCAAATATCATTTTGGATGGTATTCTGGAATAGAAGCTGTAATTTTAAATAGTTAATTGAAATAATAAATATAAACATTTAATTTGATTGCATTTCCATGTTTTAATACGAATTTTATTTCAGTAGGACAAGAAGAATGATCATAGCTGTACCACTAGTCACAGATATTTTTTAAAAGTTTACTAGCAGATAAAAGCAAAACAGAAAGTTATCTTCCTTTGGACCTATCATTTTAGGAGGGACATTTTTGGGTGCAAGGTCACCAACGCAGTACAAGTGTTCCCTAAACCCCAAGTCTGTCTCTGCCCATTCAGTCTATTTTTAAATCGTCCTTTGGCCTCCTTACTTCTGTTCATCCATTCCCTTCTAGTTCATTGTTCCTTCTCTAACCCTCTGGGAGTTGTCAGTTCCTCTGTGAGGTAAAGATCACAGTTCAACATCTTGTAACCTGGGGATTTATCTTCTTCTCAGGCATTAGAAGATGGTTTCAGATTCTACTATTAGAATCCGTGTGCCCATAGTATGTTTTTGATTTGGTCTTAGGAGCCATTACTGATTCTTTGCTCTTTCCTGGGGTTCTCTGAAGACTTCACAGACGACTATTTTACTTTACCCCTTGTCCCTAATCAGATTACTAACTCAACTCAGTCTTTATCTGAAATCACTTTTCCTCCCCATTGGTGTTGCATTATTTTTCTAACCCAAAGGAGCCAGACTCCTAGAGTAGGCATTTCTTGAATTTACATATTGTAATCTCATCTGCTCATTTCCTAAGACAGTCACTGTACATTTGGTAATTCTATTATTATAGATCATTATCTGTGAAACCATTTTGTCTTCCCACAGGAGTGTCTGGAACCCCTGCCGGCCTAGCCTTAAAGAGTTGTCCTGAAATGTACTGATACTTAATCAAAGACTTTACAGAAGTAGATGTTTATTTCTATAACCAGGTTTCTGTTTCTAATTCTATACTTTAAATGCCTTCAAATTTCAGAGCTGTGAAAGGATTTTTATATTATCTACATGTTTCTTGTTTTTATGTGAATAAATACACATATCTGAATAGATAATATCCACCATATTTTATAGGTATGTGAGCAAAAAGAAATCGAATGATTTTGTAGAATAATCAACATATAAATACACAAATATTTATCCATGGAGTAATTATGCTCTAACACCATATCTAAACACAGCTATTTTCCTATCTGAATTTTTTTGGACTTGTTTTTGGAGATTCAAAAAGAAAACTGAAAATGTACTGAAGCAGCAAAAATGCATTTTACAAAGACTGTTTTGAAAATAGTTTCAGGAATATTCAAGCTAGAGGAGATGCTAAATATCCTTAAATAAATCCATTACTCACTGATGAGGAAGTTGAGGGTGCCAGGCTGGTGAACTTCAGTAAAAACATTAGTGAGGGAATTGAGGGGGAGTTCCTTGAGGAACTGAGAGACAGAGCAGGAGGGGGGTCCTCCTCTCTGTGCTCACCCATGCCTTCCTGTGGCCCACGTTTAATACAAGTGCTAAATTCTGTGTTTTAAGCCCAGAGCACATAACCGGGTGTGATCAAGAACTATGGTGAATATTCAAGTCGGAAAAATGCGTTCCAGTGAAAGACACATTGCCATTAATCCCCCTCAAAATCCCCCCTCTCAGTGCAGACACATTTACCCCATCGTGCTGGCCGCTTTCTTAAGCAGTTTGGAAGTCCTTTTTCATGAGTGCTGTGCTGTCGCTCTTGTGGCAGCTTCCATGCCCTGAACCAATGTTTACCTTTCGTGGTCATTTTAACTTTGGGGAAGACCCATATCCAGTGAATAAGGTGGATGAGGAATGCACTGTAATGTTATATTTGACAGAAATTGCTGTAAATGTTTGAGGGAAGAATGATAAAAAATACAGTGAATATTCAAATTTTAAAATTTGATTACAGTAAAAGTCACGTTACCATTAGTCTCCCTCAACATAATCCCTTTGTTTCAAACACACTTATCTCATTGCTCTTTGCAATGTGTCTTTTTTTTTTTTTTGGTACCGGGTATTGAACTCAGGACCTTGCACTTATGAGGCAGGCATCAGAACCACTGGGCTAAATGCCTGGCCCTGCAATGTGTCTTTTACTGTAGGGAGTTTATTTTTTTTTCCCCATTTAGTTTATTGGTACATTTTAGGTATACAGTACAGTTACATTCATCGTTGGGATCTTGTACCTTTACATGACGCGTCTTGGTTCTAATTTTTTTCCCTTCCCCTGCCCTCCCTTCACCCCCTCCACCCTTCCCTATTTACAAAGACTTTTTCCCATGTTTTTCCTTTTCCTTTCTTTCCTTTCCCCTTCCCCTCCTACTTCCCCTATTCCTTTAAACATTTTCTTCCTATTTCACAATATCAATTATACATTTTGATTATTATTTACACTAAAGAAACTATTCAGTATTTACACATGTATCTTATTTATTTCACTTAAGAATATGGCCTCAAGGGGTGGGGAATTTAGCTCAGTGGTTTTGCCGCCTGCTGCTCAAGTTCAAGGACCTGAGTTTGATCCCTGGTACCAAAAAAAAAGAGTATGGCCTCAATGTGTAGGGAGTTTATTTTTAATTAAAGCATTTACCATATGTTTCGAATGCCCCTTATAAAATGATCATACTGAGTTTGAGAGTCAGGGCAGGGAGATGCCCCAGTGTGCCTGCTGTAACTGTCAGAGAGGAGCTGATGGTGAATGACAGGTCAGAGCCAAGTCTTGAAACCCAAATCCAGCAGCCTGAAGCCACTGGGGGTGAGACAGTGGGGAAGAGTCATATTACATATCTCAAGAGACCTGGAAGACACCGTTGTAGTGGTACTCATGCAAAAACAACCATTAAGAATCAGATAAATAGCCTGGGATTTAGCTCAGTGGTTCTGGTGCCTGCCTCGCAAGCGCAAGGTCCCAACTTCAATCCCTGGTACCAAAAAAATAAAAAATAAAAAAATAAAAGAATCAGATAAATAATATGCACAATATGTGACAAACACAGAGAAATAGACCTGAATTCGGAAAGACATAGGCAAAACGAATAAAATTTAGTTCAACAGTGGTCTGACCTTATATGAAATGTTGTTAATTTTGTTTCCTCTTTGTTTTC
This sequence comes from Heterocephalus glaber, assembly GCF_053883595.1. NCBI lineage: Eukaryota > Metazoa > Chordata > Mammalia > Rodentia > Bathyergidae > Heterocephalus > Heterocephalus glaber. The sequence continues at coordinate 37,263,147 of NW_028258317.1, forward strand.
ATATCAATGGATATTGACCAAGTAAGAAAATCGTGATTTTTTTGTCTGTTTTTTTAATGTATTAAAGTTATTTCTTTTTAATTCAATTTTAATTGACAAGAATTTAGAATATTTATGGGATACGGTGTTATATGTATACACTGTGTTTCTTGTTTGAAATCTTTTTTTTTAAGGAAGATGAAAAATGATCTATTGACCTTTAATTTAAAAAATTTTAAAGCTTTTAATAAGCACTAGTGGGAAATTACACACAATCAAACATTACTTATAGGAATAATTCAGCTGCCTCGAATTCATAGAGAATTCTATTTTGTTGGGAAATTTTTGTATGCCCTCGTAAGAACAGATGCTTTAACTCCTGTCAGATATATGAAGGTTTGACAATAGGGCTATGAGTTATTTCACTGAATATAATGAAAGACTCATAATTATTGAGTTATTTTACTAAACACACCAATTTCAAAATTTAGACTTCAGATCATTTTATCTGAATAAATGGTTTATCTTATGGATCAAATTAACTGAATAATTGTCAAATGTATACCAGTTAGAAAAAACTTATGAGAGAAGTAGCATTTTTGGCATTGAATTCTTAATCTTTATAAGTAGGCAGTTGCTAAGTTTCCACTAAGATATTTAAAACTTATTGAATTGTGCCTTAAAGCTCAGTTGTTATTAAAAAGAGAGAGTGAACACTTCCCTTGCTGTCCCCCACTTCTACCTTGCAGATATGTATGAAAGTAAAAACAAAGTATTCAAGTCCTGGAAAGTTCTTTTGACATATATACTCTTTGTATTTTAAACTTATTTTTATTTCTATTGTGTTTCACATGAGCAGAAGTGTTATCTCCCTGTGGCTGACTGTTGTTTTCCCTTTGTTTGTGCCTAGATTTCTGGGCAACCTCGTAACAGTGTTCTCCAGGCAGCACATGCGGTGGCTGTGGGACCTCAGTAGGAGGAAGCCCTTTTGGATAGGCAAGTATCTGTGCTCCACTGAAAAGGGAGGCGAGAACAGGAAGAGGACGGGTCCCACACCTTCGCGCCCTTCCATGGACTGAATGCTTATGGTTTATAATAACAGGGAAAGGTCAGATGGTCAGTCTACACATCTGTCTTCTAAAACTCGTCCTAAGTGCTGGGGGTGTAGCTCAAGGGAGAAGCATGTGTTTAGTATGTGCCAGCCCCTGGGTTCAACCCCCAGCACCAGAAAATAAAACTCACCTTAAACCTTTTGACACAGTAGTTTTCATTTTTCAACATCTATCCCAAAGATATAGAGATGTGGTTAGATTGATAGCTAAGAAAATTTAAGAGAATGGTGTTTCTAAAACGAAAATATTAGAAACATCTATAAATAGAGTATGGTTAAATTATAAAATGGCCATATAAAAATATTTAATGCTTTTATAAGGCCTTAGCTATTATAAGCATGAAAAAATGCTTTATGTTTACCTATTAATTGATTCAAAAATAAATTGATATATATTCTATACAAAATATAATCCATTGCATTTGTAACAAGGTGCTAAGTAAAAAAGCAGAGTCTACTGTTATATGAAGTATGAAATCACTTAGAATAAAAAAAAGAAATTTGAGCCATGCATGGTGGTACATGCCTGTAGACCCAGCATTCTGGTAGGCTGAGTGAGGCAGGAGGATCAAAACTTCAAACGCAGCCTGGTCACCTTAGTGACTTAGTAAGACCCTATCTCAATATAAAACATAAAAGGCCTCGGAGTGTTGCTCAGTGCAAAGGCCTTGGGTTCAATCCCCAGTTCAGCAAAGGAAACAAACAAATAAATTAAATTTATGTGCATGCAGTGTATTCATAAATATAAAGAGTTATAAATTGAAGAATTAGAAATGATTCATCTCTAATAAAAATTATAGATGGTCTTAATTTTGCTCTTTGTTTCTGAAGATTTTAATATTTTCTAATTTTGAATGTACTAATCTTTTCAAGCCCCCTGACAGATGTTATGGCTTTGCCTTCACAAAGTACTTAGGCATAGTGTTATTTTATTGATAATCCAAGTAAGCAATCCTGAAGAAAATGAGGTATTCCTAACCAAAAATATTTCAGTTGCTTCTACCCTAAATATTGACAGCATCATTTGGGAGAAGGCAGTATGGTATGTAACTAGGAATGCCTTCATGGTCAAATTTGAGTTTCAAGATATCAGATTATGCTACTGAAGAGGATTCCTCTCTTATCTTTCCTTTTTTTGTTTCTACTATGAATGAGAGAGAAGGGAGAAAATGCCTCTTTAAAAAACCATTCTGGACACGTTACAACACTAAGTGTAATTTGTAGAAATTGCTGGTGGGAGTAGAGAGGGAAGAAGAGCAAAGCTGCTTTTCCTTGGAGTTGTAGCAGATTGAAACAGTTTAAGCTCCAGACTAAAAATAATACATTGTAAGCTATTTTCAGGTATGAAAAGTAAGACATTGAAATAATGAGGAAGAACAGTGGTCAAAAGTGTTTGTTTTCATGTGATAAGAGCTTTGCCTGTAGGATGATACAGTAATAATAAGCCACCATTTTTTAAATAAGTGGGTATGTCAAGAATTTTCCAGGGATTATCTAATTTAATCCTCAGAACAGCCTTACTTGAAGTATTTTTGTGTCCATTTCTCAGATGAGAAAACAAACCTCAGAGAGGGTAAATTATGTGCCCAGAGTAGCCAACCAGCAACTAGTGGAATTAGACTTGGGACGTAGGTCTGCCTGATGCTAAAGCTTTATACTTATCTTTGTGTTTTGGAGTATTTTCCATTTCTATTATCTGTTTCAGAACCTGAGCCCACATTAACTTGTGTTTAGAACAATAGAATGGACATGATATCGAAAAATAAATGTACTAACATTTTTGGTGCATTCTTTTGGCTCCCATTAGGTTTGAACGACCAAGGGCGCACTGGCCACTGGGTGTGGATTGGCGGTGAACCTCTCACCTTCACCATTTGGAAGAGAAGGTCCCCTCCACATTCACAGTTTGGAAAGAACTGTGTTTTGTTTCAGAGTCAGGGGAAATGGAAAACAAAGAACTGTAGGAAAGGCAAACCTCACAATTTCGTGTGCTCTAGGAAACTCTAAATGTAACTGGCTCTGTGGGTGCCTGCCTGAGATTTCTCACCTATTTATTAACAAGATTTATGAATGTTGCTCCATAGAAAGCAAATTGTCATGACTGGATGGATGCACTTTTGTGATTCTATCTTGTAAAAATAGAACCTAGAGTAATAATTCCAGGAAGGCTAATAAATGAATATTTCTTATAAAATGAGATACAGTTTTTATCTCAGTATCTTTCATGATAAATGCCTGCAGTATTGTACAGTGGACTTATTCCAGAAGACCTAGATAACCACCACTCTCCAAATCTCAGGCAGCACCAATTTTATGTTCCTTGGATTTGATTTATTTACATTACCTCGAATGAGCCCATTCTCAAGTCTATTGTTGGTGCTACTACCATTGTAGTGTAAGCGAAGTGCACCCTCCCACTTCATTAAACCAAGGCTGAGTTGCAAATGGTTTGCTTGTCCTTTGGTACCTTTTAAATGTGAAACCTAAAATTGGAGGCTGTGGAAGGAAAGAAGAATTGTTTTTCTGATGGCTGAATCTTGGAGATGGAGGCTCAAAGTTGCAAAAGTGAGAATTCAGGAAGCTCCCCAGCATCACTCATGAAACATGCCTCCTTCTCAGTATGAATGTCAACATTATGCTACCATCTAAAGCTAAAGATCAGGTTTCTCCAGACTTTCAGAGTCATGAGAAATTTGAAGTAACATAATCTCTTCATTTTCATCAGCGTTTATCGTACTGACTGGCATTTCTCAAGGACATTGGAATAGGGTGTACATGTGAATGATGATTGGCATATGTAAGAAGAATACTGCTTCCTTGGAAGCATCCCCATGAACTAAGCTGATCAATAAAGAAAAGTAACACAGAAAACAGTGATTGAAAAAATATCTACTCAGAATTTTGTTGTAATTTTGAGCCCTTGAATCTTTACTTTCAAAAATGTTATGTTAACTTGATTCTGTAATGGAAAGGTACCTTATTAATTTATAAACTTAGCTGCATGAAATATTTTTTGTAGCAATAAAGCATATTGTATCCCTCCCAGAATGCCTTACTAAAATTAAGGTTTACTCACAGGAAATCAGAACTTTATTTTTAAAATGTTTATTAAAGATTTTCCTCTTTTCATAGTCATTGAAAAATAAGATTGTACCAAATGTAACTTGCTGTATGAGTGCCAGAGTAACTTCAGAATTAAAATTGGGTTATCTAGTAGACTAGAGTTTTGGTGCAAGCCTTTTTTAAATAATACTTTGAGTATTGTAGGCACTAAAAGTGATTTAAGAAAGTCATTCTAGTTTCTGGATATAAAAACGTGGCAGGCTTGGTTTTTTCTGTTCATTTGTTTTATTTCTGTTCATCTGTCAAAGTTTTGACTAACAGAGAGGTGCATAAGAGTCAAACCTTCTGTCTCTTACTTAAATATAAATATGCAGTAATTGTAAAGTCTGGGGGCTCCTTACCTTAGATATCTAAGGTGGCCTTTAGATTGGCATAATGCACAGATCTCCCATGCATCCTCTAGTATACAACCAAATATGCCACACCTATCCTCTACACCAGCTGCAGGGCGGTTCAGGGCTTCTGCAGTGTGGAAAGGTGGGATTAAGCATGAGGAAAAGAAGGAGTAGGTCCTAGGAGGAAAGTGAAAGATTAAAAAATTCAAGGGCAACTGCTTGCTACTGAGATTCTGAAACTCTGAAAATTATTTAGAATTTGAAAGCTATGTCAACTTGATCATGTAGAACTTGGTTGGCGTGGGGAATCTGTTACACTGTTCTGCAATAAAAATAATACAAATATCATGGCAAATGATGGCATACAAAGAGAAAGCTGTAATTTTTACAACAGTAGAAATACCAGTAGAATATTTTAAAATATTCCTGATCATGACAATAGTAATCAAGTTAGGAAATCCAAGTAATTGGAAGACCACACAGATCTGGGTAAGTGTGAGTCCTGGGCAGGATTCACCATGACTTTCCTACTTGATCATGGTTGAGGTTGGACTTGCGGAAGAAGAGGTAAACAGTTGTCAAATGTTCCTCGTGTCCTAATTGGTCACTCCTACTCTTTTGGTTCTAGTGGGAATGGGAAAGAAGGAAACATAGAGATGAGCAGAATGGGGGGACTGGGAGGTTACAGAAGAGAAGAGCCTGGAGAGAAAGGTTGAGCAGGAAAGGACTGATGGTAGCTCAGTCCTAACTGTCACCAGTTTTCTTCCCCAAACTTGAATACTGACTCATAAAACGCTCCCCTGTACCCAAGGGCATGTAACTTTTAAGACTCTTCTGAATGTTGGTCTTAAAAAACATATAGAATGTATTTGCTAAAAATAAATTTTAGCTGAGGATTTAGCTCAGTGGTTCCACCGCCTGCTTCGCAAGTGCAAGGTCCCGAGTCCAATCCCTGGTACCAAAAAATAAATAAATAAAAATAAATTTTAAAAGCATATGATAATCATGTCATCTCCTTCCATGCAGTGGTTAAAACAAACCATGTGGCACTTATTTGCATTTTTGTTTTTGCTTATTTTTAATACAGCCAAAATATATGTACCTATTTTAATCAATACCATGGTTCTGTGCAATTTCAGCCATAAACCGGTGCTGATTAATTTCTTCAACAAAGCAGCATATTAAGTGTACTATAACTAGTGTTGTATCATAATTAATAAAATGAAATTATTTGTAGGTCTCAGATACTATTCTTTTAGTTTTTCATATTTATCTTTTTCCTGGGAATACATGGGTTTGAGGTCTTAATGATAAGCATGTCTCATCTTTACTGTTTAGACCTGCATTTAGTCATATGACATTCACACATCCTTACATCATTCAGTTAAAAGATATTACATATAGATTGTCAACTCTGCACCTGGCATTGTTTTAAATGCTAGAGATCTGTTACTGAATGGGATAGGAAAATAAAAAGCATAAAAGCATAGCACTCTGGGAGGCAGAGGCAGGAGGATTGCAAGTTAGAGCCCTCCTGGGCAACATAGTGACTTAGCAAGACCATGTCTTGAAAATTGAAAAATAAAAATAAATAAAAGGTTAGGGATGTAGCCTAGTGCAAACCCAATAACACCAAAAAATAAAAGTATAAAAGCATAGCACAATATGCAAATTTATCAGGGAGGAAGTCACAGTGAAAAAGCAGTGGTGATATTATTCTTTTCCAGAATTAGAGGGAAGCACAGTCAGATATAAGTAACTCAGACTGACTTTTGCTTTATTTCTCTCCGATTAAGAAACTGATACTAACTTCCTGAGTTTATAATCAGATCAAAGTGTTACTTAGAGCAGCTGCCTCAAGTTTCCTGTCTCCAGGGTCCAGTTAGGCTCTAAGTTTTAAATCTACTTAATTGGTTTTGTTAACAATCACTTTTTCAAAAATGGCAGCACTACATGTGTCAGTATCTTAGAAATTCTTGGAGTAACAGGAATTAGAGAGAGATCTTTGATATCATGTTATCTAATACACTAATATTAAAATAAAGACTGAGGTCCTCAAAAGTTCAGTGTGAAGAAATCAGCACCAGAACTGAGGTCTTCCCAATCCAATGGTAGCTGAATCTCCTCTCACTATTCTACATAGCTATTATAATTCTGTAAGATGGTTTTACTACACTGCAATGAAATAGCTTTGAATTGTAAGTATGATAAAATTCACCGTATACTTTAAAACATTATTGTATGGGCTGGGGATTTAGCTCAGCAGTTTTGGCGCCTGCTGTGCAAGCGCAAGGACCCGAGTTCGATCCCTGGTACCAAAAAAAAAAACCAAAACATTATTGTAAGTGAAAGGAGACAGACCCCAAACCACATACTGTATGATTCTATTTGTATGAAATGTTCAAAATAGGCACAAAGTAGATTAGTGTTTATGAGGGTGTGGAGGAATTGGGAAATTAGGACTAACTACCAATAGGTACAGGTATTCTTTCTGAGATAGAAATACTCTGGAGTTAGTGGTGATGGTTGTACAACATAATAAATACATTAAAAGCCACTGAATTGAGCACTTTAAATTGGTGAATTTTATATTATGTGAAATGTATCTCAACAAAAATGCTACTAAAATCACCATATAAAATTTATTTTCAAAAACTATAAAGGGAATGATTTACTTGCTGTGTGTGTATCTGACTCACCCAAGATACATTTTCCTGTTTTTGCCCCTGTCTCTCCCAGAGTTTTGTTTACTTGTTCACACTTGGCTAAGAGGAAAAGAAGGCTGATTTGACACATTGGTAAGTTTACAGTACTGCTTTATTGATCTTCCTCTCTCCCCATCAGTCATGGAAAGGAAGTGTTACTAACGGCAGAGTGTGTCTGGATTTCTGTAATGTCCAAAACACCATGATTTTTGTAAAATTAACTTTACAAGTTTGTAGAGCAGGATCATGCAGGAAATGGACATACTATCCTCATAACTTACACATATAACTGTTCATTTTGAACAATTTTTGTAGGCCTTATACTCTGCTAGGCAATAAAGTTTAGTTTATCTTAAGACAGAAAGGAACAAAAATCAATCAGCACTTCCACTAAAGGGCTCCTGGTAACCTCCAACACTTTTTCCAAGCAATGACATATGAGTTCACCTTTTGCTTCTATTTCCATCTGTGCTTTTGCTTTCCAGAGGCAATCAATCTCAACTTACCCTACAGAAAAACAAAATGTTCTGACCAAACTATATGCTGCCTATAAAAAATATAATTTAAATATAAATATGCAGATTCATTAAAATTATAAGAATGAAGAAAGATATACCACCCTAAACTGAATCAAAGTTGAAGTGGCTGTATTAATATTAGACATAGTAGATTTTGAAGCAATAAGTATTACCAGGGATAAAAAAGGTTACATTATTATGTTAAGGCACTAATACATTGAGAGGATCTAATAACCCAAAATTTGTATGCATCTAATAACAAAGTTTAAAAATACATGAAATAAAGCTGATAGGAAAAATGGGCACATCTGTATTTATAGTCAGAAATATCAATACTTCTTTCTCAATAATTGATAGAACAAGTAGCTAGAAAATCAACAAGTATATAGAAATGTGGACACTATTAACTAAATTAACTTAAGTGAAATTTATAGAATACTTCACCCAGCAACAGCAGAATATATTTTATTTTTAAGTGCAAATGACACACTTTCTATGGCAGACCCATATTAGGACATAAAACAAGTCTCAGTAACTTTAAAAGTCATACAAAGCATGTTTCTGACAATAATGGAATTAAATTAAAAATCAGTAACAGAAGTATTCCTGGAAGATCCTCAAGTGGTCATTAAATTATATACTTCTCTAACACATTGGTTAAAGAAGAAATCAAAAAGGAAATGCAAAATATTCTGATCTAAATAAAAATGAAAACAGCATATTATGTGGTCTATTTTGGAGAACGACCCATGTGCAGCTGAAAAGAATGTGTATTCTGATTTTGTGGGGTGGAAGACTCTGTAAACATCTGTTAAGTTCATTTGTTCATAAGCTTGATTGAGTTCTAGTATTTCATTGTTTATTTTTTTGTCTAGTTGATCTATCTATTTGTGAAAGTGGAGTATTAAGGTCCCCCACTACTATTGTATTAGTGCTTACATGATTTTTCTTGTCCATTAGTGTTTGTTTTATATAGTTGGGCACACTAGTGTTTGGTGCATAGATATTTATGATTGTCATCTCTTCCTCTTGGATTCTTCCCTTTACAAGGATGTAGTGTCCTTCTTTGTCTCTCTTAATCAGTGTGTGTTTGAAATCCACTTGATCTGCAAAGAGGATAGCTACTCCTGCTCTTTTTTGGGTTCCTGTCACATAGAGCATTGTTTTCCACCCTTTCACTTTCAGTCTATGAGTTTCTTTTTGAATTAAATGTGTTTCTTGTATGCAGCATATTGTTGGATCTTGCTTCTTGACCCATTCTGCCAGTCTATTTCTTTTGATTGGTGAATTGAGACCATTAACATTGATGGTTATAACTCATACGTATTGACTTATCCTTGTCATGACTTTTTCTTTCTGTTAGATTCTCCCCCTTTGTGTTTAATTTCTTATCATGCCCGATGGATTCATTCTTCTGTGCTTCCTGGGGTTGTGATCCTCATTGTCTTTTCCTAGGATATTGGTTAAAATATTTTTAAGTGCTGGTTTGGTATTCATGAAGTTCCTAAGGTGCTCTTTGTCATGAAAGTATCTTATTTCTCCATCAATTTTGAAAGATAGTTTTGCAAGGTACATCAATCTGGGTTGAAGGCTATTTTCCTTTAGGGCTTGAAATATGTCACTCCAAGCTCTTCTTGCCTTGAGGGTTTGCATTGAGAAGTCTGCTGTGATTGTGATGGGCTTTCCTTTGTATGTGATTTGTTTCTTTTCTCTAACTTCTTGTAGAACTTTGTTCTTCTGTTGAGTTTCTGGAATCCTAACAATTATATGCCTATGTGTAGATTTTTTTTGATCATGGCTAGTTAGAGTCCTATATGCCTCACTTATCTATATGTCAAGTTATTTTTCCCTCCTTGGAAAGTTTTCTGCCATCACTTCTGTGAACAGTTTATGTCATCTGCACTCTCTCCTCTTTCTTCATTGACTCCAATAAGTCTCATGTTATTCTTCTTTGCATCGTCTAGCAGCTGCTGGATTGATTGCTCATGGTCCCTTACTGTTTTAAAGCAATTTTTCTTTTCCTGGTCACTAATTGCAATCTTATCTTCTATATTTGCAATTCTGTCCTCACATTGGCTCATTCTGTTGCATAAACTTTCAATGGAGTTTTTAATCTCCTGGAAATCTGTTTGCATCTGTTTTATGGATTCCATTTGTCACCTATGTTGGAATTCCATCATGTTCCTCAGCTCCTCTATTTTTTATCTGTGTTCTCTCCGGACTTATTAATCATGTCTTGCACTATGGGCACAATCTCTGCTGTTATCTGAGAAATTATTTCTGATTTCATTTTTTCCAGATCCTCTTTTGTTTCCAGTTCAGGGAGTCCAGGTGGTTGAGTATCAGATTGTTCCATCTTGTTTCCCTTTGGGGTTACTTTAGGTGATCTGGGAGTCTGGTTTTGAGATTTGTTTAAGTGTGTTCTCATTTCAGCTGGGGTGGGGTGGGGGGTGTGTGCTGCTAGTGCCTGTGCAGCTCATCTTCTCTGTGCTGTGGGCAGTGGTATGGTGACCCAGAAGGTTCACCTCCTCTGCGCTGGGGGCGGCTCTGCTCCTCGGTGCTCCAAAGGTAGGCTGCCTTCTACTTCTAAAGTTTTATCTTCTGGCTCATTTGCTTTATCTCTAGCTTGGGTAGTCATAGCTGGTTAAGCCATAGCTGGTTCCCCTTCACCCAGCCAAATGCTCAGGAAAAATCAATCAAAAAACAGCATATTAAAGATTGTGGAATGCCAGTAACTTACATAGGGAAAATTTTATAGCAGCAAATGCTCACATTAGGAAGAAAATTCTGAAGTCAGTGATATTGCTTCTATTTTAAAAACAGAAATAGAACAAAACACAAACAAGGAAATAATAAAAATCAGGCAGGAATCAATGAAATAAAAAACTGAAAAATAGCAAAATGAGTGAAACCAAAAGCTTATTCTTTGAGAATATGAAGGATAGAGGAAAGAAGGGAAGGGAAGAAGGGAGGGAAGGGGGAGAGAGACAAAGAGAGAGAGCCTCTAGTCAGATTGATTAGGGAAAAAATAAATAATTGAATTATTAATATTAGGAATGGGAGAGATTGCATCCCTGCAGATTCTATAGCTATTGAAAAAGATAAGAGTGGCAGGGGATTTAGTTCAGTGGCACTGTGCCTGCCTGGCAAGCACAAAGTCTAGATCCCCAGTACCAAAAAAAAAAAAGAAAAGAGAATATCATTAAAAACTTAGTGTCAATAACTTCAACAACATAAATGAAATAGATAAATTCTTTGAAATAACTACCAAACTACCAAAGTACAATAAAAAAGAGATAATATGAAAAAGTCCTATAACAACTAATGAAATTGACTGTAGTTTAAAACTTTCTCACAAAGAAAACTGTAGGCTTGGATAACTTCACAGTTGAGTTCTACACATATTTAGGGAAGAAGTAATACAAGTTCTACAAAAACTCACCCATAAAATTGGAAAGAATACTTTCTATCAATAATGCTCTGATATTAGACTACACAAAAATATTACCAGAAAAGAAATCTACAGAGCAACTATCTCTTATGAATATTGATAGAAAAATTCTAAACAAGATTTTACCAATTCAATCCCAACAGTGAACACACATGGACAATAAATCATGACCAAGACACTGTTGAGAAAATGAAAATATAAGCCAGGGACGGGAAGAAAATTTTTACTATGCACGTATTTAATGATTTATATCCAGACTATAGTTTTAAAAATTCTAAAATTCAATAATAAGTTTTTTTTAAATGAAGAGATGATTTTAACATATTTCACTAAGAAAAGATACAGAGATGGCAAATAAGTGCATGAAACTATGTCCAAAATCATTATTAGGTAGCACTACACACCTAATAGGATGGCTAAAATGGAAAGTCAGCATGTCCAGTGTTGGTGAAGATATAGAAAAACTGGAGTAGTCATACACTGCTGGTGAAACTATAAAATGACACAACCACTTTCACCAAAAATTTGATGGTTTCTTTAAAAGTTAAACATACATCTCTCATATGATATAGCCAGTGCTCTCCTATGTGTTTACCCAAGAGAAAAAAGAGCATAATTTCCATTCAAAGACTTATACATGAATGTTCATAGCAGCTTTATTTGTAACAGCCAGAACAGTAGACAACCCAAATGTTAATTATCATATGAATGAATAAGGAAATTATCTTTACATTATAATGGAATAAAACAAATGAGTTATTGATACAACATGTATGATATTCAGAATAATCCTGCTGAGTGAGAGAAGCCTGACCTCCCCCGCAAAAAGAGTACTTAACACATACATACCCCATTTATAGAAAATGTAAAAGAATCTATGGTGCCAGAAAGTAAGTTGCCTTATGTAGGAATGGGATAGGAATAACAAAGGCAGAGAGAGGGATTACAAGGAACATGAAACTTTTGAGCATGACAATGTATTCAGTATCTTGATTATGATAAGGATGTTACAGATGTACATATATCAAAGTCTGGGCTGGGAATGTGGCTCAGTGGTAGTGTTTGCCTACATCTGCAAGGCCATGGGTTCAATCCTTAAGGGCCAGGAGAAAGACACACATGTATTAAAATTGATCAAATATGTGTTTATTAGTTGTCAATTATACTTTAATAAAGCTTCTTAAAGAAACAGTAAAATAATATCTACAACAGCTAGAAATTTTTCAAAAGAAAATGAAAACTATACATATAAACTATATTTATTTCAACAATAAATAGGATAGAATTACATGATTCAGATGGCCAATGATAGAAAAATGTTTAATAGAATATTACATGGCCTGATTAAAAGGATAACTCTATCATATGATGTTAATTTAAAATAGAATATAAAATAACATGTACCATTTTAATAGCTACATTACAACAGGCATATTCCAAGGGAGAAAAACATGAGGTGGGATAATATCTCATGTATATATCACTAGCCATATATCCTAAATTCTCTAAACTGAAGTTTACTACATGTAAAATGAAGACACCAATAACTTCCTGGAAGAACTGTAAAAATTAAATGTAAAACTAAAAAGAATGTGCTTGGGACACAGTAAGCACTCAATAAAAGACACATTTTTAAAAGCATGTGTGTGTGTGTGCATCTGTGAGTGCATGCATGCATGCATGTGTGTAATACAAAGCCTGCATCTGCACTTGGAAGAAAGTAGCAACTTCAAATGTGCTTGTTTTCACCAGGGAATAACTAGCAGGAAGGAGAAACTGGAGGCTGGAGAATTGGGGTTTTAAGGTTGTAAATAACAAATGTGAACTTTCACACATTTAGGAACATTTTTTATTGAATATGGTGATAACTTGAATTTTTGGAAATATCCAGATGACTGAGGAACCCCTTTTAAAAACCAACTATGCCTTGCTTTGAGACAAGAACTATCATATACCAATCTCAGTCTAAAAGGAGACAAATTAAGGAGCAGTTCTTCACAGAACAGAAAGAGTTGTTAGCTTTGCTAACGGATTGGACTTGGACGATAGATATTTACTAAGCATAGCTTCTCCCTGGAGCCACCTTTTCAAAATTTCCTTTTGCATTCAGCATTTAAGAATACATTGGTTGTGTATATTGAAGAGACTTTTGTTTACAAATCATGCTCCAATCAACACTTGAAGATCTGAATGATGTGAAAGGGAGAGAAAAGTGATTTAGTCAGTGTGGGCTTCAGGAAGGATTCAGGTCAGAAGCTCATTAACAAAAAGACCACTAGGAGCTTGCTCTGTAAATCCTTTCCTTTATAGCTTTCCTACCCAGCAGAATCATTCGGGTAACTGTGATTAGACACAAAGAAAGGCTTCTAGAAAGAGGTTCATATTTGAGTCCAGTTGAACTTTTGCAAATGTGTCGAAGTCCTATTAAGCTTTATGGCAAACATGAGCCCGGCATCAGTTATTCAGTGAAGGCAAACCCTGGCTGGAAAGTTTGCTTTGCTTTTGAATTTTATTGTCATAATTTTTCACAGTGTGTCTCATGCCACCTTTTTACTTAATTCCTGTACCTCAGAGGGAAAATGTGTAATATTTTAATATTTATGTTACAGGTACTTAAGATTATGTTTCTGTATAGGTGTTGCCAAGATAGGTAAGCCAACTTTTATTTATAGAGAGTAGAAAATATAAATCTGTCTAAAATCTTTCCTGAGATGAAGGTTTTAATATTTCCAGAGTTGATTTTTGTGCCTACTCTTGGACAGCCATAGAGATGGCTGTCAATACAAGGTGTCATTGTTTTAGGTATACTCTCCACAACTAGCTTTCCCCCCCAACTTTCCTCTCGTTTGGCAACTCTCCTTGCATTCTGTCCTACATTTGGCCCTGAGTCAGTTGAAAGCTTTGCAAGTTGATTTTCCATTCCCATCTGAATTTTCACTTAGCTGTGGAACTGTTTTCCATGTGTTTTTAATCATTTGTCCATGTGTTATGAGCTTATAGGGACAATATGGTTCTCCCAAGCTGCCTGCACTGTATAAGCAGAAACTGGCAAGGTGGCCAGGAGGCGAACAGTTTTCAGACAGATGCCCCTACACTCACTCTGTTGGTGATGCACCACCTCCATCTTCCAACTGGAGCACAACAATTTTCAAGCTGCCTGGAGTTACCTAACAGACATATTGTCCTCTGGCGCAAGTCACTTTTCTTAGGAGTGTCATTATCCTTTGGGAAAGACTTGACTAAGAATTGTGGCAATGGGACAAAGTTCAAAGACCTGGTTGGGAAATAAAAAATGACTTATTTTTTTTTTCAAACTCAGTAGAAATTTGATTTTAAAACACAATCTAAGCATAGAGAATGAAGGATAAGTTCTCTAGGACAAAGAGGTACCTCTTGAAAAGTAAAGTATGACAAAGAACTCTGCCAGAAATTTCTATCCACATTTGTGTTAGATTTGGTATATTAAAATAAACATCCATTAGCCTCCTAACCATAAAGTAAGGGACCAGCAACAAGAAAGAAACAGAAACATGTGTTAAACAAGATCTCTGTGCTCAGAATTGCTAACTGTGTAGTCTTCGGCAAACATAGTCCCTGCCCTGGAGTAAGTCTTCACACCCCAGTTAGGGAGACACGCATTCCCAAATTAAGCCGAGTCCAAGGAATCACTAACTGTCTAAACAAAGAAGGAACCCAGCTTCTAGAACCCCAAATAAACTCTGGCGTTATGGGTGAGGGGCTCCCTCATAAATCCTCCACTAGCTAGGTGTTGGCTGGAAAGCAGGCAGCTTTTGTAGCTTAAAACTTGAGGATTCTCCTAGCTTTTTTTGTCCACTCTGACCTCCCTTTCTTTCTCATTCTTTTCAGGACTGATTTTGTGACAAATGAATTAAATACTGCAGAGAGTATAAGTGGCTATAAGAAGTCAGGGGCAATCCTGGGAAGGAGGTTTTAAAGGAGTGCTGGAACAGGGCAGACTCCAGTGGGTTGCTATGTGAGTGGGTGTGAGAAAGGAGAGGTCAGGTTTGAACAAAGTTTTCCAACATTTCCCTTGTGAAAGCAGATGACAACACTGAAATGCAGAACCTGAACACTTTTCTGGTATAAAGAGACAGTTTTAAAAAATGTGAAACAATCAATCTACACAAAAGCTAATGGGAGGCAACCAGGAGGTGAGGGAGTTTGACAACATGGTAGATTATTCAATAAAGCAGGTTGGAAAAGATGCAAATCTAAAAGTAGACGACAAAGGAGAGATGAACCAGCATGGTTTTGTGGTCACATTTGAGGAAACTCCTCTACCTGATGGCTTCTGTCTTTCTCACAGAAAAGGGGGGTGAGGTCATTTGCTTTTGATGAAAGAGGTAAAGCAGTCAGTGGGTTGAAATCCTTAGGGATTTTAAATAATCAATATGAACAATGAAGAGTTGACTAGAGCAATAATAAAGATTGCTGGGCAGTGAGTAACAGGGTTCATTCAAGACAGAAGACAAATTAGATGGAATTAATGTGCACTGTTTTCACATTGTCTCTGGTAGTTTTCTTGATTTCAGGTGTGGGCCCAGGGAAGTTAGGCCGCTGGGTCTCTCCAGGGCCGGAATTTTTCTAGATGAGCACGAGATAAGGAGTAAAGAACAAGGAAGGTGGGAATATTACAGAAGTTTAAAATGATGGACCTTGAAATCCAAGCTGGATAGGAAAGAAAATGAAGACCAGAGAACTTATAGATTCCCAGTAATGAATAAACTCATCCATTAATTCTTGAGCCAGTAGTTTTGAGTATTTACGTGCTATGTGAAAGGAATTGGTTGGCAGCCTGAGATAGTGTCTAAGACGATCCAGCTAATACTTTCAGACTTTAAAATTGAAAGTGGGGACAGATGTTAAGCAATCATTGACATAAAATATTATTTATTGGCAATTGTGGTAGCACTATGACAGGGATAATGTAGAAGACAGAGGCCGCATGAGCAACTGAGTGAGAACTGGAAGGACAGAACACGCTGTGAGAGTGCAGTGGGTGTCACACTTCAGGAGCACTGGTTCTTGCTAAGAACAGATAGGAAGAAAATGGGGAGGGAGTGGAGTAGGTATCTTCAGATTTCAGCTAGGAAACTGATTGGGGGTCCACGTGAGGCTGATGGCATGGTATAGTGTCCATAGTTGGCCCCATCCCTGTGGATACCGAAGCCCAGAATGATAGCAGGATTTGGGGTGAAAAGAAAGCAATAGGCTAGATGAGCAAGACAGGGTGAACATTGTTGTCCCTGGTAATTTTAGGGATGCAAGTTCGTGCCTGAGAGCCTGTCATTTACAAGCCATAAGGCAGATCCAGGAATCGGATCTCCTTTTTCTGGGTTCAAGACCCAACTGACATCTACTTGCTTTACTCACCTCTGAGAGCAGCATTCTGGAGAATGAAAAGCAATGAAGTCAAATTTTAAAGATGAAGAAGAAAGAGAATAACAGAGATTTTACCTCCATGAAAAAAGAAAAAGAAAAGAAAAAGAAACCAAGGATGGGTTGCTGCCATTGCAGGGGTGGACAGCTTGGCATGGGGGAGAGGTGTCAGAAGATCTGCCTTTTATTGTGCATTTTTGGGGGGTATTATTGAATCTTTTTACTATGTATTTTTACTGTGTATTTATTGCCTATTGAAAAACAAAAGAAATTTATTGCACAATGTTAATTGTGCTTTCTGGCACTCAACAAATATTTACTGAATAAAATTAGCACACAGAATGTGTTTTTGGCATTTGGCATACTTGAAAATTCCTGATTAGTATAGGAGTGGTTTTCTTTGTATAGATTTTCCTTATATAACTTATTTTGAACTAGATTCTTGGTACAGTTTGCAAAACAGACTAGGCCTGATCCTGGTCACCCTTACCAGTCATTTCTGAGACAGCACTCAGAAAGTGCTGTGTAAACCAGTGACAGTCCTGTCGGGGCTCCCTCATGGTGGGTGCTTCCAAAGAAGGCGGTGGGTGTGACAGGACCGGGTCTACATTTTAAATAAGTTAGTAAATTACTGATAAAATGATTGAAGGGCAAACCGTTTTACTCCTTTCCTTGTCCTTTAGAAAACAAGAAAAAAGATTCTGCCTTCTTTTAAGGCTTTTTTTTTTTTTAAGTAATCTAAATGCCTGTGATACTTTTATCTTTTAAAAAGAGAAGTGGGTGGGCTGGGGATTTAGCTCAGTGGTTTCGCAGCCTGCTGCGCAAGCGCAAGGACTGGAGTTTGATCCCTGGTACCAAAGAAAAAAAAAAGAGAGAGAAGTAGTTATTAGGCAATGACATGCACTCCAAAGATTTCTCCCGAACTCCATCAGTGTGGATTCCCTTTTCCAGCTCTCACATGCTCATCTCCTGCCTCGAAGCCGCCTCTCTCACCTTTTGTTGATTTGAGTCTGGAGTTTTCAGGGAGAGAATCAGCCTCTGTTTCTCCTCAGAGAGCTCTAAGTTCTTTCCAGAACCTGAGATACTGTAAGGAGGACAGAAATGGAGCCGTCCTCCCACAGACAGCTCCAAAAGGCCAACACTCACACTGGGTGTTGTGGCCCAGTTTGCCTACCCGTTTTGTAAGTGTCACTAGCATAAGGAAGCATATTTGATTTAGGTATCTTATGAAGTCCTCCAGGGATTCTGAGGATGTGTTAGAACCTCTGAAAACCAGGACCAGTTGAATAGAGAGTCAGATTATACTAGGCTCAAGTTGTTCAATTGGAGGGAAAGAATCCCAAATCCTGGCCCTCAGGCCCTCACCACGGCTGAGGTGGAGGAGGAGAGAACTGACCCTCAGGGCTCCTCAGCCAGGTTTGGGCCTGTTTCACAGTGGCGTTTGGTACAAAGTCTATCAACAACTGTGGTATTCTCTCTTACAACAACTTCCACGGTGTCCAGAGGGCTCCCCAGACCTGTCTCCCTGTGATCCACCCAAGCTGAGTGGGGACTCAATGTCTGTGTCAGCTAAGAGACAGAAGCTGCATGGCTTCATTAATGCGACGGCGTATTTGTTTAGTCTCTTAAGAGTGGACCATAACTTGTTCACTCTTGTAGCTTTGGCACTGCTGAGAGGACTCAATAGTGACCAATATGAAAGTCACCTGCTTTTAGCTATAAAAGACAGAAGTCAGAGCAGGCTTCTCATCCCAGAAGGGTTTATTTCGCTAGATTTACCCTTCAGGATAATTATACATTTTCTCAACAGGAGTGACAGAAAAGCAAAAAGTCTCCAGGAGTGATTTTATAAACACCAAAATGTAGGTCCAGAAGATGGAAGAGTTGAGGTCTAAAGAAAGGTTAAAAATGAGTAACTGAATCCCCACAGATAATACAATAAAGTTAAAGAACATATAGAATCACTAGCCTATCTAACCTGCTTGAGAACACGGAACAAAATTGTATTATCAGTCATCTCCCTATATCTAACATTTTAGATTTTTTGGCTTTACAAAGTGGATGTTTCGCAAATTTCAATTCAACAAAAATTATTTCAACCTTATCCTATGTTTAACAGTTCCCAAACTGAGCAACCTGAGACCCCAGATGGAAACTTTGGGTTAGTCTTCAATTCTGGGAACTACTAGACACTGATAGAAATGGAGTTTTAGTTGCTGAAAAGTAGTTTAAAGGGAATCAGAAAAGGTATTTTAGCCGGATTTCACACCACCTTTATTAGCAGGGGATCTAGTGGCTGAAATTCCATTTAATTTAAGAAATTTAAATAGCAGGCATTTTTTAAAAGGTAATTTAAAAGAAATGACAAACATTAATGTTCATTTTGTATGGATCAGTGGCACCTTAATACTATCACAGTTTCTATGGATATTAGGTACAAGGAAATATATTTCTTTTCAGAATTCTGGTAAAATGACAATTCACTTACAATTAGTTTACTGTTGTAGGTAGAGGAACTTACTTGTGGCTTTACCTCAAGAACACAAATGCCAGGAAAGCATACTCCAGCAGACCAGTTCTTGGAAGAAAACTTAATGAGTACCAAAAAGGTGTATGTGTGGGGCATATTCCAGGGTTATTTGTGTGGCTGAAAGGAAAGAAGATACTGATTAAAATAAAATGGAAGGAAATATAAGCAAGCACTGCCTTGGTTCCCAGTGGGGACACTGCTGGAATGGTGACACAGGTTGATTGGATTCAGTTCTGGCGTTTCAGTTACGTAGATTTGTTTCTCACACCCTTGGCTGATTTCAAATAGTCATTTAATAAGTTTACGCTTGATCCCTGAAGACTCTTGTTTATCTTGGTCTCATTTAACTTGGTTATCAATTATTGTAGTATGAAGAAAGATGTAGATTCAGTGAGGTTAGGAACTGGCAGCCAGCTTCATGCCCAAAGTTATCAATGGTGGTGTTTAGAATCCCCGTCTCAAGTCTAGCTCTTTGTTTAACTAGAGGAAAATTTGATAAGAAAGCTTAAGAAGACATTTCCCCACCCTCACTGAAGACTGATGAGTTGTCCGCAGCTATTTAGGGTCCTGTTGAGAAATTTGTGAACAATTGGAAAGGTTTACTGAGGACTGATCAGTTGTGAAATTTGACACCCGGTATTTGGTTCTTAAAAGGAGAGGATTAACGTGGAACTGAATTTCCACGTGTGGAAAAGGACACCGAATCCCTCTACTCTGTTCACCAAGCCCAATGCACACATCATTAAAAGGCAGTAGGTCTCTTGCTCAACAAAGTTAATACCCTTCTGTCTCTTTCCCTCCCTTACCATTTTGATATACTTCCACTTTAGCCCTGTGCATTTTCCTAAAAGCCTGGGTTTTTGCTTAATGTGTGCTCCTAATTTTTACATTATACTTCTCTCATAAAAACATAATGTCTATTCTGTCCCAGCACAATCCAGATGCTCAGCAAATGTTAGCTGACTCTATCTTCTTCTAATAACAGGGTTGGGAAATCCAGGCAAAGAATGAGTTGTTATTGCTAACACAACCCTTTAAATCTCAGACCATAGCTAAACTGTCTGCTAAATACCCCCTGGGTGCTAGGCTTTCACTGGGGCCTTCTAAATTACACAAAACTAGAGTGAAGGCAGGACTCCATTAACACTGCATAATTCAAGCAAACAATCAATGTGTTTACCCTGCCTGGCTACTGACCACCTGCCCTCACCCCCACCAGGCAGGTTTCTATATATATGTTGTCTGTTCACAATCCTGCAGCGAGCCTCACCATCTGTGAACCAGAAGGAAGAGCTGTCCTCTGGCACCATGCATCTCCTCCTACTTCACATGCTTTTGCTCCTGCCTCTGGGGAAGGCCAGCTGGCGCCTGGACGACCACCAGAGTCAGAGTGCTCTTTCCCTCGAGTTCCTAGAAAGGAGTCGAAGAGAGCTCCCCATGGCCAGCCCCGAGGAAGCTGAAGATAAGCCAGATCTGTTTGTCGCAGTTCCACACCTGGTAGGCACCAGCCTGGTAGAGGAAGGCCGGAGGCAGAGAGAGAAGATGCAGTCCAGGTTTGGCAGGTTCTGGAAGAAGCCTCAGAGAGACTTGCATCCTCCTAGGGACTTGGAAAATGAGTACTTCCCACTCACAACCCAAGCTCTCCCTCAGCCAAGGAATGGGATAAAAGTGGAGAAATCTCCTGTCTGGGAAGAAGCCAAGAGATTCTGGCACCACTTTATGTTCAGAAAGGGTCCAGCTTCTCAGGGTGTTGTCCTGCCCATCAAAAGCCATGAAGTGCATCAGGAGACCTGTAGGACAGTGCCCTTCAGCCAGGTATGTGTCCAGGGAGGGCATGATAAGGGTTTGTGAGAGCAGGACAGCCAGGGCAGGTGGAGTGGAGGTGACAAGGCTGCTGGGGGCCTGAGTCTCACCTACCTCCGGACTTGGTCCTTGGCACACATCATAGGATTGGCAAAACATGGACATGTTCCCTAGATTTGACTTCTCACCTCTCCACTGTTTCTTGGCATGTTGGAGATGCTACAAGAAGAGCGTGCTGCTATTGTCAATATCAGTAATCATCATATTGTTGATCTAGTGCTTTGTATTATTTATTTATTTTTATATTGGGAGTGTAAGACTATACCCTCAGTCAGAAAATTGGGAATTTATGGCAATCACCTCTCTGTAACTCTCTTTCTGCATCTGCGAGGCTGTCTACGAGTAGGTCCACTCCATCTGTAGATAGGTGAGATACACTGCACTCCTCCCCAGACATGCTCACATACAGTTATGATGTTCTTAATCTCTGTAGGTCCCATCCAACTAATTCATAGCTTTATGAACATCTTCTTCAACAGTTGTCAAAGCTATTTAACTGCTAAAAAATTACCCTACAACCTCAAAGTATGTGGGATTCTCAGCCCAAAGTTGCCATTTTTAGTATTATGATGGTAAAAATGATTTAGTTTAACTGATTTTTCTCATAAATTTTGAAAAACAATCTTGATGTGCGATCACATCTCCCCACATCCTATTTCCTGATTCATGTTGTTTTGGCTGATTTATCACTATCATGATCAATACCATATTACTTATTAAGACAAAGGAGCTTTCTACTACCTAATTCCTCTAGTCCTGGTAACTATCACACTGCAAATGTTAAACTGAAATTGACAAATGCATCAGGTTCTTAAACCTGAAGACACTCAACCAAAAGTAAGGCAAGGTAGAGTAAGATTTTACAGTCCAGTAACACTACCCAATTAAGTAGGCATTATTTTAAGTGGATTGACTCTGAAGGCAGTTAAGTATTCTTTCTGAAAGGTCAAGGTTATGTAGCAATGACAAGTCAAAGTAATAAGGACTGTTTTGTTGGACCATATGCAATTACAAAATTGCTCCTAAAAATAAAGCCATCAAATTTCCTTTGAAATTTTTATTTTGAATGTGATTGCTTATTAACTAGAAGTTAAGAAGTTTGACTCATATTTTGAAAAGCACATAAAACTAGGTGTATGGGGTTATGAGAGAGGCAAAGATGATGTAATATGCACAGGCACTGCACTTCTGCTGCACGGAACTTCATAAATGTGAATGCATTGCAGGCCCTGTAAAATGAGATACAGTTACACTCATGGTGTTCTGGTGTATTCTATGATCAATTGAACAAATATATATTGACAACTTGCAATGCACAGTGCACACAAAGAAAGGAAAGATAAGACACAATACTCATATGATTGCTATTAGAATTTTTCCTACTGGTTATATCCAACTAGACGAAACATTTTAGTTTGATATTTATCATGTAGGCTATTTTCATGTTAACTTGATAATTTTCTAAAGGTTAATTTAATAATTTACTCCATAAATTAAGTTAAGTTGAGGAGGCTTCATGCCCTAATAGATACCATCACTTGGATATTGCAAATGTATCCAACATTGGAAAGGTTTGGAAATTTTACTGGGCATTATCCTGACAAACACACTATAGCTTCTGTATCATGCATATCAGGGGCCTGACTCAAGATAATGTAATAGAAATAAATGTGTTTGCCTTTTAGACTGTCACCCATGAGGACTGCGAAAAAGTAGTTGTCCAGAACAACCTTTGTTTTGGTAAATGTGGGTCTGTTCATTTTCCTGGAGCTGCACCCCGCCCGCACACCTTCCGCTTCCACTGTGCCCCGGCCAAGTTCACCACGTTGCACTTGCAGCTGAACTGCACCGGGCCTGCGCCTGTGGTCAAGGTAGTGATGCAGGTGGAAGAATGCCAGTGCAAGGTGAAGACAGAGCGTGGTTACGGACCCCGCCTCCACCCTGGCTCCCAGGACCCCTTCATCCCGGACATTTCCACTTAAAAAGCGATTCCATTGTTACCTCTGAAAGGCAAAATCACAATAGCAAAAGTGATGCCTATTCAGCTTGAGGATGTTCAGTGGGTACACAATGTTGAAAGGAAAGGTGGTCTACAGATGGCACCCTTTAGAGGAAATGGTATTCATTTAGTTACTGGCATATGTTTGGGATCTAGTCTTGGCTAGAATGCTAACGAGTTCTAAAAGTTTTTTTTTAACCTATAAATGAAGAACTTGACTCAGGTGTTTGCTAAAGTTCTTTACACTAAAGCCCATAATCTATTTTCTCCAAATTTTGATTAAAACCCTCTATCAAGGGGCTGGGGATTTAGCTCAGTGGTTTAGCTGCCTGCTGTGCAAGCACAAGGACCTGAGTTTGATCCCCAGTACCAAAAAAACCCCAAAAAAGCAAAACAAAAAGACCCCACAAAAAAACCCTCTATCAAAAGAAGAACATGGACCATAAAATATGGACTTTTAAATAGCTTGTCAAATTACCAGGAAGAAAAAAAGAAAAAGGAAGGATATTCTCAAAAAGTTAGGGTATTCTCAAAAAGGATCCCTCATAGTTTTACCTGCCTTTGTGACTGAGGAAATGCTTTGACACTCGTGTGTGTGTGTATGTGTGTGTGTGTGTGACATTAGGGCTTAAACCCTAATGAGGTCTTCACTCTGAGCTATGTCCCCAGCTGGTTTTGTTTGTTTGTTTGTTTGTTTTTTGAGACAGAGACTCACTAAGTCGCTATATTGCTCAGAATGGGCTGGAGCTTGCGATTCACCTGCCTCAACTTCCCAGAGTGCTGGGATTACAGGCATGTGCCACCAGGGCTTCTCTCAGGTGATTCCCTTCATAAATGTGAGAAGTAATTCATTTGATTGCCTTTTTTTCTTTTTGGTATACCCCAAATAAAGTTCTTAATGTTAGGTCTTTGGCTTTGAAGAAAGAACGCCGGTTGTACTTTTAGCAGTTCACACAAGAAAGAGGAACAGTCACTGATAGTCAAATGAGTACTTACATTATGAGGAAGGAAAACTATATGACCAGGACCAAATTTAAAGGTCACTCCTGAGATCTAATGAGAATAATCAAGAAATTCAGTAGAGTTCAAATTTAATAAATTGTGAATGATTTAAAATTAAAACAATTTACAGGTGAAATACTTTATCCATCTGGCTTTCAGATTAGGTAATAAATAAGGTTTCTGTGTTTGGATGACTTTTTACTATTGTATAAAACTTTTGACAAATTCTATCCAGCAAATGCCACAAGTTCTAAAAACATGAATGTTTAAATGAATGAATGAATGTTTAAATGTATGAAACGTTAGTATATGTAGCATTCTGGCATTTTGTGGATTTAAATGTCTTCTATTTTGCCCTTATTCGATTTCCTTGTCTCAGGAGAAGAGTACTTTGGGGAGATTAGTTGCAAGCATTTTGAAATGTTTTCATGGACTATGACACTGTTTCTTTGACTTCACAAGCAGCCTCTGTTTAAATCTTTCAACCACTGACTTTTAGTAATTGCCTCTTTCTTGCCTGTATTTATTTGTATGCATAGATCGTGCAGAATTGACTTTCCCCAGCCAGATTACTTTTTCTGTAATAATTCTTCAAAGATTCATTGTAATAAATTACTTGATTTGGATCTTTTAATTTCGGTACATACACATGCACACACATGCACAAATGTTTCCAAGTGTAATGACTAATGATTTTTAAAGAAATTAATTTATTTTAAAATTCTATTCCTCTTTAATTACACCATCTAACATGATGTTCTGAAGAAGCAAATGCACTATTTAGTGTATATTATGCAACACATCAATATAATATGAACTACACGGATACATATGTGGCATTTACAACAGAATATATTATACTCTTTGGTGGTCAAAGACAACTTAATTGGCCAAGATGTGGTCATAGGATATAATTGTTAAGCATTAATGATATCCCAGCTGGTCAATATATTTTGGTGCCAAAAGCTATTGAGCAGCTGTCTAGTGTGTAACTGCCTAATTCTGATTATGTAAACCTATCTCTGCCAATTGAAATCTCCTACTCCTCTTTACATCCTTGAAAATCCCTTTTATCTATACTTCCAAATAGACTCTCAAGCCTAAGCTCCAGACAATTATCTTTTATTCAAACTCTGATCTTCCCTTCCCTCCCATGTAAATTCCAGATGGGCTGGCCAATAGCAGGGTCAGAGCTTACATTTATGGAGTAACCGCATGAACCTCATGAAATTGACCATTTACAATCATTTTTATTTGCAAAAAAAAGGCAATTTCAGTGTAATTTGTGTGAGAGGAAACACACAAGTATTGAACATCTAATAAGCACCAGATATTATGCTGTGTCTTTCACAAGCAGTATACAATCTAATCCTTGGAAAAGCTATATGAGGCAGGTAATCACCCTACTTTACAGATGAGGAAAGCAAGCCTTAAAAAATTTTAAAACTTGCTTAAGATCATATGAAGCATATTTTCTATTTGTGTTAAAATATTTGCTCATTTATTTTCCATCAATTTAGATTTAAGTCTCCCAGGTCTTTACCTATAGGCCTCAGAACTATTTTTTAAAAACTTACCTAGCTGTCTATATAGGTAACCTCTTACCTAGAAGTCATCTCTTGAAAGAGAAACCATTCCTAGGTCAAGCTCAGCCAAACACTGCCCTGACTTGATTGGTCTATGAAGCAAGCCCTTCCATGAATCTTGGTCTCGTTTTCCTCTCATAAAAAGTTAGGTTGATAATAATTATCTCAAAATGATTATGATACTCAAGGATGGATAATAGCACTTCAGAGTTTCAGATATCATAGTATTATGAGGGGTTAATTCACTCTTCTCTGTTCAGACTTTCTTTTTTAAAAATTCATTTTGAGAAATGTAAATGACAAAAAGATACTTTAACAAGCACACAAATGCCCATCACCAGAATAAGTAATATTTTACCATCTTTTCATTTAGCCTATTTTTTAAAAGGAAATAAACAATTTCAGTCTAAGTTCTTCTGATCACCATGCCGAGTCCTCTCAAACCCTTGCCGAGTCTGTATCACACTCCTTGGAGACTTTTATTTATACTTTCAATCTCTTGTTATAGTTTTAGACATCAATCAATCAACCAACAGGGAAAAGTATTAGGTGGCTGCAAGTGGCATGCAGAGAACTCAAACAGGAACGTATGATAGGCATTGATTCCTGTAGATCGAGTGGTCTTGGGGAAGCTGACGTCACAGCTCCACATTTTTAATTACCTACATCAGTGTTCTACAGTGTGTGTTTCCCTCATACATAGGATTCTGGGTTGTCTTCACAACCATTTCTAGAGGTTTTCTTATATATCTTATCTGTATTCTAGAAACTTACCATTAAATATTTCTCACAGAGAAAAAATATTTCTTACAGAGAATAGTTAACCTAACATTGATAATTTATTTTTTCAGGGAACACAGTTTTCTTTTTCTCTTTGCCATTCGATGACCCCCGTTTATTTCTCACACATCTCATCCATGGCTGGCTGAATATCCACTTTCCATTACTCTGGGACCACACTGTGGACTGCAGCAGACCCTTCCTGGAATAATGATGGTCTTCCTGTCTGAGACAGAGGGAATATGGTGAACAGTTTCTTAAAGATTTTCCTAGGGGCAACACAAAATGACTTTTGTCCTATTTAGTTGGCTAAAGCAAATTATATGTCAAATCTGATTTCAATGGGGTTATGAATTCTAATCCTCTACCAAGGTGGGATGTATAATTTCTTTAAGTTCTCAACTGAATTCCTCACTTAAAATATCAATTATTCTCTGAACTTTTAGAGAATTTATTGTATGTAAGACATTTGTACTAATCACATTTGAATATTCAAAGTTAAATAAGATACATTTCTTGCTACCCCAAGTCTTATAATGTAGTATTAGAGATAATATATGTAAATTATAAGGCAATGCCAACAGCAGTAATAATAACAGCTACAATTATTGAACCCTTATTACATGTTCAGGTGCTTTAGATCCTTATCTCCTCAGAGGAGACCTTTTACATTGTCTCTCCCTCTTTCTCTCTCCCACTCTGTCACAGGACACTGACACTCAGAGCAGTTCACTCATTTAGTCCACAGTATTTATGTGTGCCTGTTATGTGCCAGTCACTGCACATAAAATGAGAATAAATTGATAATTATCTGAATGTAATCCCTATATTTAGAAGTCTACCATCCAGTAACAAGTAATCATGCGGGCTTGCTTCCCATTTATTCTTCTATATAAAGCAGAGTGATGAACTGCCCCCTACATCCCAGTTCCCAAGCTCAAACACCGCTTTCCAGTGGAGACTTCCCTAACTCCAGCAAAGCCAGGTCCACCTCCTACATAATTTCAAGGTACTGCATTCTTTACTTTATGGCACTCATCTCAGTTCCCAATTATACTTGATGTGTGTCATCACTGATCAAATTGTAACTCCATGAGAGCAGAGATCATATTGGATTTTCTTTCACCATTATATATAATGCCTAGGAAAGGATCTAGCACTGAGTAGGTACTCAATAAATATTTCTCATTTGCATATAAAAATAATATCAATAGATATCATATATGTCATTTTTCAGGTATTGCACCAAGAACTTGATATACATTATCTAATTTAATCCTCATGGAAACATATGAAGGAATACCATACCATTTTATAGATAAGGATGACAAAGCTCATAAAGATAACTTTCCAAAGTCCCAGTGCTAGAGAGTAGCAGAAGCTAAATGACTCAAAATATATAATATGTATATAAGTAAATATATAGAATTTTATATGAGCATATATGCATATAAATATACTCTTGTACATGTGTAACA
Source organism: Heterocephalus glaber (assembly GCF_053883595.1). Classification (NCBI taxonomy): domain Eukaryota; kingdom Metazoa; phylum Chordata; class Mammalia; order Rodentia; family Bathyergidae; genus Heterocephalus; species Heterocephalus glaber. The sequence goes on from NW_028258317.1 coordinate 37,291,007, forward strand.
TAGAAGTTAATTCCTTCCTAATTCATGGAACATTATCCAAACCTGTTTTAAGTTACCTGCAACAGTCAGGATGCTTTCAACTCAAGAACCAGAAAGCACACCTCAGAATATCTGAAATGCTAAGGGATTCATTGCTTCACTAAGAAGCCTGAAGGGCGGTGAGTGCTCTGTTCTCCGTCCGGCCCCTGTACCCTCTGCAGCTGAGGCCTTTGGTCACACTGTAGATACTGCAGCCCACACATCAGGTCTTGCTCCTCACACACCATGCCCTCTCTAGAGAAGAGGAATTCTCTTCTGCTCATTTCCCCTTTAAACGTCGGCATGAAGTTGGTTATGCCAGGGAAAATGGAACAATGAGACAAAAATCAGTTTCAGATGGCAAGGAATAAAAAGAAAATGCTGACGGGGCATTTGTTCTTCAGGCAACAGTGTCTGGCATAGCCAGGGCTACTTTTCAATTTTGTTTCACGGCTTATTTATCTGTCTTATCTTTCTCTCTAGACTGTAAACTCTTCAACAGCAAGTCTTGCCTATAATACATCTTTGCTACCTTTCTGCTTATAATGAACTGTTTTCTGTTTTATATTTACCTATATATATCAACATACATAAAACTTATGATTTTCATGTTTTATAAGGAGTAAATGTTCAATTCATATAAGCTAAATAAATGAATTTCAGGAGCAACATTTGGAAGAATGGATAACACACATGGTGTGGAAAGTTTTGAATAGCAGCCGGCAGATTTTAAGATGTATTTGGTAGGCAATGTGGAGTTGTAAAGCAGATTAGGATGGTGTGGATTTACAACAGTAGTTTCTGAGGGACCTATAAGCCCCCTGAAATGTGTCCAAATATTGTGGGTGTTCAGGAGAGGGAAGATCCTGTTTCTCAAATGTATCCATGAGCAAAGATTTTAACAGTGGGCATAATTAGTTGGAATGGAGAGAAAGCAAAGAGATCAGGAGAGCTGAAAGAAATCTTAGAAATTGTGTGTACAAACCTTTTACAACAGGAACTTGGGAAAGTCAGGTTTTTGTGTATTTTAAATACACACCACTGTGTCTTCGTCTTGGGTTTGTTTGTTTTAGGCATGAAGAGGTTGCATTTTTCCCTTAATTTTATTTTTTTAAATTAATACATGTTTGCAGTACATGTTTATATTTCTCATGTGGAGTTGTTGCATGTACACAGCACATCTTAATTCCCTTTTTCATCCCCTTCTTCTCCCTCTCTCCCACCTCCCTCCATCTCTTGATCCCCTTCCTATTTGAGAAAGATCTATCCCCTACTTCCTCTTATCTTTTATTCTGCTCTTTATTTATAATTTGGGTTTCTCATATAAAAGAAACCATTCAGTATTTAAGCTTGTGTGTCTGATTTATTTCACTTAACATTATGTTTCTTCTAAGGTTTACATTCAGGAGTTTGCAGTGGTGAAATAGGTGACTAATAATAAATACCCTGAGCCAAGGATAGACTTTCCTGTAATACTAGTTTTCTAAAGCCAACCCTTGCTTACCCACCCACATTTCCAGAATAGGGCTTGGATTTTCTTTTTATTGCTTTCCTTCCACTTATCCTGTTTCCTTCTTTCCTCCAAAAGAAATAATCACCAGTGACCCACCTATGGGTGGCATCTTGGATTAATGTTCTTCAGGGAAATTATCACAACTTCCTCCTGTCTCCTAGCTATGGGAGACACACCTCTTTCGTGACAAATAGCCAAGGAACAAGAATTTCCACTAAGCAAGTTTTATACATCATAATCATATCACAAGAAGGAAATCTGAGTCAGTCCTGCCCAAACCTGAGACAATAAGCAGGTGAAAACATAAATGGATAGACAGATCCTACATCACACTTCAGCACAGTAAGACCTGGAATGGATGCACTCTTCAGGAGTTCCAGGATATATGGAACTCACTCGCTAGCATCTTCAAACACCCAGAAATAACACCCTGAGAGCTCCAGATCCCTGGAACTCATGTAAACCTGTGACTGAAGGGGCTCTCAAATGTGCAGATATGAGCAAAAAAGAAATGATAGCTGGGTTGGGAGTTTTGCTCAGTGGCACGGCATCTGCCTTGCAAGTGCAAGGTCCTGAGTTTGATCCCCGGTACCACAAAAAAAAAAAAAAAAAAAAAAAAAAAAAAAGATACTATAGCCTATTTCCTGATTTTCCTTAAAGGAGATTATAAATCCTTCCATGAGTCTAAGAAAAATTGCAAAGCAGGTGAACTTTTCTTTGGCATCTATTTTTTCTGCTTTCCACTTCTAATCCCAATGGTCTCTCTTGGGCTCCCTTCCCATTGCTCACCTTGTTTCTGGATATTCAGATTATCTACAATCCCCCAGGGCTCCTCATTCATGTCTACTCATCTCTTGCCAATTGATGAATTATTTCGAGTTATACTTATTTAGAAACTAATAGTGTTAGACACTGGGTTGGTTCACTGAGTCACCAAGATGGCCTTGACAGGCTCCTGCCTCTGAGAAAACATTATTTGCTTGGCTAAAGAGTTTCAAGTTTAATTTCATAGGCAACTGCCTCTTAACCCTATCTGTATATTAGAATTACCTGTGAGGTTTTATAATACAAAAATTCTGTTTCTATGGGTACAGGTGAAACTTAAGGATCAGAAGACATTGTTCAGTATGTTTTTAAAACTCCACAAACAGTTTTGCTGTAAGGCCAGACAACAAGGATGTAGAGAATCACAAAACTTTTTGATGCTAGGAATTCTGACCACTTGCTCAGATTTCTTCTAGAAAGCAAACACTGTGCTGTTCTCTTAACCATTCTTGGTGCTCTTGTTGTTTTTTACCAAAACTCTACCAAATTCTTTAGTTTTTAGTTTTGTGCATTTAAGGTGTGACATTACTCCTACTCTGCTAACACAATTGTTGTTGCTGGTGGTGGTGGTGGTAGACCTGGGTTTACATATTTTATCACACCCATGATTCCGTAACCTTTAACTATTATTCTCTGAAATGTGCTTCAGGTACTAACAATGCCTCTTTCTGGGTTCCACATACAGGGAGTATGATTCAGTGGTTTTGGGGGGGAATACTGAGGAATCTAAATTAGAAAGGATTTTTTCATAATGAAGATTTTCAAACATACAAAATAGCTGAAAAAAATAATGCCAAATATACCTCCAAGCTTTCTATCGTAATTCAACAATTGGCGTTTTGCTATATTTGCAAAATATAGCAAAACTTATATGAATGTGTGCATACATTGTGACTTCATATGTTTATTTTGTTGAGCCAAGTGAAAGTAAATTTCAGATATCTTGACATTTTCTTAATACTCTAGCATGCATCTCCTAAGAATAAGGATATTGTCAGATGTGTTAAGAAAAATGTTACCATCACTCCTAGGAAAATTAACAATATTTCCAAGATATCACCTACTTATTTGCTTTCTAACAGACACCTCCTGGATTTAGTTCACTCTATCAAGTGCAGTGGTTTCTCTCAGACATCATGGTGAGTCGATGAAGGAGAACTTTGGGGACAAGAAGCACTTATAGGACAACCCAAATAAGAAGTTAATTCAGGATAGATTTCACAAAGCAGGTCAAACAAATGTTTCACCTTGCCAAAATGTCCATTGCACTTGATACACCACCCAAGCCAAGGTGAACAGGTCATACTGCTCCTCAGAGGCTGCCATATACTGTCTGAACAATAGAAAGGTGAAAGGTCCTTTTTTGTCCTGGGAAACTTCAAGGAATATTCTCCTGCCCTCATTTTTAGAATTGAAATTAGACTGGTGAGTTTACAGCAAGGCATCTATGTCATTAACTACTGGTCTAAGGGGTAAGGTTTGCTTAAGTATACAGGATCAAATGACTCCCTAGTGTGATTAAAGAGTTAAAACTGTGACTCAGTGTCATGCTTCAGGGGAGTTGTAAGAAATGGGGATCATGGAAGTCAGAGTGTGATACTTCTGCATGCTTTCTGATACAATCTCCATAAGACACCATCAGGTGCTGCTGCACATGGTATAGTTTTAATACACTGTTGATATTTATAGCATGGCTATAAAAAGCTTCATAATGACCGCTGGCAGTGCCCATCACCATTAACCATAACACAACTGTGATCAGATGATTTCCAGGAAGAGTCTCTCAGAGCATGGCTTTCACAAATCAGCCCTGGGGAAGATTCCTGGGTGCAGGACTTTCTAACCTTAAGGTCGATCCTTTTCCATGATTTGCTGCATGGCTCCCTGGCATCATAGCAGCAGATTCTCTTCAAGAAGCAAAACGTGAGTTAGGAGGAGGAGGAGGCGATATGGTTGCTCACTTGAACAGGTCTGAGCTTGGGAGAGCCTTTCTGTTCTTGTAAGGCAGTTGTTGGGAAAGTCATCTGAAAGTCATTACTTGTCTACAAGAGCAAAATACAAGGATATCAATAAAAGTGGTATGTGTGCATGTGTGTGAGTTTGGGAGATATTGCTGTCCAAAGGAGCATAGTTTTTAATAAATCCAAGATGTGGTCAGTACCTCCTAAGCAGTTGGTCAGTCTTTCACCCCTGATTTCCTCCGCTGTGTGTTTCCCTGCCCCCAGGCTGTTCTCCCCCGTGATACCAAGCCGCATTGCCTACAGGATTTTCTCAGGCATATCTATTTGGGGTTGTACTGTGTTAACTGCATTCTGCACCTGCCAAGGCTGAGGCTTCCTGCTGTTCCACTTTATATAAAAGGTGGAAGTGAGGTAGGAGTTTAGGGCTAGAGCAAAACCGGTCAAGCAAGTGGGAGTAACTTGTCAGTCATGAGACCCAGGGCACAAGACTAGAACACAGAATCCAAGATGATGCTGCAGCTCTTGAATCCTGTACATGGAACCAATCAGAAAAGTGCTATTTCCAATTCTTCATTTACATTAGGCGTGAAACCAAGTGAGTCTTCCAAAGGTTCCTTTAAACCTGATGCCAGGCCAAGTAAGTTTTTGATAGGACAACCATCCCAAATGCCTTATTTGCAAGAGGAGGATCTCAGTCCAAGAATTCCAGATACAAAAGACCCCTTGCCATTATCCTTGTGGCCCCCGTGATCCTTTTTCACTGGCCTGTGTTCACTCTGCAGACTGTATTTCTTTTCCACCTTCAATAGAAGAACGTCCCACTTCCTTTTCTGCATGTCCTGTCCAATTCTTTGTTAAGGACACCATGAACCTGGAAAGAATTTCTCTGGGACCCAAAAGCTGGTGACAGAAGTTCTGGGGGGCCTAAAATTTTCATTTATTTGATGTGCCTGCCATAGACTCAAAGCAGGTCTGTGGAATTAGTATACAATATTTGGAAATCAACAAAAGTTAATTCTCCAAAGAGTCTAGATCTATAGATACAGCCGAAAGTACCATCTTCATTTAATCTCTGGTACTTGGATTTTTCTTACAGAATTCACAGATTTATTCCCTTAGGTTGCATCATCGGCATGTGAGCAACATGGATTGTCTTCCCCAGCCTTGCACCTCCTTGGATGGTGCTGAGCACTTTCCTTTTTATCTTTCTGAGTACCTAGCCCTTTCTGTTCTCTTGTCCACATAGAAGAGATGAAAGTCATTAAGTTTATACTCTAAGCTTTTCTCCTATCTCCTTCAAACTCTCCCACTTGGTTGCCCTCTGCCTTGTCTTTTGCTCCTGTCTTTGCAACTTAAGTAATTGCTTCTTCTCTTAGCAGAGGTAACCTTCATATTGGACTCCTGTTTCTCCTGGTGCTCCTGCACTCTACTTGGTTTAAGCTTGTAATTCTAAGTTGGCCTTCTCTTGTCTTTTCATGGTCTTGTTTTATAGATTAACCCAGGCTTCCCTAACCTGAAACACAAACTGATAATTAACTCCTTTTATTACTAAATTCTCGCAGCTACAATCAATGTCTCCTGCATCTATTTCCAAATAATTCCAGTCTCTCCTTAGTTTAAGTTATCCACTTATTAAAAATTCATTCTGAGTTCCTTAGGAAAATTCTAGCCTCAAAATCTAATGGTCTTTCCCCAAGGCCCACAATCAATTTTCACACTTTCATTTTCTTGACCATCCTGTGCCTATCTCTCATTCCTTCACTCCCATCCCGGACTTCTGCTAACCCTTTAGAATCAAGACCAGACCCAGACCCCTGCTCAAGGTTTGCTCAATCACTCTAACTTTTCTTTTGTACTTCTGTTTCCTCTTTCACGTATTCAACTCAACAAACATCTATGATGGCATTGTGGGAAGCAACAGAAAGATAAACAAGATGGACTGTGTGCCCTGATGGAACACATTGTCTTGTGGGGAAGATGTATAAGCAAACAGATCATTTCCACGTGGTAAGAGCTGTGGTAGATAAGTCAGGTGAATCCAATGGGAGTGCAAAGGAAGGTCCTAACTGAAACTGGTTGTTCCACAGGAAGAGATTGCTGGATATCTGCAGGATGTATGAAATTAGTAGCTGGGAAATCTGGAAAAATGACAATTTAACAAGTGGTTCAGTACTATTATGATATGTGTTGGAGGGAAGGAGAGGAAGGAACTGGGAGATCATTACAGGAATGAGACTGAAGAGGCCAGATCATGATGGACATTTTATGCCATGCTAAAGAGGTCTTATTTCATGATAAAGACTTGAATCAGGGAGTGATGAAAAGAGTTAGACTAGCTTTTATGAAAGAATCCACCAGTGTCATTGTGGAGAATGGATGGGGTGAGAGTAAGATTAGAGACAGGGAGAGTATCACCCAATAGAAAATAATGATTGTGTGAGCTAAGACCATTCTGTAGGGATGGAAGGAAGTAAAGTTTCAAGAGATATTGCAGAAGTAGAATTGATGGCTTTGGTGACTAGATGTGGATAGATTGAGATGAGAGAGGAGAGATAGTTTTAGTATTAGAGCCTGAACAGTTGTTATTTCTGGAGTTGAGAGAGTAGGGGGCTGGGGATAGAGTTGGAATGATGGTGGTGAAATATTAGTTGTTGAACATGTTGAGTTTCAAAGTTTGAGGAATGTGTGGAACAGTCATTTAAGACCTACCAAAACTAGAGTTTTCTTTTTATTCTGGAAAAGGTCTCTTTTGATTTTGAAAATTCCAATAAGGTAGAAATTTGGTGGATAGCAAGATATAAAAACCAACGAGAAGGCTTTATATACCCCCATTCCTCATCCAAAGCAATGTTTGAACCATATGAAGATGCTACACTCTTTAACCTTCCAGCTGAAGATGATAGTAATGACAATTATTGCATCATTTCATATGCCAGATCTAGGTCTAAGTGCTTGGCACATGTTGATTCATTTAATCCTCATGCCATCCATGATGAGAGCTATTATGTTATCTTCCTTTTACAAATGAGAAAAAAACTGAGGGATTGGGTAACCAAATAACACACATGTAGTGGTGTCAGATCCAGGGGACAAACCTAGGGTTTCTTTCTGCAGTATGCTCTTCTGAGACTGAACTTTCAATCACTCACAAAGCAAGTATCCACAAACTGATATGTGAATATTTGTGTAATCCAAAGAGGGCCTGGTACTTATTGTTAAAAATAAAACTTTACTGTTACACAGTCATGCCCACACATTTTCATATTTACTATGGGAGCTTTGCAATACCATACCAGAGTTGAATAGCTGTAATAATGGCTCACAAAGTCAAAACTACTTGTATTTGATCCTTTATAGCAGTGGTGGCCGAACCTATGGCACATGTGTTATTGTGTTTTTCTTTTAAGTCAAAAAATGTTAATGTAGAGTTGTTTTTTTTCTAAACAAAATCCTTAGTATTTAGGTTTAATCGCAGTGCTGGCACTTTGTGATAAATAAGTGGGTTGTGGGTTGCACTTTGGCACTTGGTCTCTAAAAGATTCGCCATCACTGCTTTATAAAATATGTTTGCTGGCCTTGATGGGAAGGGTTGTAACTCTTCAAGTTGACATTTTTCTTTTTTGTATTGAGAAAAATCTTTGCAAACAAGATTTTAGAAACTTATTTTTTAATTTCACTGACACTCTTCTTGCAGTGGAAATAGTGAGCCAATGATGAAAACATATACAACTTCCCTTGCCTTACTTCTCAGAGGTACAATGTAACAAGTTTCTCTCCCTCAGCTATTAATGGAGCTATATATTTAAAAGGCAAACATGAAGAATAAACAAAACATTTGTCAAGAATTTGGTGGATTGTTTTGGATTGTCCTTGTGTTCAGATAACAAGAGGTCTCTTAGAACTAATGAAGCAGGTGCCTGCCTTGCAAGCACAAGATCCCGATTTTGAAGCCCAGTACCAAAAAAAAAAAAGAAGTAATGAAGCAGGGAACTTTGGTCTTCCTTTTGAAGAACAATGGCACCTTTTCATTTTTCAAGGCTAATCCCAAAGACTTTGTACCTATACGAACTCTCATAACAAGCATCTGGTGATAGGAAGGCTTCCCCTTGAATTTATAGGTCTGAAGCTCAATTGAAAACAGGGCTAGATATATTGATTTAGAAATAACTGGAATTTGGAAGATTTTGGAATCATTTCTTTCTTTCTCTGATCCTTATATATACTCAAGTTGCTTCTCAAGATTCTGCTCTTTCCTGGGTGTTCTTACATCACAACCCTTTCCTTGGTGACCTAATTCACTCTTACAGTCTCAATTGTGCGTGCTGGTAGAGATCTCCAAAACCATACAACAATCTTGGGCTTGCTTCCCTAGATTAGTACTAGAGTCTCACCTCATCCCTATCACATTTAAAAAAATATTTTCTTTATAATGAAATCTCCCAGCAAAAATTTTACTCTATTGCTGTCCTTCATGCAGAAATGTTGGCACTATTAAAATAAAACTATTTTTAGTATTTACTTATTTATTTTGTGGTGTTGGGATCAGATCCAGGGCCTTGTGTGTGGTAGGTGAGCAGTGTATCACTGGACCATGTTGCCAGTCCTGCCTTATTTTTAATACAGTATATAATTTGATATTACCAACACAAGACTTTTCATTATCTTTCTAGACCCATTTTACCTCCCTGCTCTCTTTTTATTTTATTTTATTTCCCATTAAGTTTATTGGTACATTTTAGGTATAAAATACAGTTACATTCATCATTGGGATCTTCTACCATTACCTGAGTATCTTGGTTCTTATTTTTTCCCCTTCCCCTGTCCTCCCTTCACCCCCTCCACCCTTCCCTATTTGTAAAGACTTTGTTCCCATTTTTTTCCTTTTCTCATATTTTTCTTTTCCCTTCTTTCCTTTCCTCTACCCCTGCCACTTCCCCTGCTCCTTTAGACCTTTACTTCCTATTATACAATATCAATTATACATTTTTAAAATTACAATATCAAGATCTAGGAAACATTACCACAGATTTTACAGAATTTAAAAGGATATACAAAGCATATTGAAAAAATCCTTTTTGAAATAAATTTGACATCTTCTAAGAAATACATTGGGAGACAAATTAATGAAACTAACTCTGGAGGAAATATAAAATTTGAAGAGCATCTATTAAAGAAAGTATATTCCTAGCTTGAAAACCTACCTATATGACAACAGCAGGCTCATAAACATTTTAACTGATAAATTATATCAAACATTTAAAGCAGAAAAAAGAAGGGAAACTTCTCCCCTCATTTTAGGAACTCAATATTATGCTAATCCTAAAACTGGATAAAGATAATAGAAGAAAAAAGTATGAACAGAGATAGAAATTTGTTTAACAAAACAAACTATTAGAAGTCAGATCTGGCAGGATGTAGAAAGTGATTTTGTTATAGGGATGGCAGTGTTGGTTCAGCATTGGAAGACTAACCCCCAAAGTCATCATTTTAGCAGAGGAAAGGAAAAAGCCATATGATCTTGTCACTAGTTCTAGAAAAAGTATTGGACTAAATTCTACAGGTGTTCATGGTAAAGCTATCAGGAGACTAGAAGTAGAACAGAACCTTCTCAACAGATCAAAGCCATGTACTCCATACTTCCAGCAAAAACACCTTATATGAATGGAGAAGATACAATGCTTTCTCCCTAAGGTGGGGAACAAGGGAAGATATGCCTACTCTTCATCTGTCCATTAAACTTTGAAACATAGGCCCCAACCAAAATAGTTTGGCAATAAAAATAAACAATTAGGGGGCCAGGGATTTAGCTCAATGGTTCCACCATCTGCCTTGCAAGCGTAAGGACCCGAGTTCGATCCCTGGTACCAAAAAAACCCCACAAATAAATAAATAAAGAAACAATTAGGATAGGATTGGCAAGGTAGAAGCAAAATCTTTATATGTAGATGAAATGATCATCTACAGAGAAAATACTAAGAAATCTCTAGGATCCCCTAGAACTTGTATTTGAATTTAGCAGGGTTAGAAAACACAAGGTATATATAAAAATTCAGGTCTATGTATACTTGCTCTAAATGAAGAATTGGATATTGAAATTTAAAAATTATGCAGGAGTACAAAAGACCTAGAAAAGTAAAAAGAAAAAGAAAGAAAAACATTGTTGGAAGACATTTAGTACCTAATTTTAAGACTTCTTCTAAAGCTACAGTAATCAAGGCAGTGCTGGTATAAGGAAAGACATATAGATCAATGGAATAAAACAGAGAATCTAGAAATAGAACCACACATATATGGTCCACTGAGTTTTGAAAGATTATTTAACATTAACATTTTGTAGAGTATAAACTCAATTCAAGAGCAAAGGAAAAAACAGTGTTTTCAGCAAACGGCTCTAGAACACCTGGTATCCGTATATAAAAAATTAACCTCAACCCTTTATTTCTATACATAAAAATAACTTGAAAGGATCTATGAACCTGAATATGAAAGACTAAAACTATAAAACTTTAAGAAGAAATTATAAGGGAAAATGTTTATGAATTCAGGGTAGACAACTTCCTAGGATATAAAAAACATGATGTATAAAAGAAAAAAATTGATAAATGAGATTCCATCAAAATTTAGAACTTTAAAGGACATTGTTAAAATGAAAAATAGTCCTTAAACAGACCATATTTACAATGCATATAACCTATGACCAGAATATATAAAGAACTCTTACAGCTCATTAATAGACAACCCAATTAAAAAGTAGACACAAGAAGATGATAAATAGCCAGTACAGTACAAGGAAAGGTGTGCAACTCTAGAATCAGAAAAATGCTAATCAGTACAATAACAAGATTGAATTATACACTCATTAGGGAGATGAAGTTAAAAGTTTTAAAAGCCTTGTCATGACTTTTTCTTTTTGTTGGATTCTTCCCCTTTGTGTTTAATTTGTCATGCCCAACAGATTCATTCTGCTGGGCTTCCTGGGGTTGTGATCCTCAATTGTCTTTTCCTAGGATATTGTCTAAAATTTTTTGGAGTTTTGGTTTGGTATTCATGAAGTTCCTAAGGTGCTGTTTATCATGAAAGTATCTTATTTCTCCATCCATTTTGAAAGATAGTTTTGCAGGGTACATCAATCTGGGTTGGAGGCTGTTTCTCTTTAGAGCTTGAAATACATCACTCTAAGCTCTTCTTGCCTTGAGGGTTTGCACTGAGAAGTCTGCTGTGATTCCAATGGGCTTTCCTTAGTATGTGATTTGTTTCTTTTCTCTCACTGCTTGTAGAATTTTGTTCTTCTGTTGGGTTTCTGGAATCCTAACTATTATATGCCTATGTGTAGATTTTTTTTGATCACAGCTAGTTGGAGTCCTATATCCTTATCTGTATGCCAAATTCTTTTCCCCTGCTTGGGAAGTTTTCTGCCATTACTTCTGTGAACAGGTTTTTTATGTCACCTGCACTCTCTCCTGTTTCTTCATTGACTCCAATCAGTCTTATGTTATTCTTCTTTGCATTGCCTACCAGTTACTGGATTGATTTCTCGTGGTTCCTTATAATTTTAAAGCAATTTTTTTTTTCCTGGTCACTAATTGCAATCTTATCTTCTATATCTGAAATTCTGTCCTCACGTTGGTTCTTTCTGCTGCATAGACTGTCAATGGAGTTTTTAATTTCCTGGAAATCTGTTTGTATCTGTTTTATGGATTCCATTTGTTTCCTATGTTGGGATTCCATCATGCTCCTCAGCTCCTCTATTTTTTTATCTGTGTCCTCTCTAGATTTATTAATCATGTCTTGCACTTTGGGGCACAATCTCTGCTGTTATCTGAGAAATTATTCCTGATTTCATTTTTTCCAGATCCTCTTTTGTTGCCAGTTCAGGGAGACCAGGTGGTTGAGTATCAGATTGTTCCATCTCTTTTCCCTTTGGGGTTGCTGTAGGTGATCTGGAAGTCTGTTTTTGAGGCTTGTTCATGTGTCTTCTCATTTCGACGGGGGGGTGGGGTGGGGGGTGGGCAGGGAGGGTGTGCTGCTGGCGCCTGCGAGGCTCACCTCCTCTGCCCTGGGAGTGGTGGAATGGTGGCCAGGGAGCCTCCTCCTGGGCTCTGGGATTGGCTCACCACCTCTGCCCTGGGAGTGGTGGAATCCCTACTCTCTTTTTAATTTGTACTTTTTTTTTTTTTTTTTTTTGCTACCAGGGATCGAACTCAGGTCCTTGTGCTTGAGCAGCAAGTGGCAAAACCACTGAGCTAAATCCCTGGCCCTTAATTTTTACTTTTGAGGTGCTGGGTATCTAACATAGAGCCTTGAGCATGTGGGCAAGAACTCTCCCACTGAGCTGACCTCCAGCCCCACTTCTCTAATCTGTTGGGACTTGTTAATCCTTTTTACTTCAGTTAAGCTGTACCTAAGTTAACATACTCAGAACACTTTTTTTAAAAAGCACTCTCCCTCTTCTGCTTACTTTGACCCACAATTCTCTACAGAATGAGAGATTGATCGGGTGACTTGCTCTAAGAACTCCTTCCTCCCGCATGGGAAGGGTCTGTGTGTGAACTGCTGACCCTGTTACTGGCAGTGCCAGCTCCTTCGATGTGCCATTGACACAGAAAGGGAGATTCTTTTCTGAAGAAACTTGACCTTGACTATGAGTCCTGACCACGGGAAACTTCTGTCACTTAATGAGTTGTTAAGACCTAATCAGCCAAAGATTGCCTACCAGAAACCAGCCTAACAAAATCAGATCTACTACACAAGAGTGAAGAGGCAGGCAAATGTGCAAGGTGGGCTTCTACTGAGGAATTTTGAGGAGAGTCTAAGGGAGCAGGAATCAGTTTGGGGTTCATTGTTGTTTTGAGGTGTAATTAGGAAAAAAGGGAATGAACAGGGGTTGTGTGGGTCAAGCAGGTGAAGATGACTGACGAAATTGGTAATTGCATGCCACCAATTAAGTGAGAATAGCAAGGGTCTGAGGTAACACTGGTAAGAAGTCCATAGTCATCCAAAGTGGGGAGGGTTCCTTAAAGGATTTTATAACTGCTGTACAACCTTGAAAGAAGCAGTGTTTCCTGATAATTTTGCAGCCAGCTTTATCTGTGTCTGTCTTCCCAGCCTGACAAGTGGCAGGACTTCTTTTTTTTTTTTTTTTTTTTTTAGTTCGCATTGATTTTTTCATTCTTTTCAGTTTCAAACATTTTAACTCTTTCAATGTCTTGGATTCTAAACTCATGTGAACATTCACCAGAATACATTTTCCTACTGGCATTCACCAAGTTTAAGACTCTTGAGATCAACTTGATTTAACTTAACAAAAACTTCTAAAGCAAAAAGCAGGCAACTACTAGGTCTCAATTTAGGATATTTAGGTCTTTTCAAATACCCTGTCAAGCTGCCTTTTGCTGATGTTACTGCCCTCACGCATACTCTTTTCTAGCTTAGAGGGTATCATTACCCTTGTCCCACAGCTTGGCTCTTGGTTGGAAGGAGCATTGCCCTGGATTCAAGCAAAACAAGAACCTTAACTCAAACTCTAGGCAAAGTTCTTAGCCTGAAATGCATGAGTTCACTGTGATCCACTCAAGTGTGGGAAGGTGGGGCATGTGTGAAACTTTATATATAAATATATGTACATATGTACATAACTTTTATCACACGCTCTTAAGATCAACTTTTAGATTATTAGACTATTGTGGAATGGGCACTCTGCCACTCAAACAGATGGAGATGACTATAAGCAACCAAGAAATCATGGATGTGCATCAAATGTGGGTGCTTAGGGCATGGTACCCAGCTGGGCAGGTGGAGAACACCATTCACCCAAAGCTGCCAAGGGCTATTAGCCACTGGTGATTAAACTCTGGACTGCACTGACTTTTGGAAATTGCCATAAAATCCAGTCCTTCCTAGTCTCGGAACAGAAGCACAGTAGTTGGCTGAGTTTATTTACATAAATGCCTGAGTGCCTTAGTTGGCAGTGGCAGCAATGCTACTTGCCCTTTTCTCATCTGAGAGAAATATGTTTGATTAATAATCATATTTCAGTTCATCACAGGCCTATGAGATAGACTATAATTGTAGAAGAAGATATAATATAGACATATATCTTCTTTCCATCAAAATAGAAAGGCTCTTCAGTAAGATTTTCTGGTGCCATATTTACTTCCCCATCATGACACAAGTGTCTGACTGTATGGATTCAATCAATGCTTAGCATGAATGATAGAGTGAGATGAATGAAAAAACAAATTGAAAAATATACACACACTTCCGATTGTCATGTGCATTCACATCTCTGTCAACAATTCTCATTTTAGCACTTGTTGAGATTATTTGACACAAATGATTCCCTCTCACAGGGTATTTGAAGACAGCAAACTAATATACAATTGAGGTAGCAGGATTTTGGGTAGGAGTATGTTTTTCTTCAAAGTGACTCTTATCTGGATTATTTCCTTCTATTTGAACCAAGTTATAAAATCCTACTACATCAAATGCATTATGAAAATCAAAGAGAACTATTTCAAAAGTAATTGTGATCAGCCATCCATTCCAGCTATATGTGAATGAGGGAACTTATTAAACTGAAAGAGAATAAAACTTGCATATGATTAAATCAATCATTATCACTGGGTTTCTTTGGGATACAATGGTACAGGTCAGCAATTCTAAAACTTAGGTGTGCATCAGAATCACCTGGAAGGTTTGTTAGACTGCAGGTTGCCAGGTTCCGCCTCCAAAAGGTCTAATCCTGCAGATCTGGGGTGAGGCTGGAGGACAGGATTTCTCACAAGTTTCTATGAAACGCTGAGCTGTGGGTCTGGGAACCACACTTTGAGAACAACTCATCTATGTCGTTAAGGTGACAAAGTGTTGGCAATTAGTTCAATGATGACGAAACACATTTAAAAAGAGGTAACAGTACCAGGTCACATAAGGACTACAAACAAGCTACAAAGATGCTATACTGCAAGTGTATAGAAAGACCAAGAACTCTAGGCTGGCAGGATTTCCCTGGACTCCCAAGTTTGCACAGGGTTATAGCATCAGAGAGAGAAAAGGGGGCATCCTAGAATGGGGAAATAAACTAAGTTTGCTGCAGTAAAGACTAGAAAGGTAGGAAGGGACCCATTTGTGGAGGGCTTTCAATTCCATTTTATAAGGACTTCAGACTTCATACAGTAGCTAGTATTTCTTCCATTCACACACTATCTCCTGAGGTATGCAGCCACAACGATCTAGTGCCACACCAAAACTGCAAACAGTTCAAGCGTCCCAAAGTACTATTCAGCTGCTGTGAAGTAGTAAAGGTTTTAGTTTATTTCTGGTGTATGGGAACACATCAACTTAGACTGGGAGATGGATTGTTTGCACTATTCAATCAGTTTACTTTTCCCATATGGATGTGAAAACTGGCAGTTCTGGGAGGGCTCCTGAAGTACTAAGGAAGCTTGTTTGGGTGTGGTATAGAAAAGATGGCTGGAGCATCCCCCAGTGGGTCTGAAGTGGGTTGGGTAAGACCAAGCACTACTTTCCAGTCTTTAAGGTGCACTCTCGTAGGGATCACCTGGAAATCTTGTTGAAAAGCAGATACAGGTTCAGCAGGACTGGGATTATGCCTAACAGTTCCCAGAGGATGCTGATGTACAGACCGCACTTTCAATCGAGGTACTATGGGAAGGACACCCAGAACGCATCAGGGGAAGGCCCCGGGGGCCAAATCCCCCTGCGGGAGGGATACAGGCCATGCTCAAAGATAGGTCCCTGTCCTATTCAGCGAGGGTGTGGGGTCAGTGCGAAGAGGGGCCGGGCAGAGCCGGAAAGGAGGTGGCAGGGGAGGCCTGAGAAGCGGAGGTGCGCCAGGTGCGAGTGCTCGGCCGATGGCGGAGCGCGGCTGGGGTCGCGGCGAGATCTCTGGACTTTGGGCCCTCGGCGGCTCCCATCGCGGCCTGGACGCGAAGCGAGAAGGCTACTGCAGCCGCCATCCCTCCTGGCGCGGGCGCTTGGGTATGTGGACTCCCGCTCCGCCGGGCCCGGCGTTCCGGCTCCCGGAAGCGGAAGGCGAGCGCGGCGGGGCCTGGGCGGCGGCGGCGACGCCGGGGAGGAGGAGGAGGACGAGGGAAGAGCCTCTGGAGGTCGCCGGAGCGGCGGTGAGGCGAGCGCGCGGCTGGGTGAGTGAGGGGCCAGGGGAAGTGCCGCCCCCGCCGCCCGCGCCCCCGGGCCTCCCGGCCCCTTCGCACACCCGCCCCTCGGCTCTCGGACGGCGGGGATCCCGGGGCGCGGGGCGGGGCGCGGTGCCTCCTGCCCCCGGGCCTGGCTCGCTTGCACGTTTCTAGCCAGGACCGCAGTGCCGCGCGTGCCCCTGCCGCGGTAGGCGGGCGGTTTTCTGCGCTGGTCGACAGGGTTTGGGTAATGAAAACACCCGAGCCCCGAGTTTCTCGCCGGTGAACTGCATTTTCCCTATCCCCACCCTGCGGGGAGGGCAGCTCCTGCGTTCCCCGGTCTCGCCTGTGCGATGACAGCCTTTCATTCATTTCCATTCCGCTGGTGGGGAGCAGCAGAGGTGGGATTAGCGGGAGGGGAGAGAGTTCGCTCTTTTATTATCTGAGGGTGGTTTCCAGAAAATGGCTTATACATGGCAGCAGTTTGCATTTGGTACTATTCCCCAAGATGGGTTGTTGGATTTCAGCAGGAGAGACCATTTAAATTGTGGTTTTTCTCAGGCTGTATTTGGTCCAGCTTTTAAGATCTCTTGTGAGTCAGTGGAGGGTGTCTGTGTCTCCAGGGCTCAGAGGACCTGCCCAATTATTACTTCAAGAAAATATTGGAGTGAAGCAGTCCATAAAAGTACAAGAGGAAAAAAAAATCAAGGTCACTGTGGGCATGTCATAAACCACGGGGTAAAGTTACAATCTAAAATACAAACATAAGGATAATTAAGTGCAAGTTAAAAAGATCTGTCAAATGGGTCCTCCGCCTACTATGCTAGCATGTGCAACCTAAAAAAATTACCTACCTTGTGGTAAAAATAATAACATGGTACCATTTGATAACATACTCCTTAGTGTGTGTCATTCCTAGATTAAAAGGCTTTTGGTGCAGGATCTCAAGTTATTCCAACTCTTTAGACTTATTTTGAAGATAAAATTCAGAGAGTTTCTCGATTTTGCCTTAGATGTGCTGTCTCTTCGGTTTTTGAAGAAGAGATGAGGGAACAAAAAATCAAGTGGAAAGAAAGAACCAAATGAGATTTGGTGCTGTGGAAAGAAAAGCCAAATTCTAGTCCCATTACTGTCACTTAACAACTATGGGGTCAAGGGTAGGTCAGTGACCCAAGTTGTTTTTTTATCTATACCACTAGAGAGCCAGATTAAATTAAGGTGTGTATGTTTAAAACTTTAATATGTTTATTTGCAAATACATTTGTAAACAGTTTAGGACTCATGTTGTAGGTGTGTTTAAAACATTTACCTCAGGAAAAATGCTAGTAAAATTTTGGTGTAGCACCAGCATAGATGAACTCCAGAATTCACTTTGGATGTGAAGCAATAGAATTACATTAGATTTCTTCAAACTGTTGAGGTTTCTGTTAAACTATACTTTGGAAGTTATAATAAGGATAAATGAATTACAGCATATTTTAAACAAGATGATGAGATTTATGTCACATTACTTATCTGTGAGGTGCTTTGTATAACAGAAGAAATTTAAGCGCTTTAAATGATTCACATAATCATCAGCCTAACAGGTAGGTCCTAAGACAGGAAATAATCAGTGAATCATAAAATTTTACTTATTTGCCCAGTGTCCAGTTTAAATCAGTGATTTAATCCATGGAATATGATTCAGAATCTGTGGAAAAAGCATATGAATAAAATACTGTCATGGGTTACTGAAGAAACAGATATCTAGAAATGTCTCTGGAGCCTTTTTTGGGGTTTTTTTGTGGGATTATAACTAAGAGTCAACAAAAACTTCAGCATATTAGCATCAGTTCTACCAGGCATAATGAGAAAAGCAAAGGTAAAGCTTTTTATTGCCAGGAGATTGTACCTTAGGTTTTAAAAATTTCTTTATTATTATTTTTTTAATGTAGACATTTTATTACTCTGCAGAATACTAGGACTGACATTCAGCTTTTCAAATGTTCTAGAAAAGAAAGCTTAGCATCTAGTAGAAGCATCAGTACATAATGCCTCTTACTGAAGTTAGTGGTGTTTGCCTGTAGTGGGGAGGGCTGTCTAGCAGGAGACCTCTTTTCCCTTACTCTTCCTTGCAGGGTGATCAGCCTTCCTCGCCTCATAGGCTCTTGGATGTTTTCTCTCTGCACTATCTGTTGCCCCTTTCACAAAATGGCAAGTTAGGAAAAAGTTAGTATCTTATAGTTCACTGTTTACTTTTCTTTCAGTTCTAATTTAAAATGCTCAGGTGTGATCTCAACCAGACTTCTAGTTTTAAACCTTTGTGTGTGTGTGTGTGTGTGTGTGTGTGTGTATGTATGTGTCTTCCACACTGAAGATTGAACCCAGAGCCTTGCATTCTAGGCAAGCACTCTACCACTGAGCTGTATCCCTTTTGCTTTTATTTTGTGACTGGCTCTTGCTGAGTTGTTCAGGCTGCCTCAAACTTACCATCCTGCTTCAGCCTTCTGATTAGCTGGGATTACAGGCCCACATCACTAGTCTGACTTAATCATTGTATTTTAGATCAAAGCGCTCCTTTTTTTTTGTCCTGAAGAGATCCCAGGGCAATGTGTAGCAATACAACTTCCCCACATGTTTCTAGTACAGTGTATCTGAAGTTTTTCTCCCTTTGTTAACTAGTTCACAGACTTTAGTGTTGCAGATGGGAGATAGCTGGGGTATTGAGTCACTACTTTTAAGGACCCCTCCCCCTTTTTGGTACTGGGGATTGAACTCAGGACCTTGTGCTTGCAAGCCAGGTGCCATGCCACTGAGCTAAATCCCTGGCCCTGAATCACTACTTTGATGATAACCCAGGAATACTTTTCATTTTTGAGTTTCTAAAACTAGAAGTGAAACTTAAGTTTCCTTTCCTCTTCCTCTTCACCCTCCCTACTTCCCTTTATAGTTACCATTTTGAAGATGCTACTTCTTTGCCAGGCAACTTCTCACTGTCAGTTTCCAACCCCTAAATGGAGATTTTTATCCTTTGGAAGGGGAATAAGAGGCTGTGTTACAATGGAAATGTGGGCCTTTATTTATAACATATGTATAATGTTTTCTACTATTGATAATAAATTGAATTTCTATGTGATATTTTAAAACTTGAATTCCCTCACTGGCTAAGTATAGGCAGCTAGAGCCTGATGTTTTAGGTAAACTCGTGATAAGCCAATTTTCAGAGTAGAATATAATCAGATGACAAACACTTTTATAAGTATGTTTAAAGGTACATCTATAACTTTGTTTTCTACATTAATTTTTGGCCATAATAATGTTATAAATTTCATATATTCCCATGTAATATAGTATCCATAGTCTCTTGGCCGCAGGGGCGAAATCTTTTTTTGTGTGTGTATTTGAAAACTTATCAAATTGTTGATTGTATTCTTTCAGACATAGCAGTGTTAAAGATGATTAATGGCATTTTATAGTTCTAAAACTTTGGGATATTGTTATCCACAATTTTTTGGAGTTTTTTTTTTGAGACAGGGCCTCACTGGGTATGTAGTTCAGGCTGGCTTTGAACTCTTGGTGATCCTTCTGCCTCAGCCCCCTGAGTGCTGGGATTATAGGTATGCACTAGGTGTGCCGTGCTATTTTTTGGAGTTTTGAACCTAGCATTACTTTTGTATACCACATAGTGAGATTTCATTCTACGGTAATGGTGGCAATGTTGATCTAGCTTGAAATACTGTTTTTCAGATGCCATGTCTGCAGTGTAGCTCTAATAACTGTAAATGTAAAGTGAGATTTTTCTTGATTTTAACCCAGTGAGTGACTGGGGTTTGAGTCATTGGTGATTGGCTTGTGGTGTTACCTAATGTTACTGACAGAAACTACTGTCCTCAGGAAGCCAAGCTGGAGTCATTACCTTAGTAGCATTACTGACTTTGGCCATATTTCAGAACATTTTGTTGTGCTACATTTAATTCTATTTGAATTTTTTTTTCCTGGGAAAATGTAATTCATTCATTTACCTTTGGGGTAGTAGGTCCTTAACTTTGTCATAAAGTATTTTCTCCTTAAGAAGCAAGGTGCAGTCAAAGAGACCAATTTAAATTAGGTTAAAACCTTAGAGTAGAAAGAAGTGACATTTGACAATCTGATAATCTTGGATGATAAAAAAATTTGACCCTGGGAGAAAATGTAGTGTTTTTTTGGTTTATTTTTTGTTTCCCTAAGTTTATAAGGGGGAGTAGAAATGTAATGATAATTATTTTGATGTAATTTTTACATCCTCAGTAATAAGAGTTTGCTGTTGTGGTAGTAAAGCAGTATGCTTAACAAATTAATAACTTATTTTTATTTCCTATCCTGAAGAATGCTACCGCCTTTCACTTAGTCCCTAAGCCAGAAAGTTGGAAACCACTCTTTGCTCTACTTTTTGTTTCCAGTTGATCATTAGGTAGATCCTATAAGTTTTATTTATTTAGTTCTCTTGGATCTGTCCCTTTTCATTATTTCTGTCCCAATTGTCACTTCCTAACACACACACACACACACACACACACATACACACACACACACACACACATACATACACCCTCTTAAATGCGGATTGTGGGGTGCTTACTGTGTGCCCTCCTTATTTCTCACCTGCATGACACTCAGCCTGGATTGCTGCGTGTGGTTGATCTCGGTGCTTTAATCCTTCTACTCCAAACCAGCCTTCAGATTGTTGCTATACTTCTCCACATGCAAATTTGATCCTGAAATTTACTCCCTAAAAATCCTTCAGTGGTCTTCCACTGTGTTCAGGGTGAAGTCCAAACTCATTGGCTTGATTTCAGTGTTTTTCAGTCTAAGGATTGCTCTCTGCCTGCACATCACAAACTCAGTAAGCTGTGACTAGCGTTACATATTTTTACTAATGTAAAATAGAATAATAATATCATAGTATATTATATTTAGTAAGGGTAAAACTTTTTCAATTATTCCTCTATTTATGTGTGTACCAATAATATTACAAGATTTACTTTTTAGAGTTGATTGTGGCCAAGAATTTGGCGTACATTGCCCCTTTTGTCCCTGTGCAGTGATTCTAGTCATTGCTACTCACATAGATTTTCTTTGTCTGCTTTTACACTTTTGCTTATTTTTCTTTTCGTCAAAAGAACCTCTATTTTTAATCTAGCTAATTCACAGGCTTCCTTGTCTCTGGGAGTCTTTTTCTGATGACATTTTTAACATAAGAAATAAGGTGGTTGTAATACAGTCAAGTATGCAGTAATCTGGAAAAAATTCGTGAACTAATACCCTTACTCTGAAGTGCATTGACCCCTTGCTTTCTGTCTTCAAATGTCTTACGTAGTATTGATCTTGTCTGTTTTACTAGTCTATTTTTCTTAAGGACAGTGTCTTCTTTCTCATCTATACACTGTGCCAAAGAATAGTATATATTAACAAATGTTGGGTGGATTAATGTAGTAGTGAATTGGTATATTTTATGTAAAACTCTTTACAGTGTTATTATTTTTTAAGTTTGTACTATAGAAATTAACTTTTGTGGTTGACTCTTAATGATATAATTATAGGAGGATAGCTGTTTTTCTTAGAACATTTTAAAGTGAGACCTCCCTTTGGGGAATTGGTACATACATATCATTTTTTGATCATTTTCTATATCTTTACTCTTCCTTCCTCCCCTCCCCTTCCTACTTTTCCTGATCTGTTTCCCCATCTTCAAAAAAGACTGTCACTGTGTTTCTTACCATCTCTCCTTTATTTTGATTTTTAATTTATTTATATTTTGTATTTCTCACATAAAAGGAACCATGGAATATTTAACTTTCTGTGTCTGACTTATTTCACTTAACATAGTCTCAGGATCCGTCGATTTTCCTGCAAATGACTTGAATTCATTCTTCTTTATGGTTGAATAAAATTCCATTGTGCGTGTATATACTACATTTTCTTTATCCCTTCATCTGTCGATGGGCATCTAGGCAAACTTCTATTTCAAACTTTATTCTCTATCAGTTGTAACTAGGTACTTCTAGCCTCGCATCTTGATAGACATTACCGTACATGTGTCACATTAGTGATGTCAGAATCTATTGTTATTTTGTGATTTGTGGTCAAGGACTTCTATGTGCCCAGATGCTAGATGCATAATGTTTGATTTTATGAGAATTGGATGATTTCGAAAGAGAGAACTTTCATGTATAATGGTAATCAAACACAAATTCTGAGGGAATAGATAGGATACCAAACATAGACTCAAGTGTTAAATTATCTTTTCTTATTTCTGAATTTAAAATTTTTGTAATTGACATTTTCACAGTTAGAATGTTTAGCTGTTTACGATTTTTGTCTTTGTGAGAAATTATTATTTGTTAAACCATTAATAGGTTCTCATGGAGAACTGTTATTGAAGAGAGGTCCTTTGGTGGGATGTAATTTAAAAAAGAATGAATCAAGATAAAACTTCTAAATGCAAGAACCAGAAAAATCACAGCACATCTCGGTGAACTTGCAATTGGTAAGTTTGTATTTGATTTTACATGGAACTAGATTTATAATTTATGTGCCTTAGTATCCTTGGAGTCTAATGTTTAGATACTATTAATTGTTAATTAGTAAATGAATTGATTTATATTTTTCATACTAGTTTTAACTAAACATTTTTTCAGTAAGACTTTTTTTAAGGGGAAAATAATATGTAAGTAATATAAGTTTCAGAAATATCTTTCTAAATTGTAAAGTTTATATGGCTTTATAAGAAATCTTTCTCCATTGCATTTTAACAACTAATTTTAGAAACATTTAATATACAGTAGCAAGGAGAGGCTCAAATTATACATTTTGTTTGTAAGGTTATCAGTGTCCCTTAAGCTATTTTTGCTTTTCAGTTGGTTGAAAATGATTTAGGATTATACATATTTATTGATACACTTAGAAAAACACATAAATATATTAATAAAATATGAGTCCTCACTATTTTCCTGCGTTGTTCCAGGATGAACACTGTTAGCAATTTGGTTGGTATGTTTTCTTCCAGCGGTTTTTTCTGTGCATATGCAGAAATTACTTATATATTACTTTTTCTAACAAAAAATGTTATACAAGCCATTTTATACCTCGCTTCCCCCAACATTTAATTTTGAAATTTGAAGTTTCAAACAGAAACATAGAAATCAGTTTTATAGTGTAATATCTGATTACCCATCACTTAGATTTCATAACTAATGTTTTACTGATCTTCATGACATCCTTATCTTTCTCTCTGACAATCCATCAGTCAACTTTATTATTTTTTTTGCTTCTATTTCAGAGTGAATTGCAGACATCAGTACATTCCTTGCAAATCACACATGTGCACACACACACACCTACTTCAGTATACGTCTCATTAACAGGAGTTCAATATTGTCTTGCAGTTTTTTAGGTTAATTTACATACCACGAAGTGTACCAATCTTTTTTTTTTTTTTTTTTGGTACCGGGGATCGAACTCGGGTCTTTGTGCTTGCACAGCAGGCGGCGAAACCACTGAGCTAAATCCCTGGCCCAAGTGTACCAATCTTGATTGTATACTTGTATAACTCAGCTCCATATCAAGATGTAGGTCTTTATTAGCACCACAGAAAGTTCCCTCATTGTGCCTTCTGAGTCTGTCTCTGTCCCTCCCCCCACTGAATACCACTAAGATTCCTACCCCTAGCCATAGATTTTGCCTATGTGACTTGTTTTATTTACTCAGTAGTATATTATAGGCTAATCATAGGCAGATCCACCTCCTTTTTTCCCCTTTTTCTTCTTTTTTTTCTTCCTAAATTGCAGTAGCTTGGAAATAGTCTGTACTATTGATGTACCAGGACTTAATCATTGCCCTCTTCTACATGGACATTAAGTTATGCCATATTTTTATGATTACAAAAAATGCAGTATCCTTGTACATCCTTGTATGTGTATACATTTGAACACTCATGAGTACTTGTGTAGGTATTACTAGAAGTAAATTTCTGTGTAAAAAGTTTTTACCTTCCCCAAGCGGTTCTATTAGTTTACATACACATTGGTAATGTATGCGAGTATTCTTTTCCCTCTGCCCTCTCATCATCCTTCTCTTCCAAGTTTTTCAATATAGTAGATGCAAAATATACCTAGTTATTTCACATTTTCCTAATCAGTAATGATTAGCCATTGGATTTTTTTTCTATTTGTGAATTGCTTCTGTATATATCTAATTTTATATGCCTCTTACAAGTCATGTGTTCTGTTTTTTTCCAAGGATACTTTTTCTTTTAATTTTGTTTCTGGTATGTTCTGGGCTTACAAATTTTAAATTTTATGTGGTGAAATGTGGCTTTAGGGCTCTTGGTTGTCGAGGGCATCCTCATTCCAAGTTTTTAGAATCAACTGCTATTTTTTTCTAATAGTTTTGCTTCTTATTGAAATTTAGAAGAGGAAGAAATACCTGTGAATTGAGGCCTCAGGAAGAATTTCATTCAGAGAGTGAGCTTCAAATTGGCTGTGAATTATGAGTTGAATTTAAATAGAGTAAGGAGAGTGATAGGCATATTTCAGATAGGAGGAATGAATGATAGAATATATATTTCCATATTCATGGACAGTAATAAAACTTGGTTGAGGTGGAGTATCATACAAGTTTAGAAATACATATTTGGCTAGATGTCTTGCTAGTTATTTTGTGTAATCTTTTGATGTTCTAAGATCTGTATTCTGATGTTACAGTTTTCTGTCATATAGTAGTTTTCTGTTATTTTTATTTCATAGTGACTTAAGTATTCTTCCTGTAGAAAATAATGTGGTAAGATATAGTTCCTTGAGGAAAAAAGGAAAGGTGGTATACCATCAGAATACTTTGGTCATCATAAATATTTACTCAGTTCAGTTTATTAGATTTCAATTATAATTTCTTTAAAAATAGTTTGTGCTGTAGTAATTTACATAATTATAAAGTTAGTCACTGCACTCAAGTGTAGTTATCAGATGGCAATCTTAAAAAATGTTGAAGTACCAGTACATCCACTAGTGACATCGAAGTTTGACTTATGGCACACCACTTAATATATAAATGAATGTTTTGGAATCTGTAGCTGATGGAAGTATTTTAAAAGTGCCATCCTTCAGATGAAGCAGCAGCATTGTGCTCGGTGTGGTTGCTGCTCAGGATGTGTAATAATTTCTGCCCAACCGGCAGCCTCACCTGAGCCTGTAGACAGCAGCTGAGTGGAGGGCGCCTGGCATCCGGGCCAGTTCATACTTGTGGTTGTGATCTGCTTTGGAGCTCGTGGAAGACCCTGCTTTATTTTCTACAGCCCTATTGCAAAGATTATGTGGCACTAAGTTTTACTGATCAGGTATTTATTTTAAATATTTAAAATCTTACTTGTTTGTTGTTTTTATTTATTTATTTTTATCTTGTGGTGACTTTTCCTTGAGTATGCCTGTTCTTTTAGAGTTTATCATGACTCTGTTTATATTCAGGAAAACTGGGCACATTTTTAAATGATATTTTTTACTATGTAATATTTCCTATTGCAAGAGTTCTTAGTGATGATAGAAATGTTAATTTTTGGTAAAGGAATAAAAATAGAGTTCAAAAACTAAGTATTTGATAGTTATTCCACTTGTTTTGTTGGCTTATCTGCTCTTGTGTTTCTAATGATAAAAGTTACTCTATTCTGTGTAATTATTGGAATTCATACTTTTTTTTTTTTTTTTTTTAGCACTGAATAGAACCAAAACATTAAAAGAAAGGTACATGGGCCGGGGATTTAGCTTAGTGGCATCACGCTTGCCTTGAAAGAACAAGGTCCTGAGTTTGATCCCCGGTACCAAAAAAAAGAAAGGTACATGAAGTTAATAATAGTAAACGTGTTAAAAGAGTTCTCTTCTAACATTTCTTTTACCATTTGATAATTGGCAAGGCTGTAAAAAAATTAACATTCTTTGGAATGTTTCTTTTTAGCTGTATAGATAGGTTACCTTTTGTATCTGAGCTACTTTAGTTTTAAAAACAATGATACCTAAATTACATAGTATGCTTTATCCTCTCTGACTTTCCTCACTTTCATGATACTGATCTGTCTTTTAATTTGCTAATTGCAAGGTAATGAAGTTTGACTTTTACTTTTGAAAGGTCTGGGTACTGTTCCTATTTTAAATTCCTGATACATAGGTACTGATTTGGACCATATCTGATTTAAACCATTGGATGATATTGCATTTGAGTTTTTTTCCTCTTCCTTTTTCCTCTCCTCTTTCTCTCTTCTCCTTTATCTTCCTCTTCTTCTCCTCTCTTCTCCTCCTTCTTCTATTGCTCCCTTTTTGCTGTATCTGGAAATGAGAGGAGGGGTACTTCTTTAAAAATGACATTAGTGTTCCTTTATCTTTCTTTGTTTTGGTAACTTTATGGCTTTGGTGAGCATTGGCAAGGCCTTTAAGGGATGGTACCATGAGGCTCTTCAATTGAAGATAAATTATTCTTAGAATGTTCTAGCGTCTAAGTTGGAAATCTAGGAGTCAGTCTTTGCTTTCCTGTGTAAGTTGTAGTATAGAATCAATTAGTAAGACTTACTGGTTTGATTCTATTTCTGTTGGTCCCTTCTCTAAAACTTATTTGGGTTTTTGTGTTTTCTTAAACTGTCTTTATTCTCTACCCCAGAGCTCCAGTAACTTACTGAAAATACAAATCTTCTCATGTTAACCTCTTGTTTTGATAGCTTTCCTGTGCATAAGAATGAATTCAGCATTCACATGGCATCTTTGCCTACATGATATATATATAGTCCCTTATTTCTCCCTGTCACTAGCCACAGAAAGGTTTATGATTTGTGATGACACTTTGTATATACCTAGTTTCCATCTTCTGTGCCCTTATCAACAACTTGTCCACAAATCTGGAACTTAGCATATCCTACTAAAGCTTTTTTAAATGACTTTTCTCTATTAGATTGTTAGTTCCTTTAGGTGAAGATGGTGTCATATTCACATTTGTATTTGTAATATCTAGCAAGTGACATATATAGCAGAGGCTGTGAACTAAGTTCAACTCAGTGCTGTAACATTGACATCTCAGTGAAGTTCCTTAGTTAGTGGCTCCTAAACAACAGCTGTATCAGCACCTGTAGCGCGGTTTAAGGGGTTTTATTGGTTTGGGGGCATTATGAAGAATTCAGTAGATCTGGAATGGTGTCTGTGACTGTGTATTTTTAAAAAGCTCCTTACTTGATTTTGATTTGCTTGCAGCTGTGAGAATCATTGTCTTAATTTATTATTATACCTTATTTTTTATGTAAAAGATGCTCCCCAGACCATATAAATATTGTTCAAGTTTTTTTAAGTTGTATCTACTGTACTTTTCAAGTCATTTTGTCCATATCACATGTATAGAAGTATCTTAACTTTTTCGTTGTCTCATTTGGAGGTCTGTTTGTGAATTGTTTTTGCTCAACTGAAAAAGACCCATTTAAACAAGAGTCTTCTTGAGTTGATAGTAATGAGATTAGTTGGGCTTCATTCCACTAATTTTAATATTTTTAGTCATTTTTAACTTTTACTTTTCAAAATGGTCTTTGAAATATTTTATTGTGGTTTAAAATTAAACTAAAGCATACAAGTGTGAAGTGTACAGCTTGGTGAGTGTTTGGTTGTGCAGATACCCCCACAAAGTACGATCCAGCTTGAGATACAGAGCATTGTTAGCCCCTCCTGATTTGTCAGTACCTTCTCAGTCAGTACCTACTTCTTCCACTCCAAGATAACCGTGATTTTGAGTTGCGTGACCATAAGTTAGCCTTATGGTTAAAGCCACTAAAATTTTTTTCACAAGTGTTTTGATGGATATGTATACTCATGTCCTTTGAGTTTACAGATGAGATTGCTGAGTTAAGGACAAATGTGTTTTTTTTTTTTTTTGGTACTATGGATCAAACTTGGGACCTTCTGCTTTCGAGGCAGGCGGCCGAACTACTGAGCTAAATCCCCACCCCAGGACAAATGTGTTTTAACTTTAGAGATAATGCCAGTTTGTACCTTTAATATCAATTTATGATGAAAGATTAAAATTTATCTATTTAAAGCTTTGGGTGAAATTTGAGTATTCTGAAGTTTTTGTTTTCCGGTGTTCATGGTCAAAAGAATAGATACAAAGATCAGTGTCGTTTTAGTATATGTGCTGCCGAAGCAAGCACAAGATCAGTGTTGTTTTATACAGTTTTTAGTCAAATAGATTTTTCTGTTAGTAATTTTTTTCTTTTTTCTTCCCCAGGGTTGTCTTTTCTGGTGCGTTTGCCAGGCAGTCATAGGACTGTACAATGGGCCTCCGGATTCACTTTGTTGTTGACCCACACGGCTGGTGCTGCATGGGTTTGATTGTCTTTGTCTGGTTATACAATATTATTTTAATTCCCAAGATTGTTCTCTTTCCGCACTATGAAGAAGGGCATATTCCAGGCATACTAATAATAAGTAAGTTTCTAGATCTCTGTATAGTTAAAGATTTTTCTCATTGTGAATGTTTTTCAAATGTAATGCACCTTCTGTGTAACCTTCCGTTTAGTGTACTTATTATTTTAGTAGTGATATTAATATTGTTATTTCCTAAACTATAGAAGTTTAAAAAATAACCTTTTAAAGATTATTTGCAGAGTTAGATAAAAGTGCTCTTTCCATAGTCTTCTAACTGCAATATATATAAAGACCGTTTTGCTGAAGAAAAACTGAGACAGTGTCAACAATTTGTGTGTATAATTTTAATGTTTCCTTTTTGCATTTAATTGCAAATTTGAAAGTTGTGAGAATGGAGATGGTATACATTGCTAGAAAATGTGATTTCATGATACGAAAATCATTGATTATGAAAACACTTCAAACTTCTGGATAATTATTTTCTGTTATATTCCATTGGCGATGACTTGCTTATGATTTAAAAAATCACATCCAAGTGATACACGGATGTGGCATTTACACTTTTTTACATACTTTACCTCATTTTGGTCTCACAAGAACTATGGGAAATATTACCTTTGTTTTAAAAATGATAAAACTGGTCAATCTATGCAGTCAGTTCTGAAGTGAGCACTCAAACTGTTCTTTTACAATGTTTTGTTTTTCATTTGAGTGAATAAAATGCCTGTCCTTTTAATTTTAAATATGAAATTATGGTGACTGAATCTATTTTTTCCTACTGTTATTTTTTGCTTATTTTAGAATTCGAAAGTTTTTATTTTTTTATTCTAGAAATTCTTAAACTACATCAAAAGGCAAGTAAATATCACTAATTCTGAGTGATTTTGAAGATAGAGTTAATGAAAAGGTTTAAGTGCAGAATATTTTTTAAATACTATTTTAATCCTTTCAAATGTAAGTACATGTAATTAAAAGAGAACCCATTCATTTGTAGCAAGCTTATCAGTTATTAAAACAATAAATGTAATAGGTATAAAATAATATTCGTAATTGGTACATTTAATAGTTTTCTTTCTTTCTTTCTTTCTTTCTTTCTTTCTTTCTTTCTTTCTTTCTTTCTTTCTTTCTTTCTTTCCTCCTTCCTTCCTTCCTTCCATCCTTCCTTCCATTTTGGGGGTTTTTTTGGTATCAGGGATTGAACTCGGGAACTTGCACTTGTGAGGCAGGCGGCGGCACCACTGAGCTAAATTCCCAGCCCTTTTTTTTGGTTTTTTGAGACAGGGTCTCACTATGTACTTCAGGCTGTCCTTGAACTCACTATGGATTTTAGGCTGGCATCGAATTCATGGTTATCCTCCTGCCTCAGCCTCCCAAGTGCTAGGATTACAGGCATGCTCCACCATGCCTGGCTTAATAGTTTTCTTGATAGTATTATTTGGTGAATGAAATGAATTAGTCATTCAGTTTTTTGAAAATTATTTATTCTGATGGTGTTATATAAAATATACTTTTTAAAGTAACTATGCTTGTTGATAAAATGCTTTAAAAGAAGTAATTAATGAATTTATTTATTTTGAAGTATTCTACAGCATTGCCATATTTTGTCTGGTTGCCTTAGTGAGGGCCTCAATAACTGACCCAGGAAGACTCCCCGAGAACCCTAAGATTCCACATGGAGGTATGGTCCTCTTCAAATTTATGAGTGTTGCTGATGCCAGAATTACCATCTTTGTTAATATATTTTATTACCTTTAATATATGTTATATGTCATCTAACACCATTGCTTTTTAACACTACTTTTAAATTTGTTCACATATTTCTTTCCAGATTTCTCTATTAACATTGCACACTGGCCCCTCACACCTCTCTCACTGCCTGCTGTCCTTAGTGGTTTACGTTTGTTTCCCTCTAACCACTCCACATTTGTGTATCTAAGCTATGTGAGGCTATGGACTTTTGTTTCATTTTCTTTTGTTTGTTCAGTGCTGTAACCCTAGTGCCCAGCAGTCTCTGCCTCTTAGATGTGCAACAGATATTTTTGAATGGAATATAATTATGTGAGATATTTTTCATTCTTTTTCTGGGGGGCAGTCTTGGGTATTGAACCCAGGG
Source organism: Heterocephalus glaber (assembly GCF_053883595.1). Taxonomy (NCBI): domain Eukaryota; kingdom Metazoa; phylum Chordata; class Mammalia; order Rodentia; family Bathyergidae; genus Heterocephalus; species Heterocephalus glaber. The sequence goes on from NW_028258317.1 coordinate 37,321,990, forward strand.
TGCTCTATTACTGAGCTCTATGTCTAGCCCTTTTTAAAATTTTATTTTGAGACAGGATATTCCTAAATTGAGGCTGCCCTTTAACTTAATCCTCTTGCCTCAACTGCCCAGGTAGCTGAGATTAGTCATGTGCCATGAGGCCCGGCTGAGAAATTCTATTTTTCTTTCCAGAAGGAATTTTCTTGTTGATGCCATTAACCTCATGATATTGCAAGTATATTTCTTGGAGTAAATATTTATAGTATTATGGACACTATTACCTGTAATTCTCCAGATTCTAACAATCCAGTGAAAACTCTGAAAACCTTTTATGCTAGTGTTATTTAAAGGTTACTTGATTATCCTAACCATGAATGCCTAACCATTCAAACCACAAAAATGAATGAAAATGTATTGTTTTATTATGTACCAGATATTGCACAAATCTATTTATCCTTTCCTGAGTCTCATATTTTGATTATTTGCTCTATAAGCATTGAAAACTCTGCATTTTGAGTAAGAAATTTATATATGTATTTGCAGTATGTGATAGAACCAGTGCTTTTTATAGTAACTTAGTGGCTTCCAAACTTAGTGTACATTAGAATTACCTGGGAAGCATCTTAAAAATTTCAGTGTCTAATCACTTCTCGGCCTTTTGGCTAGGATCAAGTGTAAATTTCAGTGTCTAAATTATACCCCATGTTAATTTAATGAGAATATCTGAATATAGACACAGGCATTAGTTGTTTTGAAAGATCCTAAATAATTCCAGTGTACAGCAAAGTTTGGAAACCAATACAGTAATTCCTTATGTAATGAGATTAAATGCCAAATCACTTACAGAACCTCCTGTACGTCCTGATTTTATGTTTTTGACACCTATCATTTTGGAGCTTAGCATATTTAGAGATCAAATAGGATTACACTTATGTTTATATAGCTATAGAAATTTCTGAACACCATTAAATATTTAGTTTTTAGTAACTTACACGAGTTAGTGGTTACTACATAGTTAGTATGTGTTTTGCGGTGGGGACAGAGAGGAGGATGGCACTCAGAAATCTTATAGAATCCCTTTTCCCAACTGGCATAGCCAAAACCACCCCAGCATATTGCATAAATGTGTTATTTACTTCAATACTAAAACCCAGTAGCCCAGAACAAAGAAGCATTTTTTAAAACTTTGGACCCATTTCTGATGAACTCAAATGGCTGTAGGTTCCGGGTGCAGCAGTCAGTAAAAGGGGCCAGGTTTTCTTATTGAAAACACATACCTGTCTCTAAAGGGGGGGAGCCAGAACTCTACCCCTGTGAAATTGTCATGCACTTAGATGGTTAGATCTTAAAATTCAGAGGGAGAAAAAGGTGTTATTGGCAGCTTTTTGTTACTGCTGTGAAATACCTGAGGCAGGCTAACTTTATAAAGAAAATGTCTATTTAGGTCCCAAGTTCGGTTACTGAAAGTCCGAATGACATGGTATATGCTCTGGCAAAGCTTTAGTCCAAGTCCCAGTAGAATGCTCATTCCATCTAGGTCTGACCGGCTGGTTGCATCCTCTTTAGAGGCCTTACCTGAGTTGCCCACAAGATTCTGCTTACAACATTCTAGGTATTTTCTAGCTTGTTCATCCAAACTTTTCCAACCTCTGCCAGAAACCTACTTCCAAAGCCAGTCCACATTTTCAGGTACAGTTATTGTTGTAGTCAGGGTCTTGGCAAGGGAATACATTAAATACAGGACACATAATTTATAGAATTATTTTATGATAATTATCCAAAAAGTCAAATTCAAAGGAGTACAAGAGATTAAACGCAGACTAGAGGCCCAAAGAATCCAACTGAGGGCCTGGGTCCCAGAAATGTCCTACACAAGTCCAGCTAAAGGCTTAGAATCCAAGGCAATGTCCTCCATGAGTCCAGCCAGTGGCCTAGAGCCCACAGCAATGTCTCACGCTTTTGCGTATTGAGAATCTACACCCAGAAGCCCCAAAGGCCAGTGGTGGAAGCCAGAAAACCTACACTGGTGAGATGAAGGATTTGTGCCACCAGGCTGAGGGATCCACATTGGAGCCAGGAAGTGATGCTGACACTGAAGATCAGAGCTCCCCTTACAAAAACAGCAGCCATTCCCAGTGACAGTGAGGCCCCGGGCTCCTTCTTCAACTAGAGCAGCCAAGTTTGCATTAGGAAAACCATCCGCAGCAAGCTTCTCCTAGAAAATCAACAGCCCCCATCTTCCCCTCCATTTCTCTTTTTATGGCTATTGGTAACAGTCGTCAGGTGGATCCTCCATGGCCAGACCACGCTGATTCAGTTCATATGGGCGTTAACAGTTGACTCTTAGTCAATCCACCGTAGTTACAGTAATGACTTTACTGTACTTCTGGAGTCCAGCTTTCTGTGTTCTGTGTTACAGTAGTAAAATACCTGAGGTAGGCTGTTGATGAAGGAACAAGTTTCACTTAATTCATAGTTCTGGAGGCTCAAGAATGATGGTGCATGAGGGCGATTTTGGCTGTGTCACGTAATAGTGGATGGCAATGAGAAATTACATTGCCACACAGGAAGCTAGAGAGAGACCGGGGCAGGAGGAGGGGAGACAGCATGATCTCCTGAGACGTCACTCTAGGAAGATAGTATTCCCTTCCAAGGACAGTGTGCCAGTGACCAAGACCTTCCTACCAGGTCCTACCTCTTAAAGATGCCATCAGCTTCCACATCGCCACAAGAAGGACCAAGCTCCCAACACATGGACCCTTGGGATAAATATCGTCCAAACCATTGCAACAGGGAATCCCAATTTTTACGAGAAATTCTGTTATTAAAAAAAAATGTCTAGATTTAATCTTTAGCACCACACATACTTACAAAAGTCAACAACTAATTCACAGTTTATAAAACAGGAGTACGAAATAAATATTTGCAGGCCTAATTGGATGCATGACACCACTGTGTTATCTTTAGATTATGGACTCTGCTATTGGAGAACACCATGGAGTCTTGCTGACTTTTTGGATGTCTGTATTTTATTTGGTCTCAGTTGGCTTGTTTCTCTTCCTTGAGTCCAAGAAACTTCCCTGTTACTTAGTTGGAAAAAATACATTCATTTATTATATTTTGATGTTTCCAAAGTCTTTAGATGTCTCATATCACATGACCCTCCTGGTAATTGAGGAAGGTAGGCTGGGTAGTCAGTAGCATGGAAGGTACATGCTAAAGTACACAGCTGCAGTATTACAGAGCTGGCGTGATGCCCGGAGCCTTGACTCTGTGGTTTTACCTTAGGCCTACTGGTGTATAGAGATTAATAATTTTAGCTCTTTTGCTATGATTTTGGGGAAAATTGAAATCATCACATTTTTTGGTGTTGGTTACCTGATTCTTTTATAATATAGTTTTTTTTTTTTTTTTTTTTTGGTACCGGAGATCGAACTCGGGTCCTTGCGCTTGCGCAGCAGGCAGCGAAACCACTGAGCTAAATCCCCGGCTATAATATAGTTTTAATTTAGTAAAAACAATACAAAATTCTAACAGTTAAAAATAACATAGTATGACTAAAAAGTTGAAGCTATATAATGGTGACATTTATTCAGGACTATTTGAAGGTTGAGCAATTTTATATAATTGAGTTCTTCAGAAAGGCTTTAGCCTTAATATTTTTTTTTTATTCTAACCATTTTTCATTGAAGTACTCTGAAATATTTTATCTACCTTTATTTTCTTTACTTTTTTAAAAGAATAACTTTAGTATACATGTGACCCACTAAATGTGAAGCATGTTGAGTATATGAGAATATTCCCATGAAAAATTCCCAGAATTTGCTTTTAAACACTTTGGGTGTGTAGAGGAAATAGTCCAATGAAATTGTTACATGTCTGATTATAATATTCAAATTATTCACATGTACATTTGATATAACAAATATAAAATAGCACCTTAACTTTAGAAATACCATTTTTATCACTTTCACATTTTATGAAATGATTTTATCCAAACTCTTAATCAAGTTTTGAGTGTAAATTCCTTTAAACTGTGTGATTTAATGGCTTTTGGTATATTCAGAGTTGTGCAGCCATCACCATAATCAGTGTTAGAACATTTGTATTGTCACGCTTTTGCACCCTTGACTCTATAGTGTCATCCTTAGAGCCATTTTTTTTTTTTTTTTTTTGGTACCGGGGATCAAACTCTGGTCCTTGTGCTTGCACAGCAGGTGGCGAAACCACTGAGCTAAATCCCTGGCCCCAAGACATTTTTTGAAATAATGTCTCAGAGCAAAATCTTCCAAGTTTTTTGTTTTAATGCTATCCCTCAAAATTTTACTTCAAGCCATAAGAATGCATGTGCTGTTGATGATCAGGGTCACAGTTTTGCTTTTATTCTTTCCTCTTGACATTTGTTTCCTCCTTTGACAGTCTTTTATGTCAGGTATTCTATGTATTCTATGTAGGATCCAAATCTTGTATTGATTTTTGGTAGTTTCAAGTAATGTTTTTCTCCCTAAAACAACTTTTTGTTTTAAAATACAATAGTTGAGAGAAGACCTTATAAGATGAGAGTCTTTTAAGACTCAGATACGTGTTTTCTATGTTTTTTTGGCATATTAGTCTGATTAGTAATTTGTATATATGATAACTAACTTTATAATGACTTTGAGGATAAATAAATCTGATACTGGCAAAATAAAAGGGGATGGAGAGAAGTGAGAAAAAGAATTGAGATGTGTTTTGTACACATACCAGTTCCCCACAATGAATGTAATCATTATGTATTGCAAACATGGAGTTAAAAAAAAAGACTTGAATAGAAAATGATTACTTTTTTTCTTAAATAAACCAAAGCCAACCAAACCAAATATTGCTTTATATTCATTGAAGTATTTATGGCATGAGTAAAAATCCAGGTCATACAAATGTCATCCTGTTCACTTACGTTGCACAGCCTCAGTCATTTATGGAGTGTCTTTTCTCTTTGTTTTGTTTTGTTTTGTTTTGATTTTTCTCTTCCTTAAAAAATGGTATCTCTATTAGCTTTGAATTTTTTTTGCAAATGACAGATTATCAGTTGAATTGTATTAGTAGGCTTTTATTTATATTATTAGCTGGCTATTAAAAAATCTTGTAGGTAATCATCAGTCAACAGAATGTGTCAGTCACTAAGATCCTCTTTGGACATTAGTAAATCTCAAAGGACAAAAAGGCAAGGACTAAGAAGTACTTTATTTATATACAGGCCAGGTTAAAATGAATGAATTTTTTTTCCTATACCAGGCAAAAACATTGCAGATGATACTTTAATTATGATTCTGGAGTTGTACATTGTCAGTTTCTTTGTTCTCTGATCCCAGAGTGTATGTGGTTGTGCGTGTGTGTGGAACTAAGTTATAGAAGTCTTTCTCATTTCAGATGCTGCTGTAGTATCATCACTTTAGCCAAAGGAATATTTCAGCCTATTTATTTGGACAAATGTGTGGTCCAGTCTATAGATCACAAACTGTTCTTCACTATAAAGGTCCAGTAGTAAATATTTTCATCATTGTGGACCATGTGGTCTCTTACAATCAGCTCTACCCTTTTAGCACAAAAGCAGCCCAAGATAGTATGTAAATGAATGGGTGTATGGCAAAGAGAGCTATGTTTTTGGACACTGAAATTTGAATTTCATGATTTCTACATGTCACAAGTTATTATTTTAATTTTTTATATCATTTAAAGTTATAAAAATCATGGGTCATACAAAAACAGCTGGTGAACTGGATTTGCATGCAGACTACAGTTTGCTACATGTGGTCCAGAGAATAGAATTGAGGCTTTTCTGACTATACCAAATGCTGTCTTTTCTGAAGATACAGCATTTTAGATATGAAATAAAATTTGTTCTGTAGAATATCGTATGTAGATTTCTCAGAAAATATGAGAATGAAAACACTTTTTGTTGTAAAGGATTGATATATAAATGTAAAGTTTTTATGTTACCTTTTGTGAAAATTGGTTCATTGCATAGGATCTCCTTCCTGACTATATTCCTTGCTATGTGTGAATTCTGAGTTTTAATATTTGGATTTTTGGGAGCATCGAGCTATGTGAGAAGAAAGATTATATGCTTATGTCATTGTAATGTGTAAAGAGTTAAATGAGTTTCCATTTGACTTACAGTTAAATACCTGTACTAGCTTAACTGTATCTAAGTTAAGCTTTAATACTATGCCCATACTTTCAGTGACGTGGGGGAGTAGTATAAACATAAGTGCTGAAAATTTTAAGAATTTTATTGAAGTAAAATTTCATTACAGCAAATATTAAAAAGATACATTTTAAATAATAAAAAACAATTGTCTTGACTTAAAAACTTTCTTAAAGTTTTTATGGGTCTGATTAGAGCAACTTACGATGAAAACTAATGCCTTTTCTCTTTATGCAAATCTCATGTTTTTAGCACAAGAACCTAATTGTATTCTCTTTTAATATATGCCAGAGAAAATTGGCATTTGGTGGTAGGGCAGAGATTTTTTTTTTTAAGAACTCCTTTATTTACTCTTCTTGTAACCTTAACTACCAAAATTATTCTGATGCCTTTGTAATTTCTATGACCTCCTTCTCCAGCTTGCTTCTATACACAGTCCCAAATTAATCCATTGATAATAGGAAAATAAAATGGTTTAGGTGCAATAGTGGTGAATGGATGGCACACATGCTGCAGCGGCTGTTTGTATCATTGAAAGCTCTAAAAGGTTCGCCATCACTGGTTTAGGGAAATGGTGTTTGTTGGGGGGAGTGCCGTGTATGTTTGCCTTATGAGTTTATGGGATCAATTTCAAATTTTTAGTCTCCTCAAACCAGAACTCCACATTATTTGTTTGTTTTAGTGCTTTTAGATAATAAAGTTTCTATCAATTAACTTGTCTAAATAAAATGCTATTTTAATAAAATTTGGTTGAACATTAGGATTTTGTTATTAGATCTTATATTCTAGCAATATGTTCACAACCCAAATACACTGTTTTCTATCCCTTACATTGACTGTTAATAGTACTTTATTTTTATAGTGTTTAAAATTAGAAATATACAAAATAAGACGTGTAGAACAGCTACATTATGGCAAACAAATTTACACTAGAGACTTAGAAAAATATGTTAGAGATGTATTTTGAAGACTTCCTAAAAATCTTGTAAACAGTTGTTGTTGAATTTCAGCATTACTCATTTTTCATCATTAAATGGATTTTAATTTCCTTTTCTAGAAAGAGAATTCTGGGAATTATGTAACAAGTGTAATTTGATGAGACCAAAGCGTTCCCATCACTGCAGCCGCTGTGGCCACTGTGTAAGGAGAATGGATCATCACTGTCCATGGTAAGAAAAGAATAATTCACTTTTAGGAAAAAAAATAGAAAAAAATCTTAGGACTAGCAGGTTTAAACAAAAGTTATATTAAAATTACTCAGTTTAAAAAAACAGCTTTTAATAAGGATATCTTTCTTTGATTGTAGGTGTCTTGTCAATCCCCAAAGTCATTTTTCACAGGCATTTTGTTGTTGCTAGCAAGGAAATGTTTGAGCAGAAAACTAATAATTAATATGAACTGAATTATACAAAAAGCCTAAGGTGGATGAATTAAATGAGGCGATATGTATGAAACACTTGGTACAGTATCTGACATGCAGGAAGTACTTAAGTAGTTGCTGTTACTTCTTGTTGTAATAAGCCCTATGCGTCCCATTGTTTATATTCCCCCTTTCTTGTTCAATTAAAGAACAACACATTGCAAATACCCTGATAACCCACTTCTACTGTTTAAACCTTTTAAAGTATTATGTATTGGATATAGGCATTAACATTTTGTGCATGTTGTATGTGTGTTAAGTGTAATTAGCTATTTCTGTTGCACTGCCAACATTTTTGGTCAATAGAGGGCTCTCTTGTAATATTTAAAGAAAATCCTCAGTTGAAAAATAGAATATTTGAAGACAAATGCTGTGAGAATTTTGTATTGTATTTCATTTCAGAGCCATCACAAAACAAGATATTATATTCATTCTGTTTTTCTAGCATTGGATTTATATGAATATTTAAAATGTGTAGTATAGCACTTTATAAATATAGCTGTATACATATATTTATGTTTTTACATGTAGGCATGAATAGATAAAGTTTGCTGCATAATAGTTTAATTTAGAACTGCATTTATTTAAGTTAACTGAAGAGTAGAATTTACCCTTGCCTAATGCTATTCAATTTAGTGTTTCTCATGTTTCCATGACTTATTTTGATGACATTGCTAATTAACAAACTTACAGTAGAACTTAGGTTCTTAGTATACACTAATTATTATAATAGAAGGTAATTTCCTTCTATTAGGATTAAATTAAGTTAGAAAAAATAAGAATAATTTAGAGAAAAAACACTTCGTTAGTGTATTAAAAATTTTAATAATTGTCTAAATCGGTCAACAAGATAGTACATGACATACAGTATTCAAAAGATGTACCTTAAATTAAAACAGATTAATTCCCAAGTAACTATAAATCTCCATGATGTTTGCAATCACAATAATAATAGAATTTTCAAATCTTTATGTGAAATATGTTTTCAGATAGGTGGTAAGTACATTTACTTTTAAACACTTTTTGTAGTAGTATTTCTGATTAAAAATATGGTAAATGTTCATGGTACAGTTGGATATTGGTGCTGTTTTGCAAAAGAATGCCATAGTTTAAAGGTGTAAAAAAATCAGCTAAGAAATGTAGAGACTAATGATACTTACTTTTAAGAAATAAAGGGGCCAGGGATTTAGCTCAGTGGGTGCCGCTGGCTGCCTCATAAGTGCAAGATCCAAAGTTCGGTCCCCGGTACCCGAAAAAAGAAAAAAAATAAAGGAAGTAAAGACTAGCTTGTTGCTGACCAAATAAAGATGCTCTGCCACCTAAATTCTAACACTGGGGTGATTTTTCTCTTTCTGGGCTTATCACTTCCATAGCCTTTGTGAACTTTTAGAATGCTAGTAACAGGAAGAGAGGAATTAAAAAAGACCAGAACATTGGAAACAAGGGTGAACATGGGTCTACGTATGTAGTGTGATTGAAAAATATGGTAAATGTTTTAAGTTTTAAAAAATTATTACAGCAAAAGACACATTATCATTAATACTCTACAAAATACTGTACTTTCCCTTGCCTCAAACACACTGATCCCATCATTCTTGCCACTTTCTGAAGCAGTTCTGGAGTCCTCTTTTGTGAGCATCTTTAGTTATCCTGGCTTGGCTGCCTCCGTGTCCTGAATTCATTCAAAACATTCACGTTTCATGGTCATTTGGGGAAGAGCTAGAAGTCACGTGGTGCCAGATCTGGTGACTGCGTGGATGAGGACATAAATCACAATGTTTTTGACAGAAATTGTCATAAACATTTTGAATTTATTTAGGGTATTGAGGCAGCTATGAAGGGACAACTAAAGACGCTCACAAAAGAAGACTTCCAGAACTGCTTCAGAAAGTGGCAAGAATGGTGGAATCAGTGTGTTCAAAGTGAGGGAGAGTCTCCTGAGGGAGATTAATGGCAATGTGTTTTTTAGTGTAAGAAATTCTTTAAAAATTTTTATGTAAACATCCACCATATTTTTTTATTACACCTGGTAGAATTAGGAATTTTCTTGATTTAATTCCCTAATAGAGCACTGCTGAAATGTTCAGAGAGGGAAGGAAATGTGCAGTATAAACTGGAAGCAGGGATGAGTTTTGATATTTTCAGAAATTGCATTATTTTAACTGCCCAGCAGCTTTAGATTTGGAAGTCAGTTCTCAGATTGCCTCAAGGTTTTCTGTATTTTTAGCTTTGACCATATTTCTAAGGAGCTGAAATATTTAAAAAAAGGACTCATTTATTGAGTTCCTTAGTGTTTCTTAAAGCTCTCTGGTTAAGGAGTCTGTGATCACAACAGTTTTTCAAACTTCCTAGGCACAGGAAGGATGGGACAAGAATGTCATCTTCCAAGCAGCAGCTCTTTAAAGAGCATTTTTTAGGGCATTCTTAAGCTCACTTCACTTAACAGCCCTGCTTGCAGATAACAAAAATACTATTTTTTTTGTTTATAAATCACATGCACTTAATTCTAAGATATTCTTCCAGAAAGTTTTCATTGCAATTCTATATTTTCTTTTCTTTTTTAGGTTTTATTTATTTTCTTTCTTTTTTTGAGATAGGGTCTTGCTGTATAGTCCAGGCTGGTCTTGAACTCACTATGTAGCCCAGGCTGGCCTCGAAATCATGGCACTCTTCCTGCCTCAGCCTCCCAAGAGCTAGGATTACAGGTGTGCGCCACCACACTCAGCTATATTTGATTTTAAAATAGAGATTAGTGACACATCTTAAAAACAATAATTTAAGTTAGGATTAGAACATATTATACCGTTTTGTCCCCTAATGGGAATATAATACTATTTTAAATTGAAAACATTCATACTAGGTAATTTTGAAATAGAGTTTTCTGCTGGAATTTTAAACTAGATTTATCTGTTGGAATTTTATAATACATTGAAAACTTGAGTACAGTAAATTTAGAAGAGTAGAATACTCAGCTTAAATTACCCTTGATAATTCTAGGATTGTAGCAGTCTCTTTTTTAGTTAGACTTCACTGTTGTATTGGTAGAGGTGTAGCTGTGAGTGTTTGTAAGTAGTTTTGAATACATTTTGATTTTTAGCTACCAGGAGTAGGTTTTTTAAAAACATAAGAAAAACTGTGAATACTCATCAAGTATTTCAGAGTGGCCAAGGTTAAGCTGTTTTATTTTAAGACACTCAAGTTGTTCTTCACAGCTAGAATGCTGTGCAGGACAAGGGTTCTTTCTTCTTCCTGCCTTGGCCCCTTTCTCCTCTGGCTGTATGTCCTCTGGCTGGTGGCTTAGACCTTTGTTTCTGTTTCCATACCAGTGACACAGCAGACTTCCTACCATCTGCTTTGCCTCGGTGGGTTGTTGTGAATGGAAGGAGGGTTGTATATATGTGGACTTCCTTCATAGGGTGGAAAGTGCTTTACTAACGTTGGATGGTGTATTTATCTTTACACAGTTGGCTTTTAGGTCAGTGGCTTTAGTATAGCTCCATGAAATTAAGTTTATGTGAAGTTATGTGAGCTTATCTTTAGTTTTACTGATCGTGAAGTGAGCATCTTATTAAAGTTTAAAATGTTGTTTCTTTCCTTTTTCTTTTTTTCCCCTTCAGGATTAACAATTGTGTTGGTGAAGATAATCATTGGCTTTTTCTGCAGTTGTGTTTCTACACTGAACTTCTTACTTGCTACGCACTGATGTTTTCTTTCTGCCACTATTATTATTTTCTTCCACTAAAAAAGCATAATTTGGTAAGAAATGTCTGTATGCACTCATGTTAGATCAGCTGTAGCATGTGATTAACATTGTGGTTCCTTTAACTGCAGAAGATTGAAAACAAAAGCAAAAATAACCCCAAATTGATGAATTTTTAAGTATGTTGGAATTGAGAAAGTACACCATAGTGTGACATTTCCTTTAAAAGAAATCCTGATATTAGTATTTGTGTTTAGTGGCTTTCTTTAGAAAACAGCATAGAAGATCTTTACCTATATGTGTCTTGCTTTAAAAAATGCTTGAAATAATGGAAAACAAAGGAAAAAGTTGAATTTATTATTTTTCAGGAATAAAAACAGCCAGGTTAATTTTTTAAAGGTTGTCAAAGGAACAGTTAAGTTTTGGAGGAAAAGGACTCCTTCCACCCCTGTCTTTCATGAACAATAATAAAATGGTGTTTTACAGAGTTATATTTATGCCATCTGTGGCCATGCTTTCTTTTTCTGTGGAGGAAGTGTAGTAGGTGTTAAGACTTGCCCAGAATGGAGAGTGCAGAGGTGGTGATGATAGCAGCAAATGGAATTTTGGATTCATTGACTGTGTGTCAACACTGTGTTGTGGACATCTCTTCTTAATTCTTTTTTGAATGTTCAGAACACCCACAGGCAGAAACACAGACTAATAGAGGTTAAAAAAGTATAGAAGGCACAAAGGTCGGAAGTGACTATTAGTTTTAGAGCTATGTTTGAGCCTGATCTTGTATGTTTTTTGATTGTTATTTCCATTTTATTTGGACTTGAATTGGGGTTTTTAAGATACAGTGTGTGTGTGACTGAGAGGAAGACGAGAGCAGAGCATGAAAGTATGTAAGTGAGGACACAAGGCGAGGTGGGGGATAAAACCTCCGATGGAGGAAGGATTTTTTTTCCGATGTGTATGTATAAATCTTTTTACATAAAAAATTTCCATGGTGAGATTCCAGTTGAATTAGGGAACAAGGGAGAGAGTGAGACAAAGTCTCAAGTTCTATGTGTTGGTGTGGTTTTAATGTACATGATCATTTCAAATAATATTTGAATATTTGCTATTGCTGTTTGGGTGTATATATTAATGGGTCCTTGTGATTATGCTGATTAAATACAGGTTGAGCAATTAAAATTAGATACTAATAACTGAAGAAAAATCAAAACAATTTTTAGTGTAAGTGCTTGACATTCACACTGAGAATATAGTGAGTGCATGCTCATACTATATAGTCTTAAGAGTGCTTCACTTACAGATGAATTTGAGGCAAATTGGTATTATAGTTAGAACATGTAAAAGAGTCTTTTGAGTAAAATTTCATATAATTAAACCTCATAAGAAAAGCATTAAAATATAATTTCTCAGTGGGATTAAGGTCATAATTTTTTTTAAAGTGAGAGAAAAGGAAATTCAGTGGTGTCAATGAAAAGCTAAAGATCTGTAAGATGAAATGCATTGTAGTATAGTGGAGAGATTGGCGAACTGCAGTCCTTGGATTACATTTAGCCTTCTACTTCCATGTTTTTATTAATAAAGTTTTACTGGAGAACAGCTACTTTGATGTGTTTGCATATTGTCTGTGACTGCTTTTGTGCTATAGCAGAGTTGAGTAGTTGTGGTAGACTGGCCAGAGATACCTCTGTCTCTTAAGTTTGACAACCTTCTTGCAGTGGGTTTTACCATTGTAAAAAGATACACCAATAGCAGAACCTGGCTTTTCTTACTATGTGCATAACCTTTGACAGATGTTTAACCTCTGTGATTGTAATTTCTCCTTCTGAGATATATGAATAATAATGAAATTAAATAATATATGTAAAGTACCTGGTATATCATAGGTATTCAATTTATGTTATATTTTAGTGAAAGTTGTCAAAAAAGAAGAGGTTTTTCTTTTGCCTATTAATTTTTATGAAATTTTACAGACTGTTTTGTACTATTACTGGGAGATTGATGACAGACCAAAAAAATTCCAGTAATCAAATAGAAATGTAATAAGATTAAGTGGAGGATTAAGACATTTGAAATTACAAACTGATTTTTGTATTGAAATAAAAATTAGAAACTGTAGAAAATCATGTCAAAGAAGAGCCAGGTTTTTGTTTGTTTGTTTTTTGCCAAATATTATAGGTATTTTTTCAATATACTTACCTATGTGTATATATGCATACTTATATATATATATATATATATGTTTTTTACATCCAAACTGAATGTTACTAGCAGCATAGTAAATGTTTCTTAAGTGATTAAAAATATGAGGAAAAAAATATGTGAAAAATGAGTACAGGTTGGGTTTTGAAAACTACCAGGTTTTCCGTAGAGCAATTAATTGTCAAAGCAATATAGTTTTTGTTTTGTTTTGTTTGGTTTGGTACCAGGGATGGAACTCAGGACCTTGCCCTTGCAAGGCAGGCACAGTGTTGCTGAGCTAAATCCCCTGCCCAATATAGGTTATTTTTTATAGTCATTAGTACTGTATTACCAAATGAAAATCAGATAATTAGATCACATTGGTTGTAATAAAGGTATTTAGATAATAAGCAGAAAACTATAATCGTAGGCACCTGATAGGCTTATCATGTGTAGTGGTGCTGAACAAGTGCTGTTCTCTATGCCTAAGTCTTACAGTATCCTGGTTGAATTATGTGAGATGCTTTTGTAATTTATTATTAATGTTAGAGATAATATCAGAGTTCATGTAATGACCCTTTCAAGATCATTTTATTGATTGTTCCAAGATCATCACTGAGGAGTCAATTATTGTTTAAAAAATTTTAAAGTATTTATTTGGTACTGGGGTTGATCCCATGGCCTTCACACTGAGTGTGAATATCCCTTTTTATTATATTTAATTTGAGACAGGATCTTCTTAAGTTGGCCAGCCTGAGGTTTAACTTCTGTTGCTCCTGCCTCAGCCTCCCAGAGTGCTAGGATTACAGGCATGTACCACCATGCCCAGCTTTGGTTGTTTTTTTAAAATAATAATTTTATTTAAAAAGTGCTGTTTTTCTTCCTGAATCAGTATTTTTAACTATGGCTATTTTCTTGAATCAGTATCTTTTTATTTCCTTTTAAAATTTTATTTAATTTTGTTAAAAATTAATTTTATTGGTACATTTTGGTATATATAATGATCACCTGCATGATAGGGAATTTGTACCTGTACATGATACATCTTGATTCTTCTTTTTTCGCCAATCCCCTCCACTCCCTCAACTCCTCTTCCCCTCCTCATTTACAAAAGCTTTGTTTCCATGGATTTAATATTTTAAAATCTTGTTTATGATATATTCTTTTTTTTTTTTTTTTTTTTTTGGTACCAGGGATCGAACTCGGGTCCTTGCGCTTGCAAGGCAGGCTGCGGAACCACTGAGCTAAATCCCCAGCCCTATGATATATTCCTTGAATAAATTGATTCATATAAAGTGGAGCTTTATCATAGTATTGTCCAACAGAAGTTTTATTAGACAAATTTAAGTGCATACAAATAGAATGTTTATTATCAATGTTTCTAAATCCTAGGACCAGGATTATAACTATACTTGGAGAAAATATTTTATAATTTTTATAGTTCAAGATATTCCAGGATCTGAAGCGAAATGAATGTTAGTCACTTACTGTACATTGAAATGAATTTTTGTCATTTCGTTGATTAGATGTTGAAAGTTTGAAGCTCTAGAATTAGGCATATAGAAACAGATTTGTTATATCTTCTTGATAGATTGACTTGTATCATTACCAAATATACCTCTTGATCTGCAGTAATGATTCTTATCTGAACTGTTTTTATCAACTATCTTTGAGTTAGTGCTTTCTTGGTAGGTCTTTCTCTATCCTTTAACTATCAACCTTTCTTACATACTTCTTATAGACAGCAGATACTTCAATTTTAAGAAAACTAGTCTAATAAGCCTCTTTTTGGGGGGATAGTACTGGGGGTTGAACCCAGGGCGTTACACTGAGTTACATCCCCAGGTCTTGTTACTGGGCTTGAATGTACCTCTTACTGCAGCCTCTCAGAGTGCTGGGTTTACAGGTGTGCACCACCATGCCTGCGTCATTGTTTTTTAATGAAAATATTTAGTACATTTAAATAAAATATTGCAACTGGTATTGTTTCTGTCATTTTCCCATTTTCCATTTGGTTTATTTATCCTTTGTTCTCATTTTTCTCCTTTTCTTTCCTGTCATGGAATCTTCAGTTTTAAAAAATTCCCATATATCTCTTCTGATGAATTTTTTCTTTTACTCTTTTTTTTAAAAAATAGGTTTTTTCCAGAAATGAAACCATTCTTCCTTAATTGTTTTTTTGAAGTCTAACATAAGTTAGACTGTAACCATTGCTTATATACTGAATGCAGTGGCCATAGACCATCCTCTATCATTATCATTTTTGGTATATAATACATGCAGAATGAAACTGCATGACAAGACTATTGTTGTTGTTTATATGTTATAATGTGATATCACATTGGTGCTTTTCCTAGTCTTTTATTGAACATTTTAATCAGTTATTTTAATGTCTTTGTCTAGTAAGTTTAATTTTGAGATCTCCTTTTGTTGACTTATTTTCTCTTTAGTTTCTAGACGTTTGGTTCTGTGTTCTGACATGCCTCTTAAAGTTTTATTGGCTACTGTGCATTTTGTATGGCAAATTATAGACGATCTGGTTGATGTGTTCTAACTCTAGATATGATTTACTCTTACATTTATTTTTTGTATAGTATATGTCTTGGTTACTTTTCTAATTACTGAGACAAAATACCCAACACCCAAAGTTAAAGGAGGGCAAGTTTATTTTGGCTCACAGTTTGTAGAGGTTTCAGCTCATAGTTGGTTGGCTCCAAGGCAGGGTGACATGGCAGGGGAGAAACAGTTTATGGCAGGCAGAAGGCAGCAGACAGCAAAGTAGTGAGGTAGCAAGTGAGGACAGCACCCCTATTTCTGTCCCTTATATTCTATCCAGGCTGCACACCCTTAATGCAGGTAGCACTCACATCCTGGGTGAGCCTTCCCATTATCCATATCCAGAACTATGCCAAATCAATCAGTGGACTAATTTAGTAATCACACACCCTTGATCCTAGTAGCATCACACACTTAATACCGGCATCACACACTCTAGATTCAGTCACCTCTGAAAAGCTCCACCTATGACTGCATAAGGCTTTGGGAAACATCTGGACACATCCATAGCAGTATATAAGAGAGGGCTCATCTTGGTCTAGTCAAGGGTTTGAAAACATGTTTTTCTAATGCTAAATAATAGGACATTGGTCTTGATATAACAATTCTTTGGAAGATGACATTGTATTTATTGATATTTTATAAGGATTTATGATTGCTGGGTTTATTTTTGTGAAGGACTAGTTTCAGTTTGCCTTTATGCCTATGGTGTATCCTTTTGAGGTCTTAGTTGAAAAACTGAAGTGTTTTTTGTAGATTGTGCTCTCTAGTTGTTTACTGAGCCCAAGTTAAAAGGCACTGTAGGATGTAGGGCTCACCTTAATGCATTTCTACTTTCCTTGGGATCTTAGCCTTTTAAGTTCTGACTAGTTTGGCTACTTTCCAGTAACTTGCAGCAGCAGTATATTAATTAATTGGATTGTATCTGGCTTTCTATAGTGTTCTTGGTGGGAGAGATTCACACAAATGATTCCCTCATAGATGTCAATAGTGATAGCACTTTGTTTTAAAATGTCTTCTCAGGTGATCCTAATCATTGCTGCCTAATTGCACGGCTCCAGGAGGCAACACTCATGTCATAATCTGTATAAATGGTGTTCTGTGGAGTTTTGCGGTGAAAACTTCTGTGGCCGTAGGTCTGAGAAAATGAGCAGGGTTTAGGTTATGGTGCATGGTGTAAATAGAGGTTAGCCAAATGGAAAGATGAAGGAAGTCATTGCTGAATGAGAAAACATCCAAAGGATTTAGACAGGAATGCACTAATCTATTTTAAGGCTAAATCTGTTACAAAATACTGTGTAGCAAATATTTCTAAGGCTAAATAATAGACCATTCTTAATATAGTAGTTATTTTGAAGGTGACTATTTTATAAAGGTAGAAAAATACCATTAATTTTAGTACAAAAGTCATAGTTACTACCATTGACATTTAAAACATGTCACAGAGAAATATTCTTCAAACAACTCTATACTCTCAGTGTTTGTTTTATAAATTCTTCTTTGTGTCCTTTTTTCCCTAAAACAAAAAACTATGTTCTCTTGATTATGCCTGTAAAGCTGGACAGATAGTGTCAGAAACCTCATTCATTTACCTTGTTATTCTTTTACTTGGGATGTGGAATAAAGATCCCTAAAAGTCCCCGAGTAACTTTGGAGAGTATATTTATGGTTATTGTGCATCTTGAGGGAATAATAATGCAGTGGAATGTGCCTTGAACTTGGACCCTCTATTCGGTTCAGAATGAAGTGAAATATTTAGCCTTCCTTTTTTGTAATACCCTTTTTGGTAGATAGATGGCACCATAGTATCTTTTCTAGCTCATCTTTAAATTCCAAAGCTGAGTGCTTATCTTCTCAGAAAAGAAACTCTTATTTATCTGTTTGTTTAATGCAAAAATGTTTATTCATTATACAAAAGAAAAAGCAGGCTGCTCTTTTACTATTGCAATGTTTTCACAACTGAGACATTATGCTTAAACTCATGGGAAAGAGTTTGTGTTTCAGGAGAGCTCTTTCTGAGCTGGATTACTTGAAATGTTTTGCATTTGCTCCTTTCCTCCCTCCTTTTTTACAGTACAACTGCTTTTCAGATCAGCCTCCTTCCCTCCCACCCTCCCTCTCCTGCTGCTTCTCCCCACTCCCTGCTTCCTTTCCTTCTTGCCTGCCTGCCTGCCTGCCTGCTAGGGATCAGCCCAGTGTTGCTAGGCTAACACTTTATCACTTAACTATCCCCACTAGCCTTTAGATTTCTTGTTAACCTTTACTTTTAAAATATCTATCATGGATGTGTAAAGATTTGCATATTTTTACTTTGTGTAGTTTTGTAAATGTATCCTTTGTTGTGGAAAGGAAGGAGTAAGGTATAGGAGGTAAGGGATTTGTAGTTCATCGTGAATTGGTGCCCAAATTTAGGATTTATTTATTTATTTATTTATTTTTGTATTAAATTCTTTTATTGGTACATTGTAGGTATACAACACAATTACATTTCTCATTGGGAATTGTACCTTTATATAATGCATCTTGGTTCTTATTTTTTCCCCATTCCTAGCCCTCCCTTCACGCCCTCCACCCTTCCCTATTTACAGAGACTTTATTTCCATTTTTTCCATTTCTCATCATTCTTCCTTTCCCTTCTTTCCTTTCCCCTGCCCCTCCCACTACCCCTACCCCTTTGGACCTTTTCTTCCTATTTTACATATCGATTATTCATTCTAATCATTGGTACATTTTAGGTATACAATATAATGACATTCATCATTGGAAATTTGCACCTTTACATAGTCTTTCTTGGTTCTTATTATTTTTTAAGATGTAAACATTGACTTATATCCTGGATCTTGTATTAAGGAAAGCCTTTGACCCTAAAAAGAATTATTATATACTGCCTTCTTTGAAGATGGGAATAATTTTAAAATGCCAGAATTTTCAGTTAGTGTAAGAAGCAAGTAAGTAAATGTGGAAAAATTGCAGAAATTTGAGTAATAGATTTCTTTCTAAATAAATGGGTATAAATTAAACATTTTTGATAGAATCAGAAAATTAATGCGGTTATAAGCTTTGAGATCTTTGAGGAAGTTTTTAAAATATTAGGCATTAGTCTCATTTGACACTTGTATTATCATACCAGTATAGTTTTGGATGTTTTGTAAAACCCTTCTGGAAACTAATGTTTTAAGTAGTTATTGGGATGAAAATTATTGTAAATATTTTAAAACCTGTAGATTTGAGAATGATTTGGCATTTTAATTGAATAAAATAGATAGATATTGAAGAAAATGAACTTTGATCTTTGACTAAACTTTGTATTTTCCTGTTTCTCATACTTCAGTTGTTCACAAGTAAATTTTTAGTCTTTTGGCATATTATTGAATTATAATAATTATTATATGCTTATTGTTTAGCAAAACCAATATGAGAAATTGAAGGTTTTAATTTAAATATGAAAGAGGGTACCTATATTTAAAGAGTATACTTTTTAAAAGTTATGTGTTGACCCATGAATATTTAATTAGTCATATTTCATGATTTTTGCTTTATATACTATTATTCTAGAATTGTAAATTACTTGGATCAGTGGAGAACATCTTTTAAAAAATATCCCCAAGAGAACAGATAGTATGGTTCGCATTCTACAGGTCAGGTCAGAGATTAAGAAAGATATAATAACTTGTCCATTCTTAGTGTGACTGCTTGGTAAAGGCATGACTTAGGCTGATTTCTGTTTGCTCCTAGGTCATGTTTGTGGTATAGAATTAAGCTGCAAATACTTCCTCTATTTTTCCCTGAGGAAAAATTTTAAGCAATATTATTGTAGCACTTAGAATTTTTAAGTACAGATTTAAAAATACTAATGCATCACAAATTCTCCTCTTAAAAGAATGTTCATTGAACCTCCTGATTGGTAGATTCATACATTGATGCTTTCATTTTTTTTTTATTAAGGCAGCCCAGTTTTAGTATTTCATCCAATACTGCCCAATAATCCTATAAAGGCATTATAGTAGGTTAAAGTATTTTAAAAATATATTTCTACTGGCAATCAGATATGGTGGACATTAATTACTATTTCTCTATAATGCAAGGTATTTTTTTATTTGTGGCTGTTAGTGTCCAAGGTTATGCAACTAATAATTTTTAGCCTACCACTTTAGTTCTAAAGCTGTATATATTTTAAGATGAAGCAGAGTCAGATAATTTTTAATTCATTCCTGTATATTTTTATGTGACGGGCAAAAATAAACATATTAACTGCATTTAAGGCTATGAGAGCAGAGGGTGACAGAAGGGGAAGAGAGGAGAGAGATTTCAATAATGGATATGCTGCCAATATTCAGAAAAGAAAAATAAATAGTGTTTAGTAGCCCAGCCAACTCTTCTGCTAAGAAGATACATTATTATTATTCCAATTGGCTGATGTCTAATAGCGTTGCTAGGGATTTGATGTCAAATAGAACTGTGCCGCTGAATTATTCTCCTAGGCTTTTGGCTAACAAAGAATAGAAATAGCCAGAAGATTTGGTTGTAGGTAGCTTTGAATGTTAATAAATCTCTATAATTTATTTTAATTTTTTGTATAATCAGTCATAAAGTAGCCTGAGTATTTCATCTACTTATTGCTATTGAAGTATTTTAGGCTTTAGTAATTTTGATTTTTATCTATAAGGTCATTTATTTGTTGTATTATTTGTTTTATGTATCAGCTCTTTTATTTATTGTGGTTACTGGTAAGTGGATAAAATTGCCAAAATATGTATTTAGCATATCAGGTTTTTAACAAGAGTAGCCAAGAATAGAATATGAGATAATATAAGGTGAAAATTATTTTTAATGCGAGTATGAAAGTAATTTGACTTTTTTGTTTATGTATCCTGAAATGCTACCAGAGATACTATCCTTTGGTAATTTTGGTAATGTTTTTCCTTATTTTTGGGTTTTTTTTTTTTTTTGCTTGAAAGGAAAAGTGTCAGACATACAGTTTATGTTTATAGAAAAATTTTGAAACTCTAACAACTGTCATTTACCCTTGTGCTTTAAGGACAGGTGGAACATGAAAACTTTATGATACATAATCTTGCCTTACCATGTAATATCTGGCTGGCTGAATGGGTGGCCTCATTAAGTATTCAGCATATTAGTTAGTAAATTTAATACCTCTTAGCTTAGAAGATTTAGCAGTTTTTACTTCTCTGTCAGACTGTTTTAGTCTCTTTGAGTTTAAATGGTTAAAACCTGGCAGCAGTTTTTACTGTGACTCTTCTTTTATTTTCATCAAACACTATAGCCCTGCATTAAATGGTAATTTAACCAAAAAATGTAATCCTGCTTTCTATTGAATTACTTCAACTTCTCGCGATTTTACTGCTAAAATATGGCAAGGCAGGCAAAGTAATTTTTTGGAAATATTTACCTTCAGCCTGGCAGTTGGGTGCCAGTGAAATTTGCTCTGTATGACAGTTGCATACACATCTGTGCCAAAAGGCAATGTTTAGTTCTGACCACGCAGTGATGGTCACTAGAGAAGTAGAAAGAGTGATTTTTTTTCCCTTTAGATACTAATTGTCATCAGGATTTTAGTAAGACATTTTGCCCCAGGGCTAGGTGTGTGGAGACCATAGAACAGAATAAATCTCTACTTCAGTGTCTGTTGGTATTAGTAAGCTTGACAATATAATAAAATTTTATTTTAGGGTTAAATTAAAAACATTTTAATGTGAGAGTAACTGTCACTTGAACCTGTCCTCAGGGTGTAAGGTTATTTAGTCATTTTGAAGACTCCTATCTGTATACATTAGATATCTCAGCTATAACCTAATTTCTCTTCTTGCAAACCAGAGAAAAACCAAGTCCCTTAACACTCTAGTTCTCAGTGAGGATGAGAGAAGTGTTGCCTTCCAGAGACATCTGGTGGTAATCAAGGTACACCGTGGATGTTGTAGCCAGGGAGTGTCATGGCATGTGGTGGGAAGAGGCCTGGGATGCTGCTTAGGATCCTCCAGGGTACAGGCCACCTCCTCACAGCAGAATTATACAGTCAGATTGTCCACAGTGCTGAGATTGAGAACTCTATAGGAGAATGGTCACATGTAATTGATAGAAAAACTAAAATTAAATTTTTATTTGTAAAACATATTAATTATTGTAAACAATTGTGAAAAACATTAATTTAGTCCAAATATTTACTGAGTATTTACTATGTACACTGGTCCCTGTCTTAGGCTCTGAAGGTGCAACAATGAATAAAATTAAATTCCTGGATTTAAGGAGCTTGCATTCAAATTGGAGGAGACAGGCAGTAAGCAAACACATAGTAGACAGGATAAATATTATGAAGTGTGTAAGGCAGGGTACTGGGATGGAGAGACTTAATTTATTATGTACCCAGGGACGGCCTTTCTCATACTGACCATTGAGCAAATACCTGGAACTTAAGCAAGTCACTGTTACCAGGAGCAAGCTATTTCAGGGAGAGCAAAAACTAAGGCCAAGACCCTGATATGAGAGTTTGCTTGACATTTTCAAGGGAGCAGTAGATCTTGAGTGGAGAACTGGGGAGAGAATAATAGATGAATTGAGAGCAGTGACTGGAGGTGAAGACTGTTTTGTGAAAATGCGTAGTTCTTGGGACTTTGGGAGTTATTGAGGGCCTATGTAGATGTACAAAATCATTTGCATTTTAGAAACAAAAGTCTGATTACTGTGAAGAATGAACTGAGGGCTCAGGAAGACAACAGAGAGACCATTCACTAGACATTAAAATACATTCCATAAGCACGAGGTGATTAGAGTGGTTGGGAAGGGTTAAGTCGTCTGAGTGTGATGAGCTAACATGCTCTGATGGTGATTTGTATGTGGAGCGTGGGACAAAGGTAAAGAGTCAGGATGATTTTAAAATTTCAGAGCTTGGCCAGCTGGAAACTTGTGGATACTGTTTGCTAAGGTGAAGCGTGAGGGAAGAGGTGGTCTGGAATGAATCGCAGCTTCTGGTCTCACGTGTGTTTACCCGCTAGGTGCCTGTTTGACATCAAAGGAGAGGTAGTAAGCAGTGAGACTGGGGTCTAGGTCCTGGATAGATAGATCTAGATCCCAGATAGATAAATCTAGATTCCCAGATAGATCGATAAATCTAGGGCTTTCTGCATAAAAAATGGCTTTAGAGCAATGGTGCATTATTGGAGATTTCTTTTTTTTTTTTTTTTTTGGTACCGGGGATTGAACTCCGGTCCTTGCGCTTGCGCAGCAGGCGGCGAAACCACTGAGCTAAATCCCCGGCCCAATTGGAGATTTCTTAGAGAGTATGTATAGATAAAGAAAATAGAGGTCTGGAGACCATGCCCTAACCACTCTTAAAAGTCAGAAAGATAAGGAAGAGCAAACAGTTGACTGAGGAGTAGCCAGTGAAGCAGGATGGTGAGGACCAGGGAAGTTGTTAGCCTGAACCATGGAGTATAAACCAGGAATTGAATGAATATGTTGGCGGAAGCCAGTGGTGGACAATGAAATGATGGTTGGATCCACAAATTGGAGATCACATTGAGGTTGAGAACTTGTTAGCATTGGCAACCTACTGGAAGTTAACGCTATTCAGAAGGTGGCATATGTCAAACTGCAATTATGTTGTGGGGCCAGAATTTGTATTGATACTAGGACAGAAGATAAGATTACAAGAGGAAATGGATTCCAGAAATTCATAGACCAGGTATCAGAAGAATTTTCTAGATCATGAGTAGCTTCATCTGACCCTTGGTTTATTTTCATTTAGAGTGCATAAACAGTGATGCCCCAGCTACTCTCTAGTTTTATAACATCTCTGTGCAACAGTCTTTGTAAGTTAAGTATACCCACTGTCTCTTCATATGTTGGGGGAAGAGAATGCTTGTAGCTGTGAGCTAGAACCCATTCTAGGATCCAGGGACTCATGATTGAACAAGGTAGGCAAAAATCCTCATCTTCAAGAGATATACTAGCTGCTGAGACGACTGTAAATAATTTTATATCAGATGGAGATAACTGCTATGGAAAAAGTAAAATAGGACAAGGTGATAGGGAGTGCTGTGATTTCTGCTTTAGTCAAGGAAACAGTCTCTGATACAGTGATATTTAAGCAGAGAGAAAGCAAGGGAGTTGGTATCTGGGGAGTCTTCTGGAAGGAGAAATACAGTGGCCCTAATATAAGAGTTTGCTAGATGTATTTGAGCAATAGCAAGGAAATCAGTGAGATTGGATCAGAATGAGCAAGGTAGATGAGGTCAGAATCCATCAGACTCTCCTTCTCTTTCCATTTTTCTCTTTCATCCTTTTCTGTAGAAAAAGACCTCCCTCCTCATTTTATGTGTATACTAAGTCTTGATACATAACCTATCAAGGAAAATAAAAGAAAATTATAGACTAATCTGACTATAAACAGATAAACAACTCTTAAATAAAATATTAACAAGTAAAAGCAGGTTGAGTATATCCTAGGAATAACCAGCCTGACCAAGTAGAGTTGATTTTAGGAATGAAAGATGATTTTTGCATTTGAAAATCAGTCATTATAATTTTATCACATTAGTAGAATAGATTTTTAAAAGTTTAAAAAAAAGTTATATAAAATTCAACATTCATGTTACAAACCCTTAGCATAGTACAACTAGATAAGAACTTCATTAAGCAGATAAAAGGTAAAAGGTTTCCAACAAACAAAAAAACCTTTAGACAAACTAATTATAGGATGGTAAGATAAAATGTTGACAACTTTCCCTCTGAGTTGGGGCAGACAAGATAGTGTGGCTCACTTACCATTTTTATTAAAGATAGTGCTAAAAGTTCCAACCAGTGCGGTAGGGCAAGAAAAAGAAAGAAAACGCATTGCTTACAGTTTTTTTAAAAAAGTGTAAATAATTGTAAACTTTTGAATTTTAAAGAAAGTTTTAAAAATATGACTTCAAATCAATATTTATAAAAACCATATGTCTGTATATTAAACAAACCTTTAGTCAGTGAAATTAATAGAAAATGCTATTAATAGAAAAAACAAAACAGAAAGAGTCGGTCATGATGATGCATGCCTGTGATCTTTGGGCAAGATTATGAGTTCAAGGCCAGCCTGAGCTACATAGTGAGACCCTATCTCAAAAACAAGCAGACCAAAACAGCAGCAGCAAAATAACTGCTGACTCAAAAAAGTTCTTGAATTAAACCTGATAAAAAAGTACAAGACTTCTAAAGGGGATTTTGGAAACCTAATGGAGAGAGTATGTTTTCTGTGGAAGTATACTGGAATGTGTATTGTAACTAGAAAATCTAACTTTAAAACTTGTAAAAATGTATATTATCTTGAGTCACCAGGATATTCTTACAAAACAGTAGGATAGTATCACTTGTCCTACCTAGTACCAAGATTTATTCTCAAGCCATAGTAACCAAGACACTTGTCACTTGTACAGGGATGAATAAATAAACTAATGGAACTGAATACCCAGGCCAAATTGGATCCATACATGTATGATACTTGATATCTGTATATAAAAAACAACTTTAAATGATCCTGGAACAATTGAATATTTATATAATAAAATTTAGATCCCTGCCTTTCACTCTGCGAAAACAGAAATAAAAGCACCAAACCCATCAATTCTAGGGGGATTAGTGACATAAAGAAAAGACAAACTTTTAAAGCTTTTAAAAGGCTTTGGAAGATAATACATATAGAAGAATATTATCAGGGTCAAGAAAGATTTCTTAAAGAGGATATAAAAAGTACTAATAGAAAAGATGCATTGGACTACAGTGAAATCAAGAACTTGAATTTATCAAGAGATACTACAAAGAGAGTGGACAGATAATTTCAAAATAGGAGAAGATACTGTATTTGCAATATGCATCTGAATCATAGTACTTGAAATGTGTGAACAATTAATCACTAACCTTTACTTTTAGGCTGAGGGTGGGGGAGATTGTGATGGGGAAAGAATGCATGGAAGGCTGTGTGTGATTTCAAATGTCCTCAAATTGGAGGGAACAGAATTACTTTTCTTTAAAATGAACATGTTTTATGCATTTATCTGTAAGTAGGCATAATTGTTAAGAAAGAGTAAGAAGCATAGCAAAATAAATCGAGGCAGCTGTAGAGAAGAGGTTTTTAAACCAAAATTTGTAGCTTTTGTAACTTGGAGGTAAGTTAGCTTGAATAATAAAAATATGGGTTTTTTTTAAGAGTTGCAAAATAACTTAGTACTTTTTCTAAGTTAACATATTGGTAGTTTGTCAGTTATTATTTTTGTGTGTAAAAGAGTAAGAAATTAAAACCATATAAATACTGTATAGTTACTGATTATTTTACTTTGCTGAGGCTACCATAACAAAATATCAGAGACCCGCAGACCAGGTAGCTTAAACAGAAATTCATTTTTCTCCGGGTTCTGATGCCTGAAGTCCAAGATTATGGTGTCGGTAGATTTGGTTTCACCTTGGGGCTCTGTCCTTGGCTTGCAGATGAGACTGTGTCCTCACATGGTCTCCTCCCTGAGGAAATAGTCCTCGAGTTCCTTTGTGTGTCCAGATTTCTTCTAAGAAGCAGTCTATTTGGATCAGTGCCCACCCTAAGGGTATCATTCTAACTTATCACTGCTTTAGAGATTCTGTCTCCAAATATAGTTACATTTTGAGTTACTGGAGGTTAGGACTTTATCATATGATTGTTGAGTGGACAAGTCCAGCCTATAAGATTTACTATATAATAAAGATTTTAAATACCACATAGGTCCTTTTGATTTTGATAAAATTTCCTAAGGCAATTTTAAGATTCAGAAAGTGCAGTCTCTAAAAATATGTAAGACAGAAGTAAAAATGTGCTGTGGAAACAGTGTTAAATGACTTAAAATATGAATTCAGTGTTGATGTTAGTTATACATGTGTGAACGTGGAATACAATTGTTTTTTTCAAAATATAAAAGTGATAAAAAGCAATTTCTTCCATCATACCAACGAAACCTCTGAGTGGCCAGCACTGGATGGAATTGTGGTAGTGGCAGTAAATCATATTTGATTACCTCTGATTGAGTCCTTTTGGGCTCTGCATTCTTTTTTTCCCCCCAGATCATTATCTGTATTAGTACATATTTGTAGTATATGTTTACATTCCTTATGGGGAGTTGTTACATGTACATAATACATCTTAATTCCTTTTTTTCATGCCTTTTCTCTTTCTTCCTTTTTAACCTCTATCCATCTCTTGATCACCTTCCTTTTGTTTTTGTTGTACATGTTTGTAGTACATAATGTTTACATTCCTTGCGTGGAGCTTGTACATGTATATAACACATCTGAATTCCTTTTTTCATCCTCTTTCCACCCTTCCCCTCCCTCCTGTAATTAGATTTTTTAGTGTCTTCACCATTCCTGACATTTATAAATTGTAGTTGGTCAAAAAAAATTTTTTTTAAATCTTTTCATTAGGAGAAGAGAGGATGGATTTTATCTGGTAAAGTAATAATTTTAGTATAGTAAGCTGTGCTATAATGTAGTGTCTACAGTTCTAAAGCCACTTCCCTATATAAAACCATGTAATAAAAGCACAGATCTTATGGAAAAATGGAGACACAACACTCAAAAACTTTGTCAATGACACATAAGAGGATAATAACCTAATAAAACGGCAGCACAGGTGTGCAAGCTCAAGGACCCGAGTTCGATCCTCGGTACCAAAAAAAAAAAAAAATAAAAAAATAAAAAATAAAAAAATAAAAATGGCAGCACAGGGCCGGAGATTTAGCTTGGTGATTCTGCCACCTGCCTCGCAAGCATAAGGTCCCGAATTTAATCCCTGGAACAAAAAAAAAAAAAAAAAAAAAAATGGCAGCACAGTTTTATATATGTTACATAGTTAAGAAATACAGACATGATAAATGTTGCACTTCACTTTGAGAGACGCCTCTTGTGAAAGTGGCTATCAGAAGGGTTGCACACTGTAAGTTGTTGTAGTGAGGGAAGGAAGGTCTCTGAAATTGGAGGGAGAGTTGTAGCAACATGCAGATCGGCCTGATTGATCACACATGACAGATGCAGGGAGCTAGGGGATACTGGAGAACTGTGTGGTTTGTGTATCCCTACATGCCAGGGTAGTTTTCGTCTAGGGTTTCTTGCAGATAACATCATGCATAAGAAACACATATTAGTCAGGTTGGAACAAATTTGTGTTCTGTATTACAGCAGAACTTAACTGTAGTTACATTTTATATTACTCCCAGTCCCATGTTATCATTTGTGTTTTATAAGGATTCTGAATTAGGATCTTTTTACTGACATTTTGAAATGATTTCCTAATATTTGCTACACAACACTTTCTCTTAGTGAATTTTAAGTTTTTCCAGGCTTAAAAAAATAAGTGATTTAGATGTAGAACCAGATATTTGCTTCAGACTAGTAGCTTATCAATGTGATACACAGAAGATATCAGTTCTTTTGTTTCAAGGTAGCAAATTCTCTTCAGTGACCTCTAACTTTTGATACTGCTACCAGGATACCTTTAATCCTTAACTTAGATCAATTTGAAAGAAAGTGTGTGGGTAGTTATGATTTGGGGGTTCTTCCAGCACACTTGTCTTCCAACACACTTTTATCAGCTGTAGCTTGTTTACTGCAAAGCTTAGAAGCAGTGGGTTTCCAGAGAAACCTTAGTTCTTTGACTCTTCCTCTCCTCTGGTTTGTTTGGTTAGTAGCAGTAATGTTGAATGAAATGCTTGTTCTCCTGTCCTTTTAGAGTATCTGTTCACATTCAGGACTCATTTTTGTACCCAGACCTGTAAAATCAGCCCTTCCTCACAGTACTTCCATTTCTTTAAAAAAAAAAATTTTTTTTGTAGAAAATCGAACTCAGGGCCTTGCACTTTCAGTGCAGACGCAGTGCCACTGAGCTACATCCCCAGCCCTAGCTAGCACTTCTGTTTCTTCTGCAAATTCCTTTTGATTTCTGCAGTGCTCTGGGGGATCGCCCCATCACAGCACGGATTGTGTTTTGGAAGCTTGCAAAGTTGGGTTTTCTCTAATAAACCGCATACCTTGTGATAGCATGGACCGTATCTTTCTATTTGTGCAATTCCATTACATCTCATAGCCCTCACCAGTGCTGGGTGAGTGCTGGGATGGAAAAGTGTAAGGGTAGGTAACATTTAGGTATTCTGGTCACTTGAAGGCATGACCTTAGTATTGTTCCTTTGCTAAAGTGACTTATGCTTGTGCATTCAAAATTTTTTAGCAGTACAATAATGAAATTTTCTTCATAAACCAAATATTACATAATGTATGTTTTGTCTGTCACAGATAGATTCAAATAAGGGCAACTTGAAACTGTGAGATTGAGTTTTTTTTGACACAATAAAAAAAATCCTACTTTTTTTTTTGAGATGGTCTTGCTCTGTGGTTTAGACTGGCCTGGAACTCACTATGTAGTTGAGCCTCTTAGACTTGTGGTGATCCTCCTGCCTTGGCCCCCCATGTGCTGGATGACAGGCGTGCACCACCTTGCCTGCAGAAACACCCTATATTTTTCAGCTTTCTACTGTAAATTTAAAATTTAGTTTTCAAAATTTCAGATGTTTACACGTTAAGTGGAATGCTCTCAAAAGAGAGGGAGGGCGGTAGTTCTTTTGTGATAATAAAGGACATGTGTTATAGTTCAAATCTGATGATTATGGCAACACTAAGCAACTATTTGAATTGTTCTTAAGAGTTCTTTTCCTTTTTCCTTATAGGACCTCTTTGTTTTTCGACATGAATTGGCCATCATGAGGCTCGCTGCCTTTATGGGGATTACTATGTTTGTTGGAATAACTGGACTCTTTTATACGCAACTAATTGGCATCATCACTGTAAGTATATTTTTAATGTAAAATGGCATTGTATGAGCATATTACCTAATCAGGGACTTAATTCTGAAAGTTACAAAAAACTTAGAAATCAAAGGAGAAAATTACCCATAAGACTTATTTTCAGTTTCATGTGCCTATATAATTTTAAAGTAGTTATAGTAGGTAATAGTAGGTGTAGAGTGTACATACAGATCCGTTTTGTTTTTTTACAGTACCCAGGGCTTTTTCACTGAGCCTGTTTTTTGTTATTTTTTTAAATTTTGAGACAGGATCTCCCTAAGTTGGGCTCAAACTTACCATCCTTTTGCCTCAGCCTTTCAGAATGCTGGGATTACAAGTATGCAGCACCTTACCTGCCATTATGTCTTTTTCCTTTTTGTATGTACTTATTGATTTATTAATATGCTAAGTGATTATTAAGTTATAATACCTAGTGTAGTATAAATGCCATGTAAGTCATTGCTAAACTGTATTGTGTAGGGAATAATGACAGGAGAAACAGTATGTATATGTAAATTATTGCTGAAATAGTTTTGATCCACATTTAGTTAAATCTATGAATGTGGAAGCCACAGATATATAGGGCCAACTGTACATAGACCGTGTACATATGTATGGTCATTTGGTTTTACACAAGTGTGCCAGGACTGTCCAGTGGTGAAAGAACAGTCTTTCAGCAACTTGTGCAGGGACAACTAGATATCCACATGCAAAAGAATTGAAGTTGACCCCCTACTTCACAGTATATGGAAACATAGGAGTAAACTTCAGTGACCTTGGATTTGGCAATGGTATTGTCTTAGATATGACACCAAAAGCGTAAACTACCAAAGAAAAAATGGATAAATTGGACTTAAAGGTATAAACATTTGTGCCTCAAAGGACACTGTTGAGAAAGCAGAAAGACCGCTTAGAGAATGAGAGAAAATATCTGGAAATCACAGATCTGACCAGGGACTTGTATGTAGAATATATAAAGAACTTTTATAACTCAGTACTAAAGAGCCCAATTCAAATATAGTCAAATGATTAATCTAAAGAAAATATATAAATGAACAGTAAGCACACGGAAATATGCTAAACCTCATTAGTCTTCCTGGAAATGCAAGTGAAAGCCATGATGACATACTGCTTTAAAGCCATGTGAACAGCTGTATAAAAAAGACAGTTAATAAACAATCACTGGTGAAGATGTAGAAGAACCAGAACTCTTATGCAATGCTAAAACTCTGGCAGTTCTTTGAAAAGTTAGAGTTAGCATTAGACTCAGCAATTCCAGTCCTATGTCCACACAGAAACTCATACATGAATATAGCAGCATTATTCATAATGGCCTAAAACTGAATGAATACATAAAATGTGGTGTAGCCATACAATAGAATATTATTTGTTCATGAAAATGCAAAAAGCAATGAAGTACTGATCCTTGCTACAACATGGATGAATATAGTGGCATGAAGCCTATTAACTGAAGAAGACCACTTACGTGCTTCCATTAAATGAAATGTGTAGAATGGGCAAATCTACAGAGACAGAAAATAGACTTGTGATTGCCTAGTGCTGGGGGCCTGAGATGATAGCTAAAGGGTGCGGGGTTTGTTTGTTTGTTTGTTTTAATGGGACAATGAACATATTGTAGAAATAAAGTTACTGTGTTACATAAGATCGGTTCATTTTTTTACGAAAAATGTTGGACCTTTTACTAAAATGATTACACCATTTTGCATTCCTGCCAATATATGAGAATTCTGGTTGTTTTATAGCTTCATTATCTTTTTCTGTTGGTAGTCTTTTCAATTGTTGTTCTGGTGGCTTTTAATAGTATCTTGTTTTACATTTTCCTGATGAGTAATAATTTTAAAACTTTCTTCATATGCTTATTGGCTATTCATGGATATTTGTGAAATATGCTTGAATATATATATTCATTATATATTATATATATTGTTAATTCAGTTTGAAATATTTTCTAATCTTGTGATTTCTCTAATAATGATGATAAATAGCATGGTATTAGTAATAATGCTAAAGTTGAGGGTATTCCTCTAAAATCTTTTCTCTGCTTTTATGCTCATTCATAATTACTTTATGATAATAAACTTAATCCAGTTTATAAATCATGTCAAAATTGCCAGGTTATGCTTGTATCTTTTGAGTTTACCAAACATTGATGTTTTTATAGCCTATAGTACTACAAAATTTTTCAGATTTCCACAGATTCTTACTCTGAATGGAAATGGACATTTCGGAGCATTGCAGCTGAATGCGCGTTACTCAATCAGGGCTGTCAGGGGTTATAGCTGAATGTGTGGTTCCCTTCCCACCTAGCAGCCCTGATAGCCTCAGAGAGTTAGGGTTCTAAGATCTTTTAAGTATTCCAATCTGAAATTTTAGCATTCTCCCCAGGGATTTAGCTCAGTGGTGCCACCGCCTGCTTTGCAAGCAAAAGGTACCAAAAAACCCCCAACAAAATTAGCATTCTAGTCTGACTTAGACATGATGAGTAATTACTTATTATTATTTTGAAAGTATACTGTACATTGGGTTCCATTCTGACTGTTCCACTCAGCCAACATGTGAATATTCCCAAATTGTAGTTTTCCTTTTTATTATAATATGGAACAGCATTTCATTGTATAAATAGATCTACTTCTGATGTGACATTTCTAAAACCGAGTAGAAGCCACATTTGTTAAATAATGCTCTCCAAACGTTTCACCTCTTTCTACATAGGTAAAGTACTCTTTTGGAGCACTCTGTACTAGACAGGGTTATGTCTGTAGAAATTGGACATGTGTAAAACATTCAAGAAGAGTCCAAGTATTGAGAAAGAGAGAGAATGGAATATATCTGTTAGTCTGGTCTTTAGTCACTGTACTTTCTCTTGGATACAAATAACAAAAATTACTATCAGTTTACATTTGCCTGGACTTTGATAGTGAACCTTAAGTACTAAAGTTCTTTTTAAATTTAATAATAATACTAATACTAATAATAGCAATAATAAAAGGTCCAGAATTTACTCCTCTGTGCATTAATTCAAAGTTATTTAAGGCTTGATTGTTTAACATTTTGTAGTCAGTGTTTAATTTTTAAATCTAATGAATTAGCATCTAAATAAAATAGTATTTAATGTTTTGATTAAAATTAATGATATAGATTATGCTTGCTTTCCTTACAAAATGCATTTTTGTTTCATTTTAATGATGAAACTTAGATTACCTACAGAAAATTTTACATCTGGACATGTTTTTGCTATAATCTAAATTCAAGGATCTCTCTGCAGTGTAAGGGAAGTGCTGGATTTGTCATGTAATACTATATAAGAAAAAATAGAAGGAATCAGTAAATTTAATCATTGCATGGGAGTCTTTCTCTTTCCCTAACCTCTGTACCCCAAAAATCCAGGAGACACTTTGGGAAAACACTAATGAGGCTGTCATTTCATTATCTGCTACTGTCAACTACTATAAACTTTTTAAGGGCATAGCTTAAACATAGGCATATGAGAGAACAAATAAGCAAAACAAATGCTGTCTCTAAAAAACGTGAGGTTTTAGGGAGGCAGTATACCAAATTAGTAGTAGGAGGTAGCAGGATAATCATAGTAATGATAATCAGATGTCATTTTAGACCTATGAAGAGTAGATTATCTGTGACCCAGATAAAATAATTAGAAATTACTTAAACTTGAGATTTCTAATTTCATTTCCAAGGTTAAAAGATCTCAACACAACCAGATGTTTCTGTTAAATAGACTAATCGGAAGTCCATTTCTAAAGGATTATTTTATTTTTAGATTTAATTTTGAACAAAATTTAAATATACATATTTGTGCATTTTTACTAAAATTTATGCTGGTGTTAAAATGTTTTCAAAAACAATTTCCTTTGTGATATTCTTATTTAGAGAATCAGGTTATTTTAACTATTCCTTACTTAGACTAGTTAGCACTTTTTTCTTTTGCTGTTTCTGAGTGAAATAGTGATATTGTTATTAATATAACAGATGTTGTCAGAATTATGCAGCAGTAGCTCACACAGCCAAGAATAATGTTTATTCTGAAGAACACCAGTACTAACAGTACTGGGTGATTGTATATTAGTCATGTTTTCAGTGACTGGGCTTGGAGAGAGTTCATCAGGAGTGCTGTAACAGCTGGTCCAGTGCATTCTGGTGAGGTTCTGACAGGGAGCTATTGTTTACTGTGACACTCCTCTGACAGTTTATCTCAATTTTGTATACAAGCATTTTTGTTTCCTGGGCACTGTGGAGTTTATGTAACAGCATAATCTTTTGGTGCTATCTCTGGAGCTTAGTGCATTTTCAGTTGTGTTGAGGTTGTCAGGATGGTGAGGAAGATTATTTAGTTGCAGTTTTGTAAAAGGGTTTAATTTCACAAAGAAAAAATTAGCAAAGTTTTTCATTAGGTTTCACTGGTACTATGTTGGATTTTATTTGAATTACTAAAGATAGCTTAAAACAAACCTTTTTCAAATTAAAAGAGAAACTCCTCCCTCCCCAAGTACACTTGCTTGTGTTTAACTTGCAAAGTTAATGCTTGCCTAAATAAGTGCTGTATAGAAAGAATCACAAATGCAGAGGTGATTTAATTTTAACTTGATTATCTTAGGCAATGACAATTATCTTACATTCAAAATGTTAAATCAGTTTAAAAGATTATTAAGTAGCATTTCATTAATCAATTAGTGGATTTGCTTGCCTTTTAATATGTACTCAGAAATGTAGTCTTGAGATTATTAATCCTTGTAATTAAATTTTGCCAAGTATCAAAGCTGTGAATTAGCAGCGTTTAGTACAATCTTTACACAAATTATATTTGGTCTACTCAACTCCAAGTCAGCTTTGTAGATATGCAAATCATTGCTAATTATTAACCCAGCTCTCTTACATTTCTATAAAGGGAGCTCTGTATAGCATTTTTGCTTTCTTTTCTGAATTGTATTTTTATTTAATGAAAGTTGCTCTTCATAACCTCCACCCTTTATTTTCCTCACCTCTGGCCATTAAATACTTCTCTCCCTTTCTGCTAGGAACCCCCACCCCCATAATCTTATTGGTTGGGATACATTTTCTTTTACAGTCAAGTTTAATTTTAGATTGAACCTGAAAGATAATTTCATAGGCTAACATCAATCATCAATAGAAGATAAAGTATTGGCTGTAGGAAAGATCTATATTTCTGTTAAGTCTTACTCATTTTACGTTTATAAAAAACCCAGACTTCTCATCTTTAAAGTAATGAAGCATTCTCCTGTATCTCTTAGTTAATGCAGACTAATGGAAGTTTTCAGGTATTTTGGTCATTAGATCATACCTAGCATAAATATTTCTCAGGAAATAAGATAACCTAATAGTAGCAATACACAGAAAATACTTGTTTCTCATCATTCCTGGAAGAATGAATTTTTTTCTAGATAGCTGAGTATATAAATTATATTTATATCCCCTTGAAAATAGAAGCTATGTTGTTGGTCCTTTCCTGATGGGCACTGAAATTGTTCAGTCTTCTATATGGAATGAAATTATCTGCAACAAAATATTTTTATTATTTTTTAAAGTCTACATTTCTCTGCTTTGTAGAACAGAACAGAAATAAATCTAATTTAGCACTTGACAATAACTTGTAGTTCCATTCTTCTGGTGGTAGTAACTTTTTGTTTTCTATTTCTGTCTTGCTTGTGAATGTGGTAGCATAACTTGTGTTACCGTGGTTATGTTGTATAAGCACCAGCACAAAAACTTGATAACATATTGGCTGCTCAAATTCAAATTCTACTTTTTTCTTATAACAATATTCTGGATCACAGAATTTCAAAGAGATGAGCATTTGCTATTTTGAGTGTGGAGGGAATAGCCTATTTGGCCAGCTTCATAAATCCTATTAATAAAGTGATGGCAAATATCACATCTTTTGATAGAATAGCCATTTGCTCATGATAATTTAAAAGGCATCATTTTAGTTATTTCCTAGAATAGGTTCTAAAAAGGTGTCAAAAATGCTTGGAAAAAAAAAAGCTTGAAAATGCAAGCTTTTTCTATGTGAAATCTAAACCTGAAATATTTACAGTTTTTTTAATGCTAAAAATAAATTCCTTGAGATATAGTCAAGTTGTAAATTTCTATATAGTAACAGTTCTCGTATTAGCTGATGATAATAATCTGACTTTGCGATTGAGTTCTTTATCCTGAAGAAGGTTTTAAGTATTATCCAGAGCTGTGATTTTAGGCCATTCATACCCTTTTCCTGATAGTACTTCTTGACTTCTATCCCATCTTTTCCTTTTTACTTTTGTACAAGTTGTCGTAATTGCTTTGGAACAACCTGTCACCACCAGACTCTTAAGAAACCATTAAAGTGACTTCATTAACTTCCTTACAGATGTGGAGCACAGATTTCCTCCAGGTCCATAATTAATGTTCTCGTGTGTCTGTATACTGTGCTTTCATCTAAAAAATTATTTTGAGGAAATTATGCAGCAGACCCAAGAAAGGTTAGCTATAAATAGAATTGTCATTAGATATCTTGTGTCTTGGCTGAGACAAAGTACCTGACACACAAAGTTAAAGGGGAATAGGGTTATTTAGCTCACAGTTTGTAGCAATTTCAGTCCATAAGTGGCTGGCTCCAAGATAGGATAGCACAGCAGGCAGGCATCGCAGAGGAGAAACAGTTCATGGTGGGCAGAAGGTAACAAAGTAAGCAAACAAGAGGTCTTGAACAGTATCTTTCTGCCCCTTTTATCCAGACTACTTAGAGTGGGTAGCACCTACATCCTTACATGAGTGCCCTTGACCCTAGCATTGCACTATAAATTAATTCCAGCGGTACACACTCTAGATCCAGTCACCTCTGAAAAAGCCCCACTTATAACCACATGAGGCTTTGGGGGAACTCTAGACTCAAACCATAACACCTTTAATTTCAAAACAAGATAGGAAGACGTGTGTGTGTGTGAGCCCGTGCTATAATTTCTTTACATATCCCTGGAAAATTTGTTAAGGAAATGTTGTGAATCATTGCTAGCCACCCAGAAAACATCTGTTTTTCTTTATGAGGGCAAACTGTACCTACGTGAGAATTTAATATTGTGAGCTGTTCTTCTTACATCTCTTAAGGAGTTAAAAGTAAAGATGCTATTTATTAGCATCATTGGAAAAAGGTTCTACAGCCAACCAAGTTCTTCAAATTTGAGCTGCACCCACAAGTATTTGTGTGAACAGTACTCCTTAATAATAGTACTGTCCACCTTTTACCATATGGTGAGCAAGGTATTAAGGTAAGGGGGGAGGAATGTATCTATGCCCATTAAAATCCTGATGTGTCAGTGTCATTGAATTGAGAAACATCTAGGAGATTAGCAAAGTGTGCTCCTACATGTGTCTGGGTAGGTCTGTGACCTTCAGTACTTTACAGTGGTACCTTGGTTCATAAATTCAATTTGTTTACAATTTGGGAGAAGATGGCCATGATTGTGTTTATGTGAGGAAGATGGCAACAGTTGTGTTTGTCACCTAATGTGGAGTTTGTGGAGGGAGGCAAATTTTTGTTGAACGCTTTTGTTTGAGAACTGAATTGTTTGTAAACAGAAGCATTCATGAACACTGTATGTGTTCCCGAGCTCGCTCCTCTCTGGCATTGTTCTGTTGCCTTGCTTCCCAATTCCCATGAACTGAGCAGCTTTGCTCAGCCATACACTTCTGCTGTGATATTTCTGCCTTGTAGCCAGCCAGTGATGGACTGGATCCCCTGAACCATGAGCGAAATTAAAACTCTTCTAAGTTGTAGGTGTTGGGTATTATACCCCAGCAATAGGAAAGTTGATTAATACAAAAAATTGGTACTGAGAGTGGTGCAACTGTGTGACTGTACCTGACCATATGGTTTAAAAACCTTTGGAGCTAGCTTGAGGGAGATGTTTGAAAAAATTCAGAGGGGTGGGCTGGAGAAGCCCTAGAATGCTGTGAACACAGCCTGATGGGTGATTCTGGTCAGAGCTCAAAAGACCAGCATGGAGATAGGAATGCAGGCAGCTTTCAGTTGTGAACAAAGACTCCATTTGCAATTGGACCAGGGGGCATTGTGTTACACTCTACCAGAAAAATCTGTCTCTATTTTGCCCACGTTCTGAGACTTTGTAGGAGACTGAGATTAAAAGCAGTAGATTAATTTTGTGGATGAAATTTTAAAGCACCCCAACATTCAGGCTGTGGCAAGGGTATTTCAAGCTACTTTTACCCAGATTTATAATGAGAATTGGAGGTGAAAGGCAAAAACAGAAAAATTTGCAAAATTTAAATTTTGGCCCAGAAAGAACCATAAGTAAAGTCTGGGCCAAAGGAAGTATGGCTGCTAAGGAGATTAGCACCATTAAAAATAAACCAAGTACTTTGTATAGGGACAAGAAGAAAGATGCCTTGAGAGCATCTCAGGAACAGCAAGATGCCACCGATTGCAGCACATTTCATTTGACCCCTCCTTGAAAATTGCCTCCTAGAGAATTAGTTCCCCAGGATTCATTTTACTATACCCAGCCATCCAAGCACTCAAAGGGCACTGCAGCCATGGTCCAAAGGGGCTTGGCTTTGGCCTTGTCCATATGGTGCTGTTTTTACTGGCAGGTAGAATGCCAAGAGTTGTGGTGTCAAAGAGACTTCCACCTAGATTTCAGAGCAAGGCCTGGAAGGTTATATTGCCCCTGACAGGGTAGTCCATGAAGCTGTGGGAATGAAACCAAAGGTGCATTGGAGACCCCCAGGAAGTTGGAGATGCCAGGAAAATGGACTATCTTCTCAGGAAAGCCACAGGCCAAGCATGAGTGGGGCTAGCCTAAGGGAGAGGCCCCATGGGCTGCAATGGCCAAGTCCATAGGGGCGGCATCACCCAGCCCATTGGAATTCACATTTTGCCACTGTCCCAGATACTAGATACAAAGCTATAGGATTTAATGTTTGCCTGCTAGGTTTCAGTCTGAGTTTTTTCTATCCCCTTATTCCTTCTTTTTGGAATGGGAATGTTTACCCAATACTATTGTACCTTGAGGTTATATAACTTGTTTTTGATTTTTACTAAGAGTTTTGATTTTTAACCAAGATTCTGCCTTGAGCCTCAGAAAAGACATGGACTTTAGAAAAATGCTCAACTGTTGAAATTCTGGGGAAGAGATTATTATGTTTCTGGTTGGAGGTGAGATAGTTGTATTATGTTGGACAGAATTATAAACTTGCTATTATCTTTATTTGGAGATTAAATATGGTTTAAGCAGATGAAGTTGATGAGGTATGAATTGTGACCATTATTCCTGACTTGTCAACTTCATTGGATTAAGAAATGCCTAGTAGATTAGCATCCTTCTGGGTATGTATGAGTAGGATGTGAGGGTATGACCTTGGGTACTATATATGATCCCTAGCCCATTCCTCTGGCACTGTCCCCCTGCTGTGCTTCCTGGCCCCCATGAACGGTTTTGTTTCCCCATGCATTTTTGCCATGATATTTCTGCCTTGGAACCAGCCAGCCATAGATTGAATCCCCTGAATCATTAGTCAAATTAAAACTCTCCTAGTTTAAGTTGTTGGTGTTGGGTATAGTGTCCCAGTGACCGGAAAGCTAATACCTGATGTTTCTGATATTGGAAAAATTATTGTTAATTTTGTGATGTTTTAAAGTATGTTCAGAATATAAACTTTTGTTTAAAAATAAGATTGTGTGATTTTATGTTGATTATTTAGATACTGCCTATAAC
The DNA here is from genome assembly GCF_053883595.1 of Heterocephalus glaber. Lineage (NCBI taxonomy): Eukaryota > Metazoa > Chordata > Mammalia > Rodentia > Bathyergidae > Heterocephalus > Heterocephalus glaber. The sequence goes on from NW_028258317.1 coordinate 37,361,627, forward strand.
AATTTGTCAATCTAATGGTAGGTCCTTTTGACAGTTAAATTAGCATTTCTAGAAGTTATCTTTTTTGTTTGCTGAGTTGTTTATATATATTTGTATTACAGCCTTATAAAAAACACACAATAAGATATTCTACTCATATGAAGAGTGATTTTTATGTTAAAAAATAAATCATTTTTACTAAAGAATACTAATGAGCTAACTTTAGTTTTTAGAGTGACAGATGTAATATGGCAAATTCATAGACTGCCTTGTTGAGTTTTATTGTTTACAGAAATCCAGAACCAGAAGCACTCTTTTGACTCTTGGTAATTTATTGTTCATTAGTGTCTTTCATATGTCATTTTGTTATTTGTTTTTTAGCATATATTCAGTGACAGTTGAGCTGAAAATAAATAGTAGGTTTTAAAAAGAATTATCAAAAAGCAAGTATAATAAAAGATTTTATTTTTAATGACATGATATACCCACACTTTTTGTGAGGTTTTGTATTGAAAATTGTTTTGGAATAATGTAATGTTGATTTTGCTTTTTTAGGGAACTCCAGTGAGTGATATAGGTGGAGAAATTAAAATTGTACCCATATATAATGTTTTAAAATCTTTAGATTATTCTCTGAAGGAGATTAAAACATTATAAAATAAATATGAAGATTTGATGAATTTGTTACATCTAAATATTTTTTATTTTTAATAGGATACAACATCTATTGAAAAGATGTCAAACTGTTGTGAAGAAGTGTAAGTATAAAAGTACTGTTGTAGTGTTCTTATTTAATTGAATAACCAGCTGCATTTGAGAACTGTGTGCATGTAGTGGAAAGATAATATAATGATGACTTTCTTGGTGCCTAGTCTGAGGCCCTGGCTAAATGAGAATACCCCTGTTTTACAGTAGACGTTCCTCTACACATGATAATTTTTAAACAAAATAAGTACTGATCATTTTTGTTCCTTGTCTGACTAAAGTTAAATTATTTATTCTGAAAGTACATCAAAAGAGATTTGCTTCTGTGTTGTTGACACATATTCTGTTAATCCTGAGATTCTCCTCTGCTTCAAAAGTTGCCCTAGGTTGATTGACGACGCAGATACAATATCTGCTATCCAGAGTTAAAACTCAGCTGCATGCCACAATGAAAGCAAAGCTGTATTTGTGATGCTGGGACACAATTCATCAGAGTCCAGTAATGGATCCCCAGCCAACCTGTATTGTTTTAGCTGACTGAAGTGCACCATGGGAGTGCTGTCTTTCACTAATAATGCTGTCTTCTGTAGATCGAGGCCCCGCAAGCCATGGCAGCAGACCTTCTCAGAAGTTTTTGGCACTCGTTGGAAGATCCTGTGGTTCATTCCTTTCAGGCAGAGGCAACCACTGCGAGTTCCCTACCACTTTGCCAATCACGTCTAAACAGATGGATGGTGGGCACAGATGGGTCCTCTGTGCTGGAAATGCGTTACAGGTTTTATGATAATAGAACTATGACAGTCTTCAAGTCAGTTAAAATCCACCCACCAATCTTAGGCATCACAATGTGCCCCAGGCTTTATTTTAATAGTGATCTTGATCCTGTTGTGGGACTAATCCAAGATCTATATTTAAGTTTTAAAGCATGTTTACTTTCAAATTAGCTTTCCACAGGGATTTCTTTAAATGCTTTTGTTATTAAACTCAAAAGGCAGTGATTGGGAGAAATAATTCTACATAAATTTCTTTTAGTACTGACAGTGTTATAGATTTTAATTTGTGGGAAATTTCTGATGTTTATTTAAATTTTCACTTTTAAGCAGTACTTACCAAATCTGAATTTAATTCTTCGGGTTTTACAAAACTTGATATGCCTTCTTATATGTAAATTTTTTTTAAATACAAGTTAAAATACTTAATACTTTTTTTTGTATGTGCTGCAAGATTTTTTAAATGCAGCTTGAGGATGAACGATAACAAAGGGCAGTGTTTTCATAAGAGCAGCTTTCTAATGTGTCCTCCTCTCTTCACCAAAATCAAAACAAAAACACACTAAAGGAAAATATCAACTACCTTAGTATAAAGAAAAGATTAATTTTTTCCGCATTAATTTTTCCCTTTACTATTGTAATTATTGTTTGCTACCAGTGGTCATATATTCCTATTTTACCCTAAGGTTTTAATGAACAAAAGTAATAGAAAATCTACAGTAATTTCAGTTACTTTTTCTAGTGTGATATGTTAGGATGCATACATTTTTTAAATGCTGTATAAATAATATATAATGTACAGTGTAAAGAGGAATATTGTGCTTTTTAAAAATATATACTTTTTACTTGTATTTATCTACTAGTAGATGTAAAATTACACACTGAAGATTTATAAATATAGATATATAGATATTGGGCAACTCATATTGAAATTTTACTTACTAATAACTAGTAAGTAACTCATAATTAGCAAGTTACTAGTAAGGGTCACTAACTTTTATGTACCAATAATCACCTAAAATGAAGTTAAATTTCCACTGACCAAATAGAAGTTGTGTTGCTCTAGAGACCTTAAAATGTTAGGGAATTTTCTTACAATAATGAAACAATAATAATGATCTATATTTATCATTAGCCTTGTACAAATTTAAATTGCTAATAGTAATGGTCTCTTGGAAAGCAAAGAACATTTGTGTGAAAAGATATTTAGTATGCTTTGAAAAAATTTAGCTTTTAGTTTTTCCACTAGAATACTACAAAATCCATATGTTTTTAAAAAAACATTATATACTTACAGTTTTCCTTTAAGAGAAGATTGAAAGAGTCTGCTGGACCATATTTATACTTTTAGTTTTGAAAATAAGGTATCATATTTGGGATACAATGAAGCAGACGGTTGTCATTGTTGGCCAATTGGCTATACTATGGCTAATTCTTTCAGAAATTGTAAATACCCTCTAAAATATTCTGAAATAATAGAATAAACTCTTTCAGAGATATTAATGTCATGTTTTTCATGTTTTAATTATGTTTATTACTTAAAAAGTTAGATGTGGCAAATGAAAGTATTTATTGGTGCTGATAAAATGTATATAGTAAATTTAATATAAGAAATATAAAGATTAATGAAACATAAAATTAGTATTAGACACATTGGTTGGATTTTATGAAAGCTAATTATCCAAACTTGGTGGCAACAGAACTAGTACAAAGAATTAAACTATGTAATATAAGTAGATGTCAGTTGACTGCCTTATGTTGCATACATTCCCTTCACATGAGAACCTTGAGAAAACAGCTGGGCCAAGTGAAGGCCTTAAAGAGCTTTATGGAGGTATTCATGTAGTAGCAGTAGCTATAGTGAAGTAATGGGGGAGGTCTCTTTCCTATTCTAAGGCTTGTGTTTTGGGTGTTCTTAGATTTACCACTTCTGGGGCACATTCTTTTCCTTTCTTTTTCTTTACCTTCCTTGGTCCTGTTCCCTCTATATCCAGTTCCTCTGAGCTATGGGTCTGAAAACTAATGCACTAGAAAACCATATGCTAATTTCTTGTGAATGGCAGAAATGCTACCTGTCACTGTATTTGCATAAAAATCCATATTAACGTGTTAATTAACATCTGTATATACTTATGCTGTAACTTTCAGTGTTCTCAAGTTAGCACTCTTAACCCTACAATGGGATTTATAATTCTTCTAGACTACTAGAGAGAAGCCATTGGCAGTTTCCTGGGGATTACATAAACTCTGGTGTTCTTTCTGCGCCCTCTTTTGGCTAATTGATGTAATTGTATTGATGTAATTGTATTGGTTCTAGAGGTTTCCAGTCCTGTAAATTTTACACACAAATTTTGAACATGTCAGAGGTACACAATTAGGAAAAATATATGTATTATAATGTAAAATTTTATGAAAATGAATGATCTATTTATGATTTTATTTTAATTCATAGAAATGTGTTGACTACTTTGCTTCATGTATTTTTTTTTTTTACCAACAATACATATTTATATCAGATCAGGATAAACTAGGCATAATGTATTTTATGTTAATCCTTACTTTGGCAAATTAATTCTTTAGAATTAGGCTCTTTAAAGTTGTAGTTTATTATAAAACAGAAATTTATTATAGTTACAATGACAACCACCTGTGCAATGTGTTTTATTGAGTATTTTAAAATGCATATAGGTTTTTCTATCTCGATTTTGGAATGAATTTATTTATTGGCGCTACTATCTTAAAACAACTAAGAAGAGATTAATACTCCTTCTGTGCTTTTTTGTTTTAACTTTCCCAGAGTTGTCCATGTAGCTTTAGTAGCCAGTTTAATATGTATTGTGAATACCCATGAAAATAACTAAATGTGTTCAACATTAGAAAATAAATATTAGCAGTGAGGTTACTGATACAGTCTGATGTTGAACAAAGTGTATCTTTAAAAACTTTCCATTTAATTTTTGCAAGATGTTTTTTACATTAACAACATTTATTGGCTTTTGAAGATGAAAAGTTTTTACCAGGATACAGTTACACCTCCTGAACACTCATATTTGTTGCTTTCTGTAAACAGAAATGTTTTGGGGATTAATATAGGCTGAAAATCATTGTCAGAAATAGACTTAGAGAATCCCCCAAGCAATGAGAATTTAATTAAAGAGTTCTTGGTACTTGTAACGCAGACTTAGAGTTTAAAAATATTAACCTGATGTTCTATTATAATAAAAATATTATACTATTTAGTTTAAGAGTTGTATTAAAAGTATTAGTGGTTAACATAAGGACAGCCATTTAAAATTGCAGCTAACATATTAACCTTTTTTTCAGAAGAAAACAGTTTATTTTTAATAGTACTGAAGTAGGGGCTTTGGGTATAGCTCGGTGGAAGAGCACAGGCAAGGCCCTGGGTTTAGTCCTTAGCACCAAAAAATAAATGAATGAATGAATGAGTGAATGAATGAATGAATGAGTAGAAGCAAGTAGAGGAATAAGTGTACACAAAATTCATCATAACAGCTGAGCTGAAACTTCTGTCAGAATTAATATATTTTTACTAATGAATAGAAGTCTTTTTTTCTAAGGATGGTGGCTAATTCTACCTGTTCTTTCTTAGACTTCAAGTCACCTCTACACAAGTAACTAGTTGGAGATATGTTTCATTCAAAAGGTATATTCTGAATAAGGATCAAGAAGACTTAGGACCCACTCTCAAGCAGGAAGTGTGAACTAATTTCGATTATGGCTTACACTATTTTCTGTGTGTTAGATTATGGGGCGTTTTGAGTTATTCCCCCATGTACTGTAAAATCACAGTGTGTCTAGCTGTGGCTTAATATGACATCAGTATTCATTAATAGAGCTAGTTTCTCTGTGGACTTTCTCTAGTCTCTTACTAATTCTCTTATGCTTCATGTATCATTAAATTACATAGTAGCTCAAGTTTACTAAACTGTAGTTACTTCATTAAATTTTTTACATGACCTCTAATATACATAGATATATCTAGAATTTATTTGGTAAAGTTTACACTTATAAACAAAGTAGTTTGATATAAGTATAGATTTTCATCCAGTTCTACTGCTATTTTAAAAATATAAGTATTGGCAAATGTAGTTAGTCATGTACATTTAGTGTGTTCTACTTGGTAGTGTTATTAACCATGTAATTAAGGAATGAGTGAATTGCTTAATGTCCATGTTTTTTGCCTTCTATAGTAGGAATTATCCTCTGAATTTATCTGTAAATCAGAATTTTCAGTATGCTCCATATTTGGCTATTCTCATTTCAATTTTGGAATATTCTACAGTAGAATGTGAGAAAGTATTAGAAATTAACTTGTTTGAAGTATTTTGAACAAATATCATTATTTACTATTATCAATATTTAGCAGTCTGCTACTTTTGGAATGATGGTATAACTTTGGGAAAATGACTTTTCTCTGGCTTCTTTCATTATCATTTGCATTTTTTAGCAATAAAATTCATTACATTTTTGTCTTTTATTCAGATTTTTCAATACTGCCTGCTAGTACTAATTTGAAACAAATAACATCATTTTAAAATTCTTTAGTCACTGATATGACGTATTTGTCATTATCATATTTTTTTACCATATCGTATCCTTTATCCCTTGACACCAGAGGACAGGTGCAATTGAGTAGTAAGTAGCCAACAAACTGTATGGCGGGAATGGGGGACCTTCATAAACTGGAGAGGCTAGATGAGGTGAACAATGAGCATGGGGAAACCCTTTCTGTGCTCAGAGCACACCCTCTGCGCTCAGCGTGTCAGCCTTTTCTCTCCTTGGTGCCATTTTACCCTTAGAGTTGTTATGCATGGAGCATTTAGGTGGTGGTATTTGATCTAAGGAGTTTAGATTGCTCTCTTTTTAGCTGGTCAGTACCTTGAGAAGTAATTTTTAATTTTAAATGAGTAATTGTGTAGTGTATGATAACATGCAGTATTGAAAGTGTGGAAATGCAGCTATTTAATACAGAGGAGAAATGAAAAAGTTGCCCACAGTTTGAAGGAACTGAGACTTTTCTGCGGGTCTCTTAAGGCAAAAAAATGATGAAGAGAAAAATCAGCAATTTTAATATCAAAGGTTTTTTCACTTTACCATTTGGGATCTTTTAGAGTTGATACCTTGAAGGGTCTCCCTGTTAGTATTTGAGCTCCTATGGCATGTAATGTAGTGCTTACCACAGTTTTTCAGCAGTTTTGGAAACAGTTTCACAGTTTTGATCCTTTTGGTGTTGATAGCTTTATATTACATAAAGATATGGACAAAACAGCAGCAACAAAAGGTGTGTTTCTTCTTGTGGCTTTGCTGGCCTGTTTGACTTAATACAGGGTTTAATTGTTTGTAGGGTGTTAAATAAAGGGAAATCTTGTCCGCATATTGCAAGTTCTTGCCAGTATGCATGCATGATATTTTAACCTCCTGGTGCCTGAAGTTAGTGTTTTACAACCTCAGCAACTAAAACATCCTGGTGCTATTCTCTGTAGCATTGAGTGACATTTTAAATTCCTGTACCAAAGAGTTTTTTCTTTTTGCTTGACTGAAAGTTTTCTGTCTCACATCGTCATGTTTGTAAAGCAGAAATGAATGGTACTAAGAATAATTTTTTTTTTACCAGATCTTCTTTTTGCAACTGCTGCTTCAGTTTGATTTGTTTTAAATCTCTTGTTTAGACCCCTCCCCCACCCTGCCCAGTTAGCAGATTGGTAAGGATTTTAACTTTGTATTTTAATACAGTTTGGCTACTTTAAAAGTGATAGTCACTAAAGATAATTGAAGCACTTTTCATAGGTTGTTTTTTGCTTTTATTTCTGCAACAATGAATTTAAAAATAACTACTTTTATTTCTGAAAATGAATGATTATTTATTGGGTACTTTCATGAATACTGAAACAAAATGCTAAAATAAAAGGTTGATAACGGGTCCATTTTAATAATCACAATTTAACATCTCTATGTGAATAATCCTTAATGATATTAAAGAGTGATAGTGCTACTTTGTCTACTTTGCCAGTAAAGATAAAGAACATTTTAAAAGTGCTCCCGGTAGGAAATGTAAATGTATCTTGATTTAAGCAAAACTACTAATAGAAAATTGAACTTCATGAAAAAATGTCTGAATATTTTTATTCCTTTTACATGAAAATTCAAGAGTAAGATTATTTTGAAAACTAATTTTACTTAGTGATTCATTTTCTAAAAGTGGAGAAAAATACTCAAATGTAATTAATGTGGTAACACTGCTATGTGTACTATACTGGTTCCCTATTTCTTTCTTCTAAAGTTTAAAAATACTATCATTTAATATCCTTAAAACTGAAATTGAAATGGTTAATTCAGGCAAGAAGGTAACAGTATATATATATATATTAGAAAAGTAGACAATCACATTTGAAAATGTTTGCACTATTTTTGATAGTCTAAGTTTCTCCTTGATGTAGATACAGTACAATATATGGTTTTGCTGTGAATTCTGAATGGAAAAACGAATCAAGTCTGAAATTTATGTGAAACATGATTTCAGATCATATGAGTGATAGGCAAGAATCCAGATAAACATACTAGAGGTGAAAGTAAAAATCTGTTTGAAAGCAAACTGGGATGGAGCAACATTCTGTGTCTGTCTAATCTGAAGCAGTATTTCCTAGCTTGTGTTGCCACTGGATTGGTTCTGAGTAATTTAACTTGTTTAAGTGTGGTTTAAATTATCATAGCTGAGTGTAGTTATTTTTCAAGTTATGGATAGTAGAGAATTCTTCACTATCCACTTATCTCCCAGAGAGAATATTAAAAAGTTAAAAAAACAACAACAACACTACTTTAGCGTAGGTTGGAAAAAGCAACTAAAGGTACAGTAGGAACGTTTTCTCCCAGTCAGAGATCCTGAAATGAGTTGCAAATCTGACATGGGGACGTGATGGTAGGCTCTGGGAGGACAGCACATGTGACCATAATATATGTTTTATGTCTCGAATTCATCTTTCGTGTGATTGTTTAATCTGACTGGCAAATTTAATAGACAAAATGTATATTATTTTGAGGCTCCTAAAATTTGTTAACCCTAAATTCTGTCCAGTATTACATCTTTTTTTTTTTTAACTTGGCTTTTCTTGTGTTTTAAAGATCCTGTTTTTAAATTTGTCAGGCATTTTTTTTTAATTCAGTGCATAAGATGTGTAAATCTGAGTGCTGGTTTTCTGCATTGTTTTCTATTTTACTTTGTCACCGTAAGAACATTTAAAGAAAATCTTCACTTACATTTCTAATGCTAATTATAATAAGGAAAATAGTAGTTGAGAAGTTTAAGAATATATTGAGAAGAGGGAGGAAAGTGGGTAAAAATGGTAATCATATATCTGAGATGTACTTGTTTAAATGTAAAGTCTACACTGGTTCTTGAAAAGCTGTGTATCTACCTTAACGTTAATGTTGTTGTTTTTAATTTAGTGATTTGGTTTTTGTCATGTAATACTCTGTTTTCTTTGCAAATTGTTTTTAATTTAAATTGTGGAATTTCTACTTCTCTTGAAATGTATTATGTACTGTATTTTTAGAAATCTTATTTTTAAATAAATATTTTTTAAAAAACATAAGACCCTTTTCCCTTTACCTCTTTATTAAAATCAACCCAAAAGTCTAGATTTCAGTGCCACCACCAGTATGATAAGTTTTTGAAAATTTTTATACATTTTTGATGAGTATTCATCAATTAGTAGCCTTACAGTATTATTCTGCATAAGTACAAAATTCATTGTGTCCACAAAGAACTTGGTATGAAATTGACACAAATAGTATTTCTACTTAGGAATACTTATCTTAGAGATAAGCCAAGCCACATGGATGGAGGTTCCCAAAGCTAAGGATCCTAACCCACCTAAACATAGGATATCTGTAAGTGTGCCTACTCCTGTCACAGAAAGATTTTCAAGACTAGTCAGAGGTAAAGGGAGGGTTTAGTAGGCAGAAATTCTAGTACACATTCCAGTAGAGTGCGGGTGTTAGAGAAATGAGGTGCATTATTTCCTGGAATGGGGAACAGGGAACATTTATGCTTCTCTTGCAGGGGTGGAAACCCGGGGAAAAGGAGGCTACACTCCCAGAAGAGTACCTCCCATTCTATAGGAATGAGCCCAGTTTGTTTGAGGGGTGGGTTGAGGGAGTAGGGGATAGGTAATTTAAATATTATTAAGATTCTCTCAACCTGTTTCTTCATCTTAGGATCATGCTCTTTACTTGCTCAAGCCAATTTATGGGCTTTCAGTATTCCTGAAGAATTTCGGGTGTGATGGCATTTGGAAGGGAAGGAGCCTAAATGTAAAATGCTGATATGGATTGCCTTGGGTAACTACTGCGTCCTGGAAGCTGCAGACTTCTTAGAAGTACAACTTTTAATTATGATTTCGTTGTCTCCTTTGGCCATCTTTTATTTCTTCTACCTCAAATAGATTCAGTCACCCAATTTATTTAATATGTGTTGTGCTAGACACTGTATTATGGAGATATTTTTTCTTTAGGGAATAATTTACATGCAATAAAATGTAAAATAAAGTATATCCAGGCACCTTTAAATATAAAGGGTTTTTTTGTATTAAATTATTTTATTGGTACATTGTAGGTATACAACACAATTACATTTCTCATTGGGAATTGTACCTTTATATAATGCATCTTGGTTCTTATTTTTTCCCCATTCCTAGCCCTCCACGCCCTCCACCCTTCCCTGTTTACAAAGACTTTATTTCCATTTTTTCCATTTCTCATCATTTTTTCCTTTCCCTTCTTTCCTTTACCCTGTGCCTCCCACTATCCCTACCCCTTTGGACCTTTTATTCCTATTTTACATTATCGGTTATTCATTCTAATAATTGGTACATTTTAGGTATACAATATAATGACATTCATCATTGGAAATTTGCACCTTTACATAGTCTCTCTTGGTTCTTATTTTTCAACCTTGCCCAGCCCTCCCTTCAACCCCTCCAGTCCTCCCTATTTGCAAAGATTTTGTTCCTATTTTTCCATTTTCTCGAAATATAAAGATATTGAATTACTTAAAACGTTTGCTTTTATGAATTTATATTCCAAGACTAATGGCTTTTGTGGACAGATTTCTTAAGTTTTCAGTAACTTGTACATGCAAGAAGTCACAAAGGAGAAGTATATGTAGTGAATTGGTTAAAAAAATCACTTCTGAAAAAATAAAACAATTTATAAGCCCTGAGACTGACAATTCTTACTTTAATTTTTAAAATTAATTTTCTATTAATAGAAAAATAATTGTGATAAATATTCTTGGTTAACAGATAAATTATTTGTAGATAAATATAAATTATGCTGTAGATGGCAAATCCCAGCAAATCATTGCCTTAAGACAAGTTTTGAAGGATTATAAAAAACTTTAACCTTGGTTTTCTGCAGTTATCTTTATAATTCTAAGCAGCTTTTATAATAACTGCTTTCATAAGGATAAATTACAACAGTTCTCAAACTTTTTGATCTTAGGACTCCTTTATACTCAAAAATTATTGTAGACCACATAGTATCTTTTATATGTTATCAGTTTATTCTAAAAGTTAAAATGAAAAAAAATAGATGCTTTTATAGTTCATTTAAGCAAACTACATGTTAACACAAATATAAAGGTCTAGGATTTTATGTTTCTACAAAGTTCTTTCATATCCTTATTTATAGAAGAAAGTCAATTTTCATACTGCTTCTGTATTAAATCAATTGCATTATTATGAGTGAAGTATCTGAAGAAATCTGATGTCCTGCAGCTAAGTAATTAAAAAGGGAGTGTTTTATTAGTCTTTTTAATTAACTATGACTATTATTTGATACTACACAAAAACTCAACAAGTGATGATTTCTAAAAGTTTAGTTGCAATGTGGAATCAGAACCACCACCAAGGAACTTTTCCTATTCATTAAGTCATGGGTCTCAAAAGTTCTCTTCATCATATAAAATAAAATTCAGTGGTAGCACCTCTGAACTTGTCAAAAAAGTTAGCAGTGGAAAGCCATTAAGCTCCTAATGACATTTTTCAGAATTCTCTAGAAAACATGTATGTTAGCCTCAGCAACTACATACTATTATTGCTTTACCGTACCTCGAAGTAACAAGTTACCTTCATTCTTTCTGGAGGAAATGTTTGCCCAATAGTCAAGTTAAAAAAAACAAGTTTGTCAGTCTTCTCAACTGTAAAGTTGCATTTCATGAAAAAAAAAAAAAGTGGCTAGTTCAGCTTGCAACTGCAACAATTGGACAAGTGTTTTTCCTCAAAATAAATAATCAATTTTAAATTCGCCTGAAGTGCTTTATGTGTACCTCCCATTTTATCAAAATATTTTAAATAGATGAGAAAGATCTAATAAAATTAATAGTTTCACTGCATGATTGCATAAGGGCATATTATTAAATGAACCTGGCTCGTCACACTTAAGCCAGTATGTCTGAATGTAGTTAACTTGACTGTTGGGGAGGTAATGGAAGAAGGCGGGACAGAACCATCTGCACGTGACATTGCATTTCATTTGATCTGTACTGTATTAGTGAGCAGAAACACTGGCTGCTTAAAAAGACAATTTATATCTATATAACCAAGCTTTTGAACATTTAACATATAACATCCTTACAGATTCACTTCATTTAGCCTTGTTATAAGGAGACAAAAATTAAAAATTCATGATAGTATTGTAAGAATGCAGCATTATTTGAGAAGCTGCCAGATACTGTACATGAGCAAGTGCATACAAATACTGCTCTAGGCTGACCAATTACCCATATGAACAGCAATTATATTAGTGTGCAAGGGCAATTGGAGGGAAAATTGGACCCTGTGGACATCCAGCTGAGCAAACAGGACTGAGGAAGGATAGAGGATATGTATCAGTTTGGGAAAAAATCTAAACTTAAAATAATATTTGTATCAGTCACAGCACATTCTTTGTATGTCCTCTGGATGCCTAATTTTTTAAAATAACCTCTCTTCCACAAATGGAAAAGTACTCCTGAAGATCCAAAACCAAATTGCAGTGTATTGCATTTTTTAAAAAAACCAGAATATTCAGAAAATAAGGAAGTCAGAATACACAAATAAATATTTAGATGCTACTGTACATATGCACATAAATTTATCTTTAGCAGGACTATGGCATGGTCTGGATATTTATCCTTAAAATGGAAATTTATAATTTTTGAAAACTAGGCATATTTCTACATCTAACTTGAGATTTTTGAGAAAAAACAAATGGCTGAGGGCCTAAGGTGATGTGGAGTATTTATAGTTCCCCATTTAAACTTTAACTAGGCAATTGTTGATGAGTAAGTAGTGACCATAAAATTAATGAAATTTATTCTATAGTTTATATATGCTGTGTAGCTGTAGCCAAATACCTTCATTCTATTGAACAGGTTTGTAACCAATACTAAAGTTTTTTGGGTGGTACACTTGTTATAATTTGATACCTGACATGGTTCTTGAATGTTCCAAGCATTTCAAATATTCTCAATGTGGAAAATAACAGTTCACTCGAGTAGGACTATGGAAGGCTATAGTTTTTGCTACTTATTTTCTATGTGCACTTTTCCCATGTGAAGGTCTATGATAATTTTTATGATCACTCAAAAAGGGTCCTCAGTGATCCCCATCTTCTGTATTCAAACCCTCATAGAATCTCCTCCTTTTTCCTCCAGAGTCATTCCCATGCTGGTGATTTTACTTTACGTAAACATGAAAAATATTATTCGATCAGTTTTTCACACGTCCCACAGAAATCCTTTTCTTTGCTCCCCCCCCCCAACTTTCTGTAGCATGTATCATCAACTAGAACAAAATTTAGGGGAAAACCCATTATCCAGTACTTATTCCCACTTTCCCCCCAAAGGTAGCTAGCTACTGGCCATAATTTGGTGTGTGTACCTCTCCTTCTCCCCCTTCCTCTCCCCTCCCCCTCCCCTTTACCCTCTCCTTGTGACTCTGTCTCTCCCTCTTTCTTTGTCTCATTATTCTATTATTCATTACCATTATATCACTCTTCATTATTCTATTGTTATTATTATTATACTATTGCTGTGTAACAGCTCCAACAACTGAACATTTTTTGGAGGTCACAGTTTCTCTGAATCAGAAAGGGCACAGCAGCTTTTTGGTGTTTTATGGACACTCGGGCTTTAGCAAGAAAGGCTAAATGACTGAGGGAATTCTAGGCTGGGAACTTCTATCACATGAAGCCTTTTGTAACTTGCTTGTCTGGTGGGCCATCAACCAAGCCTTCAGCAGGGGCTGTCATCCACAACACCTGCAGGCACCACCACACGTGTTTTTGGGCTACTTCACAGCCTAATAGCTGGGTTCCACAAAAAAGTGGCCAAGACAACCAGGAAGAGGCTACGATCATGATCTTTTATGATCTAGTCTCAGGACTCACAACATGGTGTAATCACAAGCTTCCCAGACTTAGTGGGAGAACACAGTATCCACCTTGTGTACAGAGTATCAAAATCACATTTCACAAAAACACAGGATGGGCAGCATCGTTGAGTGACATCTTTGGAAAATAAAATTTGCCACAATGGTAATACTGTGTAAAAAAACTCAGTTCCTTGAAATTCAATAGTTTTCTTATGATATCTGTGTTTATTACTTTATTTTTTAAAAGCCTTTTCTAAAGATAGTATATTTTCCTTTATTTAAAAGAAAACTTTGATAGTTTTTACATTATGCTCCTGAACACATTTGGAATTTATCGTTATAAACTCAAATGTAATTTTTTGTAAAGTTCAGTGTTTTATCTCATAAACTTTTAGTTTTCAGTAAATGTGTAGTGGGAAACTAAAATTTTTTCAGATGGACAAAATATCACCAACAGGTAAAACTAGAAACTATAAAATTCCTAAAAGAAAACATAAAGGAAAAGCTTCATAACATTGGTCTTGACAATGTTTTCTTGGAAATGACCCTGAAAGCAACACCAAGAAAAGCAAATACAGACAAGTGGTACGGCAGTTAAGTGAAATGCATCTCCCTATAGCCAAGAAAACCATCAACAGGAGGCAAAGGCAGCCTGTTTCAAGCCATGTGTCTGCTAAGGGGCTAATAATGAAAACATATAAAGAGTTCCTAGAACTTGAACAAAAACAAAATATGAGCAGGGGTGCTTATCATACCACATTATACTTAACATTTAACAGTACTGTCCTGTACACTTAAAAATTTGTTAAGAAGTTAGATCTCTTGTTATATGCTTTTTGCCATAATAAAAAAGTGAATTATAAAAACAAGTATATTAAATTCATATAATTAGAGAAACCAAGATTTTGCACAGGGTAGTACTTTGCTTTCTTTACTTCAGTTTTTCCACTGTGTTTTCTTAAACTGTGGAATGTCACAGATACATCTATATTCCCAGTCTGCCATTTTCCTCCCCAGAAGTGGTCACTGTCCTCAACCTGGTATGTGTTATTTTCATGCATGTTTTTGTATTTTTATGTTTCATCCATAGCTAGAACTATTTTCTAAAATTACATAAACATATACTTTATCCTTCAGAACTTGCTAATATTCACTCAGCATGCTATTTTTAAAAACAGCTATCTTATGTTCTGTTTGGAAAAATCATGGTTTATATATTTGTTCACTAAGTGGATTATTATTTCACTTGTTATAAATATGTTAAAGAATCTCCCTGTGCACAAATTCCTGAGGTTTTTTTAGGGCAGACAAGTGGAAGAGTGAGGTAGTAGGGTATGCATCTTTAACTTTACAAAGTACTCGGAAATTGTTCTTCCACAAAGTTAAATCAACGTACACTTCAACCAAAATTACATGGTTTCCATCTTGTTCAACATTCCAATTAACACTTGGTATCATTATATATTCTCAAATTTGTTATTGATGCATATTTTCACATCTTCCTGAGTCATTTGCTAATTTTGTCATTTTCCAGGAACCTGATGTTATAATTTTGTGGGAAAAAAGTCTTTATAAAAATAACAAGAGTGAATGAAAATGTGCTTCTAAGAATTCAATAATTCATGAAGATTATCTTTAAGAGATAAAGTTAAAGCATAAAAAAGATTAATCAGAATCTAAAAGTATAAATATGAGTCAAAAATCATATGAAGTTGCCAAAGATAAAACAATGTTAAAGAAACTTTAAATTTCAACACCTATTTCTAAAATTTGGGATCAACTGGTTTGATGATATTTATTCCTTAGTAAAGAGCTGCAATTCCTCCTCCTTTCAGAGTTAAGATAGACATTTAAAAGTCCTTATAGTAATTAATAAGTAATGCCTGTTGAGATCATATTTTCATATTCTATTTATCTGACAAATGAAGATTAGCTCAATAATTTATACATCACTTGAGGATAAGTTAATGAGCTCTGTTTGCTTTTATATAAAAGTTGAATCCAAATTTTTCATGTTAAAATATGCTTGCTACTGGGTATTCATAGAATTTTAAAACTGTAATGGGAAAAACATCATCAAAACAATTTTTTGTTTACTCCATTTTTCCATATCGATTTGTAGTATAACTTATATCCTTGAAGTTAAATAGCATGCATTTAATTCTTCTAATGGTATTGCTTGAAATTTCAGAAACCATCACCTATATTTTTCTAATTGTTTGTAATCCTTATGTAAAAAATAGCATCTTTTAGTATCCTACCATTTGAAACAATTTTCATATTTCAGAATTTTCATATTTTTCTCCATTCCTGCATTTTTAATGGATATAATTTGGAGAGCTGTCACAAGGTTATTGTTTTATAATTTCATTAAAAAATCTATTGGGGTTTATTTAAAATGAAATGTACTCACTTCAAGTGCACATTTCATTGTATGTTAAAAAGTGTATACATCCATATAATTACACAATCAAGATATAGAACATTCACCCAAAAGGTTCCTCTGGGTCCCTTTGCAGCTCAGCCCTGTACCTACTTCAGGAAACACTAATTTACTTTCTGTCACCAAAGGTTAGATTTGCCTTTTCCAGAATTTGTCATAAGTGAAATTACATATGTCCTCTTTTTTTACTGGCTCCTAGTCAGCCTGGTGGTTTTGAGATTCATTCATGTTGTGGCAAAAGGAACAAACTATTATCTATTCATGTGTTACAAATGTTGGCTTGCTTTCAGTGTTTTTTGTTATGAGTAAAACTGCCATGAACATACAAATCTTGGTATAGACATGTTTTCATTTTTCTTGGATTCATGCCTTAGAATAGAAAAAAATGTCCATAAAATGTATATTTAACCTATTAAAAACCCCCACCAAAATTGCCAGTGATTGTACCATTTTAAATTCCCACCAACAATGTATGAGTTCCAGTTGCTCCACATATTTTCCAACACTTGATATTATCAGTTTTTTAAATTTTAGTCATTCCAATGGATCTGATTACAATTTTGACATACACCTGATAGCTAAAGTTTTTGGGCATCTTATATGTGTATTTTACCTAATCTTACATTTTTGTTTTTGGTACCGGGGATCGAACTCGGGTCCTTGCGCTTGCAAGGCAGGCGGTGGAACCATTGAGCTAAATCCCCGGCCCCTAATCTTACATTTTATTTTCAAATCTTTTGACCATTTTAAATTGGATTTCCTTGTACTGAGTCAAAAGAGCTTATCATATATCTTAGATACTATGCCTTTATCCAGTATATGTTTTTTCACAGTTTGTTTATTTGTCATAAGATTCAGCTGTATGTGCACAATTGAATGTTTTGATATAAGTTTATAGTTCTGCAACCATCACACAAATCCAGTATTACAACATTTCTATCATTGTAGAAAGTTCCTTCACACCCAGGGAACCAACTGATACACAGTAACACTTAGTGGTATTATTGTTATTATTATCATAATAATAATTATTATTGCTATTTTAATGAATTATAGTGATGTTCATTGTGGTTTTAATTTGCTACTCTCTCTCTCTCTTTTTTTTTTGTACCAGGGATCGAACTGACGACCTTGAATTTGCAAGGCAGGTGCGGTACAATTGAGCTAAATCCCCGGCCTTAATTTGCTATTCTCAAATGACTAATGATGATTTTTTTTGTTTTGAAGTTTTGGGCATGGAACCCAGGGCCTCTCATATGCTAACCAAGCAAGCACTCTACCACTGAGCTACAGCCTAAACCCCACTGAACATATTTGAATGTGTTTTTTGTGTGCACATCTTTGATGAACTGTTTATTCAAAATTTGCTTATTGTGTTTGCCTGTTATTATTGTAAGAAATCTTTACATATCCCAATACAAGATGTATATCAGACCTATAGTTTGCACACATTTTCCCAGTTTGTATATTGTCTTTTCATTGTTTTAATGGTCTTTTGAAACACAAAAATTTTAATTTTGATGAATTCTAGTTTATCATTTTTTAAGTGATCATGCTTTTGGAGCTGTCATCTAAGAACTCTGCCTAACCCAAGGTCATGAATTGTTTTCTTGTAGAGATTTTGTAGTTTAGGTTTTACGTTTAGGTCTGTAATCCTCTTTGAGTCAATTTTTGTATATTGTGTGGAGTGAGAATCTACATTTTCCCGTTTTGTTTTGTTGTACATAGTCATCCAGTTGTTTGAAAAAGACTATCCTTTTGATTTAATTGTTATGGCCAATTTGCTGATCAGTTGATCATAAATTTAAAGATTCTTTTGAGAATTTCAATTAGGTTTCATTGTTCTCTGTACTTTTTCTTACAGCACATCACACTGTAGCTGTATTCTTTTCTAACATAGATTTTCAAAGTTATAACTTGCCCTCTGAGCATTACTTTAGCTATATCATATAAATTCTGATACATTATACTCTGTTTTAGCTAATTAAAAATCCCTTAATTTTCTTTGTGTTTTTTGACTAAGGGGTTTAAAAAAGTAAGTTTATTGCCTAATTTCCAAATGTGGAAATTTCTCAAATTTGTTTCTACTGTTGATTTCTATTTTAATTCTGTGTTTGAAAAACACACTTTGTATGATTTCAGTCCTTTTAATTTGTTGGGATTTATTTTATGGATGAGTATATGATATATCTTGAAGAATGTTCCATGAGTATTTAAAAAGAATGTGTATTCTGATGGTTTGGGAATACTATGTTCTATAACTATCAGGCATAGAAAGTTGCTTGATATATTTTGTCTAGCCTAACTGATTTTCTGTTTAGTTCTTCTTTCAGCTATTGTAAATAGAATATTTAAATCTCCAATATCTCTCCCAATATTATTGAATTGTTCTTTTAATTCTTGCTGTTTTCACTTCTTTGTATTTTAGGGCTCTAATATTAGATGCACGTGGATTTATCATTACTATATGGTCCTGACCACATACTGTACTATTGAATTTATAACAGAAAATATCTAGGCATGGTGGAACATGCCTGTAATCTCAGCACTGGGGAGACTGAGGCAAGAGGATCATTGCAATTTCAAGGCCAGCCTGGGCTACATAGGGAGTTAGACCAGCCTGAACTATACAGTCAGACTATGTCTCAAAAAAAAAAAAAAAAAAGAAAGAAAATTTATATGAAGTTCCACCTAAGAAAATCCTTCATGAAGCAGTAAAAGCTATTTACTTCATGAATATATATATATGTGTGTGTGTGTGTGTGTGTGTGTGTGTGTGTACGTACATATATATGGGAGGGAGAGAGTTGTACTAGGACAGACCTTCTATATTTTACTATGTTAAGGAAGTATAAATCCATAGTAGATGGTGATGAGTTACAATGGACATTCTCAGTGGACATTCTCACTAAGAAAATCATCTAATAAACTATGCTTACAAATCAATAGGGGAATTAAAATGGTATGCTAAAACATGTTTAAAACAAAAGGCAGGGGAGCAGGAAAGAAGATGTAAGGCACAGAAAACTAATAGTAAAATGACACACAGAGGTCCAACCATACAGACAATTAATGTAAATGGAGCAAAGACTACTAAAAAAAGGAAAGTTGTCAGACTATAAAAGCAATATCCAAATGTGTGCTGTCTTTAAGATCCAAATTTAGATTCAAAGACATAAGCAGGTTGAAAGGAAAAGGATTAAAAACAATATGCAGGCAGTAATAACAGAATAGCTATCTTGATATCAGACGAAACAGATTTTATGCTAGAAAACATTCTTAGAGAGAAAGTGAATTTTAGAGTGATGAGCAATATACCGAAGGATTATAATTGAATGTCAATAATTTTACTGCTTCATGAAGGGTTTTCTGAAGCAAAATTTTTTCCCACTGCAGTTTTCATGGTACAGTGATTGCTAGCAGGGATTGATGTTAGGTCTTGGTTTGTGCCATGGGGCCATGGACAATTTTAGAACTGCTGTTTAGGCCGTTTGCATTTAATGTAATTATCATTATAGTTGAGTTTAAATCCATTGTCTTTCCCTTTTTTCTTCATACTGGGGATTGAATCCACAGCCTTTGCACTGAGCTCCATTCCCTTTATTTAGTTTTTATTTTTTTACTTGACACAGGGTCTCACTAAGTCCTTAAGTTTCCCAGGCAAGGATCAAACATGGGATCTTCCTGCCTCAGCCTCCCAGAATGCTGGTAGGCAGGAGATTAGGGTGTGACCAGCTGGCTGGGCCAGTGAGTATGACCTGTCAAGCATGGAGATCCAGGAGACATGTGCTCAGGCCCTGCACCTGGAACCAATCAGAAAGTGCTGTCTTCAGTTCTGCGGGAGAACTCAGCAGGTTTCTGATAGGATGACCTAGACCTGACATCAGCCTGGGAAGTGAGAGGAAAGACAGCAGCCCTTAGCCTCCTGGCCACTGTGCTCTGTCTTGCAGAGTTTGCTCCCACCCACAGAGTGCACTTCAGTTGGCCCGCACTCGCTCTGCAGAGCTGTTTCTTTTCTTTCCTACCTTTAATAATGTGAAACCTCACTGTCTTTTGCACCTGTGCTGACTAGTTCTTTGTTCAGGACAGAAAGTACCTGGAGAAATCTCTGGAGGGGTTGGCAGCACCCTGGGTAACACAAGGGCTACAGGCCGGCACCACCGTGCCCACCCCATCACTTGGCCAACTTTGCTCTTTGTCCCATACTTAGTGTGTTTGTGCTGATGTAACAAAACACCGTAGACTGGGAAATGTATAGAGACGTGACTTTTTTCCCCTTGGTTCTAGAGCCTGGGAAGTTTGATAAGGGAGGGTTTCCGCCTGTGCCCTCACACAGCAGACGGGCAGGTGCAGGGTCCTTGCTTGGCAGAAGGGTGCAGGAGGACAAAAGCTGAGCTCATTCTCCCAGCCCCACTGTGAGTCCCTAATCCACTCATGCAGGCAGGTTCTGCCAGCCGGATCACCTCCCAAAGGCCCCACCTCTTAAGACCATTGCACTGGAGATCCAGATCCAGTGTCAAGTTTGGGGCACATAGGCATTCAAACATACCAATCTGTTCTTTGTTCCCTTTTCTTGCTTTTTGGGGATCATTTTTTAAAACTGCATTTTATCCCCAGTTTTGGTTGATTAGCTGTACCTCCTTTAATTTTTTAGTGGTTTCTCACAGGATTTTTTTTTTTTTTTTTGTACTGGGGATTGAACTCAGGACCTTGCATTTATGAGGGAGGCACGGTGCCACTGAGCTAAATCCCTGGCCCCTCACAGGATTTTAATATGTCTGTCTTATCACAGGGTGTCTTCAAATAGCATCCTGCCACTTCATGTATGATGTGAAAATAATACATTTTGCTTCCATTTCCCCTTCTGTCCTTTTGCATACTAGTGTCATATATTTTGTTGATACATGTGTTGTATACCTTACAATATGTTGTTATTACTTTTCTTTCTACCAATTATCTTTTAAAGGAATTTAAAAGTAGGAAAAGTATCTTTTAAATTTGCCCATATGTTTACCATTTCTGGTGCTCTTCATTCTTTTTTAGATCCTAGTTTCCATATAGTATCATTTTCCTTCTGTCTGAGAATTTCCTTTTGCATTTCTTGTGATTCAGGCCTGCTGGTGATAAATTCTCTCAGCATCTGTTTGCATGAAAAAGTTTTCTTTTACCTTCATTTCTGAAGAATGTTTTTGCTGAATATAGAATTCTAGGCTGATGGATTTTTTTCTCTCCCACATTTAACCCCTTTCATTTAGTTATTCTCTAGTGTACATGTTTTCCATTGAGAAGTCTGTTACTTTTTCCTTTTCCTCAGTGTGTCACTTTTCTCTTTTTAAAATGGTCCCTTTATCTTCAGTTTTATTATGGTGGGTTTTAGTGTGCTTTTCTTTGTGTTTATCCTGCTTGTGGTTAAGGCTAGGAGAGTTTATTGTTTTCAACAGATTTGGAAAATTGGGCCATTATGTCTTCAGATATTTTGTCCACTCCTCTCACTTCAAAACACATATTCTATCACTTGATGGTGTCCAATAATTTACTGAGGCTCTGTTCATTTTTTCAGGTTTCATTTTCTTTCTGTTCTTTTTTTTTTTTGGTACCAGGAATCAAACTTGGGACCTTGCATTTGCAATGCAGGCAACAGAACCACTGCGCTAAATCCCCAGCTCATCTGCTCTTCTTTTTAAACAGTTTGTATTTCTGTGCTTCAAGTTCACTATCTTTTCTTCTGTAGTGTCTAATCTTCCTGTCATCCCATACAGTGAATTTAAAACTTTAGATATTCTCTCTCTCGAGCTTGCTAACCATGAACTGAGTGGTTTTGCTGCACCACTTGGTTCCGCCATGATGTGCTGCCTTTCCACAGACCCACAGCAGTGGGGCTGATGGGCCATGAACTAGAACCTCTAAAACTATGAGCCAAAGTAAAGCTTTGTAAGTTAATTATCCCAGGTATTTTTATAGCGATGGAAAGCTGACTAACAACCTCTAGCTGGTATCCACGGCTGGTATCTAAGCCGTGGGAAATTTCAGGACCTGTGTTATGCAAACACTGGAAAGTAAGCAGCTTGTAAGCTACCTTCTCTCTCAGCCTCTCCCTCTCCTTCCTACTCATTCTCCCAAGCCCAGGGAACTTACAAGGTACTCAGCTGGCCTACGTTCACCAACTTTCAAAGGAAAGGTGTGCATTAGTCTCTTGAGGGCTCTGAAACACCCCAGACAGTTAGAATTTCTCATGGGCTCTTTCTTCCTTAGCTCCAGGGAGAAGTAAACTTGGGTGTCCTCCCGCAGCGGGAAGGAAGGTTAGAGCCTTTTCTGTGAATATTCTCCATTTCCTGTTGCTTCTTCCTTTATTTTACTTGGATGGCAGGGGGTCATGGTGGTGGTGGTACACATCTGCCCTCACTTTATGCATTGTACACATTTTCAGGACAATGGGGGAAATCCTGTTTTACAATAACAACCCAGAAACTCTGCTGCTCATAGCTAATATTTACTGAGTACTTTGGTGTCGTGCATGGTGCTGAGACCTTTGCAGACATCATCCTTAATCCTCAGAACAAGTCTGCACACTTGTCCCTATTATGCCTATTTTATAGGTGAGAAAATTAAGGTCACTCTGCTATTAAGTAGTAAAGCCAAAATTCAGACCTAGGGTCTATATTTTTAACCACGAGAGGTGTTTTCCCTGGATTGTGCCTTTGGGAAGTTGATGTTATTGAGTGGCCATCTTCAGGGGTGTCTTTGCTGCTATCAAGTGAGGAGATGGGAGGGGTACACTGGGGCTGCTGGGCAGAAGCCTTTCTCAGCCACAAGTGTCACTCCGTCCTTTCAGTCTCTCACTCAAGGATTCTGTGATTCAGCCATAAATAATAAATATGGTTTAGTAGAGGTTAGTAAAACACTCATGAATCACTGCCAACTTTATTCTAGGTTCTCACTTCTTTGGTTGTTCTCTGAGGGGCTAACTGGCTCTTTGGGAATTAGTTTCCCTGTGTGGGTTTGAATTAATTCCCTCAGGCCACAGAACTGTAATCTGGGAGAGTTCATTCAGCAATGGCACCCAGCTTTTCTCACTCCGGCTTGCCAAAGACACTGTGAGGCTTTGTTTGGACACAGAAAATGGTGCTGGATGGCAGATGTTTGCAAATACCATTTGTTTGATTGCTCAGGCACTTTATAATATATTTTTTGTCCTGAGCTGTGGAAAACACACCCTTCATCAGCTTTAAGACAGAGTGTAGCTCTGGAGGGCCATTCTGGCTGCCTTTTTTCCTGGTGCATTGGTCCAGACAGATGGAGCAAATAAAAAGAAGAGAAAGGGAAAGCTGCTGGCAGTTACTCCAACTTTACCTCTTTGTGGCAATAACAGCAATATAGAAATGGGCACCGTTTCCAATCCCCACCCCCAGCAAGGGAAAGAATTCCCACCCTCAGGAAAATACAACCACCAAGCTGCACAGGCAGCTGGAGGAGGACAGAGGGTACCTTGGCGGCAGCCTCCCGAAAGTGCGTCTTACTGCATCTGTAGTCAGTGTGTGTCTGGGCTCTGCTGCCGGGACCTGGTAGGGCCTTCCCGCCTGGCACAAGTGTTACTGGAAGGAGGCACCGGAAGAGTGGCCGGCAGAGCCTTTCACTCTCAGTGACTTCAGTCTCCTGCACATGCTGCAGAGCCTGATAACTACACCTGAGAGGATGTGTGTGTGAATTGGTTCGGTTTCAGATGTGTTGATGTTTCTAGGTTGACACCTAGAGGAGGAAGTGAGCCATGTCTTCAGTGATGTTGCCACAGGCTCTGGAGGCCTCATGCCAAGCCTTAGGATCCTTCTACTCTACCTTACAGAATTTCCAGTGATGCCTCCAAAATACAGCCAGACCTCACCTGAAGACCTCACTTGAATTCTGTAGGTCTTCATAGCACATGAGAATCACATCCATAGATCAGTCCATGGGTTATTCAGATGTGCAGCTAGGACCAGTACTTAAGTACTTTCTAAAATGCAACATTGAATGTAGCCTTTGTATTAAAATTACAAGAACAGGGCAGGGGATTTAGCTCAGTGGTTCCTCTGCCTTCCTCACAAGCAAAAGGTCCTGAGTAAAAAGAAAAAATGATAAGAACAGACTCTAGAACCAAGATCCCAGCACTGGCCCTGCCACATGGTAGCTGCATGACCTTGGTCAGTGTACTTTTCTGTGCCTTCTATTTGTAACCTTTGATAAGGGGATAGGAATATTGTCTACTTTATGGGGTAGTTTGGGGATTAGATGATTTTCACATGTAAAACACTTAGAATTACCAATATCTCAATAAATTGTTATAATTCTAGAGCTTAAACACTAGAAAAAAAAGAAAAAAAGGGCATAAATTTGCACTGAGATTTTTTTTTTTTGAAATCATGGGAAAACAGAAAATTGTTTTTCTCTACATTGGTCACAACAATCTTATAAAAGGACTAGTAATACTAGTGATGGGTGGTGTTTGATAGGAACTGTGATAAGAAGCTCACATTGTCTCATTTAGTCCTTAAAATAGCTGGTGGGTCCTGTCCATGTCCGTATTTTACAGATAAGGCCGTTGTAGCTAGTGCAGTACTAGTGTGCAAACTCACTTCCAAGTCTGTGTGCCTCTACCTCCCAAAATCTTGATCACTGATTCTATTCCATCATCTGAAGTTTCTGGAGGAGGAAGCCACAGCTGTGGTGAGTTACATATGTCACAGCCGGACTGGAAATCAAATGTCCATCGTTTAGTGACAAAGGAAGATGAAACAGCAAACAGCCTTGGGAGACAGAATAATAGGAAAGGAAATAGGAACAAATGTGTGGTCTCTTGGCATGAGGAAGGGTGAATAAAGAGAGTAAGCCAGGTGTCATAGGATGAATAAGATTTCTAGAAATAGAAATAATCAGGAAGATGAATTTCAGATGAATGGAAGAGAATGAGAAAGACAAAAAGACTTGGAGATCTGAGAAAGCAACAAATACTGAGTTCACATAGTACGAGGCACACGTAAGTGCACTGGAAGACTACAGAAAGCCATGTGTGCAGGCAAGCCAGTCTGAAGGGTTTGCTCCTGCACTATTGATGAATGGGGAGCTTTTGAAGGTTTTCGAGCAATACTGTCATGATCAAAGTTGATCTTTAAGGAAGACCACTGAGAAAGGTGAGACTGAGGCCAGGAGAAGGCCATGGCAGTGGCCCTTGTAGTATCTGCACTGTGTCAAAGGTGTGGAAGGGGAAAAGTGAGAAAATTTAGTCATGTGGAGGTGGGGGAGCCTAACAGCTACCTAGATGTTAGGACCAAAGAGAGTGAGGTATTAAATATAGTTCCGTAGTTAAAAGAGTTAAGTTGTTACACATAAAACTAGGAAAGGAAGATGAATTAGTTTAGGAGGGGATAGAATGGACTCATTTTTGAGGCCCAGACAGGTCATTAAAGTTGAACTACATCAATTTGAGTGAAATACATAGTTTGGAGAAGGAAAGGAAGTGGAAAGTGGATGAGACCATGGAAGGCAATCACCAAGAGAGGAGACACAAAGTGTGGCCTTGTGCCTTCCTCCAGTTAGACAGCGGGCAAGTGATGAGAAGCTCTTAGAGGAGGTAAGAGTGGAGGTAGAGAGGTAGAGGAAAATCAAGAAAGAACAACGTCATGCAAGTTTTTAATAAGGGAGTTTCCAGCAAAAGGAAATGATTAATATTAGGAAATTTCCAGGTAAGAAAGGGAGTAGAAATCAGAGAAAAGATCTTAAGAGCATGTTTGATTCCAGACTGGTTGTGAGTAGGAGTTGGTGATGGCAGAGCCAAGAAATCAAGGAGCCAGAGGCGAGGGAGCAGATTGGGTGGAATGAATGGGCAGTCAGTGCCTCATCTCCAGTGAGATCTGATCAGAGACAAGACCAGTTCCAACCTGTTCTGCAATCTCAAATGGCATACTGCATGCAAGTCAAAGGGAGTATAAGTCCTTTTAATATACCAGAAAATAAAAATAAGTGTTAGGATTCTACAGGAGGGAGGTTTCTAAGACAGTTTTAGAGAGGATGTATGAAAATGCAATGCCACGGGATGGAAATGAACTTACAACTTAAGAAAAGATCACAATTCTGGCTTTACTGCAACATTCCATTAGTAATCAGAGGAGAGAAAACTACAGCCTCTGGAAAAAGGTACTTATGTCCTTTCCAAGTCAGACGCTGACTTTCTAGAAATAAGTCACAATGTAGCTGACTACACATGGCCCTCATCTTGTAGGAAAACATGGCAGCTTCTTCACAGTGAAAAGGTATTTATCTTGGGTGTTCCAGAAGATTACAATAAAAGGACAAAAGCCTTTCATTTTTCTTTATTACTATTATAAAAATTAGTGCTTTCCTTTTTCTTTTCTTTTTGAAAACTGCTATCTCTGTAACATGTCACAATGAGGGTCAGATTAAAATGGACAAAAGCAGTCCATAGTGTTGCTATATTGGTGTAGTAACTCTGTCATGTGCTTTGGGAATAAAATCAGGTCCTACAAAGAAAACCAGGCTATACTCTAATTCTAGATCATCCTTACTTACTTTGACCTCGACACACACACATACACACACACACACACACACCACACCACACCAGGGAACAAGGCAAGCATGTCTACTCTCACCACTCTGACTCAATATTGTTCTTCAAATTTTAGCCACAGCAATTAGGCAAGATAAAGAAATAAAGGGGATACAGATAGAAAATGAAGAAGTCAAATTACCCTCTTCTTTTTTGCAGATAATATGATCCCATACTTAGAAGAACTTAAAGACTCCACCAAAACACTTTTCAAGGTGATAAACAAATTCAGCAAAGTATTGGGTTATAAAATCAATGTTAAAAATCAAAGCCTTTTCTATACACCAGTAATGGAAATTAAGAAAAGATTGCTTCAAAAATACCTAGAGATCAATCTAACCAAGGTGAAAGTCTTCTACAATGACATTTCCAAAACACTAAAGAAAGAAATTTAAGAAGACACTAGAAGATGGAAAGATGTCCCATGTTCATGGATTGGCAGAATTAATATAGTTAAAATGACTATATCACCAAAAGCAATCTGCCTATCCAATGCAACTCCCATCAAAATACCAATGACATTCTTCATTCAGAAAAAAAGTCTGAAAATCATAAGGAGACACAAAAAAATCTAAACTAGCCAAAGTAATTCTAAACAAAAAGAATAATACTTGATTTCAAATTACACTATAAAAGTGTAGTAACAAAAATAGCATGGTACTGGCACCAAAATAGACATATATTCCAAAGGAATAACATACAAGACACAAAATGAACCCACACAACTACTGATTCTGGACAAAGGAGACAAAAATATATATTGGAGAAAAGACAGCTTCTTTTAATGAATGGTGCTGTGAAAACTGGACATCTACTTGTAGAAGATTGAAAGTAGATACCTCTCTCACCCTGTATAAAATTCAATTCAAAATAGATCAAACACCTAGCTATAAAATCTGGAACTTTGAAACTGCTATAAGAAAACATTGGGGAAACACTTGAATCCATATGCATAGGTGAAGACTTCCTGTAGGACTCCAGTAGCACAGGTAATCAACACAAATGGGACTACATCAAATCAAAAAGTTTGCACAGTGAGGGAAATAACTAACAGAATGAAGAGGCAATCTACAGAATGGCAGAAAATGTGGCAGCTGCTCTTGCAAAAGAAGATTAATATTTAGAATGTATAAAGAATTCAAAATAACACCAAAAAATCAAATAGCTCATAAATAAATGGGCAGATGAACTGAATAGACACTTCTCAAAAGAAGTACAAATGGCCAATAAGTATATGAAAAATGTTCAATATCTTCAGTCATTAGGGCAATGCAGATCAATACTACATTGAGATCCCATTTCACACCAGTCAGAATAGCTATCATCAAGATTACAAAAAATAAATGCTTATAGGGATGTGGGGGTGGGGGAAGGAACACTTCCACACTGCTAATGGGACTGTAAATTGGTACAGCCATTATGGAAATCAGCATGAAGTTTCCTCAAAAAACAAAAAAATAGAGCTACCATTTGATCCAGCAATATCACTCTTTGATATATACCCAAAGGGATTAAAATCAGCACACTATAGGGATACCTGGATATCCATGTTAGTTATGGCACAATTCACAATAGCCAAGATATAGAACTAGCCTACGTGCCCATCAACACACGAATGGATAGAGAAAATGTGGTATATATACACAATAGAGTGTTATTTAGCCATAAAAAGAATGAAATTTTGTCATTTACAGGAAAATGGATGGATCTGGAAATCATCATGTCCAAGCTAGACTCAGAAAGATAAACATTGCATGTTCTCCCTAAAATGTGGAATCTAAAAAAGATGACAAGAAAGTGGAAGGGAGACTACTATTAAGAA
The DNA here is from genome assembly GCF_053883595.1 of Heterocephalus glaber. Taxonomy (NCBI): domain Eukaryota; kingdom Metazoa; phylum Chordata; class Mammalia; order Rodentia; family Bathyergidae; genus Heterocephalus; species Heterocephalus glaber. Next base: position 37,390,377 of record NW_028258317.1, read on the forward strand.
GAAGGGAGTGGGGGTAGAATTAAGGGATTGGAAGGGCAAGTGATGGAGGTGATAAATATATTTATATGCATTGAACCCCCCCCCATGAAAGGTGAAACTAGGAGGGAAGAGAGGGTAAGGGGACGATAAGGGGAAAATGTTCAAAGTATGTTATGTACACGTACAAATCTGCCGCAATGAAATCCATTAATCTGTTTAACCAATCAATATGCACTAATACAAAAGATGCAAAAGTCTGTACACACACATGCATACACAAAAGAAAGTACAGTTAGAGAATCAATCTTTAGCTCTCATGTTGAAGCAGTGACTAGTCATTCTTTCTTCCTATACAGAGTCAAAAATTGAAAGGAAAAACCTCATTGCTCACTTGCCTGATCTCTGTCCTTCAGGGCCTTCAAATTGAGAGACCTATTTGCCTTATTCTTAAGCATTTTCATTATTTAGAAAAGTATACAATGTGAAAGTCACCTCATTAATTTTAATGTTATTTTAAATAAAACTATAGAACATCCAAAAGTAACATTACCTATAACTTCATCCTAAGAGCACGATATTTAGTGTATCTCCATTCAGTCTTTTATTTGCTATGCACGTATGTATTCATGGTATAATACAGTTCTGCATTCTTCTTCACTAGGTTTTCTGTGATTCATACACTCTCCCTCTTTGCTTCATCCTAGGGACTGACACAAAGATTTCCCTCTTTGGCAAGAAGGCTGACAAGGAGACACATCATTCTCTCTTGAAGGAAACACACTGATTGGTTGGATCTTAATCCAACTGTAGGCTGATTACCTTTCTTCTAATTCCTTCAAACAAAGTGTCCATGTCACCATGGAAAGGCCTACTCACCTGTCCTTCAACAAGGTTAAAATTCTTTTATCTGCAGGAGATCGGAAGAGAAAATATGTTCTCACTTCTCTCTCTACACCATTGTGAATGCCTGCCCACTAGATGTATTTCCCTGTCCTTGCTAAAAGTAGGGTTGGAACCTAGATGATACCTCACCTCAGCATTAGCTCAGAACCATGCCATGGGTTGTGTGGTTTGTAACAAGGATGGTAAATAAGGGTTAATTTCTGTTTCTCACCAGACCACAGTGGTTTTACCAAGTGAAGAATCTGAGGTATGTTTCAACTCAGTAGGTGTGTCATGATCATCTAGCTCCAGATGCAGGAAGAAACTTACGGCACACGTGTCTAAGATTTGCCGTCCCTTGAGAGAAATCTTTACTTAAAGCCTATTATACATCATATACTCTGTGTACATTATCTGATATATTCTTCATAGCAGGAGGAAATAGATACCATTTTCTCAGTGGGCTGTACAGGAGGGCCCACCCACACTTAAAAGTTAGAGGAATAAAATTACCTCAGAAAATTTAGCTGTGAAAGTCACACATAATGACACCCAGAGCAGGGACCTACAAAATTTGTGCTAAGAAGGGGCCAGGGATTTAGCTCAGTGGTTCTGCCACCTGCCTTGCAAGCACAAGGTCCAGAGTTTGATCCCCTGTACCAAAAAAAAAAATGTGCTAAAGAAACTCGTTCAAATGGCTTTCAAGGTAGCAAACTTTGCTAATTTAATGTGTAAGCATAGTTTTTTTGGCTTTTTGTTTGTTTGTTTGTTTTGGTACCAGGGATCGAACTCAGGTCCTTGAGCTTGCGAGGCAGGCAGCAGAACCACTGAGCTAAATCTCTGGGCCTGTGTAAGCATATTTTAAAGAAAGATTGTCAACTAAAAGAGATACGATTGCTAATGGAAGCTTCAGAAAAGGGGTTGCCACTGAACCAGAAGTTGACTGTGTATTCCCAGGCATAGTTAGTTACAGTCAACAGGCATTTGTAGAATGTGTGCAAAGGGCCGTGCATCACCCTGGGTTCTGGGCAGCAAAGAGAACTGCTCTTGGCCTGTGTGACCTGTGCGCCAGTGCTCCCTCCAACACTGCTGTTTAGCCTCTCCTTCTCTAAGAGAGATGTCTCCTCCTTCAATCTGCACATCTGTCAATCATTCCAAATCTGATCGTGAATATTCTGGAACCAGGCTGCAGAAGGGAAATTGACATCAATACGAGGGGAATCACCTTCTCAGTACCTTCTCGGTTCCTGTTTGAGAACACTGCACATTCCTAGTCTAACATTCTCCAGTTCCAGTCCCAAGATCATCAAGCACATAGGATTTTACATGTAAGTGCAATTGATGAGTTTGACTTTGCTAAATCCAGATTTATGATTAAAAAAATTATGAGTCAGTCTTGTATTTTAATTTTCTAAATCTAAAATCTAGAAAAGGAGTGGGAATTTTTTAAAGTTATGGACTAAAAATTGGGAGCGTTAACATGAATTTTTGTGGTTGACCCCAGCATCACCATGCTCATTATAAAATATTTTCATAGCTTTAATTAGAATAATTTTTAACTGAAAATTTTAGAATTGGCTCAAGTTAAACTTCTGGGTTTGGATGAACTGGGTGATATAGTTTGCTGTTTATTTGAACAATGACTGAATATAATTGCCATATAACTCAGTAAATGCTGCTCATGTGCAACTAAAGAATCAAAGCAACAATGGATAGCACAAGAAATCATAAGTGAAAAATCTACAGATCCATCCTTAATTCTAAAGTGAAAATTTTTAAATTAAAAAGAAAGTTTTTCTCCTTCCTTTCATCTCAATTTAAAGAACTGCTTTTGTGATTTTTTAAAAAAACACAGGCTTCCATTTTGTTAAATTTGAATTTATTATAAATTTGAACATGTTTTTTTAAGTCAATGTGGCCTCTTTTTTAGGAACTAGTATAATTATAAATAGAGAAATTTAAAGTAATTTAATAATAATATATATATATGGAAAATTTGCCTTATGAATTGGCTCTGATTTAGTTTCCACTCTCCTTCACTTCACACATGTGTAGAAAACACCTTCTAGGTTCTGGCGCCTGCCTTGCAAGCGCAAGGTCCTGAGTTTGATCCCTGTACCAAAAAAAAAAAAAAAAAGAAAACACCTTCTACATGCCCAGCACTGGATTTAGTGCTGACCTCAGAGAGCTTAAAGCCTAGTAGGGAAGAGATAATAAATTACAGAAGAGATGGAGTTAAAGGCTATCACATGCATATTTCCTCATTGGTGTGTGAACTTAGGAATGTTTCAATACACTAGTCCTGTGAACACAGTCACACAGAGGAGAGCAGTGGGCTTGTCTGGGAAATGGAGAAATCTTTTTTTTTGTGGGGGTGGGGGTGCAGCGGGTACTGGGGATCGAACTCAGGACCTTTCGAGGCAGGCAGCAGAACCACTGAGCTAAATCCCCGGCCCAAATGGAGAAATCTTTAAAGAAAAGCATTTAAATATGCTTTGTTTATTTAAAACATTTCACTCCAGCAAAGTATTGCATGCATATAGTTGGCATGGCTAACAGCTTTACAGGCTTTTCATACAACCAGCAATCCCTGCTCTCTCCTCCCTAGAGTTCCACAACAAGTTCTGGCCCTTTTTGGTTTTAGTTCTGCTACCATTGTGTTTCTAAATAATATGAATATAATGCTATCTCATGACATTTTCAGTGGTAAATGTGTTGTGACTTATTTCTATGGGAAACGTGGATTTTACTTTCTTATAATTCAACCTCTAGTACCTACCCTATTTCTTTTATTGGATCATTGGTTTTGTTGTTGTCATAGTAGGAGCTTTGCAGATTATTGCTGTGTAGATGCCTGGAAGCTCTGCCTGGAAGGGCTGGCCACTTCGTAGGAGGCTTCACCATGGGGATTTCAGTCAAATACTCTGGAGTTTTACTGATACCAGTATTTTTAGGTCAGTTTCCCTAAATAGGAATCCCACAGCCTCTTGGACGGAATATGTGTGTTCAGTCACTGGCTCTATCATGCAGGCTGGTGTTTAACCTGGTGTGAAGACTTTCCCTTTACCCTGCTACTGGCCTGGCTATGCCTGCTCTTTCAAAGCCCAGAGTCCTTCAGCTTTTAGGATGAAAGGCCTAGCATCTAGGTGGAGTCTAGCTGTGGGGAGCATGAAGAAAAACCCAGCACCCACTGCCTCTTGTGCATTCAGTACATTCAGCAACTCCTGCTTTCAGCCCTCTCCCCTACCCTCCAGGGCACCCAGCCTGCCTTGCTCCCTGGTCTCTGGGCCCCATGGTGGGTGAGATGCACTGCTGTCAGCTCCAGTTACCTGAAGACACACAGTTGTTTCTGCTCTGCTAAGTTGGTTACTATATATCTGGTTTTTGCATCCCAGCATTTTATTGAACTATTTTATTGCCTGCCCTCTTCTCTTGTCTTTGCCCTTGTGGGTTAATGCATCTTTATAAAAACTTCATTTTTATGTCTTTATGCTGACTTTTTATAAAGGAGAAAAATCTATCCTCAATTTGACTCTTTTTTTCTTGGAGTCAGAAATTACATTTTAAAGGACAATATAAGGATAAAGTCATGGGAGGAGCAAAAAGGGCATTTTAATTTAAGGAAATACCAAGTCTAAAAGGATTTGGCACTATGTTTAGTAAATAGGAATTGCAGTTTGGCTAGAGTGTCAGGCACAATGGACAGGGTTGTCTAAGGGAAATAGACAAAGCCCCTGTATAGATCAGTCACCAGAACGGCCCAAATTATTTCCCTCACCCAATGCACATCCCTTGTAATGTTACTTTACAGTTTCCTCATTACATGGAAGTCTATTTCCCACTCCCTGGAATCTTGGCTTGTCTGGTGATGGTTTTGGCCAGAAAAGTGTGGCAGAGGAACGATGTACAGTTCTGCCTACATCACAAGGCTTGCATCTTCTATTTGCTATTTTAGAACCTATCCAGCTGCCATAGAACAAACTCAACTGGGCTGCTACAGGAGGAGAGACATATGACCCAGACATCCCCTAAGGCCCCAGCAGAAGCCAGTCATTCCCCAGGTGGATATTTGTCTGACTTGTAGTTGATCATACATGTGATCATACATGTGAGATCATGCATGTGAGATCATACATGTGAGAGAGCCCAGGTGAGACCAAAAAGACCACCCAACTGCGTTGTCAGTCTGCTGGATGATGAGCTAAACGTGTGATGGTTACGTGGCTGTTTGGAGGTGGTTTGCCACTCAACCTGAGCTAATCAATAGAGCCCCCAAATAGAAATTTGAGTATTATGAAGCCAAGGAAGAAAGAATACTGGTTAAAATTATAAGATCAGATTCTAGTTCTTCCCAACTAGTTGTGTGTCCTTACAGATGGCAAGCTACTTACTCTCAGCCTCGCTGCCCAGGAGGTGGGCCAGATGAGTGGTTTTCAAGCTTCTTTGCACCTATGAATCACCTCAGAGCTTGTTAAAAATAACCATTCACCCTTCATTTTCCTTAGTTCCCTGGTGAGTCTGAACTACTAGGCCAGCACATATTTCAGGCACCAATGGCTGAGAACTACTACACGAGATCTTCAAGGTCCCTTCTGGGTGGAAAATTCTGTCTCTCAGTGGGGTTTGCTGTGGCTTTAGTTGTTTATTCCTGCTTCCACTACAGTGCCTCACTTTCTTCCTCAAAATTCTTCTCTCTGGAAAAAAAAAATTCTTCTCTCTGCCTGCCATCTCACCACTGGGATTTGCCATTCTTCCCTTTCCTTGCCTTCCGTTTAAAGTTCACAAATCTCAGGCCCAGCTTTGTCACTAGCCATGAAACCCACTGCTGGTTCTGGTTTTCACACTCATTTTCAGATCTACTTCCTAGCTCTCCAAGAACTCTTGGTTATTACAGAAAAGGGTCATTGAATCTGAGCTGTCTTTATCCCTCAATCTTAAAGGGAAACAACTCTGCTTTCTCACTTCCTTCAAATCACTGGTTTGCGGCACTCTGGGTTTTCTGATAAACAACTGCTAGTCTCCAGCATTCTTTGGTAGCTATGTGTCATATTAGATCTTGCTAAAGCTGCTGATTTCTAAGACTGTCTGAACCAGTGTTTCTAGAAGTCCCTAGCCTTCTGCCCTTGACATCTATCATTTGTCATCTGGAATACTCTTCCTTTAAGCCCAAGTTGCCCAAGCTAGTTCCTCCTTGCTGAGGACTTCACTATGAATGACAGTAGTTCCAGCTCTCAAATTGAATAGTAAGTCTTTGTAACAGCCTTCTCTCATTCTCAACCCCACTGTGGATGTCAGGGGGGAGGGGAGAGAAGATGGAAGACTTTCCATTCACCACATCCATGTTGTATAACCTGTTTTTGTCTTAGGAAAAAGTTGTCTTGGGACATCAGACAAAAGCTGTAAGGCAGATGGCAGAACCCAAGTATTTCCCAGCTCAGGATGTTGGTTGGGGTGCAGGAGGCAGCCTCTGGGAGTTGGAGGTGCCAGGCTCACGACACAAAATCAACACCTTTTGGTGTTTCTGGGTGACCTGAAAGTCTGCCCCTGTCTGCTGCTAAACATGGAATCCCCCCTCCGCTGGTGGAGTCAGCTTCTTGCAGCTACAGTAAGTAGCAAACCTGGATGATTTGCAGATAGGTGTTAAGTTTTATTTAGGATTTAAAAACCATTGAGGGTCAATAAAAGTTAATTGAACTTTTCTATGATGAAGCTAGAATGATTTCTTAGACCATGCACAAGGGACACAGTGCTCGGGAACATGTAGCCACTTACTGTGCACTCAGCTGGCACTGAGAAAATAAACGACCTGTTAACAGTTTCCTTCCTTTTAAACACAATGCCATCTCAGTAAAAATTAGCCTTTTTCATACTTTCAAAAAACCCCTAGGTTTCTTCATTGTTCAGCTATGCACAAGTTCTTCGCCCTGCCTTCTTACCAGTGCTGGGTATCATTTCTTACCTCAGAAGGAAGCACTGTGATCATTTACTTTTCAATTCAAAAGAATTTCAACACTAAGTAACATTAATTGTTCATATTCCAAATGCTATCATGCACCCGAGAATGAGTGTGTTCACTTATTGATGCTGTCCTCATTGAGAATCAGGGCACTAGAATTTTTGTTTGACAGAAAAGGAAAATAAGGCCTCAGTGCTGAGTTACACACCCAGAGTCCTGTGGTTAGTGTTAGTGAAACTGTGTTATATCAGAGGCCTTTGCATCCTAAGCCAGATCCTTCTACATCATCAACCAACACTGCGGAGCTGAAGCCATGCCCAGTGCCACCTGTGTTTTGGGTTTGTCCCACACAGAAGTTTCCCTGAACTCAGCTAAAGTAAGTACAGCAATCATAAGTGCCCGTCTGTTCTCAGGTTTCTTTCTTCATGAGTTGGGAGTAGGGAAACCATAGGAAAATCCCAGCAAAATGAACAGTCATTCCCCCGTCTGGCCACATTGTTCCTTGGCCAAATGCAGGGGCTTCTTTCTGCCAGCCTGGGTGGTAGAACACACTGTAAGTCAGACACAAAGGGCTTGGCAGCAAGAAGCGAGCCATGTGAATCTGTACTGTCTCTCACACAGGGAAGGAACTGGCTTTGAGACAGGAGAGAAGGCCCCAGCACCCACCAAGAGGTACATTTTATTTTTCTGCAGCCACCACAAAAGCTTTGTAGCCCACTTGGCTGCCTCAGGTGCCCAGGGCCTCTCCAGGAGGGAATCACTTTGGCTGAGGCAGGCTTGGTCACAGACCCATCCCAGATGACTATCCTGGATGCTTGTGCCTCTGTGCAGTCCTCCTCAACTGGGTCCACAAGGACCTCTCCTTTACTTATGACCAAGCAGAAAGTGGACACTACACATGTGTGAGCACCTTTTGTCATTTATAAGCAATTCCCTCATACCCTTAGTAGTTCAGCCTCTGTATTATATCATAAGTCCTAATAAAGACTTTCTGGGTGGCATATGTCTTAGTTACTTTCTCATTGCTATACTTGACACCCACAGTTTAGAGCAGGAAAGGTTTATTTTGGCTCAGAGTTTGTAGAGGCTTCAGGCCATCGCAGAGAAGAAACAGCTCATGGCATGGTGGCAGGAATCAGAGTGATCAAGGAAGGAGGAGGGAGATAGACCTGTCTAGGCCATGCCCCTCCTCAGACCAGGCTTCACCTCCCAATGTCACATTTAGCTGTAAACTCATCAGTGGATTTATCTACTGATAAATATCAATACCCCTTGATCCAATCACGACCCGAAGACCCACCTATGAGTACATGAGGCTTTGGTGGGACAGCATATTTCTGCCTAGTCATGATTTCTGTGCTGACTAGAGCGTGCTGAGGTGATAACATGAAAGGCCACTGGTGCCAAAAGCCCCCAGCACCTGGGACTGGTAATCCTGAAAGTGATTAGCAGCAGAGAATGATGGATAGCAATGAAGAACAGTGAAGTGCCTCCGTAGCTGGGGCCTGACATCCGGTAACTGCTGGCTCTGAGCAGCAAGGAGAGCTGCTAACACTAAAAGAGCTGGTACCCAGAGTAACGCAAAGCCCAGAACTATTAACACTAAAGAGCTATAGTTTGTTAAATTTGTGATTTCTTTATGAATTGAACAAGAGCCCTCAGCTGATTAATAACATACCAGAAGGTGGTACAGGGGTCCTTTTCTTTAGGGGTCCTTGAAGAAGAGAGCACTTGTCTGCAGGCTCAAAAACCAGCCTGTGTTTGATTTCTGTCTTACGTGCAGCTGAGAACTCAGGCTAGTCAGGAAGCTGAAGGCTTCTTCAGATCAGTGGCTGCAAGCTTGAGGGCCATTGATGCTTTTATCATGGCACTTTCTCTTTCAGTCCCTCCTTTAGCCAATTACCAAAAAGAAAATTAGTGGAGAATGTTAGAGACATTCTGGGTTCTCAGGGTAACACAGCCAAAGGAATTGTAACGTGAACCACATACATAATATTATAATTTCTAGCCATCACATTTTTAAAAAGAAAAAATGGTGGGTAAGATTAATAATATTTTTACTTAACCCAAGATGTATAAAAAGTTATTTCAGTATGCCACTGATACAAAAAATATTATCATCGCTATTATTATTTGGGTACTTGGGATTGAACCTAGAACTGCATGTGTGCTAGGCATGTGGGATATCACTGAGCTACACACCCAGTATCCCCCAAATTACTGAGATATTTTCCCTTGTTTTGGGTACTCAGTATTTGATATTTAATGTATCTTCTAAACTTTCAACACACCTCACTCAGACCAGCCAGTTTCAAGGCCTCAGAAGCCACCTTGTGCTGCTGTGTTGGGTGGAGTACTAGACTGGCCTGGGTTGTCAGGCAAGGGGACCAACCTCTTATCACCAGGGTCTCCCCTGGGCACAGCCAGTCCTGGACAAGATCCTGTGGCCTGCTTCTGGCTTATGTGTGCAGGGAGCAATGGCAGTCCCTCCTGTGGTCCGATGCTCAGGCTCCAGTTTCCAGCAGGCCTCTTCCCTTACGTGAAACATGAGTGCCAAGCCAGGCCTGAGGCACACCTGGAGCAAGCCTCGGCTCGCAGTGCTCATGAATTGCTCTTTCTTCTCCACAGCACACAAAAACCATTTCCCTGACTCCTTTTACTCCCCTCGCAGCATTACAGTGACCTGCAGAGGGAGAGTACACAAGGTGCCCTTTGTTTTCCAGCTTGGAGTTGTACAATGTACCTGCTTGAGATAAAAGTCTTACCCTGCAAAGCCACATTTTTGTCCCTTTTCTTCCCTTTCCATATTTACAGAGCCAACAATCAAACCTTCACTTTCAACATTTAACCTTATAAAATACGAGCAGGTTTCAGTTTTGAAGGTGGATTTGAGAAATTCCCAGCTGCCCGCCCAGGTTTTGGCTTTGTGAGAGAAGGCTGAGATCTGCTCATTGGTTCCAAAGGCTCCAGAAATCCCTTTATGATGCCCCTGATAATTTGACGGCCTTATGTTCTCTTCCACTTCTCACTAAAACAATTTCCAGACTTCAGGAGGAGGATTCCTGTAAACAGACGGGCTTGGTAAAACTACTCTGTGCATAGGTCATCCTCAAAGAGAACCGACACAAACGGATGGATGTCAAAGCCATCTCCGAGGAAGACAGTGGCCAATGTTCTTACAGGAGAAAACCAAGCCACCTCCCTCACCTCAGCCTCCACCTCAGGTAACCTGCTCCCAGGAGAACTGCAGAATGCCGGCAGAAAGTCAGAGGCAACTTTGTTCTCTTCTTTTAAGCCTGGAAACCTTACATTTGCAGAAAAAAAAAAAAATCGAAAGATTTAAAAACATATCTTAGGTACACCTTAAAAAACAACTCTGAAAACAAAGCAGCACTGTGAGGGCATGGACACAGCAGCTTTTTGGAGGCTCATTGCAGGGACCCAGGATCTGGCATACTTTCACTGTGGGGATTGGAACTTTTACTTTTGGAGGAGCCTCGGTGTGGCTGGAATTAGTTTTCCCCTGAAGGAAATGGCATCTGCTAGCTTGCCTCCTGCTCCTGCCTACAGGAACAGCCAGGAGCAGCCCTGCCTGGAAGCTAAAGGCAGAGAACCCACGCCCGATTCCACTCAGCACATGAGTGTTGGGTCCCTAATTTTCCACCCACAACACCAAGCATGGGTGATGCAGAGAAAAACATCCATTGGCTCAAGACCCATAGGCTCTCAGACCCATAGGCTCTGAGACCAAGCAGAAGTTTTATTTTTAGTTTTTGATAGTAATTATCCCCTGCATCTCTAGCTCAGGAGTTGGCAAATTGTAACCAAAGGCAAGCTTTGGCCAATGGTCTATTTTTCATTTTTTGTTGTTGTTGTTGTTTTAAATTGTGTTGTTCAATTTAAACAATTAAATTTGCAACCTTAGCCTAAATCCATTGCTCAGTAGTATGCAGTATGTTCACATTATCATCTCCAGCTCTCTTCTCATCTTGCAAAACTGCAACTCTACACCCATAATATAAGGCTCCTTCTCTGCTCCTCATACCTCTTATCAACCACCATGACTGCTACTCTACTTTTGGGGTTTGTTTGGTACTGGGAATTAAACCCACTGCCTTCACACATCTCAGCCTTTTAGTTATTTGCTTATTTATCCATTTGTTTATTTTATTTTGAGACAGGGGCTCTTACTAAGCCACTAAGTTGCCTAGGCTGGGCTCGAATTTACAGCCCTCCTGCCTCCGTCTTCCCGAGTTCTGGGATTGCAGGTGTGTACTGCCACATCCACCTTCTCCTTTCTGTCTCTGTGATTGTGACTACTCCAGACACTTCACATAAGTAGAATTCACGGTATTTTTTTATTACTGGTTTATATCACTGATCATGATGTCCTAAAGATCCATCCATGTGGTAGCCTATGCCAGAGTTTCCTTCCTTCTATGGCAGAATAGTGTCCCATTGTATGTGTATTCTCTACATTTTGTTCCTCCATTCCTCTGGTAATGAGCACTTGGCTTGTCCTCATCCTTTGGCTACTGTGAATGAACATGGGTGTTATGTATTGTAATGAATATTACTGCTATGAACATGGACATACAAATATCTTTCAAGACCCTGCTTTTAATTCTTTTGAATGTATACTTAACTGTGGGATTCTGAATCGTATAATTAGTTTTAATTTTGAGGGGAGCCATATTACTTTTATCACAGAGACTATTTTACATTCCCACCAACTGTGTGTAAGGATTCCAATTTCTCTATCTCCTTGCCAATATTTTTAATTTTCTGTGTTTTTGATGGCAGCAGTCCTAAGGAGTGTGAGGGGATAGCTCATTGTGGTTTTGATTTGTATTTTTCTAATGATTAGTGATTGCGAGCATTTTTCATGTGCTCTTTGGCTGGTTTTTTTTTTTTTGGTCTTTCCTGTAAAAGTGTCCATTCACGTCCTTTGCCCAGTTTTTGATCAGGTTGTTCGAACAGCCTGTTTTGTAAGTGAAGTTTTATGGAAATACCCCTTCCCCTAGTTAAGTACATGTCATCTATGGCTGCTTTACGTGTTACAATGGCAGAGACTAATACAGCCCAGAAGTCTAAAATATCTGCAATGTAGCTCTTTACAGAGAAAAGTCACCACCCCTTTACATAACCAAGGACTGGTTATGGAAATGCCCTTCATTTTGGGTAAATGAATATCCTTACACATAATAACAGCACACACATACTTTGGCAATGATAACTTTCACATATGTTAATGCACTGTGCCAGGGCATGGTGCTTAGAAGAGAGGAAACCAAGACTTGCATTCTTGATCCCAGTCAACTCTCACTGTCCTGGCTCGTGATGGTGACTCCAAACTATTCTCCAGACTCTCTCACCTTAAACCCCTTCCAGTAATGGTCTTGCCTCCCACTTAATAGGGAAAAAAATACAGCATGAGGTGAGTTTCTTCAAGCTCCTTCTAAACTAAATGGAACTGCTCCTGTCCTTGGTTTCTGTCTCAGAGGGGCTCTTCCTTCCCCCTCACCCCACAATCCCATCTCTTCCCACCCCTTCTGGTGGCCCCAGAAGCTGATGCTACCTGATATGTTCAGCATTCCCATTTTTTAGGTTACTTTCCTGTGCTTTCAAACAATGCTACCCACTGAATTTATCTCTATCTGTATGACCCAGACAGAAAATATGTTGGTGTATGAATACATACTTGTTGGTCTAGCTATTGGTTGTATAAATATACATAGGAGTTTTTCCAGAGTACTGTTTGGCCATCTGATTTTGTTGTACCTCTGCTTAAAAACTTACATCATTTTTCTTGCTGTGCAGTCTCATTTCTTTCAAGGCAGTCCTTGATGCAGGCACTTCCAACTGAACACCATTCTCTCTCTTTATGCTTCTCAAAATATTTCATGTTTGTTCCTATGAAATAGTTGTTACAGTGAACTTATTTTATAAGGTTCATTGTGAGAAAGTCGCCTCTGTGCTCCTTCTGGAAGTAGCCATTTTCAGCTCTCCTATTTCTTCTAGGTTTGCCTTTGTGCAAACATCTACAAATTATATCTATTTTGATCTTGCAAAAGACATGGAAGTCATATGTTCAAACTTCTCAGGTCGAGCGTTTTTCCAGCCTCCTGCCTGCCTGATTCACATGCACTGTCCTTCCACACCCTTTCACTGTACAGTGTAAGTTTTGATACAGACTCAGATTTTACAGTGATACAAAACTAAGTGAATGCTTCTTGTCACTGAGCTATGTTATATATTGGGAACTACATTTCCTTTCTTGAGCAACTTTTTGTTTGAGTTAATAATTGCCATAAGTTTTAAACTGTTTACTTTCCTTTATGTTAATCAGTGGTTCAGTCCTAAACTCATTGCCAGGAGCTAAAACATCATCTCATATGTTTACACTTGTCAGGTAATTCATCTGTTTTATTTATGTTCATGGACTCTGTCTTCTTGAATCCCTCTGTCTCATCTGATTTTTTCATTTGGGAAGAATGAAAAAGAAGTCAGGAGAAGGTATGCAGAAGCAGAATACATATATCACTCTGGCATTTGGAGGGAAGAGAAAACGCTTTTCTCCAGACCTCATCCTACTTATTTTTTAAAAAATCATATTAGTTCATTTCCTGTGTCAAGGTATTGCATGTCTGCTTGAGTACACAGCTTAAGGTTTTCAGTTGAACTAGTCCATTTTGCAGTTGCAAAACACTTACACAATGTAGTGCCTTCCATCTATATATGATGGGATGAAGATCATGCATCGATGATGGTAATGACCCCACAGAGGCAGTGAACAAACATCTCCAAATTACACCTGTTTTGATCTTGCAAAGGATACAGAAAACACAGGACAGGAACCACTGGCAAAGACAGCCTCTTTTCATTTATTTTTTATGAAGCTCTGAGAAGACATGCACTTCTTCAGTGGAACACAGACATATATTAAGGTGCCCACGCGAAAATCAATCTTCCATTTCGTCAGCACTTACACCTCGCTGGGCACTGCCATATGTATGCACTGTACCTGTACTGCTTCACGTAATTAGTGGATCCGCCCTGTGGGATTGAACTAAGAGGCTTTCCCAGATCCACACAGCCAATGTTTATGAGCCTAGGAAGTCTCAAGAGCCCCGGGCTTCCCTTTGTGGGAACTGCTCCTTATCTTAGTGGTGATAAGTGGAGGGTGGTACCGCTGAGAGAGTAAAGGGTGGTTGAGGAGAATACCAAAGGTGTGTGGGAGCAAAGGTGCCAACCGTACTGCGAGCATCAGACAGCTGAGCACTGCTGGGCTTATTTGCTGAATGTAACTGAGTAGAGTCCATCATTTTTACCTTCAGGCCAGCATATATTCTCTGTCCGAGGCAGACAGGAAGGACATTCATACTGAGTATTATTTACAAGGTTCTGTAAATCGGAGCCAGTTTTTCTCTCTGTTTTCCAAGATATCAGAACTTGTGGTCTTTCCCTCACCTCGCCAAGTCTTCCCTGTGCTTTTGCACATGAGATTCCACAGTATGAAAGCCTCTCCGCCCCATCTCCCCCTGGACATGGACCGGGCACTCACCCTCAGGACACCAGACACACCCCTTTGTTTCATGGCTACCCCAGAGGAGTTCCTTCTCTTTCTTGTGTTTCACAAGGACAAAAAGTTGTCCTGCCTCCACTGTGCCTGTCCCAGCACTGTCTGCACAAGTGTGTAGCACAGTGCTGGCCCTCTGTAAGATTATTTAACTAATGAACAACCAAGTCAGTGGGTGACTATATGGAGATTATCCTTATGTAAACTTTCTCTGCAAACCAAGAACCTTGCAATTCTCCAGAACTACTTTCCCCAAAGAAGAAAATGTCCCCAAACTGTTCCTTCCATGGTTTACCTTCTCCTCTCTTTATTTTTGTTATTTATTTTAAAATATTTCATAATGGAAAGTGGCTGACTCTTAATTTCTGACTATTTTTATTATACCCAACTGAGTGCACATATTCTATTCCACTACTTTGTTATTCTTTTTCAATATTCAACATACGTATACTCATAAAAATGTGACTTCCTGCTTTATTTCCAGTGTAACACATGAGGATTCCATAAAATCTAGCAGGGAAAATGAAATGTTGTGCAGACAGATTTTATCTATTCCTGTGGCTCCCCGCTGCTGACTCCTATCATGTAATTCTACTTAGCACTTCTGGGCCATTTCCTTCCAAGTCCTTTCCAAGCATTACCTCAGTGATGTAGGATAGGTGAAGAATGGGCTGCCAGGAACTTGAGCTGTAAATGCAGAACTGTTAAACACAGTTCTGAGGAAATTAGATTTTAGAGTTGGAAAAGAAATATGGTCCTGACACCAATGCCCTGCCTCACTTCCAATGAACAGACTCTCCCTCTCCTCCAGCAGCTCCTCCATGAGAACAGGGCGGGTATTATGCTAACGGGAAGGAAGACTGAGAAGTGGTTTTCCAAAGACTGTGAAAACCTGTAATCCCCAGTATGCAGCCACATTAAATGATAGGGTTTTTTTTCAGCTTGTCAAAAAAGAACTGCATCACTTCATAATCTGGACACAGTATACTGCAACTGGAGAAGCCTGTCATGGTTCAAAATATGTATATTTTTAAATTGTATTAATAGCACTTGCTGTTTGCTAATTGCCTACTATGTGCCAGGCATCTTAGGTGCACTACCTTTACCCCTTTTCACAACAAGGTAAGGAATCTTCAAAATTAAGGCATTTTGGGCCGGGGATTTAGCTCAGTGGTTTCGCTGCCTGTTGCGCAAGTGCAAAGACCGGAGTTCGATTCTCAGTACCAAAAAAAAAAAAAATTAAGGCATTTTCCCAGTCTGTCTCCCTGATCCCCTTAGCTGCAATGGAGGTGGATTCTCTGGATTCTCTCACATAAGCACATCTTTTAAGAAACACCGCAGGATAAAGGCAAAGGCCAGAGGCACCGTAAGAAATTATGCTCACCAAGTGAGCCTCTTCACAAAAAGATCTGGAAGGTTCGGAAAACAGTTGGACCACTGGTGAGTGGGACTGGGGGTGGGTTTTGGTTATTCACTTACAGACTTCTAAATCAATTGTAATGTAAAAAAATAATATGTAGTCATTTAGGAGTTTCAAAATATTATGAGAAAACATGCACGAATCTTTCATAATCAAGGTCCTATTTTCACACATGTATCTCCTCCCTGTCTGGTGTTGCCTGCATGACTTCGAAGCTCTCCTACAGTTCCTCCTGGGGTAGGGGTGTGCACATCAAATGCATCTCACTGGACTTCTAGCTGCAGCCTGGTGCCCGGTAAGCGCTCAGTCATTATTTTTTGACTGAATCCTTGCTCTGTAAGAATGTAAAATTTTCTGTTTTCTTTTCAATGATGATATAAAAAGTGAAACATTCTAGTTATCCTGAGATTTTGTTGCACACATTTGCATTAGTGTTTAGGATTGTGCTTGAGACAGGGAGAAAAGGAAACTAGTCAACTTAGTGTGCCAACTGTGTGTGCTGAGCGAAGGCGCTGGCACCGTGTCAGAGTTGAGCACGAGCACAGCCTCGGTGTCACCGCAGCCTGTGTAGCCAGCAGGGGCCCAAACGCACCTGTACCACAGCAGTCAGGACCGTGAGTTTAGTGATTCCACATCTCCCAGGGAACATCACCTGTCATCTTAACGCTGATTATTTGGCTTTTACACGGTTTGCCTTGTAGTTTTCAATTTTAGTGTTATAATTGTATAAAAACCATAAGCAATATTTAATTTTGTATGCACCCATATTTAGATAATATTATAATAAAAATTTTTGAGTCAAACATTGAAGATTTATCAAAATCCTCTAAAAAGGTGTAAATTACAGAAATCCAATCTAAAAATCTTATTGAATATTATAAAATATCATAATATAAATATATAAAATATTATAGGAGATAAAACCAGGACAGAGTGGTATGACATGCACCTTAAACTATTAAACCAGAGTTTGAATATAGAGTCAATCAGGTAAAAATATACATAATGAAAGTATTGCCCATAAGATAAGTGCATCTTACCTACAGGATATAATCACAGACTCCCTGTTGTTTATCAAAGTCAAGGTTCACAGTGTCTTTTCTCTTCTCCTCACCTGTCAGTCCACTAGACCTATTTGTTCTTCACTTACCAGGCATTTACTAAGAGCCCACGAGGTACCAGATGTTGTCCAGGGATCTGGCAGACCTAGCCTTGGCTTTTCTGCAGTCCTCCAGGGCTTCTCTTCCTTCTATTGATGACACTATTTACTCAGTTGGATGAAGATTTTATCATTGCATATTAATTGCTATAACCAGGCAACAGAAATGAGAGGTATTCAATTCCTGCCTTTCTGGAATTATGAACTCTACCAACAACAGAATTACCCTTAAAGTTAACATTTTCTCCTTTAAAAAAAATTTAAATGAGGGGCATATGGTTTGCTCAATATTCTAGAACCTTAATCATTCTGAACAGACAAAAAACAACTGCTAACAGTGATTCTGATTTTACATCTTCTATTTCTCTGAGTACTCTTGAAATATAGTTCACTATGGCTGGGACACTTCCTTGGGCTTTTGGTTTCCTTTTTATAATGTTTGTCCTATCTTCTCCGGAATCAGCATTTCCATCATTTAGGAAAAAAGAGGGCTAGATAAGAATATCTCTGTTTACCTTCAGATCTAAAGGATTGTACTAAGGGCAAATGTGTATTATACACAGATGTGAAAAGGTTTATCAGATGCAAAGGAAATGTACAGAATTGAACGTGGAGTAATATAAACACAAATTTAACAAGGAATAGCATAATACAGTGGCTATTTTTGGTTTGGTAAAATAAAAATATTTGACTTTGGAAACAACAGGTTCTTGATAACTTTTTTAAAAATCAGGAAATATCATGTTAATATTTTCTGTCGAGTTTTTATACGTAGTATCCCCACACTCCCTAAAGAGTGTTAGCCAGTCACCAAAAAGCAAATATGGTAACATTCCACATATATGAGGAAGCTACCAGTCAAATTTATAGATAGAAAGAATGGTGTTTCCAGAGGCTGGGTTGAGGGGAGAATGAGAAATTAATGTTTAGGAAGTAGAGTTTTAGTTTATAAGATGAAGAGACAGTAGCACCAGAAAGAGAATATACTTAATTCCACTGAACTGTTTATTTAAACAGTTGAGAGATGCTAAATTCTAGGTTATGTGTCCAAATTGTTATGCATCATAATCTTTAAAAGAGGGAATATATTACATGTTTAAATGAAGAAAGACCCGTTCCACATATATTTATTCAAGTTGGAAATGCCTTTTTTTCTAGTAAGTCAGACATAAAAATTAGAAATATAAAGGCAAAATTCTTTCTTTAAAGATGATATAAACATGCCTGGAAAACCCAGAGGATCCAGTAAAAAATTATTAGAAATGCGAGATGTCTGGTAAGAGAATTGATTTTTAAAATATAGAGCATTCTTGTAAGTGCAATATATAATG
Organism: Heterocephalus glaber; assembly: GCF_053883595.1. Classification (NCBI taxonomy): domain Eukaryota; kingdom Metazoa; phylum Chordata; class Mammalia; order Rodentia; family Bathyergidae; genus Heterocephalus; species Heterocephalus glaber. The sequence goes on from NW_028258317.1 coordinate 37,408,683, forward strand.
AAAATACCAATCTTATATAACTTTAAAAATAAAATATGTAGAAATAAAATTAAAAGAACTTACAGAATATGAGTGAAAGAAAAGCTTAAAACTTTACACAAGAAATAAAATTGATTTGAATATTTGGAAAGATGTACTTCTGAATATGAAGACTCAAAGTGTAAAACTGTTGTCTCTAAAATATCTATAAATTTAATATACTCCTTTTATGAAAGTTGCTAAATTGATTCTAAAGTCTATATCAAAGATATATATGTGAAAATATTAAAAATTTTTCTTTTAAAAAAGAAATTTAAAAGAGTAAAGTAAATTGGTACCTCTAGTATTAAAATGTATTTAAAAACTAAAATAATTTTAAAAGGTTGAGATTTTTATAGTTACAATCAGAGGAATGGAATGAAATACAATTGAAAAACAGAGTCAAATGTGAACATCAACTTTCTATATAATAAAGTGCAATCAGATGTATTTTTTAAAAAATTATGTAAGGGCCTTGGTTAGCCCTTTGGAAAAAAATTAAAACTTATGATATAAAATAAGTCTTGGGAGCTCAACAACTTAAACTTAAAATAACTTAGTACTTAATTAAATAAGGATACCAGATGAAAATATGAGAGATATTTACAAGAGAATAAGGGAAATGTTTTTAAAATAAACACCCAATGATCTGAAACAACAAAGAAATAGTAAACAGGACCATATAAAAATGAAGCACTTCTGCAGAGAAGTGCCACAGATAACATGGATAGAAAATGCTAAGGCTGATATCCTTCAGAGAGAAAGAGCTCGGAGTTAATTTTGAAAAGAATAACAACGAGGTAACAAATGACAAAGCATTGAATCAGTTCATCATGGAAAGAAAAAGGAAAGAAGAAGAAAAAAAAGAAATGTAGCTTATACATTTTTAAAAGGTTATTGTGACCCTGATAGTAATACAAAGTTTTAAAAAATGATTTTTCATTTCACATATCAGTTAGGCAAGGATCTGGTATTTTGTGTTAAGTAAGAGTTTAGGGAAATGGGCACATTTATCCATGTATAGAAAAAATGGGAATTGCCTACTTATTGTAGTTGACGTTGTTTGAAGGGATTCATGTACTAAATATTTTTTTAAATTTTCATTAAGTTTATTGGTGCATTTTAGGTATACAGTACAGTTACATTCATCATTGTGCTCTTGTACCTGTACATGATACATCTTGGTTCTTATGTTTTCCCCATGCCCCTGCCCTCCCTTCACCCCCTCCACCCTTCCCTATTTACAAAGGCTTTGTTTCTATTTTTTCCTTTTCTCATAGTTTTTCTCTTCCCTTCTTTCCTTTCCCCTACCCCTCCCACTAAAATGAGTGTGTTAGTTGTTTTTCTGTCATTGCTGAGACAGAATACCCAACTCCCAGAGTTAAAGGGAGGAAGGTTTATTGGATTTGCCTAGAGGCTTCAGTCCATAATCAGCTGGCTCCAAGGCAGGGTGGCAGAGGGGCAACAGTTCATGGTGGCCCAAAGGTAACAAAGCAACAAGAGACCTTAACAGCGTCTTTCTGCCCCTTTTATCTTACTCAGAGGACTGTGATTAGGGCGGTGCCAAACCAATCAGTGTACTGATTTAGTAACCATACACCCTTAGTCACAGCATCACACACTCTAGATTCAGCCACCGCATGAGGCTTTAGGGGGACATCTAGACCAGTACCATAACATTCCGCCACTGGTTCCCCAAAGCCCAATGCACATCTCTTTATGCAAAAGCATTTAGTCCATCTCTAAGAGTTACCAAAGACCTAACAATTTCAGCATTGCTGAAAAGTCCAAGTTCAAAGTCTCTCTGAGATTTAAGGCAAACTCTTACCTACAAGCCCCTGTACAAATGAAAAGAAAGTTGAATACTTCCAACATTCGGTAGCACAAGATGGACATTTCTATTCCAAAAGTTACAAACGGGGATACAAAGGAATGGGACCAAGACAAGTCCAAAATTCAGCAGGGCAAACATTAATCCTGTAGTTCCATATCCAGCATCCCAGGCAGTCTGTGGCAATTGGTGAACTCCAAAGGGCTTGGGCACTGCTCCTGGTTAGCTCCCACAGCTTTTCTCTTGGGTCAGTTCTGCTCCCTCCTTGCAGTTTTCCTCACAGAATCCATGCTTCTGGCTTCTCCATACTTCTGGGGCCTCCACCGGTCCTTCACCCTTACACTCACAGCTTCACACATTGCCCGCTCAGGCACGCACTGCCTGGCCTCCCAGACCTTCTTCTGAATCTCGGTGGACACCTTCCTCACCCCACAATGCCTGCATTCTGCATGTACTTAAAGGCAGCACCACATGGATGATGCCATGGTCTGCTGCCAGCTGGAGCAGTAGCCAGGCTTCCCTCTCTCTTGGCTATAGTGGTTGAGTGCCTAGATCCATGAGCACTAGGAACCCAATTCCAAGGAACAAATTCTCTAGACCAATGCCATTCTGGAACATGGTGACTTGGGGCTCTCTTTTCAAGGCAAAGTCTTTCACTTTTGCAGTTTTGAGGCTGCAAAGAGTAAAGCTCTTCTGCTTCTTGTGATACCCTCAGGCCACCTTTTCTTTTTTCTTTTTTCTTTTTTTTTTGGTATATCTTTTTATTGGTACATTTAAGGTATACAATATAATTACATTCATCATTGGAGATATGCACCTTTACATACTCTCTTGGTTCTTATTTTTTTTCCCCTTCCCCTGCCCTCCCTTCAAACCCTCCATCCCTCCCTATTTACAAAGACTTTGTTTACATTTTTTCATTTTCTCATATTAATTCTATTCCCTTCTTTCCTTTCCCCTACCTCTTCCACTTCCCCTTTGCCCCTTTTCTTCTTATTTCACATTTTCTATTATAACTTTTAGTCCTTATTTACACTTTCAGTTTCTCACACTAGAGAAACTATTCAGTATTTATACATGTGTGTCCTATTTATTTCACTTAAGAGTATGGCCTCAATGTGCATCCATTTAGCAATAAATGTCTCTAATTTCTCATTTTTGATGGATGAGTAGTACTCCATTTTATAAAAAAACACATTTTCTTTATCTAGTCTCCAGTTGATTGGCATTTGGGCTGTTTCCAAGTTTTAGCTATCACAAACTGTGCTGCTATGAACATGAGCACACATATATCACTGTGGTATGATTCTTTTAATTCTTTGGGGAAGATCCCCAGCAGGGGAATAGTGGGGTCAAATGGGACTTCCAGTCCTAGTTCTTTGAGGTATCTCCATACTGATTTCCACAGTGGTTGCACCAGTCTACACTCCCACCAGCAGTGGAGCAGGGTTCCTCTTTCCCCACAGCCCCGCCAGCATTTCTTATTGGTTGATTTCATGATAGCAGCCATTCTTTCTGGGGTGAGGTGAAATCACAGCGTTGTTTTCATTTGCTCTCTCGAATGACCAGTGAACATTTTTTGATGTATTTATTTTCTATTTCTACTTCTTTGTGTGAGAAATGTCTGTTCATTTCAGATGCCCATTTTTGGATTGGGTCTTTAAATTTGGGAGATCTGATTTTTTAAAGTCCTTTATAGATTCAAGATAGTAGACCTTTGTCTGAGGAATGGCAGGTGAAAATCTTTTCCCACATTGTGGGTTGTCTCTTCACACTGTTGGTGGTTTCTCTTGCTGTGCAGAAGCTTTTTAATAAGAAGAGATCCCACTTGTTGATCGTGCTAGTTCACAGGCAACTGAGGTTTTCGTTCATAAAGTCTTTTCCTACACCAATATCTTCAAGAGTTCTACTTAACCTCTGTTCCAGCTGGTTCAGCGTTTCTGTTTTAATATTTAGATATTTAATCCATTTTGATTTTAGTTGAGTGCATGGTGAGAGATATAGGTCTAGTTTTAATCTTTGGCAAGTTGAAACCCAATTTTTCCAGCACCATTTATTAAAGAGGCTATCTTTCCTCCAGAGAGGGTGTTTGGCTCCTTTGTCAAAGATGAGTGGCTGAGTGTATCTGGAGTTGTTTTTGCATCTTCTAATCTGTTCCCCTGGTCCTCAGGTCTGTTTTTTTGCCAGTACCGTGCTCTTTTTATCATAGTAGGTTTGTAGTATAGTTTCAAGTTGGGGATTGTGATACTCCCTGCCATGTCTCTGTTGCTTAGAATTGCTTTTTCTATTCTAGGTCTCTTCTTGTTCCAAATGAATTTTTGGATTGTTTTCTCAAGGTCTGTGAAGTATGCTGCTGGAGTTTCAATTGGGACTGCATTGAATCTATATAGCAGTTTTGGAAGTATGGCCATTTTCACTATGTTGATTCTTCCTACCCAGGTGCAAGGGATGGATGTCTTTCCATTTTCAGATATCATCTTCAATCTCTCTTTTCAGACTGCTCTAGTTTTCAAAGAAAAAGTCTTTGATTTCTTTTGTTAGGTTGATTCCTAGATATTTCAGTTTTTTGGATGCTATTGTGAAAGGAATTGTTTGCCCTATTTCTCTCTCAGTGAGTCTGCTGTTTGTGTAGAGGAAAGCTATTGATTTTTATGTGTTGACCTTGTATCCAGCTACTTTAATGAATTTGGTTATTAAGTCTAGAAGACTTTTGGTGGAGTTCTTGGGGTTTTCTATATAGAGTATCATGTCATCTGCAAATAATGACAATTTGACTTCTTCGTTTCCTATCTTTATTTCTTTAATTTCTTTCTCTTATCTAATTGCTATGGCTAATGTTTCCAAAACTATATTGAACAGGAGTGGTGATAGTGGACATCCTTGTCTTGTTCCTGATTTTAGTGTGAAGGATTTCAGTTTTTGACCATTTAGTATGATATTGGCTGTTGGGTTTTGTTTTATTTTATTTTTTTTGGTACCAGGGAGTGAACTCAGGACCTCCGCTTATGAGGCAGGCCGCAGAACCACTGAGCTAAATCCCTGGCCTGGCTGTTGGTTTTTCATAGATGGCTTTTATCAGATTGAGGTAGAGACCATCTATTCCAATTTTTTGTAGGGTTTTTATCATAAATGCATGTTGGATTTTGTCAAATGCTTTTTCTGTGTCTATGGAGATGATCATATGGATTTTGTCCTTGGCTCTATTGATATAGTGCATTACACTGGTTTATTTGCATATGTTGAACCATCCCTGCATCCCTGGGATGAATCCCACTTGGTCAGGGTGTATGATCTTCTTCATGATCTTCTGCATTCTATTTGCCAATATCTTATTAAGGATTTTTGCATCTATGTTCATTAGTGAGATTGGCCTATAGTTCTGTTTTTCGATTTGGTCTTTCTCTGTTTTGGGGATCAAGGTGATGCTTACTTCCAGGAATGAATTTGGGAGTACTGCTTCCCTTTGAATTTCATTGAAGAGTTTCAACAGTAGTGGCAGTAGTTACTTTCTAAATGTCTTGTAGAATTCAGCAGTGAAGCCATCATGACCCGGGCTTTTCTTAGTTGGTAAGTTTTTAATTACATTTTCAATTTCATTGATTGATATTGGGTTGTTTAGAATTTTTAGGTCTTCTTCATTCAACTTTGGCAATTCATACATATCTAGGAATCTGTCCATTTCTTCTGTGTTTTCTATCTTATTGGCGTATAGGTTCTGGAAGTAGGTATTGATGATCCTCTGGGTTTCTGCTGAGTCTGTTGTAGTTTCACCCTTTTCATTCCTAATTGCATGGATTTGGGCTTTTTCTTTCCTTTTTCTGATAAGGTTGGCTAAGGATTTGTCAATTTTGTTTATTCTTTCGAAGAACCAACTCTTGGCTTCATTGATTTTTTTTTGTATTGTTCTCTTAGTCTCCATTACATTGATTTCTACTCTGGTCTTTATAATTTCCTCCCTTATATGGGTTTTGGGTTTGTCCTGCTCTTCTTTTTCTAGAAGCTTGAGGTTCAGCATCAGGTTGTTTAATTTGGCTGGCTCTGTTTTCCTAACATGAGTATTCACTGCTATGGATTTCCCTCATAAGTCTGCTTTTATTGTGTCCCATAGATTCAGATATGTTGTATTATCACTGTCATTTAATTGTAGGAACTGTCTGATTTCTTCTTTAATTTTCTCTGTGATCCATTGGTTATTCAGTAGTGTGTTGTTCAATTTCCACGTGTTTATGAAATTCTTGTGGTTTGTTTTGCTATCAATCTCCAATTTCATTGCATTATTGTCTGATAATATACAGGGGATAACTTCAATTCCTTTGCACTTACTTAAACATATTCTATGAGCGAGTACGTGGTCTATTTTGGAGAACAACCCATGCGCAGCTGAAAAGAATGTGTATTCTGATTTTGTGGGGTTGAACACTCTAAACATCTGTTAAGTTCCTTTGTTCAAGAGTTTGATTGAGTTCTAGTATTTTATTGTTTATTTTTTGTCTAGTTGATCTATCTACTTGTGACAGTGGGGTACTGAGGTCCCCTACTACTATTGTATTAGTGTTTATATGATTTTTCATATCTGTTAGTGTTTGTTTTATATAGTTGGGTGCAATAGTATTTGGTGCATATACATTAATCATTGTCATCTCTTCCTCTTGGATTGTCCACTTTACAAGGATGTAGTGTTCTTCTTTGTCCCTTAATCCGTGCTGGTTTGAAATCCACTTGATCTGCAAAGAAGATAGCTACTCCTGCTTTTTTTGTGTACCTGTTGCATGGAATATTGTTTTCCACCTTTTAACTTTCAGTCTATGAGTTTCTTTTTGAATAAAATGTGTTTCTTGTATGGAGCATATTGTTGGATCTTGCTTCTTGACCCATTCTGTCAGTCTGTTTCTTTTGATTGGTGAATAGAGACCATTAACATTGATAGTTATAACTGATAAGTATTGACTTATCTTTGTCATGACATTTTTTTGTTGTTGGATTCTCCCCCTTTGTGTTTAATTTCTTGTCATGCCCGATGGATTCATTCTGCTGGGCTTCCTGGAGTTGTGATCCTCATTGTCTTTTCCTAGGACATTGTTTAAAATTTTTGGAGTGCTGGTGTGGTATTCATGAAATTCCCAAGGTGCACTTTGTCATGAAAGTATCTTATTTCTCCATCAATTTTGAAAGATAGTTTGGCAGGGTACATCAATCTGGGTTGGAGGCTGTTTTCCTTTAGGGCTTGAAATACGTCATTCCACACTCTTCTTGCCTTGTAGGCTTGTGCTGAGAAGTCTGCTTTAATTTTGATGGGCTTTCCTTTGTATGTGATTTGTTTCTTTTCTCTAACTTCTTGTAGAATTTTGTTCTTCTGTTGGGTTTCTGGAATCTTAACTATTATATGCCTATGTGTAGATTTTTTATGATCAGAGATATTTGGAGTCCTATATGCCTCACTTATCTGTATGTCAAGTTCTTTTCCCCTGCTTGGAACATTTTCTGCCATCACTTCTGTGAACAGTTTTTTTTATGTCATCTGCACTCTCTCCTGTTTTCTCATTGACTCCGATCAGTCTTATGTTATTCTTCTTTGCATTGTCTAGAAGCTGCTGGATTGCTTTCTCATGGTCCCTTACTATTTTAAAGAAATTTTTCTTTTCCTGTTCATTAATTGCAATCTTATCTTCTATATCTGAAATTCTGCCCTCACATTGGCTCATTCTGCTGTGTAGACCTTAAATGGAGTTTTTCATGTCCTGGAACTCTGTTTTCATCTGTTTTATGGATTCAATTTGCTTCCTATGTTGGGATTCCATCATGTTCCTCAACTCCTCTATTTTTTTATCTGTGTCTTCTCTAGATTTATCAATCATGTCTTGCACTATGGGCACAATCTCTGCTGTTATCTGAGAAATTACTTCTGATTTCATTTTTTCCAGATCCTCTTTTGTTGCCAGTTCAGGGAGTCCAGGTGGTTGAGTATCAGATTGCTCCATCCCATTTCCTTTTGGGGTTGCCTTAGGTGATCTGGAAGTCTGGTTTTGAGACTTGTTCATGTGTCTTCTCATTTCAAGGTGGGGGGGGGGTGCTGCTGGCACCAGCGTGGCTCACCTTCTTGGTGCTGGAGGTGGCTCTGCTTCTCAGTGGTGGGGGCAGTAGTATGGCAGCCCAGGAGGCTCCTCCTCAGTGTTGAGGGCAGTGGTATGGAGGCCCAGAAGGTTCATCTCCTCTGCTCTGGGGGAAACTCTGCTCCGAGCCTGCTCTTCACCGGCTTTCTGGTCTTCTGAGCTCTGAGCAGAATCTCCCACACAATATAGCAAAAGGTGTTTCAGCTCTACATTGTCAGCTGATGTCTCCGAACCTTTTCTAATTCTCTCCCTTTTCACAAGCCAGTTCCAAAGGCTCTTGAGCCACATCGCCAGGTAATGTCATGGCAACAACCCCACTCTAGGTATCAAATTTCTGTGTTAGTTACTTTGCTCTCATTTCTGAGACAAAATATCTGACACCCAGAATTAAAGGGGGAATGGTTTATTTGGCTTACAGTTTGTAGAGGCTTCAGTCCATAATTGGCTGCTCCAAGACAGGGTGGCAGAGGGGCAACAGTTCATGGTGATAGAAGCAGCAAAAGCAACAAGAGACTTTAACAACATCTTTCTGCCACTTTTATCCCATCCAGACTACTGGGATTAGGGTTATGCCTATCACTCACATATAGTGGTTTAGTACTCACATGCCCTTAATACCAGCATCACACTTTCCAGATTTAGCCACCACCTGAGGCTTTGGGGGGACATCTAGACTCAAACCAAAACAATGAGCATATTATTTTATTGAGTATTTCTCATTCTAGGGATTTATCCTAAAGATATACCTTTAATCAAGAACAAAGGCATATGTGTAAAGGATGTTCATTTTAACTTTGCTTTAATATCAAAGGACTAGGAACAATACACTTTTCTATAAATAAAAGATCAATTAAGAAAGTTATAACACTTCTATTCAATAGAGTGTTACACAGTCATAAAAATAATAAGTTAGATATGATAGTATTATGAGGCCAATAGCTTAGGAATAGATAAACAGGGGAATGAAACAAATTAGGTAAGTCAGAGCTGGTCCCAAATATATGGTTAATTTATAATCAGTAGAAAAGTAACGAATAACCATTAAATATAACTGCTATTAGTAATTTAAAAGATATGAATTAAACAATAGGGTCTTATTTTCCCCTGTCAATGGACAAATACCTAAAGAATTATAACATCAGCTGTGTATAGGCTATTAACTTACTTTTGTTGATTTATTTGGTTTTGTTTGTTCATTCATTGTTATTTAATTAATATTTGTTGTATGTTATACATTATACCAGCCATTGGATTCTTATTGCTGAAAATGTAATTGATGAGTATTTAAATTCCATTTTTGGCAATATAAATCTGAACCTTAAAATCTTCTTACCTTTTACTGATGAACTTATTTTCTAAGAACTTATTTCATATAAGTAGCCAGAATACTTAGGACATCTGTGGAAGATAGCAAAATAGTCTTTGGAGTTGTGTCATTGTAGATTCATCCACCAGGGATGGAGTCTATTTCTCTACATCGTGAATTTGGGTTGGTCAGGTGTCTTGAGTTAGCCAACATCAGCACATATGTCAGAGACTGGAAAAGCACTTGCACAGGGCACTGGCTTCATGAGGCCCGAGACCTCAGGGTGAAGGAGGCCAGGCCAGCCCACCAGAGCAGAGCTCACACGAGGAGGCCCTACCTTCTCAGCTCTGCTAGTTCTCCCAACTTCTTCACAGACTTATGAGGAAAAAAAAAAGATTGTTCTTTTAAACCATGAAATTTTGGCATAATTTGTTACCTGGAGAAAACTGATTGATAAGACCTTATTTATAATTCCCAACAAAAGGACATATAGTTGGTTTAGTGGAATATCATTCACTCATACCACAGAGCATGAGATTGACACTAAGAGTGAGGCTGTGGGTGCCATTCTACTGACAGGGAAGTCATTCTCCTTGTGCCCTGAAGGTAAAAAGGACACCTGTAGAACAGTGCATAGACTATGATTTTCTTTTGTGTTAAAAGCCAAACAAGCTGTGAGTATGTCTGGCAGGTTATGCTCTAATGTTAATGGTGGTTATTTCTGACAGTTGGGTTTTTTCACTTTAAAACTAATTTTTTTTATTATCTCTGTTGTCTCATCTATTTGTTTGAATTAAAAGAAATGAGTATGTTTTATACATAGAAGAGATAGTAAATCCAGTATGATTTCTGTAGGCAATGTTTTAATTAATTACCTACTGAAAGAGCCATTGTCTGCATTTATGTCCTGCTCCCTGGGAGAGTCTTCTTCCTCCCTCCTCACCTCTGCTTTGTGGAATTTCCTTTGCATCTCTGCCCTCCGGCTCCTCTTCTACATGTCTCCCCCTCTCCACCTCCCTTTCTGTGGCTGTTGGCCTCCATGAAACATTCATTCTTACCCCCTTTCTGTCTCTACTCGGGTTCCCAGGAAGGAGTTGTGTTTGTGAATGAGATTTGAGAGCACTTGGCTACAGACGGACTTTTGTCTTCTCAGTCGGCCAAGTAATGTGAGAAGGCCCGGGTGGCAGGAATGTTCCCGGTGGTGCTGACAGTGGGGCTAGGAGATGCAGTATTAGTGCGTGAGGGAAAGACACACACAGGACAACTGTGAGACAGGAGGATGCACACGGAGCGTCCTATTCCCCCCTTACCTGCTAAGTATTTTCATTATGACTTTCACTAAGGTGTTCTGTGTCTACTCTGGGGTGCTTTTTAAATTCTGACTGATCTTGAGGTACGGAGACAGCTCCTTTAACAGAGGGAAAAGCTGAGTACCGGAATGATCAAGTGATAGATCTCAGGGCAGAGGAAAATCTAGTTTTAAACTTCACCATTTGGTTACACCCAGAGGTAAGTACTTTAAGCTTTCACAAACAGAAACTCTGAAAGGAATAGTGTGACAATGCTGCTGCGTTTTTCCACAAGCAAAACTCTGATTTTGCTATTGAAAATGTAAAACACCAAGGAGTGAAAAAGTAGCAACTAGTGAATATAGTTGTGGAAAATAATAGTAGTGTCTGGCCCTACTTTCCCATGTATCTTCCTATCACTCAGCCATCTTCCCTGCATATGGACCGTGGGTACAAATATGCTACAGTGAGTCCTCAGAGAAGGCCAGTGCATTTCCCAGGCATTCTGGGGAAGCTCCTGAGCCTTTGCATCAGGTTTTCCAAACACTCCATCAAAATGCTAACTGGTGCAGTGTAATCACATAGTTTTGTGAGCTTCAGGATAGTTTTTGGATTTTTAATTGGTTCAGACCCATGTTTTCCCTAATGGTACAAGCGATTAGAGGCTTGGAACTATGAAATCTGCTTAGTGGAAGGTAATCCTGCCCTGGTAGCCATTCAGTGTGCCTGAGGAAAAAAAAAAGTATTGTTTAATATATTATCAATGTAAACGGCTGCACTGATGCTAAACTGCAGCATCTATTGACTGTGCCCAGGTGTTAATCCATAATCACAGTTGAAACACCTTTCTTGGGGTAACCAAAGATTTATCTATCTTAAGTTCTTTAATAACATGTAGCAGGTATGGAAAAAAATTCCTCAGAGTTACTACATATAATCAGACTAAGGCAGATTTACCTTAAATGCACTCTATAAAGTGTGTCCGCACCTCTCAAGTCTTTGTTAGAAATCTGTGTCTTATTGAGCCCCTCATTTTTCTGACTGCTTTTCTTTATAACTTAACACTTTTAACTGTAAGTATATTGAAGGAGAAAACAGTTATGAAGACCATACTAACACAGAGTGGTTCAGGCTAAGCACTGTCTTTTCTAATCACACAGAAATTGTCTCGTAGCTCTGACGTTCATACTGCTCCTACTCCCTTCCCATCCCCTCCGCAGGAGAGAAGTTAGGAGCCACTGCTGGGGAGGAAAGGTTGAGCCAGTTCATTAAATAAGTGCTCTCAAATATGACAGCACAAACTACTGGTTATCGCATTTGTATGATATATTATGTATCAAGAATTGTGTGTGTGCTCTAGATACAGCTCCTAGGGCCTGTTTTCCAGGTGATGTGATTGGAGTCTAACTGGAGACACAGGTGGGCAGGCACAGGCACATCACAGGGTAAGAAGTGAAGGCCAAGGAGAAAAGTGTGCATCACTGTGGTGGTGGATTGACTAATGGTCAACTTGTAACATCCAGCTGAACTGAGTCAACATGGTCTAGGTGTGGAGGATCCACCTGACGACTGTACCAATAGCTGTGAAAAAAGAACTGGAGGGAAAGATGGGGGCTGTTGATTTTCTAGGAAAAGCTTGCTGCAATGGTTTTCCTAATGCGAACTTGGATGTTCTCATTGGAGGAGGAGCTCTGATCTTCACCGTCACAGTCACTTCCTGGCTCCAGTGTGGATCCCTCAGCTTGGTGGCACAAATCCTTCAGACACCCCCCCCCACCCCCCCACCCCTGTGCAGGTTTTCTGGCTTCCGCCACTGGCCTTTGGGCCTTCCCAGTGCAGGTCCTTGATACAGACATGCATGAGACACTGCCGTGGGCTCTAGGCCACTGGCTGGACTCATGGAGGACGTTGCCTTGGACTCTAAGCCTTTAGCTGGACTTGTGCAGAACATTGCTGGGATCTAGGCCCCCAGCTGGATTCCTTGGGCCTCTAGTCTGCGTTTAATCTCTTGTACTCCTTTGCAATTCACTTTTTGGGTAATTATCATAAAATAATCCTATAAATTATGTGTCCTATATTTAATGTATCCCCTTTCCAAGACCCTGACTACAACAGTCACCATTTCCGGTCAGCATTGGGAGAAGGTCAAGGAGTCTTGGGAGAAGAACTGGTGATCATAGACACCGAAGTTTGCTTGCCAATCTCACTTCTACCAGGCCCCCTTCCTTCTTCTTCTGTAAGCTTCCTTCTCAGTAGATGAGTAATACTAGTGAGGCAGCACTTATAAGAAGCTTACCACTGGCCCTGGGACATAGTATGTGCTCATTAAATGCTATCATCACTATTGCATTGCTCACCATCCTAACTTTGTAGATGAGATTACTTGGAGGCCTGTGGGAGAGAAGTCTACCATCCTAGTACTCAGAGCAGGTGTTCTGATAAGAAATATGTATTCACTCCATTTTCATTTACATATAGTATCACATGGATTCACAAAAACGAGTAAAGTAAAATGCATTCCCAAACCTGCAGCTGTGTTGGGTTTTGTTTTTTGAATGAAGAGAAATTGTGTTAGGCCACATAGAAATACAGATATGTGACAAAACTCTCTCGTTAAAAATATTTTTATTTTAACATTTAAGAAGAGGGTGAAAACAAGCTGGGCTGCAGGTTGGACACAGCTCTGTGACATGGACAGACACAGAGGAAGGGAGACCCTGGTGAAACCAGGCCTCTTCTGAAATGTTCTAGACTCTGTGCCATGTCCCTCTGTGAAACAACAAACGAGTGACTGCTTTCCTTCTGTACTTCTGAAAACACCATTTTCCTGGCAGGGTTACTACTTTCTCTGTGGGTTTGGCTTGAGATGACCAAAGTGGGGACATCAGAGCAGGAGGTGGAGGAAAAAGGAGGATGGTGAGCAGAGAGAGACCCTCTGTTGGAGAGCCAGAGGCCCAGTGGGCCTGTGGAGTGGATCTGGCTGAGAGTAGAGAAGTAAAGAAAGGAAGGAAGGTTCCCCCGACCCTGTGTTTTTCATTTGCAGAACTTATGGCAAAATGCATAAATGAAAACCCAAATGGGTCTCAGTTGGACCAAACATTAGTGGAAGTTTTAATAAAACCCTTACTCCAAGACTCCAGAGGCACCTGGGAAGCACAAAGAATGGGAATGGGTGTTGTTGGAGCCGGATTTCTCGGTGATGCAAGGAAATAAAAAGGAGGACCACATGCCTCCTAAATTGTGTTGGAACTTTGAGAGCTAAACTGCAGCCTGTCAGAGACAAACCCACAAACACTGTCCTCCCAGGAAATCCTTATATTTGTGAAGCACTCTTGCAGTTTCTTCATCCGGGCCTCACGACAGATCCGTTCAGCAAGCAGGTGTAGGTTAGTGCCAGCCTCCTACAGGAGAGGGCCCTGCAGTTTAGAAATGCTGAATGATGTATGATATTGGCAAAGCTGGGAAGCTGTAGAACCAGGACTAGAATTTAGGTTCTTCTGATTCTAAATACAATTACTTTCTTCCTGTGGTCAGTCCTGCTGCCGTGTGTGTGAATTAACTTATGCATAACTGCTCAAAGAAAAGCAGTGTTGGCATAATGAGGAAACTGTGTTGGTTTATATATAATTTACCCAAAGCAAAGGGACCACGAATGATGAAAATAGAATCAAAATCTTCAAGAAGAGAGGAAACCCTTAGCAAGCCTCCTGCAGCACCATCAGGAGTCCTTATCGATTGTGTGTGTAAAGATTCAAAATAGGAACCAACCTCTGCCTCCCCACCCCAAGCCTGTAGGGCTTTCACTCCTGGCCGGGAGGCACTGACACCTGTGCCTGCCTCCATGGCAGCCTTGTGGACTCACATGTCCATGTCTAATTGCGTGGTTTTGTCTAGTGCTACCCTTGCTCTGATTTGTGCATTTCTATTATCTAAGATGATAGCCTCCAACAATGTTGGCTACCTACAGGACAGAAAGGTATCTCCCCAACACCAGCTAAGAACAAACTACTAAAACACAATAGCATGTGTTGAGTGAAGAAGCCAGACACAAGTAAATAGGTGTGATATATTTCATGTGTATGAATTTTTAGAAAGCCATTGTATATAGTGATAAAAATCCAAACAGTGATTGTGAACAGGCTGGGGACAGAAGGTGTACCTAGAGAGGACAACGGGGGCAATAAAAGATTCTCTATGTCTTATTAGGTGTGTGAATTAGGTGGATAGGTCTGTAAAACCACATCACTTCAGATTTGTTCAGGACACTGTATATAAATTAGACCCTGATTTAACTTTACTAAGATCATACAGATGATGGCAGGAGCTTTTTGTGGACTGCGGTTCTCCTGAGTGCATCGTAACAGGAGTACATTTGAAGGACCCCTAGCAGAAACTTCCAGTTTTAATCTTCATTTTCTTGAGGCAGAACTGTCTGTAGAACTTGGTGAGCTGAGGGTGCTTTTATCCCACCTTCTTCGGGTCCACATTGTGCCCAGTCACTGGTTCTGGGGAAGACCTCAGGCTGTGTATATCGTCAGCTTCCACAGTTAAAGCAACCATGACTGGTATTAGATAAGGATAGTCCTGGTTTTGATTCCAAGTTTCAGCACTCCCTCTGGGATAAACTGTTTCATTTGTCCTGAGCCTTGACTTCTGGTTTTGTAAAATGAAGGTAATCATTTTTACCTGAAGGTTATTGTGAGGAACGGTGCCAAGATTTCCCCCTTAGTCACTGTGAAGCTGCTCCCAATTTCCTTAGCTCTGGCAGCCAACCGCCTTCCCAGTCACACATTTGCACTGCACTTCTTCAAAGCTCCCTTCATTGATGTGATTTTGTATTTATGTATGTGATGAGTGCCGTCCCTGCTCTTCCTGCCTGCACTAGACAGAGAGCTCCTCCATGGCAAAGAACATGCACACTTCCGCTCAGCAGTGCTCGGTACACTATCTGGCGTCTGGTAAATAAGTAATGAATGTTTGCTGCAGGAATGAGGACTGCGTGATGAATGGAAATTTTTATTATAATCAATTCCTCTCTCACTTTGGCAAAACCATAAAACTATCCACCCTTTTCTCCCTCCTTTAATTCTAATTACACACATATACACACCCCAGGCTACCTTTGGGGGGGCCTTTTTACCCCTTTGTCATTTGATACCAAATTTTACACTTCCTACAATATACGCCTGTGGGGAAAGATTCGAGAAAGGGTGCGGAGGGGAGGGTGTTTGGCGCAAGGGGAGACCTGTCTGGTAATGACAGCCTCAGAGAGATAACCCCGGCCTTCAGGAGCCACAGCAGGAGGCTCTGACACAGTCACTAAGAAATCTGCTGGCCTGCAGGGGAAAGGCCTGTAGGGCACTCCAGACTATCTCCTGTCCCATCGCTCTCTGGGTGTCATGTTTATCTGTGTTATTCATGTGTTGATCTTGCACTAGCTTCCCTGAGTGGTTTCAGCAGCCTTATTTGTGAAACCACCCTATCTTTTGGCAAGGTTTTCCTTGTCAGATGGGTAACACGGCAGCGTACTGTTACTCTGCCTTCATTGCTGCTTTCATTTTGCATCTCTTTTCTCTGCTTTCTGCAAGTGTGATGGGGGAAGCCAACTAGGACTGTGGACTGGGAATGCTTATGGCACCGTGCAGCCTAGGAACTGTCATTGGCGTTAGTGTTCGGAAGTTCAAACACTTAGACAAAATGTGTTTACTTACTTCTCTAACTTTTTGCTTTTTAATATAGTCATATGACTTCTTGATGTATATGTCCCAGTAAACCCATTGTACGCTGACAATGCAATTAAGTTGAAAATGCTTTGAGTGTACCTTGCTCACCAAACATCACAGGTCAGCAGCGCCATCCTCCCTGGAGATCAGTCATTTGCCCTCTGGATCTCATGGCTGAGTTCAAGCCGGGCTCGCTCTCTGCCCAACATCGGGAGAGACGATCCCACTAGATATCACACTGTTGGCACAGGGGAAAAAAAATCAAAATTCAAACCTGTGGTATAGCTGCTTCTACATGAGCATTGGTTTGGTATCACTGTAAAGTTGAAAAATCATAAAAGTCAAGCCATCTTAGCTGAAGACCATCTGTAATTGTAGATTCACAGAAATTGCAAAAAAAGGAGAAAGAGGAGGAAGAGGAGGAGGAGAAGGAGAGGAGCTACAGGGAGGTGCTATGCACCTTTCCCCTCACTTTGTTGTTTTATTTACAGATATAGGGTATGAGAATTCTAAAATATTTCAAAGAGCACAAAAGCCTACAAAGTGCCTGTTCCTCTATATTTATAATTAGGCCAATATCCTAGTATTTTTTCTGGGGCTAAGTAAATATATGGATCTAGTTAGCTCATTTATCAAATAGGATGCCATCTTACCCACTCAGCTTTCTTTTACCCAGAATCATAGTAAAAACTTCCTGTGCCAGTTGCCATAGCTGCCACATTTCTTCACACACACACACACACCACCAACAAAAACTCTTTCAAACGTGTATTTTCAGAAAGCATGGCACTTTTGGGAACTTGGTAGGGAAAAGTTAGTATAGTTAATTGTGAGCACTCTGATTCCAGACCCAGACTGCGCTCCTGATTTTAACCGAATTATCCTTATTTGTGAACAAATATCTGCCTCCAAGAGGAGGGGAATAATATCACCCATATGTCTCCAACTTTGATAATCAGTTGTTTGCATTCTTTTAAGTGCTTCTTCTTGTCTGAGAAGGTAAAAAGTCTGCTATTTGTCTCCAAAATGGCCTTTTGTCCAAGGCCTTCCTTTGGGACCCATTAGGCCCAGGGCGCTCTGTGGGAAGGAGTGGGAAGGGCCACCAGAACCTGGTGTCCAACCCTCAGGGAGGCACCACCTGTCCTGGGATGGGCTTTGCCCAGACTTCCTTCCGAAGGAGAGGCTAAGGTTACTGCCCCTTCGGTGGAGAGGAGCACAGTGGGCTGTGACTGCCTGTTTGGAGAAGTTGACTGAGGGGCAGGAAACCACCATGACCTTCCTGTTAGATCCACCTCTTCTCTACCAAGCTCGGAGCCCTCACTGGAGGGGACAGCAGTGTGTGAGCAGCTCCAGGGATGAGGGAACAAGCTCATAAAACGGCCACAGGTTTCTTGGAGTCCTCAGAGAAAATGGAAAGCTGGGCATAAGAATGAATTTGGCAATAAATACCCATCTGTGAAACCATCACCACCACTGAGGCCTAGGCATGTCTACACATGATCTAATTTAATTCTCACAGCAGTCCCTAAGGGACCCTAATCTCAGCGCACCCCCTCTTTGGTATTGTGGATTGAACCCAGGATCTTTGCACTAAGCTTCATCCCCAACCCTTTTTCACTTTTTATTTTGAGATAAGGTAGCTAAATTGTGCAGGCTGGATTCTAATTTGCCATTCTCCTGCCTCAGCCTCCCAGAGTGCTGGGATTACAGATGTTTACCACTGTCCAGCTTGGATCCCCTTTAATAGGCAAAGAAACCAAGGTTCATGAAGTTGAAATAATTTGTTCAAACTCTCGGATCTGGCCAGCAGCTGAGCAGAACCCAGGACTAACTCTCCAAATGGGAACTCCCTTAGTATATGAGTGAGCAAGGGGATCAGGTGCTCTGCATAAAATCAGATTCAAATTGGCATCAGGACGAAGAAACCGAAGGATAAAATCAACAATAATAAAATACTTCAGATGAATCTCCAAATAGCATTTAAACTTGCAGGCGCCAGGGGTCAAGACCCCTCCGCAGTGGTGACTGCCCCCAAACTGCACCGGCCGAGCAGGAGAAGCCCGGGGCTCTGGGAGGGTGACAGCCCCAGAGCTGTCCGCAGAGCAGTGGGGACACCCGCAAGCGCTTCAGTCCCTCACCCTCAGGCACTGCGCGCTTTTCTTCTCCATGTGTGTCCCGCACTCTTCCTGTCTCTCAGGTTAGCTTGCGTACTCACTCTGTTCCGGGAGAAGGGAGGGGGCCGTTTTTACCTTTCCCTTCTCTGCCTGCTCTCCTATGCTCCCTTAATTATTTTAAGTGATGGGGAGTGAACCGTGGGCACTGAGATTAAGCACCGTGCCAGACGTCGTCGTGGAGCCCAGGCCCTCTGCTCCTCCTTGGGTGCCCACAACCACACAGGCTGGGGCCTGCTGCTCACAGCCGAGGCCAAGAAGCGCCGGAACCCGTGGGGGCGCATGGGAGTCTCGCTGCCTGCCGACTTAGCATCCTCAGGTGCAGCTCCAGGCTGATCCCCACTTTATTTGCCAGTGATGACAGAAATGAAAGCACTCCAGGGCATGACTGAGCAACAACTGGTGATCCCTTTGGACAAAGGATCCGAATTCCCGAAGACTTCATTCCACTGAGTGAGGCTGCTACAGGCAGCATAGTTAAGAGGGTCAAAGCGGGGGACCCCGGGATGGGCACAGGGGACCGAGGCAAGGGCAGCCGCTATGGAGAAAGGAACTGGGGAGCAGAGCTGAGATTGGGGCCCTTTTGAGATTGAACCAAAGCCAGTTATAACCACCGCCTGAAGCTCAGGGAAGTCCTCCCTTGTCCTTCACTCTGTCGGTGTGTAACTCTGGTTTTTAGCACCCAGTTAACCTGTAGACCTGTGTCGTCTCACCCAGAGCCGTCGGTCATCCCGCTTCCACTGTGAGCCTGCTGTTGTGGAACACGCCGCCTGGTGAGGTCCCTCCCAGGACTTCCGGTGGACAGTGGTCAGCCCTAGCCATGCCTGTAGTGAATGCCAGCCCCAGTGCTGTTTCGTCCCCTTCAGCTCAGCCGATGACCCCATACCAGGGACGCACACAGATTTGCCATTTCTATCCCGCCTCTTCGTTCCCCGAGTTCGTATCTGTGCATAACTGTTGCAGGCCTCTCGAGTTGGCTGCTCCTTCCCTTTGCTTGCTATCTTTTACCAGCTCCCTGTGTGGTCAGCTCATCAGAGGAGAGGCCCCGGTGGGAGAGTGACATGGAGCCTCCCTGCACACACGCGCAGCTTGCCAAGACCAGAGGAGTCGGCAGTCTGCGGTGCTGGTGGGTGCAGTGCTCTCAGCCGGTGCCCACGTTGGCCTCTGCTCTGAAAGAGCCCTGTGGGGGAGGCGCAGTACAGTAGCGCAGGGCAGGGCAGGGAATGGGAGGGCACGGCAGGGAACGGGAGGGAACGGCAGGGCAGGGCAGGGCAGGGCACCGCACAGAGCAAGGTGGGTGGGAGCCCTCTCCATACTAAGCATAAGGGTAGAGAGGGCTGCGAGGGACTGATTACCAGGGATACAGAGGACAGGAAGAGGCCAAGCCGGCCTCTGCCCGGCCTGACAGCTACCGCAAAACAGAGCCCTGGAAACTCTGCCGAGCGCGGCCGGGCAGTCCCAGGAGGTCCCGTGTGGGCGCCTCTCTTCCCTGGCCCGGGCCGCACAGCTGACCCTGCCCATTAGGCCTGAGGCAAATGTAGACACGGACTGTAGTGCTCTGACCTCTGACCCCAGCGGTCACTGTGCGTCCGGCACACAGTAGGCGTTTGGCGTGGCTGCTGTACTCTCATAAATTAATACAGAGAATTGAATGGGCTTCTTATCCAAACATTGCTCAAAAGACAAAAAAACCAAAACCAAAAACAAACAAGACTTGAAGAATGGGGTAGGGGAGAGCCAGAGACAAAAAGAAAGCAGTGGGATCACAGGGTACTTCAAAGGCAGAGGCCTGGGTGGGGCATTCCAGTCCCCGACAGCCCCTCCCTCGTGAGAATTAGGAAAAAAAACCCCAGAGGAGGGAGCCGCAGAAAGCTCTGGCCCTAGAGGATAAGCTGGTCCTGAAAGGCAGGTTCTTTTGTTGCCAGCCCAGGGTCACGCCACCTTAAGCTCCTGTCCTGTCTGACACTGTGGCTGACATGTCTCCCCAGGTGAATATAAAAATACCCGGAGGACCGTGCTTCGGCTGCAGTTGCTTTGATGCTTGAAGTTTCCAGGCTGAAACAAGTAGCCTTCCCAGCTTCACCCAAACAGCATGCAGAGGAAAGAAAACGCGGGTAATACAGCGATTTTTTTCCCCCTTCACTTTAACTGATTCAAATGAGTTTGGTCTTTAAAACCATATATGCAACAAATGTAAATCCTAACCCTAAAAGTCAAGCAGGGAATACTGGCAGAGCACACAAAAGGCAGAATGACAAAATGCCAATACAAAGGGGTTGCCTGGGATTGGGGGTGTGTCACAGGGCCCCCAAATTTAATGCACCTTCCTATGCACCTTACCTCTTTATATTATTGTAGTGGCATGATCCTTTTGAGGTTCTCCCTGCAGTATTCAGTTTTACTCTTGGGAGGGGGGCTAGAGGGGGAACAGGTGGTTTTGTTTGTAAATGCTGGTCCCTGCTTTCTGTTGCACTTGTTGGGAGAACTAGCAAGTTGGAGATGATGAAGAAATGGCCTGGCTAAGAGCAAGACAGAGAGGGACAAAGCGAGGGGCAGGCCTAGAGTGAGACTATGTGCAGCCTCGGCCAGGCCCTTTCTTATTTTTATCAGGTCTTCCCGGCATGAGGGAAAGGCTGTTTCTTGACCACCTTCAGAAGGAAGTGCACAGCACCAGGCCAGTTGCCTTGGGACCCAGAAACTGTTCTCAGGGCTGTTTTATCCTTGCAGACCGCAGGCTCTTCTTGAACAGTGGTTTCAAAGAGTTAAACTGCTTCCATATGTCCAGCCTGAGAATGGAGTTTGTAGCCTTTGGCAACCTCAGCTGAATCCAGCTGCAGCTGCTACCTGTGTGTTCCACTGTGTGTGTGTGTGTGTGTGTGTGTGTGTGTATGTGTGTGTGTTCTCTCTCACACACATCCGTGCATGCAGTGACATCTGAACCGTGTTCTGACTGTGTCAATGAAACTGTTATGTCTTTGTTGGGGAGATATTAATTCTGAGCAATTACAGCTCTCTCTCCCCTCACTCCCTCCCACCCTGCCCCTCCCTTCATCTGCTCAGCAAGGACCATGGACCATGTCAAACAATATACAACAGAGAAGAATGCAAATAAACTTGAGTCTGCATCGCCCAGTGAAGCAGTTAGCCGCCCACTTGCAAGATACTTAACTCTTGTACACATGATACACAAAGAACGCTAGCTACTTTCGCCAATCCCTTTAGACCAAAAGAAAAAAAAAGGCAAAAGAACTGATCCTTGTCTTTCTATCTGTGAGGTTGCAGTTCCTCCTGCTAATAAAGGAGCTTTTTCCCATGATGCAGTGTGATAAGGACTGGCCTACATGTAGTCCAGCAAGCCACCGCTGATGTTTTCTTGATTAGGTGTCTTATCTTCCCTTGAGCTGCATCTGATGAAGGTTGCTGACAGCATAATGGCTGGGAAAACGTCGGACAGCTCCATAAAATGGCAGCTATGCTATGACATGTCAGCCAGGACCTGGTGGATGGTAAGTGCGGCATGATAACCTTTATTTTCCATCCACCCTCAACCCCCCCCCCCCACTTCTTTCTTTTGAGCTCCTCCTTTATTGTTCCACACACATGTTGGAAAGTTTGCTGCCTTCAGAAAGTTCAAACTGGAGTTGTGGGAGCCTGGGGTATCTTCGGACACCAGTGTGCAAGATAGGATTTCCTTGCTATTGTGGCCAGGGGCATAGGCCTTCTTTTTCAAAGACAGCATGAGTTTTTGTTCACTTTTTAAAAAAAGAAAAAAAATGCAAATGGTACAGTTGGTCCCAGGCTGGCTGCTGTGAAATCTGTGGAGGTGGGGCAGTCAGTAGGGGACTGGAGCCTTCTTGGCTAATTGTTCTTGCATTGGTCTTAAAACAGAGTAATGTACTTATTTCTTCGGCTTCTCTGAATAATGATTTAGATAGTGCATTGTATCATGTGTGTGCGGCTCCCTCATCAGTATGCGACTGTCCCCCACGCTTTGCCTTAATTTGGAACCCACCTCCCTTTCAATGAATACTGTAACTGGAGCAACCACTGATTACTATGCCACTCAGCGTAATTAAATTTAGTTAATGAGGATATGCATATTCAGTTCATTATTTTTCTTTGCTCAGGCAAATGTGTGTGGGTTTGTTGTTGCTGTTTTCCCCCCTCATATTTGTCCAGCTGCAAATGTGAGGAAGAGAGAAAAAATATAAAACTTCAGGACATTGACAAGTCCTAGGATTCAACTTTAAAAGCAATGTTGGGAAGAAAGAAGTTGAAACTTTTAGAAATGAGAGTGCTGGGATTAGAGGTGGTATTTTGGGCAAAGAAAACCTTTCAGATCAAAAAGAGTACTATGTGATAAATGTCAATATACTGATTTCTGCTGTGGACAATGGTCTCTTGTATGCAGTAGTCTGCCAGGGATGGGGACCCCTCTCACTGGCCAGCATTACCATGACTATGGGGTTCATCATTGGGCTAATTTATCTGAGCATTTATTCTCTTCCTTCTGTTATTTTCATGTTTTTTTGCCACTACCGTTTATGTCTTGGTTGCTTTGGATTTTTTGTTTTGATGATTATTATGCTTACTGCAAAGGCTGTTTTCCCCCCACAGTTAGTACAGCAGGAGACAGTGGCACTTTCCTCGAGGTAGGGAGGGTACTGTCCTCGCTGTGGTCGGTCAGCCCATCCATGGTGCCAGACAGGAGAGATGAGTGCCTTCTACTTAGTTCTGGCTTCTGGCACTGCTGGGCAAGAGGGTTTCCTAGTACAGTGTTTGAATTTCCTGAAGAGTGGATATTACCCTGTTGCTTCTAGTCTCCCCAGGGCTCCATGGGCAGAAGCTCCCGCAGGCAGCTGCCCTGCTCCCATTATGTGAGAGGTGTGTGGGCCGAAAACTTCGCTGCTGCTGCTACTTGTTGCTGTTTTGAATACTGTGTTTCAGAAGGCTAGTTCCTCAAGGATCTCTCTCTCTCTCTCTCCCCCCCCCCCCTTTTATTCCCATTGGAGTACGTTTTACAAGTGACAGATTTTTATTTGTGGTCGTATCTCTCATTAGACATCAGAACTGTACATGTACATGGTGCAGTGGACTCAAAATAACTGGCAGTTCTTTGGGGAAAGTTGTTGTAAAATGTTTGTGTAAAAGATTTGCTTTGTGTGATTATACCAAGGCTTGGAAGTGATCTCTTAATAAGTCACCCTGAAATAGGCTCTTGAAACTATTATTTTGGGAGGCTCTAAGAAGTCAATAATTTCACTAAATTTTTTTTTCTGTTGGGAAAAAACATCAAAAGGTTTGCTCTAAGAAATTTTACTTGAAAACTGAGGTCAATATGAGTGTGGAAAACTAATCATTGTAAATATTTTGTCATTAAATTTCATCATTCTACTTTTGTAGAGATAGAGTGCAGCTTCCCTAGAGAAAAGTGTTGTGAATACTATCTATGAAGATTTGTGTAAGCTGATTATTCCCATTTAAAAATTTATGTTATTTCATTGCTGAGATGCTGCAGAATATGTACAGGGTCAGTTTCAGAAGTAAAAATACTAAGTTAAAAATGTTTGCATAAATTATTTTCATATTTAATCTTTCTTAAGTTACATGAATAGTGTGCAAGTTTGTTATTGACAATTTTGTTTTAATAAAGTTTGTTAATCTGGGACAAAAGTGTTTAAGAGGTTATTCTTTAATGCTTCATTGAACACTTAGAATGACAGATGCTTTGTGGAAAAGCTAATTAATCAAACTAAATTATTGCTTATCTTTAGTAATATATTAGAAGAGAGAGGAAAACGTATGGGTTACTTTAATGTGGTTCCCCAGATTTTGATGTCAGGAATATTTTTAAAGATGTTTTAAGGTTATTACAAACTAGTTTATTATGATTCTTCTCTCATTGGGATACTGATTCTTTCATTTCTACAATACTCCAGGTTTGTGTGTGTGTGTGTGTGTGTGTGTGTGAAAGGATATTGTATCCTTATTTGGCTTAATCAAATGAAATGTTAGTAACCAAACCCTGAATTCCAAAGCTGCAGTGTTAAAGTATCCCGGCAATTGCTTCCTGACTTATTGTCTGTTTCAGTTAGATTCTCTTATTGTGTGACAATGATCATAAATTCTACTTGACAGGGAAAAAGCCCAAGCAAGATGTAGTTGTTCAATTCTACATCTGTTTTCCTTCCTAGATGGGCATGTTTTAGTAAAATAGAGGGAGGAAAAATGTTTTATTGAGACAGCTAAAAATAAACAAGCACAAGAAGAGTAAACTCGTGTGTGTGTGTTGTGTGTTAAATACCATCTATGTACATGGTTTTTCAAATGATGCTTTCTTATATGTTTTACTTCCTTAGATGATTTTGTATGTGACTTCCTTCAAGAAGAAAAATCATATAAGCAGCTTCAGTTACAGTTGGTTAGCTATATTTAGAATTCTGTTGATGGATGACCTTTCACATTATTTAAAAATACCACTTGAAGTGTATTAAAGATGTGTCTCATAAATAGCACATTTAATTAATGGTTATTAAGGATGCTATATATTTCCTTTGAAACCACTGGTGAATAAAATTAATAAAAAAAATTTTGGGGTTTTCCATTTTTATTTTGTACTGTTTACTTAGGGGTCTCCACAAGATTTATTAAGACTTCTTTGTTAGCTATTTAGAACTTCAGTGTAGTGGATAGGCACTAGACTTTTTTTCCTCTAAATTTCATAAGTCTAATCCTTTGATCTCATCAGAACCAGGCCAGAACATTTGTAAGTTTACCTTAATCATGAAGGGTAATTATTCAAATATTAATCCATAAAATTAATTTGAAAAACAAATTTCTAGACTATTCAACTTGAAGTTCTTTGAATATTAAAGTAAATTAACATGCAAATAAAAATAATTTTATACTATCAAAGGCACAACCGTTATTCTTTGTTGAATACCAATACTTAATTATAATAGAGTTTTTTGGAAGTAAATAATTTTTACTTTTTTCAGAAGTTGAAGCAAGTGCCTTTACATACTTTTTTTATTTGGCTTAAGACAATGTTAATAAAATAATAAATGCATCACTTGTTTGACTTTTAATAACAAATTTTATTCTGAATGCTAATTTTAATTACATAACTTGACAACAAATATCAATATATGTATGAGCACATTGCAGGGACTGTTGTCACAGCAAATATTTACCTAGTCTTTGGAAAAAAATAGTGTTTTAGAAATTGAGGTGAGCTTAGATTTATAATTTATTTTTGTTTTATCTGACAATCTTAAAGTTAATATATCTCCTTAGAAATTTATTTTATTTTACCATAATCAAAAATTTCTAAACAGTCTGGTAAATATGTTAAAATATATATATGAAAAATCTCCTAGTTAGCCTAGTGACTAGACTAATAATGCAATGACTAATAACCTAAGTTTAGACTCCTAATCTGTTAGCCAGTATTATTTAATTTCAAATTTTATTTCCAGGGACATAATTAAAGTGAATAGACACCATACAAATAATCATATCAAGTTGTTGCCAGAAGATGCCGTATCAACCATTGAGTCCGGTTGTAGTATTAGAAACTATAAAGGTATGCTTCATTCAACAAATATGTGTTAGGCCCATGTTGCACATGAGGCTCTATTCCAGGCGCATGGGGGATCAAGCCTATGTCTTCACTTTGGACTCAAACCCGTGATGCAGTGTTACAGGAGGGGACGCCATCTTATTAATGAATCTCCCTTGTCGTTTCTGTTTTCCTATTATGTTGGTAAATATGTAGATACTACTCTTGAAGGTTTGTCCCTGATTGTCAAAGGTAGCATGCACATCTTTCTGATATGCTTTCTTAGACTCACAGGTGAAAGGTAGCATTATAATTACCTCCGAGCCATCTCCTGTACAATTAATGACATGAGTAAAGGATCATCGTTGAACTATTCCAAATAGCAGATCCTGAGTAAAACAACATCTACCATTGTAATGACAGTGATTATGACTCTCCACGGAAAAATGATTTCAATATGTGTAAATAATGTCACTGCTGTTTAAATTTATCACATTTTGTCACAGATTGCACCCTTTTTCCTTATGTCTTCTGTGCCTATATTCTTTAGTGATGTATTCTAGTTTGTAGTACATTTTAAATATGTAGCAGCATATTTAAATCAAGGTGAACTGTATGAAAGATGTGGTAAAACACATGAATATTCTTTTAAGACGCTTTCTTACTTGGAAATAAGTTTTAGTTCTTTTTCCATGATTTTTTTCACTTAAGTGCTTACATAACAAATGCAACATATAAACTTTGGGTAAGAAAAACTGTACCTAGATCCTACCTTAATAAACAGTGATTAGGTGGTTATTAATTTAATCAGAGAGTAAGGAAACACAAGCGCCTGCCTATCCTCTTTTCTAGCTCTGTTTTGGAAGCAAAGGGTCATGTTCTCAAGCAGCATTATCTCTTCCATCTCTGGGAAAGCTGGTGTTGATTTTCCAGTTTAGAGACCAGTCAACAAAGACAGATATCTGATGCCCACAGCGTCACTGAAACTATAGCACATTTCTGTAACATGGCTGAACTGTGTCAATCACTACCTTGAGGAATTTTTTAATTCTCCTAGATTGTTATTTTGTGACATTTTCTAAGGTAGGATTTGTAACATGTAGTCCCACAATGGGCCGAGACAGTGTACTCAGTTATAGAAAATTATACCAGGGCAAGAAAAGGGAATTGCATCCCCTGTTGCATTTCAAGGTGCAAATAGTTGGGATACAGAGAATCAGTGCAGAATTCTTCTTACAAGAAGTCCTGCTAAGGATCTATGTAGTTATACTATATATTTCACTAACCTAAAGAATTTTAAATGCTTAGCAAAGAGTCAGGAGAATTGAAAGTGCTCCATGAGTGTTAGGAAAGATCATCATTATTTCAGCTTATACTAGGCATGCCAAGCAAGGGGGCAGATTTAGCATATCATGTAATGGACAGTTTTAATAACTGTTTCTGTTTCTCACTGTTCTAAAATACATCTTAACCCATCACTTCCTTAGAAATGACTTTATGCAGAGAGCATTTTTTTTTAACTTCTCAAGTGCTGGGCTCCTGTTCAAGCCTATAACATAATGGATATGTTGATGAGAACAGGCTGGATCCTGGGAAATGTAGATTCGGTGACCTCTGGCAAGTGAACGTGCTCCTCTCCCGGCTGGTAGAGCCAGCTGTAAAGTGCAGATAATCACACTCATTACTTGTCGCTCCAACCTGTCGTGAGGATGAATGAGATCGAGTCGGAGGCACCTGGTGACTGTGGCAGAGACACCGGGTTCACGACACGCACCCCTGGGGGTGAATACGGCTCACAGAGGCTCGGGTCTGCACACTTAGTAGGTGCTCAAAAAAATCCACAGGGTGGGTTAATTGAATGGAGCTGTAACACCATGGGGCTTTCATAGCTACACTGATTTCTTTTGAATTCACATAAACATTTTTCTAGGAACTGCATACATTAAATGGACCATAAAAACTTAGTGTTTTCCATTTCAAATTGAAGCAGATTTCTTAAAAGGAAACCCTCCTGAAGTCTTTTTTAGGCTTAACAAGATCCAGTGGCTAATATTACACATTAGCTTAATTTTAAACTCTAACTACTATAATTTTTAAAGGTAAAAGGAACCAATGATTTCTGAGGGGCTCTTATTTGCCAGGTGTTTGCCAGGTACTTGGGGAGGCAATTTATATAAATCATCTCATTCAGTCTTCAGCACAGCACAATAAAATTGGCATTACCAGCCCCACTTCACAGATGAGGCCACTGAACTTGGAGGTTAAGCAACTTGCCAAAGAGCCCTGCATTATTAGCAAGGCAGGAAGGGAGGGAGGACAGCAAAACCACAAGGTCCAGGATTTGTTCCTTTCCCAGAACCAGCGATCGATGATTCCATCCATATGACCTGGGTTGTTCCTAATTATTTGGAACTACAATAAGGTGTTTGCCGTTGCCTGCTCTGCACCTGCCTACCCTCTAGCTTCATTTCTTGCCTTTTTCGGAGGCTCTGCTCTGTCCCCATGTTAAATGGGCCAGGACTCGAGCTCCAGAGCTGAGTCTGAGAATTACAGAGGTCTGGAATTGAAGTGCCTGACTTCTTTGGAAATGTGATTCCATTCATCTTTCCTCAAGACAATTAGACTTGCTATAGTCATGAGCCATCTGGGGGAAACTTTTTGGAAAGCAGTTGGTGAGCAAAGCATTTTCATTTTTGGGTTTTGATGATATTTGTTTACTTCATGGAGCTCTTATGAGGCTCCAATGAGATAACACACAGTAAATAACTTGAAAACTGTATAATACATAACAAATCTAAGGTATAAATATTATTACCTGATAGTGTTAAATACTGGGGGAAGGTTGTTGGTAAAGAACTTTTCAGAATTTTGCAAGTGTTCTGGAGTGTGACATAATGGCAAATTTCAGTCAGGTAAAAGAAAATGCCATCCGAAACATTTTACGATGTTCTTTTCCAACTCTGCTGAATTCAATAGGTTAATTGTTTGGGTAAAATTGTGCTACTACTTCATTAACATCTCATGCAATAATAATACCTACCACTTTCTTTGTACATTTAATGGGAAAGCATGACATGAGGAAATTTTCCAAAATATTGTCTTGCAGTTGGCTCTGAAATTCTTTCACTGTGATATGCTTGCTCTTTTTGCTTGTACCACAAAAGACCCATAATCATTCTTCAATGAAGTTACTATCCTAACTTAGCGTGCATTGTGATGGGAAAGATATAGCTGATCGCATAATTGCCCATTATATTGTAAATAGATTTCTTATTGGTCTTTATTTTTCACTCTTAGAGGTAACAGTGAATCACCAGCAACTGTTCAAGATTAAACTCTCCAGGCTGGGGATTTAGCTCAGTGGCACCGCAGCTGCCTTTCAAGTGCAAGGTCCTGAGTTTGATCCCTGGTACCAAAAAAAAAAAATTAAACTCTCCAACACAACTTCATATGCAGGCTATATGTATTCATGTTTAATATGAATGAATCTCTTCTATTACACAGCATTTGTTATGTGTAGATTTAAAATTTATCTTACCTAGTTGCTCAGTTCTACACCTAAATTAGAAGCCCTATGAGGAGAGGGACCAGGTCTTATTTACCAACACTAAGCAGAATTTTGTACGAAAAGGGCCCCTGACGAATAATCAGTAAGTCTGCTGCCATCAGTTTCACTAGTGGGACCTCAGTAAGCTAGCCTCCAGCTCCCAGCCTGTGTCCCAAGGTTACCCAGCAGTCTTTCTCACAATGAGACTTGAAGTGTGTTAGAAGCATGTTGGAATTAGAAATTAACAGCAAAGGTTTAAATTGGAAGGTCAGAGTGAGAAGGAGGCCCAGAAGCCAAGGCAGCACATGTATGCATCCTTCAGGCAGAGGGGCTAATAGTGTGATGACTGAATGGTAACACGGCAAAGCACCCTGGGAGCAGCCCTTACCTCCACTTCCTCCGTTCTGCCTTTCTCACAGTGACTAAAACCTCTCAGCATTCCAGTAAGTCAGAGAACTTGGAAAAGGGTAATATATTGCGGGGATTAATGATTAGACAAGGTGACATTAGAATAAGTGAGCTTTTTGTTTAGTTAGTGTCTTATTTTTGATGAAATAAGTTTCCTTTGAGAGGATCGAATATTTCTCCGCTCTAGAGTTTCAGTTGTTTCCACATTCGCTGCCTTGATTGCCGTGCTGGAAAGGCCCTGCCCCGGACTGGCACCCTAACCTTCTGTGTCTTGGTGAAGACTCAGGGGAACAGCCCGGAACGACAGAAATCTGAAATGAAACCGAAAGCGTGTGGAGGGCTGTGGGGCTTTGGGAAGGTAGGAGAGAAAGTACCCAAGCACTTGTAATAAGCGGTGGCTTCTAAATGATGGTGAAAAAGCGATTTTTTTAAAGTGAAAAAATAAGCTCCTTGGACCTTGAGCCCTGTAAAATGGCTGTGAGTGACACTCAGAGAGCTGCTCCCAGCACAGCACCAAGGGTGTTCAGGTGTTCGAAACCCTACAGCTCAGTATTTATGCTCAGGGACCAGCTACCCGCACTCTTAGGGGCTCATGAAGGAAATGTGGGAGAGTATTCTAGAATATTTTACCCCTCCTAGCCAGACACTGCCCCTCCACACAAGCACCAGGTGCACAGCTAGCCCAGCCTCTCGTGTACTTAACACTCCCATGCTTGATTCCAGATGTTTCTGTGTGATGTGACGCTGAAGAGGCATGAGGGACACTGGCTGTGGACCACTGCTTTTGCACCCCTCGCCCCCTCGCCAGTACAACCAGGAGCATAGCTCCCCTTCTAGAACAGAGCTTCCAGCATTTAGGAGCTGGGAAAGAGCTGTGACTACAAGAAAAGTAGCCTCCATTTTGCTTTCCAAGGGTCTTTAGCGGTTCTTACCAAGCTTCAGGGTTCCACGCTGGTACTGACAAGTAATCTAGGGGAAGTTATGAAGAAGTTAAACGTGTGTTTCTCCATTCTGGACTTCAGGCAGGTTAAAGTGGGAGAATATGAGACTAAAAATAGCATACATGCTATAGCATGCAATGCCAAGGACTGTAACTATTGTGACTTTCCAGAGTCACAGATAGTTTTCTGTTACTGATAGATCCAAATAGTCCCACAGGATCTTCTTTCACTTTCTCTGTAAAATTTCCTCTGCTTTGCTCTTAGGTGGAATTAACAAATGTTCTGTGATACAATAATGCCCTGGACTTTGGAAGAGATGGTAATGCTTTTTTATCCATAAATAGAAGGAATAACACAAATTGCCATTTTCTTTTTCCAGTAAGATATTTTTTATCTTATGTGGAGCTGTTCACTTGATTGGCACCAAAGATGTTTGTAAATGGTACCCCACATAATACAAACTGTATGTTTATGTAGCATGAATGTTCAATCAATTAGTTTACACAGACAAATGCTGGAATATTAATGACACGTTAGTTTTTAATGGAAAAAAAGCCAACAGAGCTAATTTGATCCATTGATCCTTGGGACCTTCGCACAGATGTGAACCTTTGACTTCATCACAAGTGATTTGGCTGACAAATGGAAGCTTGTAATTATTGTTGTGTCATCATAAATTAATTAAGAAATCAGTCAATCTTCTTGGAATGGGCAGAATAGCCATCTTTGTTTGTTTGTGTTATTTCCCTTCCTCTTGCTGTCCTCCCACGTGCTTCTCTTATTAGACACTTGAAAAACATTTGCTTGTGCTAGACTGGCTAGATTGGGAATTCCAAGCAATAGCATGGGTGTAAAGAGATGTTGCTGATATATTGATCGATATCTTCTAAACTCTTGGCCATAAGGCTATTAGAGTAAAAGGAATACTTATTGAGCATTCAGAAACATGGCTTTCTGTTCTTCCCAGGCAAGGAATACTGTATTGTAATAGCATCCCAGTCTCTTGGCAAACAGGCATCCTATAGGGATGGAATGACTTCTGTGGTACCAGTTCCCAACATTGTCCAAAATGATGCTGCTTTGATTATGTTCTCATCCCCAACCTACATTTCAGAAGACTGTTACCTAAACAAAGTGCACTTACTTAACTGTGAGATGAGTTTTTCTGATACCACCATATGAGTATATACCTATGTGCCAGGTTCTCTGCTAGGTACTTTGTATATATTATTGAAGTCTTGCAACAAAACTAAAAAGTATATGGAATCCTATTGTATAGCAGCAGACACTGGCACTCATAGGGTTTAAATAGTCCAAGTTTACCCAGCTGATAATGGACACCCCTGAGATTAAAAGCCCCCATGATCAATGGAAGACAGAGATCTTCTGAACAGCACACTACCACATAGTACCACATGGGGTTCATATACTTCTAGCTAAAAGCAGAGGAACTTGGCATGTTAGTAAGATGGTAAAGCTTTTTTCTTGATGAACCTACCATTTCTGAGAGGCTTTGTGAAATATATAGAAAGAGTTCCTGAGTATCTTTCTTGAATCTACTTTTAAGGAATTTGAAAAGGTGGGAGACCTCTGAATTCTCCTTCATCCTGCTCTTGTCCCTGTCAACTCGGAAGGCTCATCTGCCTCTTTGTTAACAAGGTGCCATCGCTGGTCTTGTTTTGGTTCATTTTCTTGTCTTAAATCAGTGGAGGCAGTGGAGACAGCACCCTGAGAATCCACAGAAACAGATGGATGTTCCAAAACTGGTCTGTACACATAAGCAATCCGCTGGACCTCTGAGTCCTGCCTACTTTCTTGACTCAGTGTAAGAAGTAAATGAAATGTGGTGGTTTCTAAGTTTTTGAGCCTTCCATTCATCTTTGCCTGGCACACACATATACATATACGGGACTAAAAATATTCATAAACAATCTTTATTCTTAGTACTTGAAATGCTCTTTTAATAGGTTTTCACTTTCTTTTTTGAAAATGAAGGTGCTAATTCACTAAATTGATATCTTGACTCACTCATGAGTTGTGATACAATGTTTGAGAAATACTAGGTGAATGTGAAAGTTCTCTTTAAGAGTGAAATTCAGTATTTACCTAAAGACGCTTCAGATTCTTGCCAGAAGTCTCTAATGATGGGAGCCCCACCTTTTAAAGGCCTTTCACATTCAGTAAAAGAGAGTGATTATTTTGAGGACCATGGCCTCGGTCTGTGGCGCCCCTGTAGAACATTCCACTGGGATGCTTTGCTAGGTACAGAAGAGCCGTCAGCTCCAGAAGGTCAGACAGGAAGCAGAATTGCTGCTGGACTCAGTCCCTGTTCAGAATCCTTGTCCAGTTCTTATCTTCCTTGGGAAAGTGACACCTGTTAGGGACAGACCCTTATTTTGTAAATAATGTGGTAGAATGAGGCAGAAGAGTTTTAGGGGAAAATGTTTAATAGCTCACTGGAAACGTAAAGAACTAACCTTTTGGCAAAAACCAAAGCAGATGAATAGCATGGGGTTTTCCTGAAGAGTCCCAGCACCCCTGAAGCTTTTAGTAGAAGGAAATCATAGGCACCATGTAAAGTAATATCTACTGCACTTCATGTGTCCATGTGTGAATGGAGGAAAGTTAAAAATTGTAAATATTTGTTTTAGAATACAAACTTCATATTCTCACCATCCTGCATTTTATGATGTTTATTGAGTAGAGAACAGAGGGGAAGCTAAAATTAAAATGGGAGAGAGTTCAGGGTATAAAAATATCTTTTGGAGAGTCCTTTAAATTATGTTGAGAGGCAGAATAGCAATGTGATTAAGGACCTGGGCTTCTAAGGGCGGAGTACCTGGGCTCAAATCCCAAATATGTTATTAGCCAGCTGCGTAAACTTGGGGAAGTGACTTAACCACTCTGTGGCTTGTTCTCTTAACTGTAATATGCAGACAGAAGATCTGCTTTGTAAGATTGTGGCAAGGGTTAAATGAGTCATACACACAAAGCACTTTACCTGCCATATGGCTGGTCCTCACATTCATATTAACTAACTGCAAATAAAGTATAATCACAGTGCTTTGCAATAAAATGCTTTATAATAAATAAGTTATACAACTAGGAGAAGACAAAAAATAAGGTTAAAAAACAAAAATCACACTCCCTCCACCGCAACAGATACTACATTCCAGGGAGATGAATTTTGGTACCAAATCAGTGGGTTTAGAGGCAAGTGAACAACTAGCTCAATTGAGTTCTACAAAGACTTCACTTACCATTTGTTCCAATAAAATGATTTCTTCTAGGTTCTGAGCTCCTGTCCATTTTAGTCTATCTACTACTAATGGAGCAGGCTCAATGTTAAACTTGTGGAGAATGGAGATCCCACCTTACTTAGCCTCCTGTTTCCTGTTTCCCTAACTCAGCTTCTCTAAGCCTCAGCATCGGTGAACAGGGAACCATTCCTAAGACATGTTGGATGAGGTTAAACTTGCTGTAGGTTCCAGTTTCTTGGCCTATAATTGAGTTCAGGACACACAATTCATAAATAAAATCTTTTGCCTTTCATAGAGACACCCACCTCAACACACAACATTTACAGAGTTGAGTTATAAAAGCTCATTCTAAGATATTCAATAGAAATTTTATATCATCCACGGTGCTTCCTAAAGGCCCTGTCAAAGACAGTTTCACTCACAGTGTACCAGGTGCAATAATGTTTCTAAGCAACCAGAGCTGGAGACAGCACCTTACCTTCCAAATATTTCTGATAGCTATGTTTCCAGCAGGGAAGTGAGAGTTCCCTCTCCCAGTGACTTCATGGGCTTCACTGCCCCAGTCCAGAGGTGAGTGGAGATCTGGAAACATGGCCTGGGCCTCCTAGAGAGAGCAACTAGAGTGGAGAAAGGGCACTTTCCTCTTCCTATTTCCCAACCTATTTCTTTTTCATTTTCCCATTATTGGCAAGGAAAAGAGGGAGCAGTTCTGCGCCTATGATTCTCTGTGGCTTGTTCTCCCTTTCTCTCAAGCTTCCTTTCTCTTGGTTTTCTTAGGTCTAGAAACTGCAGGACAAAAGGAGTGGATTGGGGATAAGGACTAGAAATGGGGCTAATAGACATCTTCTTCCTACTCCCCTTTCTCATTTCTGTTCTCTTCCTTATGTCGCACCAGTCCATCCCCACTCTTACCCCTGGATGCCGTGAGAGCTGTGACAGCTGAGGAACCTGGGCTGAATAATGAGGAACTCAGCTAAATAATGGCTGGGCTTGGTCCCAGAGACTTACCAGCACCAGGCTTGTATACCTGTAGAGGTGCTCATAGCCCTAGGCACAGAAGGCAGGAAAAGGAGCTCAGTTTTCAAGGTAGCCTTGCTCAGCCAGCAGAATAAGTCAAGAAATGCCTGTGTCCATTAACTACACTTGTCCTTCATTCCTATCTTACCACACACCATAGAGCCAGGGATTGAGGGCTGCTTGACCCCTATACAAAAAAGTTTGTGTGGTGACCTTGTTGCTAGTGTCTTAGGTTGTGGAACACCCATGTTTACAATGGTGTATAGACCCAGCTTTCCTCTTCTTCTCAACACATATTGGCAACTATGTAAATCTACTCATTTTGTCAATACATTTTCAAAGCATTTTCAACAAGTGCTACATGAACAAGAGACTCAGCTCCCACCTATGGACTAGCATCAAGTGTGGCATGCAGTGTGATAAGGTTTGGTTGGTGAGGGATGGGCTATTTTGGAACTACATAGCACAAGTACCTACTGGTAGTTCATCCTGAAGACAGTGTAGTTTCTCCAGGTGTGAATATGAGTGAGTGTTGTGTTGTAAGTAAGGGCACATAAATTGAGCAGGAAACTCCATAGCTCTGAATCCCTGCTGTTTTGCTGACTGATGTCAGGGAAAAATGTTCAAGAATAGGGCCATAGGCTGTTGAATTATCCCTACCTACACACACACACACACACACACACACACACACACACACACACACTCATTGCAGTACCACCAGCACAACACATCCACTGCAGGACAAGGATTTCATTATAGTTAAGACTTCACAGACACAGATCAAATAACCCAGGACAGGGCTAAGCTCAGATGGCTGTCGTTTCTGTGAGTGTCTGGTTTACTCAGCTTCTGAGGCTGCAGCCAGACATCCCGAGTCACATCCAGAGTCCTTATCAGGGGCATTCCATCTGTGTCACCCAAGTTGCAGGGGTTCGGCAGGCACCCTTTTGGAAGGCGGCCCAAGGCTACAGAAAGCAGGTACACCTTGAAGGCCTGTAAGCCACATCCCCCAAGTTGGGAGAGAAGAAAAACACATAAGCTGCCCCAGGTCCTCGCTCGAATCACTCCCACATTCCAGAGAGGGGTTGGTGGGGGGAATGTGGAGGTTAGCTCTGGGCCTTGGAGTGATGATTACTTTGTAATGGAACAAATTAAATTATGTGAAATTTTAGATGCTTTCCCCTACCCCAGCAGCTCCCAATCTATTTAGGGGTAGTCAGGAAGAGGGGACCTCCACAACAGCTGCTTAGCTTCTTGAGCTCAGAGAGGAAACCCATAATTTGTCTGTAATCCCTAATGCCAACAGTTGTTCATTAAGAAACAAAACTAATGTAATCTTGATTATTTGCTCAGATTTCTACTCTATCATGTTTTGTGCATCTGGCAGGCTAATGTAATTTTCCTCAGAAACCCAAAGCAATCTGGTGCTCAGACAACACCATGCAGATTTAGGTAAATTCCAGGCTCAGATTAGCATAATACTAACTAATCACGAATATCATTTGCATTCATTAGAGTGTTGGGAAAAAATTGTTTCTAAATGGCAGAAAATTGAAAGAAAGATTAAGGGCAAGAGCGTGAAAATCCTGCTTAGCTTCATATGACTGTATTGCAGATGATTTTTCTCTTACAAGGCCTAATAGTTAATGTGGAAGTATTAATTAGAGTATTGGAAAAAGATTGCATCTAATTGGAAGAAAACGACAAGAGATTAAGGGCTACGAATATAGATTTGTCTTTGCTTGATTCAAGTGTGGAACAGATAATTTCCCATGCATTGCCCAAGGAGCTTAATTGTGTAAAAGATAGAGTGCTTAATTTTTTCAGAAAGAGTCAAGCTCTTTTTTGAGACAACAGAGACATACAATTTCTTCTCGTGGAGTAAGAAGTTATCAGTCAATGCCTTTGTTTTTGTGATCAAGGAAAGAAGGTAACAGAATTCAGATCTTAAATCTGAAATACTACCAAATGAAGGGGAAAGCCCACACACTGGGCAAACCTAAAACCCACTGTAATAAATCCCAAATGTTGTGCTGATTAAAAAAATAATAATAACATGCTCCAACCCCCACCTCCTGGTGTTAGCTATTTTCCTCTCGATTTCCCAGGTCCATTCATTTGGCATAAGTAGGGCTGGTTATAGGCTGTGTACTGGGCTGGTGTCTGACTGTGGTTGCAGGCGATTTTCTGTAAATCCCTTCTCTCCGCAGCTCGGCTGCTGAGGGGCTAAAGTCAGGGCTGGCTTCCTGAGGCTCCAAGCAGGTGCTCCCAATGGCTTTGGCTTCTCACTCTGACAGATGAGTGAGCAGAGCCTGCTTCCCTGGCGGGCAGCCAGCTGGGCAACCATTAGCCGTCACGCATTGGGACATCCAGGCGAGTGCGGCTGCTCGCAGGATCCTGATGGGATTCGGGCTCTGACGGAGCATGGATGAGACGCAGGCAGCACAGCATGAGAATTTATTTCTCAAAGTGTGTTCCGGGGACCAGAGCTTTGGTACCTTCTGGAAGCTGGTTGGCAATGAAGAGTCTCAGGCCTGCTGAGTCAGAATCCACCTTTTCCCTGAGCCCTGGGGTGTTCCTGGCTTCGTTAAAGTTTGGAAAGCACGGGGATCCGGGACCCTGGGCCTCAGACATTCAGTTCCTAACCATCATATCAAGAAACAGCTCCTGTGTTAGAGTTTGGTGTAAGAACTGAGTGTGCAGGGAAACAAAATGTTTTAACACAGCATCCTATGTTTTATTTTCCTTTTCTGGCCTTTTCCACATTGGTGCCCCCCCCCCCCCCCCGCCATGGACTCAGCAGTGCTCTTTCCCTGCCTTTTGCCATGTCCTTCCTGTGCCCACCACGTCCCGGCCCAGCAGTCACTGGCCAGCGTCCCTTGCCGTGCTCCCCCCACCCTGTCCTTCTGGCCAGCCTCCTGTCTCCAGGCTTCCCTCACTCCCACAGGATCCTCCCTCCCCATGGCTGCTCTTTCAGCCTTTCTGTTCTGTACTAAGTTGGAAGGGATGCAAAGCTGCCAGCCAAGACAGGGCAGTGGCTTACACATAGCGTTTCTGTTGGGTGTCGCGGAGGACACATTGCCAGGCCAGTGGTTCTTGACTGCGGCTACAGGTGGTCATCTGGGGATCATTTTGGGAGGCTCAATCCCCCCAAATCCACAAAGATTCTAATTCACATGGCTGTGGTGAGACCCAGATACCGGTATTAAAGTTCCTCAGGTGAGCAGCCAGTTTTGAGAACTACTGTCTTAACAAAAAGAATCCAGGAGCCCATGTAAGGAATATTTGAGAAAGACCTTTCAGCACACATCAGATTAGAGTGATTCAGCCATCCCTTAAATGAAATGGTGCTAAATATTGACCCACATCTTTCACTTCTCCAGGTTTTTTTCCTTTTTATTATGTGGGGTGGAGTATTGAACCAAGGCCTCCTGGATGTTAGGCAAGTGCTCTACCACTGACCCACACCCGGACCCCTTATTCAGGTTTTCCTTGAGAGTTGCATGCTGGAATTAGCATTAAGGGAAAGATATTCTATTTTTAAAAAAATTATACTAATGGGGTTGAGCCCAGAAACTTTGTACTGAGCAACATCCCCATCCCTTTTTGGTTTTAATTTTGAGTCAGGATCTCACTATACAGCCAAGGCTAGGCTCCAACTTGCCACCCTCCTGACTCAGCCTCTCAGCATACTGGGTTTATGAGATTTTAGGTGTGTGTCTCCACACTTCTTTGAGAAATCTTCTTTGTTAAATTGTTAAAAACTTTTTTTTAAAAAAAGCTTTTTGATAAAACTATTTCCTCATAAAAACTAATATGTGAGCTTGCAGAATATTTGTTTAGTGCCTAAATTATTCCATAATGTCTTTTTCTCATTTTCATCAAGCTACCTTTTGGAAAAGAGCCAAGCAGGTTTATAAGCCTAGGAAGATAGTGTGTGTGTGTGTGTCTGTGTGTGTGTG
This sequence comes from Heterocephalus glaber, assembly GCF_053883595.1. Lineage (NCBI taxonomy): Eukaryota > Metazoa > Chordata > Mammalia > Rodentia > Bathyergidae > Heterocephalus > Heterocephalus glaber. Next base: position 37,447,830 of record NW_028258317.1, read on the forward strand.
TGTGTTCCAAAAACAAAATACATACCAGAAAATTTTAGCATAGCATCATAGTGCAGAAATTGAGGGACTGGGTAAGAAACCTACACATATCAGGTTCCCACATTGCCTGGTTAGAGCCTTGAAAACAAACCTGTGTTGAGCAGTGCATGGTGAATGCAGTTTCCTTTCTTAATCATCCATTTACTTTGAAAGCTACATTGCCACAAATTTTACAAGCCAAATTCTCTAGAATTAATGAAAATAATTAAAACTCTAATAATTGAGGTAAGTTGAATTCAAAATAAATTTCAGATAGTTTAGCAAATAAAAAAGTAACATTTAGGCATTAGGCATTTATTTTATTCTTACTATATGTATATGTGACTTTGCATATATTATTACATATATATGTAAAGTAATTATGCATAATTATTTTACTGAATCCTTTTACATTCCCTAAAGTGGATATTATTATCTTTCTTCAGTGCATAAACAAAATAAGGCACAGAGAGGTCAGAGTCACAGAGCAAGTGATAGAGCCTGATTTGAAACAAATAATCTGAATGCAGAATTTGCACTTTTCGCTTCTGTGCTATATTTAGTATTAAAATTTATGGGATTTGGACAAAACCAAAAGCAAAGAAAAAAACTATACCTTTTCATTTATTATTGATTGCTATTTTTTTAAAAATAGAAATCAATGAATTAAGTTTTTATAAAGACAATCCAGTTAAAACACAAACCCAAGGAAAGTGGAAAAAACAGTTTTTAAAAATATATAAATTAGTGAGTTAGAAGAAATACAATAGACCTGAGAAGTAAAGAGTCGATCTTCAGAGAGAAAAAACTGTGAATGCATAAAAAAGCATTTGGAAGGAGGGGGTGTTTTTCATAATAAAAGAACACTGTGCAGCTTTGGTTGGGCACATTTGCAAATCTGGGTGGAACAGACACTTTGTAAGGGACATCTGAGCTACCAAAAATGGAATGTAGAACTACTAAACCAAATCAGCCATATTGTCATGTAAATCCTCTTAAAAGTTAACCTAAACTTTTCTTTAATTTTTAAGTTTTACAACTCTTGACTTTATGGGAAAATTCTTACATAGTTTTAAAGAATTGCAATGTCTAGAGCATAGAAAGGTACCGAGGTGATCTAGTCATTTTATAAAGATGGTACAACTCTTGCTTTAAAATCCAAGGAAAGCTAGAAGGAGAAGAGAGACTGGAAGGATGAGGAAAGAGATAGAAAAAGAAGGAAAAAAAGTTGTAAAAAGCTAAGTGAAATGTTAAGAAATGGAACCCTTTATTATATTAACATCATAATAAATCAATGGATCAAATAGAGTATTTTTGTAGGCATGTTGAGTTAGTTTAATATTGACTTCTATTATTGAATCTATTGCATTCATTTTCCAAAAGAGGAAAGATCTCATATAGTTGCTTACCAATAACAATATGCTTAGAAATAGGAAGATGCTTTATTAAAATGTGATTATAAATATCTGCCTCAGAGAAATACACAAAACATTCCTAGTGGTGCAAATGTAGAGCAGAACTTTGCAGATTGTGGTCTTTAAAATGGTAGACCCTCTGAAATTAAAAAATGCTCCTCATCCAAAAAAAATGCTCCTCAAAATTAAATTTCTATATGAAATAAACTTTGGCAACCTTTCATACTGTGATCCCCTCTGGGAGTTTCATTGGCCCTATGTACACAGAGTTTAAGAAGCATCACCTCAAATTTGTAGGCCATAGAACACTTTCTAGATAGTTTCTTGGAACTTGTATTCCATAGAGGACATGTTGGTAAATGCTGAGTTAGAAAACATAATGAGAAGAAATTCTATAGTGAAAATAATATACATATAAAATAATTAAAATAATTAGGAATAAACTAACCTTAAGTAACATACATGCTTTATGGAAAGATAAATATGAATTTTACTGAGAAACTCTGGAAAGATTTGAATATAGAGAACTTCATTCTCTAGTCTTAGATAAAACAGTTTAATTTTATGCAAATGTACTTACAAAGTTAATTTATAAATTAAATATTTTGAATGCAAGAGGCAGTTTTGTTTTCTAATTTAACAAAATGATTCTACAGTTCATGTGATAAAACAGTCAAGAAATCCAAGAAAAAATGGATACTCTGGCCTATTGAAATTTCTTATAAATTGGTGATGATTCAAGCAGCATGGTTTTGGAGTAAGAAATCTGACAGATCAACTAATGGGGCACCAGTCTCAGAACTGGAGCCAAAGAACCTGAAAGCATTCAGAATGCATTGAAACAGAGCTGCTACCTGACTGCGGGGTGTGGGCTTCTGCAGTGCTAGTGCGGGGTTTGAATTTCACTTCTGCCCCTTATTGACTGTGTGTCTTGGGCAAGTCTATAAACCTTTCTGAGAGTCAGTTTCTCATGTATAAAAGTAGAACTAACCCTAGTACTTAAAGAATTTGTTAGTAAAATACAATGAAATTGGTATTTTAAGGAAACATTCAATTATTATGGAGAAAAATCAATGCATTTGATTATATAAAATATCAAATACATATATGTGTATATGTAAGCATAAATTTAAAAAGTAAATGGAAGAATTGCCTAGTAATAAAAAGATGATAAAGATTCCTGTACAAGGTAATCATTTTAAAAATCCTCAAAAGATACAAAAACATTTAAAAGAGCAATAAATGTACACAAAATGGAAATATAAATGGACCACAAATATATAGGAATGTATTCACTAACATTTAGAGAAGTTCAAATTTGAACAAAGAATGATTTTTTTCTCATTTAAAATTGTTTTTAAAAAGGCATGATTCCTAGCATTAGGAGAAAGAAGTACTACATGCATTGCATTACTGGTGGGAATATAAATTGGTTGGGGTTTTTTTGTATTTTTTTCCCCCATTAACTTTATTGATACATTTTAGGTATAAAATACAGTTACATTCATCATTGCAATCTTGTACCATTACATGAGTCTCTTGGTTCTTATTTTTTTTCCCCTTTCCTTGCCCTCCCTTCACCCGCTCCACCCTTCCCTATTTGCAAAGACCTTGTTTCCATTTTTTTCCTCTTCTCATATTTTTTCCTTTCCCTCTTTTCCCTTCCCCTACCCCTCCCAATTCCCCTGCTCTTTTAGACCTTTTCTTCCTGTTACACAGTATCAGTTATACATTTTTAAAATTACAATATTAAGATCTAGAAGACATTACCACAGATTTTACAGAATTTAAAAGGATATACAAAGCATATTACAAAAATCTGTTTTGAAATAAATTTGACAACTTCTAAGAAGTAACTTAGAAGACAAATTAATGAAACTAACTCTGGAGGAAATATAAAACTTGAATAGCACCTATTAAAGAAAGTATATTCCTAGCTTGAAAACCTACCTATATGACAACAGCAGGCTCATAAACATTTTAACTGATAAATTATATCAAACATTTAAAGCAGAAAAAAGAAGGAACACTTCTCCCCTCATTTTAGGAACTCAACATTGTGCTAATCCTAAAATTGGATAAAGATAATAGAAGAAAAAAGTATGAACATAGATAGAAATTTGTTTAACAAAACAAACTATTAGAAGTCAGATCTGGCAGTATGTAGAAAGTGGTTTTGTTATAGGGATGGCAGTGTTGGTTCAGCATTGGAAGATCCACCCCCAAAGTCATCATTTAAACAGAGGAAAGGAAAAAGCCATATGATCCTGTCACTAGTTGGAGAAAAAGTACTGGACCAAATTCTACAGGTGTTCATGGTAAAAGCTATCAGGAGACTAGAAGTAGAACAGAAACTTCTCAACAAATTAAAGACATGTACTCCATACTTCCAGCGAGAATGCCTTGTATGAATGGAGAAGATACAATGCTTTCTCCTTAAGGTGGGTAACAAGGGCAGATATGTATACTCTTTATCTGTCCATTAAACTTTGAAACCTAGTCCCCACCAAAATAGCCTGGCAATAAAATGACACAACTAGGATAGGATTGGCACAGCAAAACAAAATCTTTATATGTAGATGAAATGATCATCTACAGAGAAAATACTAAGAAATCTCTAGGAGCCCCTAGAACTTGTACTTGAATTTAGCAGGATTAGAAAACACAAGGTATATATAAAAATTCAGGTCTGTGTATACTTGCTATAAATGAAGAACTGGATATTGAAATTTAAAAGTTATGTAGGAGTACAAAGGACCCAGAAAAGCCAAAAACAAAAACAAAAACAGTGTTGGAAGACGTTTAGCACCCAATTTTAAGACTTCTTCTAAAGCTACAGTAATCAAGGCAGTGTTGGTGTAAGGAAACATATAGAGCATTTGAATAAAACAGAGAATCTAGAAATAGAACCACACATATATGGTCCACTGAGTTTTGAAAGATTATTTAACATTAGCATTTTATAGAATATAAACTCGACTCAAGAGCCGAGAAAGAGATAGTGTTTTCAGCAAACGGCACTAGAACACCTGGTATTCGTATATAAAAAATTAACCTCAACCCTTTTTTTCCATACATGAAAATAACTTGAAGGGATCTATGAACCTAAATAAGAAAGCCTAAAAGTATAAAACTTGAAGAAGAAATTATAAGGGAAATTATTTATGAATTCAGGGTAGGCAAGAACTACCTAGGATACAAAAAACATGATGTATAAAAGAAAAAAAATTGATAAATGAGATTCCATCAAAATTTAGAACTTCAAATGACACCATTAAAATGAAAAGTAGTCCTTAAACAGACCATATTTACAATGCATATAACCTATGAGCGGACTATATAAAGAATTCTTAGAGCTCATTAATAGACAACCCAATTAAAATGTAGACATAGGAAGATGATAAATAGCCAGTATAGCACAAGGAATGGTGTGGAACTCTAATCAGAAAAATACTAATCAGTACAATAATAAGATTGAATTATACACTCATTAGGGAGATGAAGTCAAAAGTTTTAAGCCTTGTCATGACTTTTTCTTTTTGTTAGATTCTCCCTTTTTGCGTTTAATTTGTCATGCCCAATGGATTCATTCTGCTGGGTTTCCTAGGGTTGTGATCCTCATTGTCTTTTCCTAGGGTATTGTCTAAAATTTTTTGGAGTGCCGGTTTTGGTATTCATGAAGTTCCTGAGGTGCTCTTTATCATGAAAGTATCTTATTTCTCCATCAATTTTGAAAGATAGTTTTGCAGGGTACATCAATCTGGGTTGGAGGTTGTTTGCCTTTAGGGCTTGAAATCCATCACTCCAAGCTCTTCTTGCCTTGAGGGTTTGCATTGAGAAGTCTGCTGTGATTCTGATGGACTTTCCTTTGTATGTGATTTGTTTCTTTTCTCTCACTGCTTGTAGAATTTTATTCTTCTGTTGGATTTCTGGAATCCTAACTATTATATGCCTATGTGTAGATATTTTTTGATTAAGGCTAGCTGGAGTCCTATATGCCTCACTTACCTGTATGTCCAGTTCTTTTCCCCTCCTTGGGAATTTTTCTGCCATCACTTCTGTGAAGAGATTTTTTATGTCATCAGCACTCTCTCCTCTTTCTTCATTGACTCCAATCAGTCTTATGTTATTCTTCTTTGCATCATCTAGCAGCTGCTGGATTGATTTCTCATGTTCCCTTACAATTTTAAGGCAATTTTTCTTTCCCTCCTCACTAATTGCAATTTTATCTTCTATATGTGAAATTCTATCCTCACATTGGTTCATTCTGCTGCGCAGGCTTTTGATGGAGTTTTTAATCTCTTGGAAATCTGTTTGTATCTGTTTTACGGATTCCATTTGTTTCTTATGTTGGGATTCCATCATGTTCCTCAGATCCTCTATTTTTTTATCTGTGTCCTCTCTAGATTTATTAATCATGTCTTGCAGCATGACCAAAATCTTTGCTGTTATCTGAGTAATTATTTCTGATTTCATTTTTCCCAGATCCTCTTTTGTTGCCAGTTCAGAGAGTCCAGGTGGTTGAGTATCAGAGTGTTCCATCTCGTTTTCCTTTGGAGTTGCTCTAGGTGATCCAGAAGTCTGTTTTTGAGGCTTGTTTATGTGTCTTCTCATTTCCACGGCGGGGGATGTGCTTCTGGCGCCCATGCGGCTCACCTTCTCTGCCCTCAGAGCTTGGGATGGAGGCGGGAGAGCTTCCTTCTGGGTGCTGGGACCAGCTGAGCTTCACTGCCCTAGGAGCCTGGGGTGGAGGCGGGGAGCTTCCTTCTGAGTGCTGGGACCAGCTGAGCTTCACTGCCCTAAGAAGCTGGGATGGAGGTGGGGAGCTTCCTTCCAGGTGCTGGGACCAGCTGAGCTTCACTGCCCTAGGAGGGAGTATAAATTGTTAGATATGACATAAACTCTTTTGAGGGCAAATTGATAACCTGTATCAAAATATTTGACTGTGTGTGTGTGTGTGTGTGTGCATGTGTGTGTGTGCGTGTGTGTGTGTGGTGTTGAAGATAGACCCGAGGCCCTTGTGCATGGTACACAAATGCCCTAAAACTAAGCTATATGCCCACAGCCCCAAAATTGGTACATCTTTTAACTTCATAATTAATTGAAGAAAGCAGTCTCAAAATGGGACAGAAATTTATTTACAAGTAACTGAAGCAGTGTTGTTAAAGCTGGAAGCATCTGAAATAATAATACTGGGCAACATATCGATGATATCCTACCATTAAGTGAAAAGGTTATAATGTAATATTGTAAGATGTTCACTAAGGAGAAACAAAAAGACATACAAAGACTGAAAGTACCCATGCCAAATATTTAATAATGATTCTTTCTGCACAATGGGATAAAGAGGCTGGTTTCCTAAAATGCAGTGTTTGGGTTTTTGTTATGGGTTAAATCAATAATGTTCTCCCAGAGGCCTCATGCAAGTGCAGGCAGGGCTTTTGGGAGGTGACTGAATGATGGGGCTCTTAGCTGACTTGCTGCTGGGAGGTGGGGTCTGGCTGGAAGCGGCAGCACTGGCTGTGACCCGGAAGCATTTATGTCCCTCCTGGACACCATGACATAGGCCGCTTTCCTCCCCTTTGCTCTTCAGCCTTTCTGTTCCTGCCCTGGAGCCAGCCAACCATGGACTATAACGGTGAGCCAAAATAAACTCTGCACCTTTAAGTCCTGGTTGTTGGGTATTGTGTCCCAGCAACGAGAAAGTAACTAAGAGTTTTGGTTTGGTTTGGCTTGGTTTTTGCTTTTATTATTTTTTAAATTTGGTACTTTTCTGAATTCCTCAATTTTGTACAATAAGAAAACAATGAAAATGCATTTACCTTGTAATGGGAAAAATACTTTAAAACTGGTATAAAGACAAGAGAGAAATTAGGTGACTGTATTCTATGGAATGAAACCTACAGTTTCCCGTGCAGTTATGATACATGTTATATGCAAAAAAGCTACAGATTCTACAATTGTGGTTGTGATATTAGTAACCAATTTCTTCTCCAAGACTCTGGTTTAAAGTAAAACTTTTATTACACACAACGCACACACACACATACACACACACACTTTAGTCAAAAGTGTCTAAGAAAATGGTCTGTTCCAGTGTCAGGTGGATTTCTAGTGTATTGTTTGATGCCTTCTTTCTGGTTTTTCTATTCCTCCTTGTTTTTATCCCAGCCTTTGTCAATCTGTACTATTACTTTCTTTTATTGAGGTTTTTATTGCTAATTGGAGATAACTCAAAGCCTTTTAAGTCACATCTCAGATTTAAAATGCAGTTTGCCTTTACGAACTTCACATGAAGAGAAGTTGCTTCCTTAACAGTGCACTGAAAACCTCCCACACCTGCTAGTTTTTAAACAGGAAGAGCCTCTTCACCAAGGACTGGGTTCCCCAACTCCCTCTGTCTTCTGATTCTTTTTCTAACCAGCTACATTTTGCCTGGTGCCTGGGTAGTGAGCAGGCAGTTTCACTACTCCTGACATGACAGAATATCTTCCACACTGGGCCACAAAAGTAGCTGGGGAGAAAGGGGGGCAGAGACTACTGTTTATTCCCTACATAATGCAGGTTATATCTACAATTTGCTAAGTAGATTTTTACTGGCCTATGATAGCAGCACCGTGACAATGATAAAAATATGCATTAGTAAGTATCAAAGGAAAAGGAAAATGAGAGATCTTAGTTTTTTAACATTAAATTTTGGATGACATGGAGCTTGGTTTAGCAGAAGCAGAAGATGGTTTAAGCATGTTCTACACTGATAGAATTTAAGGAATGAATCTTTGCCATATTATGTTGGGTGGGGAAAACAGGTGGAGGGAGATAATCATTCATTGTGTGGCTGTTCAATGACAAAGATGCCTGAATTTCCAAATTGATTAGCACATAGCTAACTGGCATTCTAAATGATCCACAAAGTGTCTGACCTAATCCTATAGGACAATTAGTCTAGGGTAGAAGCTCTATGAAGTTTTACCTATAAAGCTCTATCAGTGTAGGGGTTTTGGTCTGTTTTACTGGTTGACCCTCCCAGCACCAAGATCAGTGTTGGATGTTGAGCAAACTCTGAAGAAATGCTTACTGAATGAGACAATGCAGTCCCAGAAAACTCATTTCACATGCTTATTATAAACAATACTTCTCTTTCTTGGGATCAGATGTCTGTGTTTTTTATACCTTCATTCTTACTGTTCTCAATAACTAGTGTGCCAAATATTGACCCCAAGAAAATAATAAATCATTACATTCAGTACATTTCACTTTCTAAGGCAAGAAACCAAACTAAGAAGCTTTAATTTCTGAAAAGGATTGAAGTAAAGCAGTTTCAATTCTTAATTAGTCAAATATTTTAATTAAGCAGCATGTTAGACGACTTCATTAGTAATTAGTGACCCAAGCCAGCTTGAACTAGCACAGGTAAAGGGGAGATTTTTTTGGTTCATGGGATCCAAGGAAATGTAGAGAAACCAAAGTGTAGGAATGAGAGGCATGTGGGCCAACCATGCTGGCTCTAGACGCCAACACCACCTGGGATGTGGACTCATGTACCAGCTCCTGAGTGCTTCATCCCCACTCACTACAGATTGGCCTTCTCCACGAGGTGGGACATGGGACACAATGGTTCCTGGATTTTGTGGCTACACAATTCTCACCATGTGAGAGAAACTGACAGTGACAATTTTAAATTTTAAATTGGTGGGAAGGGTTCTACTAGATTGGTTTGATTAAATCCTCACCCTAGACCAAACAGCAATTTCCAGAAAGGTGAGGTGCTATAAGATGATATGATCTCCCAATGCAAAATTTATGGGCAAGGAGTGGTCAGTTTGGAGGAGAAATGGGAGAAGGTGTTATTAGAGAGTCTCCTTCTAGAGGTGGTTTTAAGGTTCTTTCCATCTCAAACAAAGAACTGAACAAAACAAGCAAAAATGGTGGCAAAGTTTCACATTTATCGAGGTAGGAAAAATTAAAAATGAAAAGTAAGGGAAAAACTGGCTCTTCAGACTGAGCTTGGCACAAGTAAAACAGAAAGAAAATCAAAATCAAAATAAAATAAAAGTGCACCCTGGGGGACACAGGGCGGGCTACCATGAAGGGGTAGCAAACTCTTCATGACTTCTGTGTCCTTTTATTCCTTCCACACATCCCAGGAACCCACAAGAACTCCACATGGGGTCCTAAGAATTGTTTGGCTCATGTGTGGGATCTGATCACACTTACTTCCACAACCAGCTTTGCCATGCCCCACCTTTCTACCTCAAGGGGCTCCTAGCAAATAATCTCATCAATGCCCCCAAGTCACCTGCTGCCTCACATGGGCACCAATCACTGTTCTTCTACACAAATGTCTGCATATACCAAATGGCTTGGATTCGTGTGCTTAACATGTGTCAAAAAGGAAAAACAGTCAGCTGTTCATTGCTTACAGTTGTCTGTTCATTTCTTACATGGGCAGCCACTATGACAGAGGCTGACACATAGCCTCAGATATCATGTCCATTGCAGGTCCCCTCCCTGAAGTTTTTAATCTGTTGAGGTAAACTGTCCTAGATTAATGGTTCCTTTATTTCTTCCTGTTATCCAATCAAGGAATGAGTTTCAGCACTCCAACTTTTCTTCTCAAAAAGTCTAATTAGCCTGTATTCATTTTCTTCTATTAACAACTACCCCCAAACTTGTCTTTCAGGAAACACTTCTTTTCTCCTCTTTCAGTCAAATGTCCTCCACAATCTCTCCTAAGTTTTAGAAAAAAATGTTCAGTTAAAACATTTTTTTTAACCTTTTGATTTCAGGGAAGAGTAAGGAGGGGAAATGAAGAAAAGTTAAGAGTGAGGCTATTTAGAATAAGTCTAATTGTTATGGTTTATGTCTAGATGTCCTCCAAAGTCTCATGCGCTCATAAGTGAGGGTCTGGGGAGGTGACTGGATCATGGGTGTGTGGTTGAGTTCATCAATGGATTAGTAACTGTGCCAGAGAGGAAGGGGCTGGGGACCAGATATAACCCCCCAAGGCCACACCTCCATCACCCACTAGAAAAAACCCAGAAGTATGCTTCACTGCTCCCATGGGTGGTTCCCAAGTCAATCAAGTTGAAATCAAGCTTAACTGCCATATCTACACACTCAAATTTTAAATAAATATATGCTTCTAGCATCTTCCCATATTCATTTACCTTCACAGCTTCTCTAAACATGACTCCCTGCATTACTGTTTCATGTCATGACCCTTATGAAACCTTCAGTGTTACCATCTCTGGGTTCTTATCCTATTCATTTCTTCTCAACAAAGAGTTAGGAGACATGAGCAGGAAACCTCTGACAGTAGCCTATCCCTTCATCTTCAAGAGACAAGGGGCTCCTCTCTGAAGGGCTGGCTCTGGGAAATGGTTCCATCCTCCTGAGGACTAACATGGTTGCTGTCTGGTAGGTGCTCTTATAGGTGGCAAGTATGTGCATTTCAGAAGCTGAGTATCTTCCCCGCAACACACCCTAATCCTACCCCCATCAGTAATTTCCCCTCCCCCAGCCAGCACAGAAAATGGTCAAAAGAAACTCTAAGACTATGTCAGTGGCAATTAAAAAAAAGTGAGAATTTGGATATATTCAGAGTTTGTAACATATGCAACTTACATAGTTTGGGAGTCTCTTTTCAAAAATGCTAAAATAAAATAAAATACTACAAGTACAAAGTTAGATATGGACATGAAAATGACTTTGAATACAAACAAAAATATCACATTTCAACTTTGTTGCCTGATAAATACTAAAAATCTTACCATATCCAGAAAAATAACATAATGTTTGTGTTTTGCCTGGCATGGTTCTATAATTCCTTTTTTTCATATTTGACTATATATTTTTTTTGCCTCTTTCCATGGTAGCAGTGTTTTAAGACCATTTCTCTAGATAATTCAGGCTTCTAGTCATGTGGCTTAGAACTCTATCATTTACTTTCTAGAGAAGTCACAACTTGTTGTTGGTCTTGAGACCTTTGTAACTTCCCCTGCAGTTTCTTGCTCAGGTAGTCTTACTTGGTGCAAGTTAGGGACCAAGCCCTTGAAGAATCCCAGCCCTTTGATCCCAGGCAGTGTCCCCATGAGAAAGCTATAGCTACTCAAGCTGCAAAGCATCCTTACTGCTTCCTGTTTGCATTGCCATCCCCACCCCCTCCACAAAGTCTTGGAGGTTGGGTAAGGGGGCTTTGAAGAATTCCAGATCCTGCTGATCTTTCTTGTAAAGTCTGCATTCTCAGGGGCAAGTGACACTGCAGAGAGGGTGGAGTGCATGGGGTTTGTGTTGTCAGTTCACCTGCCTGGAGCAGTCGCCAGCCCCAGGTCTCAGATGCTGACCTGTGAACCAGCAGTGCGTCATGCTCAAGGCTGTGCTCTCTGGTTGCTGCTTCTGCCTGCATCCTAAGCAAACTCCCCAGTAAAGTGCAAAGCTGCAACTCAAGCTCCATCATGTCTCTCTCTGGGAAAAGATCTTGATCCCTTCTGAGCAGCTCTGCCAGTACAGTATTTATGAAGAAGTGGAGGGTCTGGTGGAAGAGGAGACAGAGTTAACATTCATAAATTGTCTCCTGTAAAAAATGTGAAAAATACACAGATGACACGATACACACTTATAAAAGTAACTGATTTCTTGAATGAGCAGCATTTAATTCAGTGGGGTTTGAGGAGAAAAGGTTTTGTATTACTTCCTGAAAATGAATGGAAAAACTCACTCTGTTTGTTAGATTTCCTGGCCCTGGGAGAGATTTGGGGCAGATTCTTTATCTTCTCATGTCATTTTCATGCACAATGAACACTCCCATTTGGGAAATTCCTTTAATTTGTTACCTGCAATTCTGAATTACCCAGACCTTGAGAAGTCAAAACGTGTCTGAAGTTTGCTACAGTCATTAGGTAGCAAAACCTGATGTGTGGCTACTTGTAGTCCTTTTCATAGCCCTGCCTTGGGTGGATAATAGTACATTGTGCTGCAGAAATATTGGCTTAGGGGTGCTTCCCTACACTCATGCACAATAGAATGCACGTGGTGTGCCCTTTCTAAAAACTGAAGAAGTTCTGAATTCTGAAATCTATCTGATCCTAAATACATTGGGGCCAAGGGTATTGGATAAGAAAGAGTCAGTGGACCTCTACTGGAATTGTCAGTCTGTTCTAATATAAAAACTTCAATTTCTCATTCAGTCCCAAACTTCTGCCCTGGCCAGTGTAGATCTGACTTTCACAATCTGTGCAGTAGAGTGGGAAGAGGGGCACGATCCCACCCGTCTGGTAATTGCTCTTCCATGTTGTTTTCCTGTCACCCTCCGCTACTCCCCAGTAGCTCTGAGTCTCCACACTGGAGGGAGATAAGGAAGGAAGGCTAGGGCTCTCCTGGGTCTTCCCCTGGACTCTTCTGAAATAGTCCTCCTGCCCCTGGGTGTTCGTGAGGCTGCCTATAGGAGAAAATGGGTCCAAGGGCCAGGGGGGTTGGAACACATCCTGCCTGGGTGGCCCGGTATCCCTGATTAGAATGAGGGGCTCCTGCCACCTGTTGTTCTCACTTTGGAGCTTCACTGGAAGCAAAGAAATGCTGGATATTAAATGGTTACACATTCATTATCTCATTTTTAATGATTAACCTGGGAAGTAAGTATTGCCAGTTTCGCACAGATAAAAAACCCAAGGTAAGACCAAACCAAGGATCAAAACTCACACTGACTCTTGCCAACGATTAATTTCCAAAGAGTGAAAATGAAAATGCAAAAATTGGCCAGGGATTTAGCTCAGTGGTTCTGCTGCCTGCCTCGCAAGTGCAAGGACCCGAGTTTGATCTCCAGTACCAAAAAAACCCCCGAAGATTAAGGGGGCAAAGATCACAAAGAGACTGCTAAAAAAAAATATCTGTACAGCAAGGAAGCCAGGAAGATGGGCTAGAAGGAATTGTGGAGCCAAGAATAAAATCGCTTCTTTGAAAGGCAACGGAAATATTTGCCTATGAAGAGGTTGCTCACAAGAGTGGAAAGGGTGTGCTGGTCCCCAAGAACCACATTTGGATGGGAAAGGACATGATGAACAGAAACTCGGCAGCATGTCTTCTGGAACTTTCTGTTCCCACTCACCACTCATCAAAACTCCAAAAAATCTGTAATCTTTAAAAGTCAGAAGTGGGTTTGAGGTCGTCCTCGAAGATGAGTTTAGAAGCTTCCATTGTGCTCAGAGTGGGTCTAAATTTGGAAATAAACTCAATCCCACAGATTCATTATACAATTGGCACGATAAGGAGAGGAACTGAAAACTTTCCTTGTCTGCATTTCTCGCTTCTTTTGAGAAGGAAACTTAACAAGAGAGGCTGACATTTTGGAGACACAGCTTCTCTGGGTTTAGGAGAGGGGAAGTGGGCGGCTTTCAGAAGGCACCTGTAAACATCATGCAGATTAGCTGTGGGAAATGCGTGAGAGTCTCAGGATGGCATGAAGGGAAACAAAGAGGAATATTCTCCTCCCACCAGGGAGAAAAATGTAGGACTCTAGGGCGGCAAGGAATGTTTCATTCACTTATCCACTCATTCAAGAAAGAGTTATCGAGTTGAGATTTTATTTGTTTGTTTGATTTTTATCAGGCCTGGGCATTGGGATACTGAATAATATGAAATACTAAAATCTCAAATGGGTATGTCACTGTAAACTGAAATAGGACTTTTTATAAGAGGATATAATAAGAGGAACTGATCCATAGAATGGGAACTGGGCTTTCCCTGAGGAACTCACACTGGACATGAACTCTGAGTAATGACTGACAGCAGTGGCCAATGCTAATTAACCCAGCTGTCTTCTAGTTGCTTTTACATATATAAATTGATGTCAGCCTCACAATGGGGAGAACACATGTTCTTGCCTCTCCCTAGAATTTTCTATTCATCCACTTTCTGCTTAGAGAACGACAGTGGCATGGATCTCTGGCTGGGAAGTCAGACTGACATGACACTGGCTTGCTATGTGACCCATCCAAGTTACCTCTCCTCACTATGCCTCAGTTTCTTCATCTGTGTTGCTGGGACCATGATACTACCTACATGTGCTGGGAGAATTGAGACAGACCAGTGTGGCTGGTGGGACCGAAGTGACACTTGGCTGGAGAGGCTGATGGAGGCAAGTCTTGAATTTAGCAGTAACTGAGTCCTCACTAGGTGACCAGCCCTGTGTTGCAAGCTTCACACGTGTCCTCTCAGGGGAATTGCTTCTCTTCAAGGCAGTGCTCACTAACCAAATGACTGAGTAAAAAGCAATTGTGCTCCTCCAAGGCTGACTGGGTAGGGCCTCTGGCTACCATTCTTCTCCAACAAGAAGCTGTGGTGCCTGTACAGCTCTTGATTATTAATTAGTGTCTTGTCAGCCACTTCCAGGGGTAAAGCCTCTTTTTTAAAAAAAAATTTATATATTAATTGGTACATTTTAGGTATATAATATGTTTACATTTATCATTGGGTGTTTGTACTTGAACCTGATGTATCTTAGTTCTTATTTTTTTCTCCATTACCTATGCACCCTTCATCCCCACCACCCTTCCCTATTTACATAGACTTTGTTTCCATTTTTTTTCTTTCTTTCTTTCTTATAATTTTTCCTTTCCTTTCTTCCCTTTCCCCTTCCCCTCCCGCCACCCCTACACCTCTGGACCTTTTCCTATTTCAAATTATCAATTATTCATTTTAATTGTTTTCATCCTTATTTACACTCTCAGTTTCTCACACTAGAGATACTATTCGGTATTTACACATGTGTGTCCTATTTATTTCACTTAAGAGTATGGCCTCAATAGGCATCCATTTAGCTATAAATGACTCTAGTTTCTCATTCTTTATAGCTGAGTAGTACTCCATTTTATAAAAAAAACCACATCTTCTTTATCCAGTTTCCAGTTGATGGGCACTTGGGCAGTTTCCAAACCTTAGCTGTTACAAATTGTGCTGCTATAAACATAGGTGCACATATATTGCTGTGGTATGATTCTTTTAATTCTTTGGGGAAGATACACAGTAGGGAAATAGCTGGGTCAAATGGGACCTCTAGTCCTAGTTCTTTGAGGTATCTCCATATGGATTTCCGCAGTGGTTGCACCAGTCTGCACTCCCACCAACAATGTAGAAGGGTTTCTTTCTCTCCACACCCCTGGCAGCATTTGTTATTGGTTGATTTCTTGATAGCAGTCATTCTTTGTGGGGTGAGGTGGAACCTCAGTGTTGTTTTCATCTGCATCTCTCGAATGACCGATGATGTTGAACATTTTTTCATACATTTATTTGCTGTTTTTACTTCTTTGAGAAATGTCTGTTCATTTCGGATGCCTATTTTTGAATTGGGTCTTTGAATTTGGGGGGGGGGTCTGATTTTTTTCAATTCTTTATATATTCTAGATAGTAGACCTTTGTCTGAGGTACAGCTGCTAAAAATTTCTTCCCATATTGTACATTGTCTCTTAGCTCTGTTAGTAGTTTCTGTTGCAGTACAGAAGCTTTTTAATAAGATGAAGTCCCAGTTGTTGATTCTTTGTGCTAGTTTCTGTGCTACTGAGGTTTTGTTCATAAAGTCTTTTCCTATGCCAATGTCTTCAAAAGTTCTACCTAACTTATCTTCCAGGAAGTTTACTGTTTCTGTCTTGATATTTAGTTCTTTAATCACTTCAATCTTAGTTTAGTGCATGGTGATAGGTATGGGTCTAGTTTTAATCTTTGGCAGGTTGAAATCCAGTTTTTCCAACACCATTTATTGAACAGGCTATCTTTTCTCCAATGAGGGTGGTTGGCTCCTTTGTCAAAGATGAGGTGGCTGAGTATGTCTGGAGTTGTTTCTGCATCTTCTAATCTATTCCACTGATCCTTGGGTCTGTTTCTTTGCCAGTACCGTGCTGTTTTTATCACAGTAGCTTTGTAGTATAGTTTCAAGTTGGGGATTGTGATACCCTCAGCCATGTCTCTGTTGCCCAAAATTGCTTTTGCTATTCTAGGTTTCTTCTGCTTCCAAATGAATTTTTGGATTGTTTTCTCTAGTTTTGTGAAGTATATTGTTGGCATTTCAATTGGTATTGCATTAAATCTATATAGTAGTTTTGGAAGTATGGCCATTTTCACTATACTGATTCTTCCTAACCAGGAACAAGGAACATCTTTCCATTTTCTTATATCCTCTTCGATCTCCTTCTTCAGAGTGCTGTAGTTTGCAGTGTAGAGGTCTTTTGCTTCCTTTGTTAGGTTGATTCCTAGATATTTCATTTTTTTAGATGCTATTGTAAAAGGAATTATTTCCCAAATTTCTCTCTCAATGGGTCTGCTTTTTGCATGTAAGAAGGCTATTGTCTTTTGAGTGTTGACCTTGTATCCAGCTACTCTACTGAATCTGTCAATTAGGTCTAGAAGGCTTTTGACTGAGTTTTTTGGGTCTTCTATGTAAAGTATCATATCATCAGCAAATAATGACAGTTTAATTTCTTCCTTTCCTATCTTTTTTCCTTTTATTTCTTTCTCTTGTCTAATTGCTATGGCTAATGTTTCCAGAACAATATTGAACAGGAGTGGTGATAGTGGGCATCCTTGTCTTGTTCCTGATTTTAGCATGAAAGTTTTCAGTTTTTGACCATTTAGTATGATGTTGGCTGTTGGTTTTTCATAGATAGCCTTAATCAGGTTTGAGATAAAGACCTTCTATTCCAATTTTCTGTAGTGTTTTTATCATGAATGGGTGCTGGATTTTGTCAAATGCCTTTTCTGCATCTATTGAGATGATCATATGGATTCTGTCCTTGACTCTGTTAATATAGTGTATTACATTTATTGATTTATGGATGTTGAACCATCCTTGCATCCCTGGGATAAATCCAACTTGGTCAGGGTGTATGATCTTGTTGATGACCCTCTGTATTCTGTTTGCCAGTATCTTGTTGAGGATTTTTGCATCTATGTTCATTAGGGAGATTGGTCTGTAGTTCTCTTTTTGGGTTGGGTCTTTCCCTGGTTTTGGAATCAAAGTAACACTTGCTTCCAGGAATGAATTTGGAAGCCTTGCTTCTCTTTCAATTTCCTTGATGATTTTAAAGAGTAATGGTGATAGTTCTTCTTTAATCATCTTGTAGAATTCAGCAGTGAACTCATCAGGACCTGGGCTTTTCTTTGTTGGTAAATTTTTTATTACATTTTCAATTTCACTCATTGTTATTGGGGTGTTTAGAATTTCCATATCTTCTTCATTTAACTTTAGCAATTTGTATGTATCTAGGAATCTGTCCATTTCTTCTGTGTTTTCCATTTCATTAGAGTACAGGTTCTCAAAGTAGGTATTGATGATCCTCTGAATTTCTGCTGGATCTGTTGTGGCTTCACCTTTTTCATTCTAAATTGCATGGATTTGAGTCTTTTCTTTCCTTTTCTTGATAAGGTTGGCTAAAGGGTTATTGATTTTATTTATTCTTTCAAAATACCAGCTCTTCGATTCATTGATTTTTTTTTTTTTTTGTATCATTCTCTTAGTCTCCATTGCATTGATTTCTGCTCTGGTCTTTATAATTTCCTTTCTTGTATGAGCTTTGGGTTTGTTATGGTCTTCTTTTTCTAGGAGCTTGAGGTTCTGCATTAGGTTATTTAACTGGGTTCTCTTTGTTGTCCTAATATGGGCATTCACTGGTATGAATTTCCCACATAGAACTGCTTTCATTGTGTCCCATAGATTCCTGTATGTTGTACTGGCATTATCATTTACTTGTAGAAACTGTCTAATTTCTTCTTTAATTTCCTCTGTGACCCATTGGTTGTTCAGGAGAGTGTTATTCAATTTCCATGTGTTTGTGGGTGTTCTGCAGTTTCTTATGTTATTGATCTCCAATTTTATTGCACTATGGTCTGATAATATACAGGGGATAACTTCAATTCTTTTCCATTTACTTAGAATTGCCCTATGAGCTAGCATGTGATCTATTTTGGAGAATGACCCATGTGCAGCTGAAAAGAATGTGTATTCTGATTTTGTGGGGTGGAACACTCTATAAACATCTCTTAAGTCCATTTGTTCAATAGCTTGGTTCAGTTCTAGAATTTCATTGTTAATTTTTTCCTAGATGATCTGTCTATTTGTGATAGTGGGGTATTGAGGTCCCCCACTACAATTGTATTAGTGCTTATTTGGTTTTTCATGTCCATTAATATTTGTTTTGTATAGTTGGGGGCATTCTTATTTGGTCCATAAATATTTAGGATTGTCATCTCTTCCTCTTGGATTGTTCCCTTCACAAGGATGTAGTGACCATCTTTGTCTCTCTTAATTAGTTTTGGTTTTAAATCTACTTTGTCTGCAAATAAGATTGCTACCCCTGCTTTTTTCTGGGATCCTGTTGCATGGAGAACAGTTTTCTACCCTTTTACTTTCAGTCTATGAATTTCCTTTTGAGCTAGGTGTGTTTCTTGTATACAGCATATTGCTGGGTTTTGCTTCTTAATCCATTCTGTCAGGCTGTTTCTTTTGATTGGTGAATTGAGGCCATTAACATTGATAATTATAATTGAGAGATATTGACTCATTCTTGCCATGATGTTTTATTGTTGTTGGATCTTTTCTTATTTTTCCCCCTTTCCCTTTAGTGCCTTGCCTTGTGTGGTGTCTTCTCTCTGTTGGCCTTCATGGAGTTGTGACCTTCATTGTCTTTTTCTAGGATATCACATACAATTGTTCAGAGTGCTGGTTTGGTGTTCATGAATTTTCTCAGGTGTTCTTTGTCATGAAAGTATCTAATTTCCCCATCGATTTTGAAAGATAATTTTGCCGATACAACAGTCTAGGTTGGAAGTTATTTTCTTTTAGGGCTTGAAATACTTCACTTCAGGCTCTCCTTGATTTGAGGGTTTGTGTTGAGAAATCTGCCATGATTCTGATGGGCTTTCCTTTGTAGGTGATTTGTTTCTTTTCTCTAACTGCCTGTAGAATTTTGTTCTTCTGTTGGGTTTCTGGGATCTTGACTATTATATGCCTAGGTGTAGATTTTTTTTGATCGTGGCTGGGTGGAGTTCTATATGCCTCTCTTATCTGTGTGTCCAATTCTCCACCTCTGTCTGGGAAGTTTTCTACTATTACTTCTGTGAACAGTTTTTTTTATGTCAATTGTACTTTCTCCTGTTTTGTCATGGACTCCTATCAGTCTTATGTTATTCTTCTTTGCATCATCTAGCAGATGTTGGATTGATTTCTCATGGTCCCTTACTATCTTTATGAAATCTCTGTTTTCATGGTCCTTAACTGCAATCCTGTCTTCTATATCGGATATTCTGCCTTCAGATTCTCTTAGTCTGCTCTGCATGCTTTCAATGGAGTTTTTAATCTCCTGAATATCTGTTTGAATCTGTTTCATGGATTCCCTTTCTTTCTTATGTTGGGCGATCATGGTTTCCATTTCTTTCTTATGCTGGGCATTCATGGCTTCCAGCATGTTTCTGATCTCATCTATTTTCTTGTCTGTTTCTGCTCTAGAGTCTCTAATCATGTCTTTCACTCTACTCACCATCTCTGTATTTATCTGGGAGATTATTTCTGGTTTGAATTTTTCTAGAGCTTCATGTATCTGCTTTGTTACTTCTTGTGCTATCAGTTCAGGGTATCCAGGTGGTTGATTATCAGACTTTTCCACCTCATTTCCCCCAGAATTTCCTTTTTGCAGCATGGAAGCCTGCGTTTGTGCCTTGTTTAAATGTCTTCTCATTTTTGTTTTTGGTACTGTCCTTGGTTTAATTCCTGGGTTGATATTTCAAAATTGCTTAATGCAGGTATCTTTGTTGCTTGTGTTTAAAACTCTTGTGGAATGATTGCTTTTCAGAGGTGTCTTCCAGATATGGCTTGTGTTTAGGTTTTGAGGCTCTAATGACTCTGAGGCTATTTTATTTTCCTTATACCAGGAAAGAAAACTGAATAGACCAATCACAACATGTTAGGCCAAATGTTACAGTCAGCAATACCATAGCATCAAGCGCAGCTTAGACAATGACAATTTCTGGTAGTTATTAATCTATCACATTTAACTATGTGAAGTATAATCCCCTGTGCCTCTGTAGTAAGGGACCAGGTAGCAGAAGAGCTGTAAGGTGGGCGGGGGAGATGGAATTGGGCCTTTCAGGCACCCTCAAGGCTAAGCGGAGCACTGGATGAAGGCGGGGCTCCAAGCCACTCCCGGGACCTCACCGTGCTGTGGACAGCCGAGGAGCCTCAGGCTGCTTGGCCGACCCAAGGAGAGAAGCTCCGGATCCAGGGGCAAAGCCTCTTGAGTGAGAGCAAAAGAAGCAAATGCAGTGAGCTAGAAGACATGTTTCACACACAAAAACGTGAAGCTCAGGTCCCAAACCTGCAGTGTTTTAGTCTGTGTAAGCCTGGTGATTCCATTCCCTCCATGAGTCACGCCGAAAAAAATACAGCTCAGTAGTCAGAACTGTCTTTCAGTGTTGCTATGAAGACCAGATGAAATAATAAATATGTAGCCTATGGCCATATCACCCTCAACACTCCAATCTCATCTGAAATAATAAATATATAAACCAATTTCATAGCCCTTAAAGCAGCATGTGATGTTAGTGACCAGTTACTCCTTGAGAGCTAACTTCTTCCAGCCCCTGTTCTAGCAGTTGGGGCCCAAGTCGAACATCCTATTACATTGGGGTCAGTTACGTGTGGGCTTCCACCTCAGGAAGCTAGGCATGGGTGTGGCTGCCTTGGCAACTTCCTGACTTCCATTTCAGAGTCCCCTCTTCTTTCTCTTCCACCATCCTTGTCCTCATTCTCCAAGCTTTCGGTACCTGTCAAAATTTCCTCTCACCCAGGTGTTATTGCATAAGACTTTACCCCTTCTAGGTGTATTTGTCATGTGGATGGCTCTCCAAAGGAACAGAGTCTCTCTACTGGCATCAGTGGTGGTTGTGAACTCCTCAATCTTGACATTCCAGTTCACTTTCTGCCCTCCCCCTCATGCTTTCACTCACAGAACAACCAATGACTCCTATACATGACCTCCAACTCCAAAACTCTGAAGGCAGAAACCTATTTTAATTGCTGAATCCCACATGTCCATAGTAGTTGCCTACTAAATGTTTGCGGAGGAAATGAATAAATGAATGCAATGACCAACATAACAATGAGTATTTGTTTTGCTGTTCGTGGTTGGGGACAGTTCTTGGAGTAGCTACTGTAGCCACTATTTTCCAGTGTCTCTCCTTCTACCAAGAACTCCATGTTACCTCCTGTGATTTGGAACTTTGTGAGACCTCCACTTTCTCTGAAATTCATCCTCCATTCCTCTGTAGTCTATATTCTGGGCTGGCAGGAACTATTTCTCTTCATGTGATATTGTTCTTGGGAGTATCCTTATAAGGTTTTCTCCATCTTGTTCAAAAAGTAGCGGTACCCACTTGCCCTTAATCTTGGAATTAGTATTCTGCTGGTCCCTGTGCTCCCTGCTTGCCCAAGTTGCCCAGTCGGACCACTGAGTCTCTCAGTGCAGGCAAAATTGGTCCCTTACCAAAGCTATTGTCAGCAGTTCTTTTCCACTCAAACTCATATTAGCTTAAATCAAATGAGAAATCTATGGCAAACACCTTGTCATGTTACACAGTCATATTACAATGCTTGGATAATTAAGACATCTAGAATGAGTTCTGTAGTTTCTTCTGAACTTCCAAGGAGGTAATGGATAGAAACAGCAAAACTTTTGGAGATAAAATAATCTAGATTTAAATCTCACCACTGCTACTTTCAGGGAAAGATAATTTTGCTCTGTAAGGCTGGATTTGCTCATTCATAAAATGAATGTCATCATTCTACCTTTTGTTTAGGACTCTTAGATGCAAGCATTATAAATTCCTCTCAGATGTGCTTAAGAAAAAAGAGAGGATCTATGGCAATATTCCCAGCATGAGGCAAGGTTAGATCCAGGTCCTCTAACAAACTTTTCAAATTCCTGGTACTTTTGCCATTGCTCAGTTCTACTTCGGTCTCTCTGTGTGACTTCATCCCGAGGTTGCCTGACAGAGGTAGAAGAAAAAAATGGCACCACAGTCCCAAGCTTTGTCCTTTTTTGAGCCAATCGTAACAAAGAGATTCTTATTCTGCCAGTAAGGGATAACTCACAAGTGAAATCTCCTTAGTCCAGCCTGGATCAAGTACTTGCTGCGGCCAGAGGCTTGCAGCTTGGTTACTGACAGCTCCCTCAGGCTAATGCTTACCTCATGGAAGGGGTGCTGGGAGATGAATCCATGTTCCTTACAGCCTCCCTTTGATTGGATTCTTACGAGGCTCACATAAGCAGCCTTACGTGTTATGAGATAGCATTTGGAAATGGTCTCAGACACACTGTGTTTGGTGTCAGTTCTTTTCCTCCCTTTCTCCACTGCCTTTCTAAGGTCACAGAATCTCAGTGATTGATTTCACAGTGAACCATGAGTGAGTAACTCCCCTTGGGACATGGCATCCCAGACACCGACGTGGCCAAAATGATTTGAACACCAAGGCACTGTTTGTAAGGACCTTTACTTCCATGTATGTGCCCTTTGGCACCTGTCTTGTGTCAGCTCATATGTTCCTGGACAAAGGAACATTCAGCAGCATTGCTTCCTTCTAACAAGATAAAAAACAAGAACCTAGATATTTGGACTATGATCTAAGATTCTCTTTCTCAAAGTATATTTTCTATAAAATTTGACATTCCATTCTCATCGTTCAATTTAGAGACAGTCAACTCCACATGCAGATTTTCATGACTTTGAGGGTACCTTGTAAGTGATGAAATTATTAAATAGTACCTCTGAGCATATGGAACATCCTACAGTTTGTTCTTGAGAGATTATAATGAACAAAGATTTGTCTACATGGTGAGCACCTCCGTTTTTAGGGAAGGAGATACACAGGCCTCGTTATTATGTCTCACACACTAAGCAGAAGTGTAGGCCGTTTTATGTTCATCTACAACAAAGCTTGTGCAGTTACTGATATTTCATTTCCCAAGGTGTCTAATTACTTCCCTGCCAATGGTTATTGGCTGTGTTCATGAGCAGTCCTTGGGAGGGGGGTCTCTCTCCGGAAGAGCAAGTCTTTTGTGTTTCTAAGTAGACATGCTCTTTTCTGGGGAAGAAATGTCATAGCGATTGTGATGGTATCTCCCTTTGAAAATGGTTTGGATGAATTATGAAACTCAGGTTGGCTACAATTACTGAGGATTTTCAGGGTCACTGTGCCCAAGTTGGTGGAAAGGTCAGGGTTGAGAGCTCTCTGAGGTTGAAGATGAAGTTCAGTTCACGTAGGTTCACTTCTGCCAAAGTCAACAGCAAACATCCAAATTAGATAAAGCAATAGTAGAGCATATTCATTAAGCTCTTACAGCTTTTCAAAGCCTGACAAGGTAGCCACATTGTCTCGTATCAGTCTCATAACAGCTGTGTGAGTAGCTTTTATTGTTCTCACTTTATAGGTGATGAGATTGAGGCTTAGATAATTGAAGTAACTTTCCCAATAGTCCACATCCAGTAAGCAGAGAATGTGGACCATGAACTCGGGCAGTTGATCCCAGAGCCTTAACCATGATGCCCTGATAACTCCTGGATCAGAGCAGGAGGAATTTAAGATACTCAACCTGTGAGAAAATTAAATACAGGTCAATACACCAATAATGGAATTTTCCAAGCTCTTAGTTTTTCTTTAAACATAGTTCTGGGATAGGAACAGGCTTTTCTTGTACCCTGGCTTCTATTGCCTCCCCATTTGTGTTTTCAATAAAGATAATTAGGGTCATTGTGGTTCAACCAGACCTTCTTATTCTTAATTACACTGCACCTGGAAACCCAAAAGAATGTACAGATTCATCTCAGCTTCCAGCCAATGCTTGCAATGGTAGGCTTTGCCCTCAAAAGACAAGTGGTCTTTAGTGAAGAATCCAGAAAGTTATGCGTTGGCCAAATCCAAGTAGTCTAGCAGTAAAGTGGGGTTCTAGTTCTCTATCTCTCACACACACAAAGCTTGTTTCTCTCCTCTTCAAATTCTTGCTGCTGCAGTGCTGGCGAAGTGCTGAGAAAGTCTGCTGATCATGAAGACCTGCAGACATATTTGAGATGTATGAGGTTAGCTTGATTTTTCCTTCACCTCAACCTCAGCATAAGCCTCCTCTGGAATCTCAGAACCAGGCATCCTTCTCCCTTCATCCTGAGGCTGGTTTCCTATAAGCTCTAGTTAGATTCTCCTTACAACAGTGACCATCCTTGGGCCACAGCCTCTCTATGGGAGGTGAACATCAGCTGTGTATGGAAAAGACCAGGAGGCAGATATTTTTGTCTGTATCACAAACAATATAAGATACTACATCGATAAAACCTGAAGTTTTAAAAGTCTTTTTCATTAACGATTTAAGAAGAATGCTCTTGTAAAAAGTGGAATTTAAAAATGGAGGGCCACAGCCACAGTTTGAAAGGAGAAACTGAGGCACCCCAGTCCTGCTGTTGAGGTCTCAGCGAGTGTCTGAATAATGCTGAAGTGCAGGGGGACACAGTGGGATCAGGTGGGAGGGAGCCCAGGGCACTGAACATGTCCTATCTGAAGGGCCTCAGAAGTGCAATTCCCAGGAGAAACAAGGAGACAGCCCTTCCTTCTGAAGTAAGTGTCCATGCCTGAAGGAAAGGAACAGGTGGCCTCGGAGCCCACATAGCTTTGCTAAGATAAAACGGCTGGGTGGAAGGATGGGTCCCTCCTCCAGAGGCAAAGGTCTCAGAAGTGGTAAGAAGGGTCAGAACCATGGGATGACACTCTAAGAAATTCTCCCTTGTCAGCTTGCTAGCACTCTGTCTTAGGAACATCCTGAATGTGAGAAGAGCCTGGTATCTTGGACCCCCCACCCCCACTCCTTGGGAAGCCAGCCCTTCCCACACAGCAGCAATGGAAGGGACCTCACAGTGGATTCACAATGCTGAAGGAATATGAAAGGGCAGTGTGGATGTCTTTGATCTATAGGATGTTAAGGAGCCAAAAACAAAAACAAACCTGAGTTTCCTAATAGAAACTTTGAGAATGTTGAGTCAAATGTAAGAAAGCCATTTGTTATCTGGATACCAAGTCCTTAGATGAAGGAAGAGATTTTTGTTGTTATTGTTTTGGGTTATTGCTGAATTTAAACATGAGAAAATACTATTTTCAATGGAGGACTGAAAATGAAAATCATACTCCAACATCCCACCAGGAACTCTTAAAAGAAAAACAAACCAGGAAACTCCCCCTACAAAAAAACCTCCCATGCATCAGGCAAACCTTTGAATATATTTGAAGAAAACTTGTATTGCCCAGGTATACCCAGGGATAGTGCCTTTAATTGATGTGAAATCTGATCTAACTTGAAAGAACTGATCTACTTCAAAGGAAAAATCTAGTCCTCTCTGATTTTGATACTTTAATGAGAAATAAATAATAATCTTTTTGCCTCAAAAGACCTTCCTCATAATGTAAAACAACTTTTGCCTGCAAGGGGAAGAATAAGGAGGAAAGAGAAGGGAAATAGCCCCACATGGAGATTAAAGAAAGCCTTTCATACTTGCTTGCTTCAGCAGCACATATACTAGAAAGACTCTCATAGTTTGTAATGTGTCCGGGACACAGTAAAGCACATGCTGGTTCTGGGAAGGGTCTATTCAGCCAGATTTTCATTCAAGATTCAATATTCACCCAAGAAATGTTTACTGACACCTACTCTGAGTTAAGACATAAAGGAGTTATGACATCCTTGCCAGGGTATTTATTTCATAATCTGATACAGCTTTGAAATTAATGATTTAAGTTTTAAGATTATGCCCTGGTGGGAGAGAATTAACAATGTAGCACATTCAGGGACTTTCCTTTTTTTTTTTTTTTTAAAGGCTTTAATGATGGAGTTACGTAGAAAACTGTCATTTCCTTTTGTGAGATCACAATTAGGAACCAAAAATGCTTCTGCTTCACCCATCAGTGCTTAGTCCTGGCGATCCCAAAACTAAAAGAAACGTTGTAACTTCTAGCCATTGGCATAATATAGGATGACCGTTTACGTTAAACTCATGGCAGTATCCCCTGAGACACTGTAGGAAAGAATAAGCTGTAAGAATAGGAGCCTGGTCAGATCTCTTGCAGCGCTAACAAATGAGGTCCTGACTCCTTCTCCCCCCGACCTACCCCAGAGTGTGTGCTGCCTAACCCTGGGAAGTTTTCACCTGGGTCTATCCCTGAACAGTAATACCACTCAGTGTAGCCATTCAGGGCATGCTGTCATGGGCCACAGCCTCATGGAAAGTTAACCAAACTCTGTGATGGATGGTCATCATGCCTCATCCAACTCTAGGAATATTTACCCAGCTAATAGGTAGCAGAATCACGATTTAAATTCAGAGCCAACCAGGTGAAAGTTCTTCATAGTGGACACACTCTTTTTCCACATCATGGCCCTGTCTCTACCTGTAAAAAGGAACCTAAGAAGCCCTCCTTCATACCCTTGTTAGAGAATAATAATTTAAATGCAGTAATGAACTTGAAAAAGCTACACTATGAAATGCCGTAGTGATGTATGAGATTCTGAGGCACTATTCAATGAATGAAGAGCTTCTAGAACATGGGCTCAGAAATAAGATCATGATTAGTTTATTCATTCATCATCATACTTGTGGTGTTTTGGGTCTCCTTTATGAAAAAAGTGGGCCTAGATTTTGGAGGTCATGTAAAAGATTAGGCCACATCTCATTATCTTGGAATCCCAAACAACAAGAAAGGGAAGGCCCTGAAATTAATAATTATACTTCTGGGGCCGAGTATTTAGCTCAGTGGTTCTGCCTCCTGCCTCAAAAGCACAAGGACCGGAGTTTGATCCCTGGAACCAAAACAAAACAAAACAAAACAAAAAACCCCACTTCTGGCCAGGAAGGCAGAAAAAACAAACAAAAAACAAAAATGACCCCTCCCCCCAATAAACCTCAAGAAGCAATTCTTAAGGTAAAGGGAAACTTCTAGGTGATCCTACCAAGATTTTCCCTCCTTCAGATACACAAAGGCGTGGGTTGGGAACGCCACCAAGCCCTTGACCCGCTGGGCTCCCAAGGTGACTTCCTGCTCTAGCCAGTGCTTCTCCCGCTAGGCCCCTGCCTCGCCTCTCCTCTCGCCCACGTGCTCTCCTGGCGAGTGGCGGGCCTGGGCCTGGCACATCATGCCCTTTCACACTTCCGGGGACTTTGCCTTTGGGTCCTCCCACCTTCGCCATTCTACTTATCCGCAGTGCGTGCGTTCCCCTGTGCAGTCAAACTCCGCTACAAATTCCATTTCTTGATTTTGTTTTTAGATCCATCCAAACCTTGCCTCCACTCTTTCAGTAATAATAGCTGTATGCCACACTCACCATGTGCCAGAAATTGTCCTAAGAGCTTTTCTGGATTCACTCAGTTCATCTTCATCACAGGGAACAATAACTGAGAAAACGGAGATAAAGAGAACTGAGCAACTTGTCTAATGTTACACTGTAAGTGGCAAAGCCAGTGTTTAAAACCACATGGACTAGCTTTCAAGTCCACATTTTGGCTGGTTTTAATTTCTATAAAGTATTCCATTGTGTAAAAGCAGAACACAGTTATTCATTGTCTAGTCAATTAACATGTGAGTTGCTTCCAAATTTTGCTATGAACATTCTTTGCACAGATTTTCTCCAGGGTATAAAAATGAATCATAAAATATGCACCTAGTATGTTGTGGGATAGTGAATAATCATCTCAAGTGGCTTTTCAAAGTAGCTGCACATACTCTTACCAATTGTATAAGAGCCTCTGTGCGTCCAACACATGGAACTGTCTGAGAATAAGATGGTATCGCACTGAGATCTTAATTTGCATTTCTTTAAATAGTAATTGAGCTCTTTTCACATGCATGTTGCCTCTATTGTGAAATATTTGTTCATGATGGTTTTTATTCATTTTTTGGTTGAGTTGCAGAAGTTCTTTATATAGCTTAGATATTAAGCCATTGCCAAATATAAGTGTTTCATTATCTTCTTCCAGACTTCAGCATCTTTTCAATTCTTCATAGCACTTTTTAATAATCAGATGTTCTTCACCTAACATTTACTAACTTTTTAGGCTAGTTTATTTATGATTATGTTAAAGAAATTCTTCCTTACTTTGACATCAGAAAGATACTTTCCCATATTTTCTTCCAGTATTTCTGTAGTTTGACCTTTCCACATTTGAGTTCAAATTTATTTGGATTTGACTTTTTGTGTCTATATGTCCAAATAGGCATTGTCCCAGAACTATAAAAGTCCTTATTCTATCAATGAAAACTTTCCTTAATTCATACGAAATGCTGATTCATTAGGTTGTTAAATTTTGATAAGACACCAAACATTAGTAAAATTTTGGTTAATAACATTGTTGGCAAGAGAGGAAATTAGCATAACTTTAATGAAGAGCAGTTTGGCAGTTTTTATCTCTTCCTACTTCTAGGAGTTTATCTTACAGATACATTCTCAAATATGCATAGAGGCATATATATAAAGGTGTTCACATTAACACTGTTCATAGTGTTGTATCATTCACTGTGGCAAAACCAGCCAAATTAAAAATAACCTATGTGTTTCTCAGGAGGTTAAATCAACTAAAGTACATATCTGACAGCTGTTTAGAAAGGATAGGGTAGTTCTTATCCACTGAGATGAGATCTTACCTAAAATATAAAAATACACTCAGTATACAAGGTATAAAATGAAATATGCATAGGTACTAAAATATATAACTTTATAAAATATAAAAACTACAAAAGTTAAGTCTTACATACTATTATTTTTATTTTTTATTTTTTGTTTTGGTTTGTTTTTGTTACCAAGGATTGAACTCGGACCTTGCGCTTGCAAGGCAGGTGACAGAACCACTGAGCTAAATCCCCAGCCCTTTACTATTATTTTTGTAAAATGTGATTTATTTGTCTATGAATTGGAATAGTAGTTGAACCTGTGGAGAAGAATGAGGATCTTTGCCCACTACAGGGAGACTTTCTTAATATTCTTCCTTTTTGTAGCTTTAATTTTGTTTAACACATGCATGTATTACCTATAAATTGTATTACTCTTAGCTGAATGAAAAATGAACGAACACAAAGATAGGCAATTTGTGATGTCTTCACTCAAAGAGTAGACACAGAAACAGCGAAAGGTTGGGAAGATAAATGGCAAGTGTCAGAGAAAGGTTCAGAGAAGGGAATAATGTCTTCCTGCTGACCTTCTGCATGTACACTATTTCTCTCCTTTTTATTTTTTACCTTCAGTATGATTAAATAAACTTAACTGTACCCTATATTTGTTATGTTTTCTATTTATGAATATTTACATGAAAATTAATGTTGCTTTTAACCATTTTCTGTCAATCCCCAAGAAAAAACTCTAGATCTTTCAGAGTTCACATATTGAAGGAAAAGAGACAATTTCCCCTCAATCTAGACATTTATTCTCTTTACTGTAGTGTTATGGTTTGGGTCTAGATATCCCCCCAAAGCCTCATTCGGTCCTAAGTAGGTAAATCTAGAGTGTATGATGCTAGGATTAAGGGTGTGTGATTACTAAACCACTACACATGAATGACTGGTTTGGCACTGCCCTCATCCAGGTAGTCTGAATAAGATAAAAGGAGCAGAAAGACTCTGTTAAGGTCGCTTGTTGCTTTTGCTATTTTGTGTGTGTCATGCTGTTTCTCCTCTGCAATGCCTGTGGGCCAACCCTTCCTTGGAGCCAGTCGATTATGGACTGAAACCTCTATGAACTGTAAGCCAAGTAAACCTGTCCCCTTTTAATTTTAGGTGTTGAGTATTTTGTCTCAGCAACGAGGGAAAAGTAACACATATAGGAAAAATGATTTATGGAACATCATCTTTGGAACATCAGACAGGGTTAGGGCTTGAGCAGTGTTATCTTACTTATGCCTTCCCACAATTCCAGGGGATAGATGTTATAATGATTATTTTTGGATGAGGAAACTAACCATGATATACATAGTGCCACTTAGTAACATAGCTTCTCAATTTTTCCACTAGAGACAGAGAATAGAGAAAACCTATCCAATCTGTACAGTCAAAAATCCCGTGTACCTGATTATGTTTTGTTTCCAAGAGCCCACTGATCAAAACAATACCAGCATGGAGTAGGATGAAAATTGTAAGCATTTCTCCACTTGTATCAGAATAACTTCGGGATGTTGTTTTACAAAGCAAATTCCTGATGTTCATCCCTTATTAAATGGAACCTAACTCTGGGGATGGTGACCGGAAACCTAGATCTTTAATAAGTTTTCTAACTGATTCTTTTGTAAGTTGAAGCCCAGATACATGCATTGTGTCTTCTTGATTTTACATCTCCTTTCTGAACCTATCTGGAAATCCAAGAGTCCTCAGGGCTGGCTTGTGTCATATTCTCTAGACCTCTGCTGGCCTCAGAATCAGAGGTTTCTGATTTAAACCACAATTTGAGGGCTGATTCCCAGTAGCTTGCCTTCCACACACTACTCTGTGCCTTCTCTGCGCCTGAAATCCTGTGCCCTCTGTCTAGTGCATATACTGTACTGACATCTCTGAGGAGCTTGCCTGTGAGTGAAAATTCAACAGGAAGATATTTTTATCTGTAGGCTCGTAAGATCTAATGATTAGCTTGGAAAGCCATGGTGCTGGCTGTTAGCTGTGGGTGATACGTGGGGTGTAGAAGGAAGACAGAAAGAAATCTGCTTTCCTTTTAATCACATGCCTCATGGGTTTGGATGAGATACTCAGTTTCTTTGATTTCCTGCTTTCCAGTTGGACTCACCCAGTTGTCACCTCCCCTCCAGTTAGCTGAAGTGTTGGAGGAAAGGGGAGGTGAGATGCTGAGCATCAGGTATTCTGGCTACTTCAGTCAGCAGGGTCCTGACTGCCTGTGTTCTTCAGACTGAGTGTTACTACCAGCTTGTTTCCCAAAAGATCTTAAATTCCATTAGATTTGAGCAGCATTTATTTCATCCAGTTGTATATTTTCTCTACATGTTCTAGTTGGTAAACATGGCAGCCATGAGGCAAACTAATGGTTTTGATTTTTCTGCTCTTTTGCCAATTTTGATCAGTGATGCAAATGTTACCTTAAGAGTTTATTTTTTTTAAGTGTGTGGCTCTGCATTAAGGGGGAAAATGCAGTGAAAGGTAATTTTTGAATATGATTGAAGTTTGTCTGAATCTAGGAAAAATTTTCAATATAATAATTATCTCAAGCCGAAGACATCCTTTGGTCTCATAAAACTAGTTTGTTTTTATTCAGACAAAGCCTTTCCTGGTTTCTAAGCATGAGAGACATCTGTGGTTAAGGAGGGGGTAAAAAGAAAGAAAAAAGCATTTGGATAATGAAATGAAAACTCCATGTAGGTTTTGCTTCACAGTTAAAGCTACGGTAAAAGCTTTGAACTTTTGATGCCTGCATCACAACCCCTTTATAAGTCAGCTTTTAAAATTTTTTATTTTCATTTTTTTATAATTATAAAATAATAATTTCCAATGTGGAAACTATATAAAATATTAAAGAGGCTAAAAAAACCCAACCCAAACTATTTATTATTCCATCAGTCACATGTACTCCTCCACACAGAGAGGATACGGGTGATATTTTAGGGTCTTCTCTGAGTGTACTTGAGTGTGTGTTTATCTGTGTGTTCACATGCATGTGTACCATTCATCTGCACACAGAGGCATCTCCTGGGAAGGCCTGATGTCCACTCCACTTCCCTCCCATTGTGACCAATGAGGTAAATGGGAACAGGTGTAACCTCAGCTCTTCCACCACCACTGTGTTAAAACTGCTCACCCCATTGGGCCAGGAATTTAGCTCAGTGGTTCTGCCACCTGCCAGGCAAGTGCAAGGACCCGAGTTCAATCCCCAGTACCAAAAACAAAACAAAGCACAAAAATCCACTCACCCCAAGTCACTCAGCCACTCTCTCTTTCTTTTTCTTAATTGTTTCCTTTTTTTCATTTTCCCATATTAATTCCATTCCCTTCTCTTTTTTTAATTTTTTTTATTTTTATTTTTATTTTTTATTTTTTATTTTATTTTTGTATTAAATTCTTTTATTGGTACATTGTAGGTATACAACACAATTACATTTCTCATTGGGAATTGTACCTTTACATAATGCATCTTGGTTCTTGTTTTTTCCCCATTCCTAGCCCTCCCTTCACGCCCTCCACCCTTCCCTATTTACAAAGACTTTATTTTCATTTTTCCATTTCTCATCATTTTTTCCTTTCCCTTCTTTCCTTTCCCGTGCCTCCCACTACCCCTACCCCTTTGGACCTTTTCTTCCTATTTTACATTATCGATTATTCATTCTAATAATTGGTACATTTTAGGTATACAATATAATGACATTCATCATTGGAAATTTGGACCTTTACATAGTCTCTCTTGGTTCTTATTTTTCCCCTTTGCCCAGCCCTCCCTTCAACCCCTCCAGCCTTCCCTATTTACAAAGATTTTGTTCCTATTTTTCCATTTTCTCATATTAATCCCATTCCCTCCTATCCTTTCCCTTAGCCCTCCCACTTCCTTCCCCTTTGCCCCTTTTCTTCCTATTTCACATGACCTATTATACATTTAGTCCTTATTTACACTTTCAGTTTCTCACACCAGAGAAACTATTCGATATTTACACATCTGTGTCCTATTTATTTCACTTAAGAGTATTGCCTCAATGTGCATCCACTTAGCTATAAATGTCTCTAATTTCTTATTTTTTATGGCTGAGTAGTACTCCATTTTATAAAAAAACCACATTTTCTTCATCCAGTCTCCAGTTGATGGGCATTTGGGCTGTTTCCAAGTTTTAGCTATTACAAGCTGTGCTGCTATGAACATGGGTGCACATATATCACTGTGGTATGATTCTTTTAATTCTTTGGGGAAGATCCCCAGCAGTGGAATAGCGGGGTCAAATGGAACTTCCAGTCCTAGTTCTTTGAGGTATCTCCATACTGATTTCCACA
Organism: Heterocephalus glaber; assembly: GCF_053883595.1. Taxonomy (NCBI): domain Eukaryota; kingdom Metazoa; phylum Chordata; class Mammalia; order Rodentia; family Bathyergidae; genus Heterocephalus; species Heterocephalus glaber. The sequence continues at coordinate 37,481,298 of NW_028258317.1, forward strand.
GTGGTTGCACCAGTCTACACTCCCACCAGCAGTGGAGCAGGGTTCCTCTTTCCCCACAGCCCCACCAGCATTTGTTATTGGTTGATTTCATGATAGCAGCCATTCTTTCTGGAGTGAAGTGGAATCTCAGCATTGTTTTCATTTGCATCTCTCAAATGACCAGTGACGATGAACATTTTTTGATGTATTTATTTGCTATTTCTACTTCTTTGTCTGAGAAATGTCTGTTCATTTCAGATGCCCATTTTTGTACTGGGTCTTTAAATTTGGGAGATCTGATCTTTTTAAGTTCTTTATAGATTCGAGATAGTAGACCTTTGTCTGAGGAACAGCAGGTGAAGATATTTTCCCACATTTTGGGTTGTCTCTTCACACTGCTGGTGGTTTCTCTTGCTGTGCAGAAGCTTTTTAATAAGAAGAGATCCCATTTGTTGATTGTTTGTGCTAGTTCATGGGCAACTGAGGTTTTGTTCATAAAATCTTTTCCTACACCGATGTCTTCAAGGGTTCTACCTAACCTCTGTTCCAACTGGTTCAGAGTTTCTATTTTAATATTTAGATCTTTAATCCATTTTGATTTTAGTTTAGTGCGTGGTGAGAGATACAGGTCTAGTTTTAATCTTTGGCAAGTTGAAGCCCAATTTTTCCAGCACCATTTATTAAAGAGGCTATCTTTCCTCCAGTGAGGGTGTTTGGCTCCTTTGTCGAAGATGAGATGGCTGAGTGTGTCTGGCATTGTTTCTGCATCTTCTAATCTGTTCCACTGGTCCTCAAGCCTGTTTCTTTGCCAGTACCATGCTGTTTTTATCACAGTAGCTTTGTAGTAGAGTTGCAAGTTGGGGATTGTGATACCCCCTGCCATGTCTCTGTTACCTAGAATTGCTTTTGCTATTCTGGGTCTCTTCTTGCTCCAAATGAATTTTTGGATTGTTTTCTCAAGGTCTATGAAGTATGCTGCTGGGATCTCAATTGGAATTGCATTAAATCTATATAGCAGTTTTGGAAGTATGGCCATTTTCACTCTATTAATCCTTCCTACCCAGGAGCAGGGGATGTCTGTCCATTTTCTGATATCATCTTCAATCTCTCTTTTCAGAGTGCCATAGTTTTCAGAGAAGAGGTCTTTGATTTCTTTTGTTAGGTTGATTCCTAGGTATTTCAGTTTTTTTATGCTATTGTGAAAGGAATTATTTGCCCTATTTCTCTCTCAGTGAGTCTGTCATTGGTGTAGAGGAAAGCTATTGATTTTTGTGTGTTGACCTTGTAACCAGCTACTTGACTGAATTTGGTTATTAAGTCTAGAAGACTTTTGGTGGAGTTCTTGGGGTCTTCTATAGAGAGTATCATGTCATCTGCGAATAATGACAATTTGACTTCTTCATTTCCTATCTTTATTCCTTTTATTTCTTTCTCTTGTCTAATTGCCATGGCTAATGTTTCCAGAACTATATTGAACAAGAGTGGTGATAGTGGACATCCTTGTCTTGTTCCTGATTTTAGTGTGAAGGATTTCAGTTTTTGACCATTTAGTATGATATTGGCTGTTGGTTTTTCATAGATGGCTTCTATCAGTTTGAGGTAGAGACCATCTATTCCAATTTTTTGTAGAATTTTTATCATAAATGCATGTTGGGTTTTGTCAAATGCTTTTTCTGCATCTATGGAGATAATCATATGGTTTTTGTCCTTGGCTCTATTGATATAGTGTATTACATTAATTGATTTTTGTATATTGAACCATCCCTGCATCCCTGGGATGAATCCCACTTGATCAGGGTGTATGATCTTCTTGATGATCTTCTGCATCCTGTTTGCCAGTATCTTATTAAGGATTTTTGCATCTATGTTCATTAGTGAGATTGGCCTATAGTTCTCCTTTTCAGTTGGGCCTTTCTCTGCTTTGGGGATCAAGGTGATGCTTGCTTCCAGGAATGAATTTGGGAGTATTGTGTCCCTTTCAATTTCACTGAAGAGTTTAAACAGTAGTGGTAACAGTTCCTCTCTAAATGTCTTGTAGAATTCAGCAGTGAAGCCATCAGGGCCCGGGCTTTTTTTAGGTGATAAGTTTTTAATTACGTTTTCCATTTCATTGGATGATATTGGGTTGTTCAGAATTTTTAGGTCTTCTTCATTCAACTTTGGTAATTCATATGTATCTAGGAATCTGTCCATTTCTTCTGTGTTGTCCATCTTATTGGCGTATAGGTTCTGGAAGTAGGTATTGATGATCCTCTGGATTTCTGCTGGGTCTGTTGTAGTTTCACCCTTTTCATTCCTAATTGCATGGATTTGGGCCTTTTCTTTCCTTTTTCTGACAAGGTTGGCTAAAGGTTTATCAATTTTGTTGATTCTTTCAAAGAACCAACTCTTGGCTTCATTGATTTTTTGTATCATTCTCTTAGTCTCCATTGCATTGATTTCTCCTCTGATCTTTATAATTTCTTCCCTTGTATGAGCTTTGGGGTTGTCTTGCTCTTCTTTTTCTAGAAGCTTGAGGTTCAGCATCAGGTTGTTTAATTGGCCTCTTTCTGTTTTCCTAATATGTGTATTCACTGCTATGAATTTCCCTCGAAAGACTGCTTTCATTGTGTCCCATAGATTCCGATATGTTGTATTGTTGTTGTCATTTAATTGAAGGAATGTCTGATTTCTTCTTTAATTTCCTCTGTGACTCATTGGTTATTCAGAAGTGTGTTCTTCAATTGCCACATGCTTATGAAATTTTTTGAGTTTCTTTTGCTATGGATCTCCAATTTCATCGCACTATGGTCTGATAATATACAGGGGATAACTTCAATTCCTTTGCACTTACTTAAACATGTTCTATGTGTGAGTATGTGGTCTATTTTGGAGAATGACCCATGTACAGCTGAGAAGAATGTGTATTCTGATTTTGTGGGGTGGAAGACTCTGTAAACATCTGTTAAGTTCATTTGTTCAAGAGTTCGATTGAGTTATAGTATTTCATTACTTATTTTTAGCCTAGTTGATCTATCTATTTGTGACAGTGGGGTGTTGAGGTCCCCCACTACAATAGTATTAGTGCATATATGGCTTTTCATGTCTGTTAGTATTTGTTTTATATAGTTGGGTGCACTAGTGTTTGGTGCATAGATATTTATGATTGTCATCTCTTCCTCTTGGATTCTTCCCTTTACAAGGAGGTAGTGTCCTTCTTCATCTCTCTTAATTAGTGTTGGTTTGAAATCTACTTGATCTGCCAAGAGGATAGCTAATCCTGCTTTTTTTCGGGTTCCTGTCGCATGCAGTATTGTTTCCCACCCTTTAACTTTCAGTCTATGAGTTTCCTTTTGAATTAAGTGTGTTTCTTGTATGCAGCATATTGTTGGATTTTGCTTCTTGACCCATTCTGCCAGTCTATTTCTTTTGATTGGTGAATTGAGACCATTAACGTTGATGGTTATAACTGAAAGGTATTGACTTGTCATTGCCATGACTTTTTCTTTTTGTTGGGTTCTCCCCCTTTACATTTAATTTCTTGTCATGCCAGAGGGGTTCATTCTGCTGGGCTTCCTGGGGTTGTGATCCTCCATGTCTGTTCCTAGGATATTGTGTAAAATTCTTTGGAGTGCTGGTTTGGTATTCACGAAGTTCCTAAGGTGCTCTCTGTCATGAAAGTATCTTATTTCTCCATCAATTTTGAAAGATAGTTTTGCAGGGTACATCAATCTGGGATGGAGGCTGTTTTCTTTTAGGGCTTGGAATATGTCACTCCAAGCTCTTCTTGCCTTGATGGTTTGTGTTGAGAAGTCTGCTGTGATTCTGATGGGCTTTCCTTTGTATGTGATTAGTTTTTCTCTCAGTGCTTGTAGAATTTTGTTCTTCTGTTGTGTTTCTGGAATCTTAACAATTATATGCCTATGTGTAGATTTTTTTTTTATCAAGGTTAGTTGGAGTCCTATATGCCTTGCTTATCTGTATATCAAGTTCTTTTCCCTTCCTTGGGAAGTTTTCTTCCATCACTTCTGTGAACATTTTTTTTATGTCATCTGCACTCTCTCCTGTTTCTTCATTGACTCTAATCAGTCTTATGTTATTCTTCTTTGCATCGTCTAACAGTTGCTGTATTGATTTCTCATGGTCCCTTACTGTTTTAAAGAAATTTTTTTTTCCTGATCAGTAATTGCAATCTTATCTTCTATATCTGAAATTCTGTCTTCACATTGGCTCATTCTGCTGCATAGACTTTCAGTGGAGTTTTTAATCTTCTGGAAATCTGTTTGTATCTGTTTTATGGATTCCATTTGTTTCCTATGTTGGGATTCCATCATGTTCCTCAGTGCCTCTATTTTTTATCTGTATCCTCTCTAGATTTATTAATCATGTCTTGCACTATGGGCACAATCTCTGCTGTTATGTGAGAAATTATTTCCGATTTCATTTTTTCCAGATCCTCTTTCATTGCTAGTTCAGGGAATCCAGGTGGTTGAGTATCAGAGTGTTCCGTCTGGTTTCCCTTTGGGGTTGCTGTAGGTGATCTGGAAGTCTGGTTCTGAGGCTTGTTTATGTGTCTTTTCATTTTGATGGATGGAGTTGGTGTGCTGCGGGTGCCCACATGGCTCACCTCCTCTTGCTGGGAGCTGTGGCATGCCTACCCGGAAGACTCCATGCTGAGAGTCATGGCAAGCCTACCCAGAAGACTCCTCTGGGCTTGGAGCTCTGGGACGCTGACCGGGAAGCCTCCTCTGTGCTAGAAGCAGTGGCACACCTACCTGGAAGCCTCCTCCACCTAGTCTGTCTTCTTAACCATATATCTGTCCGCTTGGAATAGAGGCTGGTATATTGTAGGTGGTCAATGGGGATCAAATAAATTAATGAATAAGCTTTGGTGCATTACTGCTCTGAGGCGGTAGGAGGAACATAATGAGAGGCAAAACAAGTTGGCCATTCAAGATGTAGGAACATACCTATGTTATATTATTGTTTCATTTACTTGTTTATTAATTTTTAGGTGAATTTATAAATTATTAATTTTTTCCTCCCAGTAGATATTGAATTTATTATAGAAAGACATATTTTACTACAGCAGAATAAAGAAATAGATGAGAAAATTGGGTGAAATGGCAAAACAAATCCAGAAGTAAAGTTAGTACACAAGGATGTCTGCCAGAGGAACCAAAATCACTGGCCTCCAAACTTCCTGAAATCCAAGGCAGAGTTACACTGAGTCTGTCAGAAGATGCTCCATATCTATTACATAAAAGTAAACCAGTTTTCCATGGAGAGAGGAAGTTACTCAGAATAGGCATTTTTGTCTGTTTTGTTTATTATTATATCTCTAGTACTCTGAATGTTGCCTTGTGAAAAACTGAGGTATTAAAAAAAAAAAGAAAACTGTGTAAAATTAAAAGCATCTTCAAGACATCCCTATGATAAATAAAATAGTTCCCTAGAGCTGTTTTCTCTTCAACCTTCAGTGTATGCTATTGGCATCAAATGTACTACAAAACCAATTGTATAATACCTTTTCTGTAAGTACATCTCATTGTAGTGTATAGACCACCTAATTTGAGCCAAAGAAAAATGTAGACTATTTTTAGGCAATGGTTCATGAAGGCTATTTCTCATAACATATGTTAAGAAATAGACTTTGGGGAGCTAACACACTATTTTTCAGAAGGAGGTGCAGGCGCTCTTTGTTGCTGAGAAAAGATGGCTGTAGGTCTTGCTCATCAACTGCGTGAAAGGAAAGGTTTTAGATATTCTTACTGCAACAGATGAGTAAATTCCATGGCCAAGAGCTAGACTAAGTAAGGTTTCCTTTAATCCTCACAACTGCCCTATGATGTAGGTGCTATCATTAAACACCCATTTTACAGGTGAGAAACCAAGGCCTCGAGGGGTTATTGATGAAAATTACAGAGTTAGTAGTATCAGTGGCAAGATTTGATCAGGATATCTGATCCTCAAGTCTGACTTCTGATGACTTTGTGGACATTAATAAAGCTTCAACAGAGCCATACTGAAGCCATACACCTTTTGGCCTCTGTCCCACCCAGAACTAACATGCTTGAGCAGTGCTCTCTGGATACAAAAACATGATTTTGCCAGAACCCCAGCCAGGCCCTGAATGTATTCCACATACCCTGTAGCAAAGAAAAAAGTGACATGATAATAGTAGAATATAACATCTTACCTCTAAGATTAATAGAATCTTCACATCTTATCTCCCAAATGTATTTTGTTGTTCAATTTTTAAAGAATTTTAGTCCAAACTCAATGAAACTGAATAGGATGCTAGAAACATACAATTCTGTTTATTTCCAAACAACCTAAGCAGGAGTTTATGATTTAGCCCTAGCCCAGGTCCAAAAAAGCCATTTCCCTCTGTCTTTTCCTTGAGTAATTAATGCACAAGATGATCATTGTCTGAGGGCAGAGCCATAATGGTTTGTATTTCTATTTGAATTTTCATTTATTGATTTTATTTATCTTCTATATGAATAATGCATCCTTTCAAAATGCATGCAAATTCCAATTATTTGGCATACTAAATATAAAATCCTTTATTTTAGGCAGTTACAAATATAAATTATGTAGTCAGTGTGTTTTTAAACTGTTTAAATATGTATTTACATGTTAAACTAAGGCATCATTGGAGTTGTTTGTATAGCGAGTGGAATACAGTTTTAAATTGTCCAAGTATCTCTTCATCATCATAAAATAACTTTAAATGGGGCTATTGTGGTTCATTTGGGGGAAATAGAATATTTAAATATTGATGTAAACATCATTCCCTATAATAACTAGAAGGAACTGCTTAGGTAAACAATTCAGGCCCTTAATGCTTTGCACAGAACAACATACTTGAGTAATGTGTTGTATCACTCTTCCCAAGAGTTCTTTATGTTCTATATAATCAAGAGAGAACCTAAGTGCTATAATGTCTAAAACTGTGTGCTCCTGATTCCTCTCAAGAACAGGGCATTGTCAGTGAGCATCTGGGGACAGGGTCTCCCCTGAACCGTGGCTGCTGAAGGCAGTTGACTGCTCCAGGGGAGGACCCCAGGCTGAGGAGCAGGGCATGAGCACTGTCTACCCTCCCACCTCAGTGCTATCACGTGGGGGATGGGCAGAGGGATGGTGATTTTATGGTTAACTGTGCCCTTGGCTGTGGCAATATTTTTTAGCAGGGATTTGTTTGAAAGGAGAGAAACAGAGGGAGCTGTTTCTGATTCAGGCAAAGGAATTTGGTAGAGGTGACAGACACATATTAGGAAGAATTGTTCAGCTCAGAGCAAAAAAGTCGTATTTATGGGAGAAAGAAGTGATGTTCTAGAAGCTGACATTTCAAGAAGAGTCTAGTGGTCATTTCCTTTGGGAGTTTCCCCAGTCAATATCTCAACTCTTAGAAGATGGGGGAGAAGGGTCATTGGAGAAAGACAACTGTGAAGGGCTTCAGCTGGTAACAGGACAGCCAAGGGTTAAAATGTTACTCATGCTACGACTAAGTGAGGGGAAAGACTGTATAAGTGCCACGGGGGCAGTCTTAGGGACCAAAGATCCCCTTTCTATCTGAAGTGAGTCTCATTGGCAGTCTCCGAGAGTTTCTTACTGGCAGAGGTCTTAGCTTCTGTCCTGCCCGGTTCTAGCATCCTGTGTGTGTCCGTGTTTAACTTTCTAGCTGGTAATGTCCAGAGGGAACTGGTGAATGCTACCACTTCTGCAGGTGTGGCTGAGCACAGGGGAGCCCCTGAGTGTGCAGGTGGATGGCCAAACCATGGAGAGTCAGTCAATGGAGAAAAGGTTCTAAAAGGAAGGAGGTCCAAGGTCAACAAGAGTAATAAAAAAGAAGGGTCAAAACCTTGTTTTCTTAATGATTATTTTCTTTTTCATCCAGAGTATGAGTCATTCTTTTCTTGGTTTGCATTCCTCTTAAAGGAGACCGACACAAAGATTCTAATAAGCAGTGTTTCCGGTAGAGAATTCCAGGAAACAGTCTGCAGGGACTGGGAAGTGAGCTAAGGAGGAAGGATAAGGATAAGATTGGTTTATCAAACCTGTGACTGCTCCAGGCAACGGGAGCTTGAGAACTCTGGTGGGGGATATAAAACACCTCTGAGTTATCCCAGCCACGGAATTAGGATGCTGAGCGATATATATATATATCAGTCTCTATTTGTCCATTAAATGAGTTACCCATGAATTTGGTCACCGAGGAGACAGCTTCTAGAGGTAACTCTCCATCACTTCCTCTCTCTCACCTGGCATGCCAGTCTGTTGGGCCCTCCGCCCAGTATGACAAAATCCTCAAAACGCAGTCATGAGGCTCTCAGTCAGCACCTGGGTGTGATAGGCAAGGCACCGGCAGGGTCTGTTCCTGTTCTTTGCTCTTTAAAATGTATTTTAAAACCTGGATATGAGACTTCTCAACTTCTGTTTTTTAAAATGACCTCCAGTTGGAGTGGTGTAAAAGGAGAAAGATGTTGTACTAGAGGGAGAGGGATATGGTTAGAGACATCAGGACATGCACAGAACAGATTTATTTCCAGCTCAGCAGGAGGCAGCCATGTTTCTGTAAGTGTTGATTAAACCGTTCCCCCTTGGTGGTTCTCTTGTTTGTCTCATTCATGTTGTTCTCATTTACCTCCTTTTGCTTTGGGAATTTGCCAGCATGGAACTTGTTTCAACATCTACACTGATTAGATACGAGCTTATGTTAAGCTGGAAGCCAATAAACAAAACAGGGTTTTGGGCTGAAAATGCAAATAGACTGGGAGGGTGATGGTGAGTGTATAAACACTAGGCTATAACAACTGTCCTTCTCGGGAGTGGCCCTGCACTTAGCTTTTGAGGTTGACATCAAGGGAGGCCCTCTTGAAGGGAGACTGAACCTGTGGACCTGATGTCCTGACTGATCTTGCACTTGCTTTGAGGTATGGATGAAGTCAAGAAGCAACACATACAGTTGAAGGGCTCAGATTTAAGAGTAAAGAAAAATTAGATCAGAATCCTGAGCAAGATGTTTGCCTTATGACCTTAGGCAAGGTATTGAATCTCTCTCTTTCATTTTCCCAAGGCGTTGAGTGAAACTTCTAGATCTCAGGTTATAGGGAGGGTGAAAAAAGGACCCCACATCTATGGAAATGAAGAAGGCCTGACTTGCATCTTCCACTGTGTCTCCTATTTAGAAAGCTGTCTACTCTCCACCTCCAACGCTAAGCAGGCATAGCCACTAATTCTAGATCTTTCTTTTTGGGTCACTGGCAATGAGTTTGTTTTTTTGTTTCCCCATGGTGTTTTCAAGGAGCTGCGGGAGAGCTTCCTTCACTAGTAAAACTTTATGTTTTAAGTCCGATTTGTGCTATAGACTGTATTCATACCTCTGAACTCAGGTGATCTCTACCTGGAAAGTATGTAAAGCATTATATAGCCCATCTTACAGGTGAAGGAAGTCAGGCACTGAAAGGTGACCCAAGGACAAAAGGTCAGTGAGGGGCAGGGTCTGAATCTGACCTCAGTTCTCCTGTCTCCATTCCCCACATGGTCCTCTGTGGTAGCAGGGTACTCCAGAAGCTGTGCCAGGTGTGCAAACACAGTCCTGTGCATAAAGCAGCTTGGAGCTCCAAGGGTTACGTCTCAGAGACTTGCCCACAGACAGATTATCAGAAGGAAGGTGGTCACATGGTCTTCCACAGTCATACACAGATCCAGGGGGCCTCTGCTACTCCTCCAGCTCTTTCTCAGTAGGGGTTTTATTCTGGACTCAGCCTCCAAGTTCCTGAGAAGTAACCTATGCAACTGTTGTCTCCTTTTATACTACTTTATTGTTTTTATTATAAACTTGAAAGAAATTAAAGAAAGAAAAGTGTACCTTTGCTTTCTGGTATAGCTAATGTTGCCCATACTTTGCAGGCAGTCACTTTTCTTAATGCCACATTGTTATGGAATGCTCTCATCCACTTATTCTGGGTTTCAGCACCATGAGGTGTTTCCCATAGAAAAAGAGAAGAAGTTGATCCCATTGCTTGTGGGAGTGTCTACACAGCCAGAGCCTCCAGCAGCACTGCCAGTGGGTGCTTGTCTGGGCCTTTCCTCCATTACTCACAGTCATTAAGATCAGCTCCCACTCAAATTTTAACTAGACACAGATTCTCTTCATTCATTAGGTCAAAGACTTGAGCCTCTATTCAATCATATTTTTAATCAATCAGCAGCTTTGCACTGGGCTTACAATGGCAGTATTTTGAAATCCTATCTTGGTCTAACACTATTTGGTATCAGCATCGATAATAAAATATGTTAGCAAATGCTCACAGTTGCTATAAGATACTTTATAAATATCTCCTGTGAATGCATGCCTTATTGATGGGAATGAATATGCTTTTTTAAACAACTGGAAAGAGTCTTATCAAAATTTTAAATATTTTATTTCTTGAGCTATAATTCTACTTCTAGGGCTTTTCCTACAGCAGCCACTCTCACAAATGTGGCAATACATGTGTGTAAGGTTTGTTGCATCATTATGGTAGTGAAAATTTGGAGGGAAACACTAAGTATAAATTGATGGAGGGACTCCAATATAATGTACAAGGGAATACTACCAAGGAAGAGGAATAAGGTAGATTCAAAAAGACATAGAATGTCCTCCATAATACTCTGATGAGAGATTAAAAAAAAAGCAGCCTGCAACTGCAAAACAATATGTAATACAGGATCCCGTCTCATGTTACTGAATCAAGGGCATTTTGCACTTGACACAGTATGCCAGTCACAGAAAACAATGCATTCTGCAAAAGAGAAAGGGTTTATTGATGAGCCAGGTAAGTGTGGTGACAAGATTGCTCTCCTCAGTTCGAGCTCAATTCTTGCAATCCTCAGTTCCAGCTCCCCTAGGATGGACTTAAAGGTATTAATGGGATACAGAAACCTCGTGGCCTAGGAGGGAGGAAAGGCAGTTGGAGGCAAAGTGAAGTATTGGTGGTCTGAGCGTGCATGAGCCCCATGGTTCTTCACAGATGCATCTTCGGAAAATGCAGGCTTTAGCATGACCACAAAGCAGGCTTTCCAGCCTGCTGGGGTTTGAAAAGTCACCCATTGAGTTCTCATGTAGGCCTGAGTGGAGTCTGGTTTCAAACAGTTTGAACAAGATAAAAGCAGCCTCCAATTTTCCGAAATGCAACTTATGCAACTGTTATCATCATTTTACATACTACTTTTTATTTTTATTATAGACATATTATTTCATAATTAAAGAAAGAAACATCCCTTTGGCTCTCCAGTACGGCTGAGACACCCCTTCTCTGCTGGCAGTCACTTCCTTCTCTTAATGCAGTGTCATGATGGAGTACTATTTCACCCGCTTATTCTTAGAAAGATTGGAAAGAGAAAAGTATATTTCTGGTACTTCCTTAAAGTACAATGAAATTTCAGTTCCTTATATAATAAGTAATTATAATCTTTACCAGCTCAAACATGAGCCAGAGTGCATGAACCTTGATATTTTTATCGTATGTTTATTCTTACCATTTTGAGTGTGGAATATTTTCATTTCTTCTGAACACATTCCAGATTTAAATATGAGAAATCATCCTGGTGTCTTAACAGTTCAGGAGATTGTGAGTACCCATTTTTGCCCAAAGGTTTCATTCTCAGAAATTGTGGGGGTTTCTTGCTGTCTTTTGGTTGGTTGGTGGTTTTCATTTCAAGAGCTCAAGTTTGTACAGATGCCTACCTCCATTTGTAATGTTAATAGTAAGAAACAATCAAGACTTTTGCATGATGACCTGCCAAGGAGAAAGAATCCTCATGCAATCAAAATCCTGCCCAAAGTAGCCAGAGGACTACACTTTGTAGCAGATGGGGTTTTGAACCCCGGCACATATGCTTTAGCTTATCAATAGGCTGGCAAGACAGAGCCGACTTTGGGAATTGGTCACTGGCACAGTTGGAGAAAAATCAAGATGCTGTAGTTGAATGTTATCTGTATCTTCCATTATCTAACCGCATAAAGGAATATTGAACTGTTTCAAAATTATTTTCTTTAGATTAAACCAACTACATGTGAGTGTTTTTTTCCATCTGATCTCCCTGGGTGAAGGGAAAAAAAAACTGCCTAGAAAAACTCCAGGAAATTGATCTTATCTTTGTCATATTCATATCAATTAGAAAAAAAATTTCTTCCTTTTGAACTCTTAATGTTTGGTTCAGGGAGTCAGGCCAGAAGTCTCATAGATACTGAACTGACTTCGTTGTTGTTCTCAAATTTTCTTCTTATTGACAAATGACTCCACTTGTACTGACAAGTCAGGAAATGTGTTTCTTGAACTTGAATTTATTAAGTTCATTTTTAAAAATTGTCAATGTCCAATAATATTGCTGATTGATGATCTAGATCCTTTAGATTTCAGAGAATTTGTGAGTAAAATGAAGGAAAATCTATGATTCAATCACCTTTTCCAGTGGATTCTAGTTAAAAACAAGGTACATGCTAATTATATTACCTAGGCATGGAGATGGTGAAGGTAATAGTAAGTTAAATCACTAAATTCTTTGAGAAATTCATCCTTTTTTCTTTTTTAAAGAATCCAATAATTTAGTATGTGTGTTGGTATATACCCTTGTAAGGACTGAGGAAGCCCAGGGAGATGGGAGTGTCATTGAATGGAATCATAGTGAGAAGTGGGAACTAATGTTGGCTTGAGAACTTGCATCAGCAAACCACCCCAAGCTCCTGGCTTTAGGGTCTAATGAAATTTGCCCCACTGGGTTTTGGACTTGCTTGGCAACTGTTATTCCTTCCTTTTTTCCAATTTCTGACCTTTGGAATGGAGATATCCATCCTATACCTGCTCCACCATTATATTTGGGAAGGACATAACTTCTATAGGTTGACAAATTAACAGCTTGAGAGAAATTTTGCCTTGGGATGAATCATATCTGTCTCACTTATATCTAGTTTAGACAATATTTAAACAAGACTTTGAACTTAATTTTTAAAAGCTGATCCTTGAATAAGTTAAGGTAATTGGAGGTAATTGAGATGAAACAAATGTATTTTGTATGAGAGGACATGAATTTCGGGGGACCAGGGCAAATGCTATAAATAATATTTGTGAACCCTTGGCATTCTTATGTTGAAACCTAATCAGCAATATGATAGTATTTGGAGGTAGTCTTTGGGAGGGGAAACCCACAAAAGAGGAATTCATGCTATTTTAAAAGAAATTCCTCTGGCCTTCTGCTGAAGAAGGACACAATAAGAAATGGCCACATAGAACTGGCTGAATAGAGGAGGAGCCACATTGGAGCTACTCAGAAAATCAACTAAAAACACAGGAAATTGGCAGAAAGGGAGGGCATCCTGCATCCCGATGCCCAAATCAATCTGAGATAAGAGACTTTTAGATCAAACACAACAGGCATAGAGGGGCCAGGGTTATAGCTCAGTGGCACTGCACCTGCCTCTCAGCACAAAGTCCTGAGTTCCGATCCCTAGTTCCACAAAAACAAAACAAAACAAACAACAACAAAAACATATTCATAAGATTTTATGAAACGATTATCCAGCCCACAGGGTTGTCCATGGGTCTAACACCTGCACGCAGAGCAGAAACTGCCATTACTGGGAAGTTGCCCCAAACACAGAGAGACTGCAAATGTGTGGCAAATGCAGTCCACACAGGATACATCTGGGGTACAAGGCCCCTGGCCTTTTTTGCTTTCCTGCAGACAGAGGACACTGAGGCCTGGCAGCAAATTTCACTGGTACACAGGGGCGAGTGACCAGGATGCTGCTCCCTCCCTGATGGCCACCTGGCACACCATAGTCTATAAATGGAACCTCTAGCCACAACAAGGTTAGGGAGCGTGGCAGTGTTGAGGATAGCATGTGGAACAGCACAACCCCTCATGTCCCAGGACCAGTGTGAGAGAGGGACTGGACTGCTCAAGCAGCCTTGGGCAGTGAGGACAAGGAGTGGGAAGTTAGCAGGTGCAACAAACCTTGGGCCAGGGCAGTAGGACAAGGAGAGTAGCACATGAGAGGAGCCCACAGTGTGGGACAGAGGAGGCTGTGCAAGGACCCGGAGGGGCCAACTGTATGCAGATGGGAGCAGCCACAGCCTGCCTCTGTCTGAGGGGCCACAGCAACTGGGAGCCAGGCAGAGACACACAGGGTGAGGAGATGTGGGTGGTGGTCAAGGGAAAAGCAGAAAGCCACTGGCTGAAGACGCCCCCAGGCCCACACCCGGAGGCCAAGACCAGCCCCACTGATCCCGCTGCAGATCGGCAGGGTCACAGGGCACAGGTCTGGGTTCTGACCTGAACCCACCACAGAACTGTGGGCTCCAGAGGAATTTTTTTCCTTCTTTCTCTTTGTCTATTGTTTCATTTTCCTTTTTCTGTCAGTTCTGTGTGTGTTTGGGGGGGGGTAGGTTTTGACTTTTATTTTTGTTTTGTTTTCCCCATCCTGTTTCTCTCTTTCCTCAGCTGTCTTTCATGATTTCTTGGTATTTTCATGTGAATAAACATTGTCACTAGTCTTTCTGTTTCACTTTAATAGACTTTTTGCTTTCTCCTTCATGCTTTCTCTCCTGTCTTCTTCTCCAGTTTCCCAAAGCTTGGGTGATCATCCTCTGTCCTTCAGCCTTGCTTCTACTATATTTCTTTTCAGTTGTCTTTCTGTTTTGTCCCCTATCCCTCTTAAATCGTCTCCCCCACCCAAGGTAAAAGCACTCTGCCAAGGGGAAACTCACTGCATACAAGTTCCTCGTTTATGCTGGCTATTGTTACATAACTATAGATCATGCTCCTATGGTTAAAAGTACCAAATTAGCATTTATAACAGTTTGTCAGTTTCTAGGCTATGGTTGAGGATATTGTTATTGATAATTGTACTACTTTAGCCAGGATGCCATACCTGTGGTAATCAGTTGTTCACTCTTGTATGACAGCACTGTGATTGTCTGTGTTCACAACTATCACCACAGTCCAGTACTAAAGGACTGTTTGCTGACCCAAATAGATAGAAACTTCTCATCCTTAATAAATTGAGAAAGTAAGATCTTGGGACAGACACAAAGTCCAAAAGCCAGCTACACCTAGAAGACATCTCTGAGGAATAGACATTTCCTAGGGAAGCCTGGATACTAGTGGTAAAGCTCCCTTACATAAAAAAACTTATAAGCATCAACACAGAAACAAATTAAAATTTTAAAAATAGAAAATAACTAGACATGGAAGCAAAATGCAACCCCAGACCTCCAGCCCACCCAGGACAAATCCACAGGACAACCAGACAGAGGAAATCAGAAGCCACCCACTGGAATTTTTTGAAATGATGGCAGCAGAAGTAAATAAACATATAATGAGGCTATAGAGAAAATCAGAGAAGAAATAATCTCTCAGATAAAAAGATGATGATCATAATGAAGGACCTGCTCAGCAAATCTACAGTAGTCATAGATATATAAAATAGCAGTGCTTAGGAAAATAATGGAAACCATGAATGCCCAACCTAGGAAAGAAATGGAATACATGAAACAGATTCAAACAGATATCCAGGAAATTAGAAATTCCATTGAAAGTTTGCAAAGTTGAATGAATGAAAGTGAGTAAAGAGTATCAGACTCAGAAGACAGGATTGTGGTTAGCAATCACAAAAAGAAAGGCCAGGGATTTAGCTCAGTGGTTCCACTGCCTGCTTCACAAATGCAAGGCCCTGAGTTTGATCCCTGGTACCAAAAAAAAATACCCCAAAACCAAAAAACAATCCAATAGCTGCAAGAGGGTGCAAAGAAAAATAACATAAGATTGATTAGAGTTGATGAAAAAGCAGGACTCAGCACAAAGGACATAAAAAACCTGTTCACAGAAGTAATGGCAGAAAACTTCCAAAGCATGGAAAAAGAATTGGACATACAGATAAGTGAGGCATACAGAACTCCAATCAGCCATGACCAAAATAAATGTACACCAAGGCACATAATCATCAAGATCCCAGAAATTCAGCACAAGAACAGAATATAAAAATCTGGTAGAGAAAAGAAACAAATCACCTATAAAGGAAAGCCCATCAGAATCACAGAAGACTTCTCAACACAAACCTTTAAGTCAACGAGAGCTTGAAGTGAAATATTTCAAATCCTGAAAGAAAACAACCTCCAACCCAGATTGACGTACCTTGCAAAACTATCTTTCAGAATCAATGGAGAAATGATACTTCCACGACAAAATGATACTTTCCATGACTGAAAAAAATTCATGACCACCAAACCAGCTCTAAAAATGTACTAAAAGATATTTTAGTAAGAGATAACAAACACCACAACTCCAAGAACACCAACAGAATGAGGTCAAGCAGCTAAACAGAGGGAAAAGACAGGGAACCAATAACAGTAAAATAACATGACAAGGATAAGCCACTACATGTCAGTAATAACTGTCAGTGTAAGCAGTCTCAATTTACCAATCAAAAGAAACACTGTCAGAATGGATCAAGAAACAGTTCAACAATATGCTGCATACAAGAAACACATTTAACTAAAAAAGAAATTTATAGACTGAAAGTTAAAGGATAAAAAAAAAATACTTCATGTGACAGGAACCTGGAAAAAAGCAGTGGTAGGCATTCTATTTGTAGACAAAGTGGATTTCAACCCAAGACTGATCAGAAGAGACAAAGAATACTACTACATCCTTGTTAAGGGACCAATCCCAGAGGAAGAGATAACAATCAGAAACATATATGCACCAAATACCAGCACACCCAACTTTATAAATAAGCACTAATACAATTGTAGTGAGGGACCTCAATACCCCACTGTAAAAAATAGATCAATTAGACAAAAAAGCAAAGAAATATCACAACTGAACAGAATCTGTGAAAAAAAATAGACTTGGTAGATGTCTACATAGTGTTCCACCCCACAATATCAGAATACACATTCTTCTCAACTGTGCATGGAATGTTCTCCAAAATAGACCACATACTAGCTCTTTGAACATGCTTAATTAAATGCAAAGGAACTGAAATTGTTCCATGCATATTATCTGACCATAGTGCAATGAAATTGGAAGTCAATAGCAAAAAAAGAAAAAAAAGAATTTAAAAACTATACCAAGGCATATAATAGTTAAGATTCCAGAAATTCAAAACAAGAACAGAATATTAAAAAGCTTTTTGAGAAAAGAAATAAATCACCTGTAAAAGGAAATCCACCAAAATCACAGCAAACTTCTCAACACAACCCTTAAGTCAAAGAGAGCATGGAGTGATGTTCTTCAAACCCTAAAAGAAAACAACCTCCAATCCAAATTGATGTACCCTGCAAAATTAGCTTTCAAAATTGATGGTGATAAAGAACACCTGAAGAAAAACATGCCCACCAAACCAGCATTTCAAAAAGTTCTGAAAGATATTCTAGAAAAAGACAATGAAGGCAACAATTCCACAAATCCCAGTAGAATGAACCCACCAGGCAAAGCAAACATTAAACAGAAGGGAAAGAAAGGGAACCAATAATAGAAAAATAATATATGTGAATACATATCAGTTATAATCATCAATGTAAATGGTTTCAATTTACCAATCAAAAGAAACAAATTGTCAGAATGGATCAAGAGACAGTTCAACAATAGGCTGCATACAAGAAACACATTTAACTAAAAAAGAAATTCATAGACCGAATGTTAAAGAATGAAAAATAATACTTCATGTGACAGGAGCCCATAAAAAAGCAGAGGTAGCTATTCTATTTGCAGACAAAGTGGATTTTAAGCCAACACTGATCAGGAGAGACAAAGAAGGTCACCACATCCTTGTCAAGGGAACAATCCAAGAGGAAGAGATAACAATCAGAAATATATATGCACCAAATACCACCACACCCAACTATATAAAACAAACATTAATGGACATGAAAAATCAGATAAGCACTAATAGAATTGTAGTGGGGGACCTCAATACCCCACTGTCACAAATAGGTCAACTAGACAAAAAATCGACAAAGAAATGTCAGAGCTGAACCAAACCTTTGAAGAAATAGACCTAGTAGACATCTAGATAGTATTGCACTGCACAAAAACAGAATACACATTCTTCTCACATGGGACTTTCTCTTAAATAGACAACATACTAGCTCATAGAACATATTTAAGTAAATGCAAAGTATTGAAGTTATACCCTGTAAATTATCAGACCATAGTGCAATGAAATTGGAAGTCAATGGCAAAAGAAACCTCAAAAACTCCATAAACACATGGACATTAGATAACACCCTCCTGAACAACCAATGGGTCACAGATGAAATTAAAGAAGAACTTATACAGTTTCTACAATTAAATGATAATGCCAGAGTAACATATCAAAACTTATGGGATACAAAGAAAGCAGTCCAATGAGGGAAATTTTTAGTGGTGAATCCTCACATCTGGAAAACAGAGTGAGCTCAAATAAACTACCTGATGTTGAACCTCAAATTTCTAGAAAAAGAACAAGTCGCCATACTAACAGAGCCAAGGAGAAGAATCACATAATCATCTCAGTAAACACAGAAGAAACATTTGGCAAAGTACAATACCCATTCATGATAAAAAAAAAAAACTCTACAGAAAATTGGAATAGATGGTCCCTAGCTCAATCTAATAAAAGCCACCTATGATAAACCAACAGCCAACATCATACTACATGATCAAAAACCAAAAGCTTTCAATTTAAAATCAAGAACAAGATAAGGATGTCAACTATCACCACTCTTATTCAATATAGTTCTGGCAATATTAGCTGGAGCAATTAGACAAGAGAAAGAAATAAAAGGAATAAAGGTAGGAAAGGAACAAGTTAAACTGTCATTATTTTCAGATGACATGATATTCTACATAGAAGAGGCAAAAAACTCCACCAGACTTCTATCTAGATTTAATAACCAAATTCAGTCATATAGCTAGATATGAAGTCAACACTCAAAAATCAATAGCATTCCTGTACACAAATAACAATCTTACTGAGAATGAAATTAGGGAAACCATGCCTTTCATAATAGCATTGAACACATGATGGGCCAGGGATTTAGCTCAGTGGTTCCCACCACCTATTGTGCAAGTGCAAGGACCCGAGTTAGATCCCCGGTACAAAAAAACAACAACAACAAAAAACCATGAAATACTTAGGAATCAATCTAACAAAGGAAGTAAAAGATCTTTACATTGAAAACTACAGTACTCTGAAAAAGGAGATTGAAGAGGATATCAGAGAATGGAAAGATATTCCTTGTTTGTGGATAGGAAGAACCAACATAGTAAAAATGTCCATACTTCCAAAATTGTTATGCAGATTTAATGCAATATCAATGAAAATACCAATAGCATACCTCACAGAACAAGAGAAAACAATCTTAAAATTCATTTGGAACCAGAAAGACCTAGAATAGCAAAAGCAATTCTGGACAACAAAGGCAAGGCAGGGGGCATTACCATCCCTGACTTGAAATTATACTACAAAGCTACTGTGATATAACAGCATGGTACTGGCAAATAAAACAGACTTGAGGATCAATGGAATAGAACAGAAGATGCAGAAACAATTCCAGACATACTCAGCTACCTTATCTTTGACAAAGGGGCCAAACACCTTTACTGAAGAAAGATAGCCTCTTTAATAAATGGTGCTTGGAAAACATGCCAAAGATTAAACCTAGACCCATATCTCTCATCATGTACTAAATTAAAATAAAAATAGATCAAAAATCTAAATATTAAAACAGAAACACTAACTCTTCTAGTTGAGAGAATTGTTGGAACACTTGAAGACATAGGTGTAGGCAAAGACTTTATGAACAAAACCCTGATCATACAGGAAATATTACAAAGTATCAACAACTAGGATATCATCTTATTAAAAAGCTTTTGCATAGCGAAAGAAATCACCAACAGAGTAAAGAGACAACTCACAGAGTGGGAAAAATTTTTTGCCAGCTGTTCCTCAGGCAAAAGACTGATATCTAAAATATATAAACAACTGAAAATAATCAAACTCCCCAAATTTAAAGACCTAATCCAAAAATGGGTATCTCAGATGAACACACATTTTTCAGATGAAGAAGTACAAATGGCAAATAAACATATGAAAAAATGTTTAACATCACTGGTCATTTGAGAGAGGCAGATGAAAACTACACTGAGACTCCATCTCACTCTAGAAAGAATGGCTGCTATCAAGAAATCAACCAATAACAAATGCTGGCAGGGATGTGGTGAGAAAGGAACCCTTCTGCATTGTTGGTGGGAGTGCAGACTGGTGCAACCACTGTGCAAATCAGTATGGAGATACCTCAAAGAACTAGGACTGGAAGTTCCATTTGACCCAGCTATCCCCTGTTGGGTGTCTTCTCAAAAGAATTAAAAGAATCATACCACAGCAATGTATGTGCACCCATGTTTATAGTGGCACAGTTTGCAATAGCTAAACCTTGGAAACAGCCCAAATGTCCATTAACCAATGAATGGATAAAGAAGATGTGGGGTTTTTTTTTACAGTGGAGTACTACTCAGACATAAAGAAGGATAAACTTGAGACGTGTATAGCTAAGTGGATGCACCTAGAGACCATACTCTTAATCAGAAACGCATGTGTAAATATTGCATTGTTTCTCTGGAATGAGAAACTGAAAGTGTAAATAAGGACCAAAATATATAATAGATATTTTGAAATAGGAAGAAAATGTTCAAATGGGAAGAGGCACAAGGGAGGGGGGAGAGGGAAAGGAAGAAAGGGAAAAGAAAACAAGAAAAGGAGGAAAAATTGGAAACAAAGCTCTCATAAATAAGAAAGGGAAGAGGGGTAGAAGGGAAGAGAGAGTCATAGGAAAATATATGAATCAAGATATATCATGTACAGGTACAAATTCTGTACATTGAATGTGATCATTATGTACAGTGGACCCTCAAGTTATGACCAGCCTGACATATGAACAACTTGGGCTAATTAGGTTAATGGAAGATTCATCTGCCTCTTGTTATCTGTAGCATGTATCCAGGTAAACATCCAGGTCTCAGCTGTATTGACTTACAACCAACTTGAGTTACAACCAACCCTTGGGAACCAATCTATTTCATAAGTCAAGGGTCCACTGTGTATCTAAATTGTACCAATAAACTTAATTATGATAAAAAAGAAATGGCCGTTTGTGAATCAGGAAGTGGGCCCTCGTGAGACATGAAATCTACCAGCACCATGACTTTTCAGGCTCTGGAACTGTGAACATAGTTTCTGTTGTTTATGAGTAGCTGGTGGTATTCTGTTATAGTATCTCCATCTATGACAAACACGCGATGCGTGCTCAGTAAATGACAGGGAAAAGATCCTCTGAGAACAGAACATACTTGCTTAGTGTCCTCATCGTGCAGAGTTGACACCCAAGTCTCACAGTCACATTGCCCTCCTCATCCCCTGTCCAGGGCCCCCAGGAGTCTGCAGTGACTCCTACGTGAAGTGGAGCCAGTGGGAAGGGAACACTTGGGAGGTGACACTGAAAACGGCATAGCAGCCAACAAAAAGCTACTCACTCTTTGTTGGAAGTCTTTCCTTTTATACCTAGAAGACACATCTATGGGTTTTTTCAGCCAAATTGGTAACATAAAAAAATTGATATGTGCTAGATAAAATGAAAAGGGAGTTAAAGGCATGCGGATTCTTTTTCATGAAGTACTCTTGAAGAGCAGATGTGGCAGATGCCTTGTAGTAAATACAAAAAGCTGGTTTCAGACCAGATCGATGGCACAGAGTGGGATGCAGGCCCAGAGGTGGGGCAGACAGCCCAATTGAAACGGAGGAATGTAGGGGACAAGAATTGCAGGATCCTTGTGTTGGGAGAGGAAGCTACAAAAATCCAGCACAGTAGTGAGTGATGAAAAGCCCAAGAGTAGACAACTTTCTTCTCTACTAAACTGACATGGCTTTCTTCACTGTGCATTATTCAAGGGCAGAATTCAAAAGACTTA
This sequence comes from Heterocephalus glaber, assembly GCF_053883595.1. NCBI lineage: Eukaryota > Metazoa > Chordata > Mammalia > Rodentia > Bathyergidae > Heterocephalus > Heterocephalus glaber. The sequence continues at coordinate 37,503,258 of NW_028258317.1, forward strand.
ATTCTAGTCTCAGAATCCTGGCCATGTGTCATATTATCAACCACCAGATCCAAAAGTATACTTCTTGGTGACAGGCTACTTATGAACAATGTTTATCATACAACTGGGTTGTCCCAGGGGCTCCTACTGAGACATAACCTGTTCTTGGGTCTTCCACAGCTTAGCACAGAGGGGATTCTGCTGTGCTGCAGGCTTTGGAGAGCTAAAGAGCCCTCACTGCAGAATGATGAGTTTCCTACCGTGGGTAACAGGTGGTGTTGCCAGGCACCTGTGCGGTGGGGTGCTGAGTGCCGATTCTCTTTTCAAAGCATGAGTGTTAACAAGGTTTGCTTGGTATGGTTCTGGAAGCTGAAAAAACCCAAGTAATTCTAATGCAGTGCTTCTCAGACTACCCGCGGTGAAAACTAGTTTGAATTTGGTTTGTTGTATTCAATCTGTTGCAGACCAATATTTTATAAGTTGTAAGAAAAATGAAAACTAGGAAAATGAAAGTAAAGATCATGCCTTATAAAATACAAGCTTTAATTTAATTAGTAGATTCAACAGCATAAAATCACTCTGTAAATTTGCCGCAGTGTTTCCACACTTGCGCTTTCCATCTCAAACCCTTGTCCCGCTGTGGGCCTGGAGCTGAAGGTTAGGTGGGGAATCACTAGTGCACCAACCATGGCTTGGCAGAGTGGATTTCATCTGTGACACAGCCTAGCCCAGGAGGCTTCAGCACACAAACACATGCCTTTGCCAGTGCTCACTCGAATGATCCTGTTATCAGCAAGGTTCTGTGTTGGAAAGGATTCTATTGAAAGGAACACAAACTAGACCTCAAAAGTCTGATTAACATGATAAACTGTAAATTGTGCTGCATGACTGTGTGCCCTCACTAGTCTTTTGTGTGTCCAACTGCCTATTACAGAAGCTTTGGGGGCAGCAAAGAGAGCAAGCGAGCTCATGAAAGGAAAATGCAACCTGCTGGGCTGGGGTGAGCTTAGGAGGGTTTGCCAAGTCGCCAGGGGCAGTAAGACCCTGACCACCACCCACCTGACTCACCTGGGTGGTTTGATCACTTCTGGGCCTCGGTCCCGCTCTCTGGTCTGTCCTAGCAGGAGATGCTGTAGGCTGGGAAGTACCAAGTTTCCTGTCAGGCCAAGCTGAGAGTGAACATCACTAACTGGTTTGGTAAAGTGGCAGACTAAACTTACAGATGACTTCCACGGCCCTGGGAGAGGCAAGCACAAGGAAGAGATGGAGACTGAAGAGCAAAACATGGAACCAGGAAAACCTTCAACTTACTCCCATCTGGTAAAAAGCACTACATGGATAAGTTCTGTCTTAGGTGTCCACTGTCCAAAGATTAGCAAATCTAGTGTTCCTCCTAATTAATGGCTATAATATTATCTTTCCAGTCTTCTACTAACTTGGTTATTTAAAAAAATGTAATCTCCCTTCTCCCCATATCACTTACTGCACAGTTCTATTCTTATAAAATCAAGATTTGGCCCAAACCATGACAACATGCCTGGGATTCATTCCACATGTGGTTCCCATTTTACTGTGCAGCTTGTTTATAAATAAGACTGAGCACAGGACAACTGTGATTAAAGACCAGCCAACATTCGACCTCAGGGAGAAACGGTTCACCTTTCCCGCACACTTCTCCTTCTCCTGTGTCCTGTGAGTGGCAGCAGGAAGGAACTCAGAGCTTTAGTCATCCGTCCCTCGGAAATAAAAGACTGGATCAGTGACTATGAGTTTGTTACTTCTCCCCCCCCCCATTAACTTTATTGGTACATTTTGGGTATAAAATACAGTTACATTCATCATTGCGATCTTGTACCATTACATGAGTCTCTTGGTTCTTATTTTTTTTTCCCTTCCCTTGCCCTCCCTTCACCCGCTCCACCCTTCCCTATTTGCAAAGACCTTGTTTCCATTTTTTTCCTCTTCTCATATTTTTTCCTTTCCCTTTTTTCCCTTCCCCTACCCCTCCCAATTCCCCTGCTCTTTTAGACCTTTTCTTCCTGTTACACAATATCAGTTATACATTTTTAAAATTACAATATTAAGATCTAGAAGACATTACCACAGATTTTACAGAATTTAAAAGGATATACAAAGCATATTACAAAAATCTGTTTTGAAATAAATTTGACAACTTCTAAGAAGTAACTTAGAAGACAAATTAATGAAACTAACTCTGGAGGAAATATAAAATTTGAATAGCACCTATTAAAGAAAGTATATTCCTAGCTTGAAAACCTACCTATATGACAACAGCAGGCTCATAAACATTTTAACTGATAAATTATATCAAACAATTAAAGCAGAAAAAAGAAGGAACACTTCTCCCCTCATTTTAGGAACTCAACATTGTTCTAACCCTAAAACTGGATAAAGATAATAGAAGAAAAAAGTATGAACATAGATAGAAAATTGTTTAACAAAACAAACTATTAGAAGTTAGATCTGGCAGTATGTAGAAAGTGGTTTTGTTATAGGGATGGCAGTGCTGGTTCAGCACTGGAAGATCCAGCCCCAAAAGTCATCATTTAAACAGAGGAAAGGAAAAAGCCATATGATCCTGTCACTAGTTGGAGAAAAAGTACTGGACCAAATTCTACAGGTGTTCATGGTAAAAGCTATCAGGAGACTAGAAGTAGAACAGAACCTTCTCAACAGATTAAAGGCATGTACTCCATACTTCCAGTGAGAACACCTTATATGAATGGAGAAGATACAATCCTTTCTCCCTAAGGTGGGGAACAAGGGCAGATATGCATACTTTTTATCTGTCCATTGAACTTTGAAACCTAGTCCCCACCAAAATAGTCTGGCAATAAAATGACACAACTAGGATAGGATTGGCACAGCAGAAGCAAAATCTTTATATGTAGATGAAATGATCATCTACAGAGAAAATACTAAGAAATCTCTAGGAGCCCCTAGAATTTGTACTTGAATTTAGCAGGATTAGAAAACACAAGGTATATACAAAAATTCAGGTCTGTGTATACTTGCTATAAATGAAGAACTGGATATTGAAATTTAAAAGTTATGTAGGAGTACAAAGGACCCAGAAAAGCCAAAAACAAAAACAAAAACAGTGTTGGAAGACATTTAGCACCCAATTTTAAGACTTCTTCTAAAGCTACAGTAATCAAGGCAGTGTTGGTGTAAGGAAACATATAGATCATTTGAATAAAACAGAGAATCTAGAAATAGAACCACACATATATGGTTCACTGAGTTTTGAAAGATTATTTAACATTAGCATTTTATAGAATATAAACTCGACTCAAGAGCCGAGAAAGAGAGTCTTCAGCAAATGGCACTAGAACACGTGGTATCGGTATATAAAAAATTAACCTCAACCCTTTTTTTCCATACATGAAAATAACTTGAAGGGATCTATGAACCTAAATAAGAAAGCCTAAAAGTATAAAACTTGAAGAAGAAATTATAAGGGAAATTATTTATGAATTCAGGGTAGGCAAGAACTACCTAGGATACAAAAAACATGATGTATAAAAGAAAAAAACTTGATAAATGAGATTCCATCAAAATTTAGAACTTCAAATGACACCATTAAAATGAAAAGTAGTCCTTAAACAGACCATATTTACAATGCATATAACCTATGAGCAGACTATATAAAGAATTCTTAGAGCTCATTAATAGACAACCCAATTAAAATGTAGACATAAGAAGATGATAAATAGCCAGTATAGCACAAGGAATGGTGTGGAACTCTAATCAGAAAAATACTAATCAGTACAATAATAAGATTGAATTATACACTCATTAGGGAGATGAAGTCAAAAGTTTTAAGCCTTGTCATGACTTTTTATTTTTGTTGGATTCTCCCCCTTTGCATTTAATTTGTCATGCCCAATGGATTCATTCTGCTGGGTTTCCTGGGGTTGTGATCCTCATTGTCTTTTCCTAGGGTATTGTCTAAAATTTTTTGGAGTGCCGGTTTTGGTATTCATGAAGTTCCTGAGGTGCTCTTTATCATGAAAGTATCTTATTTCTCCATCAATTTTGAAAGATAGTTTTGCAGGGTACATCAATCTGGGTTGGAGGTTGTTTGCCTTTAGGGCTTGAAATCCATCACTCCAAGCTCTTCTTGCCTTGAGGGTTTGCATTGAGAAGTCTGCTGTGATTCTGATGGACTTTCCTTTGTATGTGATTTGTTTCTTTTCTCTCACTGCTTGTAGAATTTTATTCTTCTGTTGGATTTCTGGAATCCTAACTATTATATGCCTATGTGTAGATATTTTTTGATTAAGGCTAGCTGGAGTCCTATATGCCTCACTTACCTGTATGTCCAGTTCTTTTCCCCTCCTTGGGAATTTTTCTGCCATCACTTCTGTGAAGAGTTTTTTTATGTCATCGGCACTCTCTCCTCTTTCTTCATTGACTCCAATCAGTCTTATGTTATTCTTCTTTGCATAGTCTAGCAGCTGCTGGATTGATTTCCCATGTTCCCTTACAATTTTAAAGCAATTTTTCTTTCCCTCCTCACTAATTGCAATTTTATCTTCTATATGTGAAATTCTATCCTCACATTGGTTCATTCTGCTGTGCAGACTTTTAATGGAGTTTTTAATCTCTTGGAAATCTGTTTGTATCTGTTTTATGGATTCCATTTGTTTCTTATGTTGGGATTCCATCATGTTCCTCAGATCCTCTATTTTTTTTATCTGTGTCCTCTCTAGATTTATTAATCATGTCTTGCAGCATGACCAAAATCTTTGCTGTTATCTGAGTAATTATTTCTGATTTCATTTTTCCCAGATCCTCTTTTGTTGCCAGTTCAGAGAGTCCAGGTGGTTGAGTATCAGAGTGTTCCATCTCGTTTCCCTTTGGGGTTGCTGTAGGTGATCTGGAAGTCTGTTTTTGAGGCTTGTTTATGTGTCTTCTCATTTCCATGGTGGGGGGGCTTCTGGCACCTGCACGGCTCACCTTCTCTGCCCTAGGAGTTTGGGATGGCAGCAGGCGAGCTTCCTTCCAGGTGCTGGGACTGGCTGAGCTTCTCTGCCCTAGGAGCCTGGGATGGAGGTGGGGAGCTTCCTTCTGGGTGCTGGGACCAGCTGAGCTTCACTGCCCTAGGAGCCTGGGATGGAGGTGGGGAGCTTCCTTCTGGGTGCTGGGACCAGCTGAGCTTCACTGCCCTAGGAGCCTGGGATGGAGGCAGGGGAGCTTCCTTCTGGGTGTTCGAGTTTGTTACTTCTTATGGTTATGAAGTTTGTATTTCATTTTCACATTCTTTTTAGTAGCAACTTTATGTTAATTCAACATATGCTTACTGTATAGATAATTGTCTCCTAAAAATCAATACATACAGAATTTTTCAGATGATTAATGGTTTAAATTATGGATCAGTTTCAATGACCTAGGCATTTCTGCTCCACAGTCAGGTTTTAGGCATCACCCCTCTTCATTTGTGCTGCTTTTGATCTTGGAGTATAAAGGAATTTAGACCTCATCTGCCCTCTCCCATGCTTTTGACAGCTGAGGAAACTAAGGCTCGTGAGGTTGAAATGAGTTATCCAAGGTCTTACAACAAATTACAGGGGGACTAGGGCTTCCATTTCCCTGGCTCTTCATCCAGTATTCTTTTAGACATTATACACTGGTTTTTGCAGAAATGACAGTTCTGAAAAGAATTGCTGTGGACATGTGGGTAGTCGTGAATCCACACTATAAGACACTAACCATTGCCTGTTTTCTGACTATGCCCTCCCCAGTGGAAATCACCTGCCCAAGTCCTGCTGCCTGAGCAGCAGATGCTGTGCCAAGTGACTCCTCCACGCCCACCATTGTTCTTTAGAGCAGAGATTACCCAGCCCTTACTGAGTTAGTCCATTGAACAGTTAGGTAGAATCTTCAGACTCTCAAGAGTGTGAACCAAGAAACAGGGACATTACCCTTTGTAGGTGGGATCATGAAATCAAAGTAGGAGTGTATTGAAAGATCACAACTATGACAAACCAAAAGTATATACATTCAGAGTGTGAGAAAACAAGGACAAAGAGCATGCAGAGAAGCCAATGAGTTAAGTGAAAGAAAAATGGAGAGGACATGCAGTTACACATGGCCAGGCTATAATGACAGTAACTGCCACCAACAGTTATCACTGCACTGCCGGGCAGTGTCCTTAGAGCTTTTCCGGTACATACTCATTTTTTTTTTTTTTACGTACTCATTATAACACTCACAAGAACACTTGGGGTAGCTTCTTTTTTTTTTAACTGTATATCCTTTTATTGGTACATTTTAGGTATACAATGAAATGACATTCATCATTGGAAATTTGCACCTTTACATAATCTCTCTTGGTTCTTCTTTTTTCCCCCTTCCCTTGCCCTCCCTTCAACCCCTCCATCTCTCCATCTCCATCCTTCCCTATTTACAAAGATGTTATTTCCATTTTTGCATTTTCTCATATTAATTCCATTCCCTTCTTTCCTTCCCCCTCCCCCTCCCACTTCCTCTTACCCTTTGCCCTTTTTCTTCCTATTTCACATTATCTATTATACCTTTTAGTCCTTATTTACACTTTTAGTTTCTCACACTAGAGAAACTATTCAGTATTTACACATTTGTCCTATTTATTTCACTGAAGAGTATCGTCTCAATGTGCATCAATTTAACTACAAATGTCTCTAATTTCTCATTTTTGATGGCTGAGTAGTACTCCATTTTTTTTTAAAAAACACATATTTTCTTTATCCAGTCTCCAGTTGATGGGCATTTGGGCTGTTTCAAGTTTTAGCTATTACAAATTGTGCTGCTATGGACATGGGTGCACATATATCACTGTGGTATGATTCTTTTAATTCTTTGGGGAAGATACCCAGCAGGGGAATAGCTGGGTCAAATGGGACTTCCAGTCCTAGTTCTTTGAGGTATATCCATACTGACTTCCACGGTCGTTGCACCAGTCTACACTGCCACCAGCAGTGGAGCAGTATTCCTCTTTCCCCACAGCCCCACCAGCATTTGTTATTGGTAGATTTCATGATAGCAGCCATTCTTTCTGGAGTGAAGTGGAATCTCAGTGTTGTTTTCATTTGCATCTCTCGAATGACCAGTGATGTTGAAAATTTTTTCATATGTTTACTTGCTATTTATACTTCTTTGTGTGAGAAATGTCTGTTCATTTCAGATGCCCATTTTTGGATTGGGTCTTTAAATTTGGGAGATCTGATTTTTTAAAGTCCTTTATAGATTCAAGATAGTAGACCTTTGTCTGAGGAATGGCAGGTGAAAATCTTTTCCCACATTTTGGGTTGTCTCTTCACACTGTTGGTGGTTTCTCTTGCTGTGCAGAAGCTTTTTAATAAGAAGAGATCCCACTTGTTGATTGTGCTAGTTCACGGGCAACTGAGGTTTTTGTTCATAAAGTCTTTTCCTACACCAATATCTTCAAGAGTTCTACTTAACCTCTGTTCCAGCTGGTTCAGCGTTTCTGTTTTAATATTTAGATATTTAATCCATTTTGATTTTAGTTGAGTGCATGGTGAGAGATATAGGTCTAGTTTTAGTCTTTGGCAAGTTGAAACCCAATTTCTCCAGCACCATTTATTGAAGAGGCTATCTTTCCTCCAGTCAGGGTGTTGGGCTCCTTTGTCAAAGACGAGGTGGCTGAGTGTGTCTGGAGTTGTTTCTGCATCTTCTAATCTGTTCCACTGGTCCTCAGGTCTGTTTCTTTGACAGTACCATGCTGTTTTTATCACAGTAGCTTTGTAGTATAGTTTCAAGTTGGGAATTGTAATACCCCCTGCCATGTCTCTGTTACCGAGAATTGCTTTTGCTATTCTGGGTCTAGTGGGATTCATCCCAGGGATGTAAGGATAGTTCAACATATGCAAAACAATCAATGTAATACACTATATCAATAGAGCCAAGGACAAAAACCATATGATCATCTCAATAGATGCAGAAAACATGTTCGAAAAACTCCAACACGCATTTATGATAAAAACCCTACAAAAAATTGGAATAGATGGTCTCTACCTCAATCTGATCAAAGCCATCTATGAAAAACCAACAGCCAATATCATACTAAATGGTCAAAAACCGAAATCCTTCACACTAAAATCAGGAACAAGACAAGGATGTCCACTATCACCACTCTTGTTCAATATAGTTCTGGAAACATTAGCCATAGCAATTAGACAAGAGAAAGAAATTAAAGAAATAAAGATAGGAAACGAAGAAGTCAAATTGTCATTATTTGCAGATGACATGATACTCTCTATAGAAGACCCCAAGAACTCCACCAAAAGTCTTCTAGACTTAATAACCAAATTCAGTCAAGTAGCTGGTTACAAGGTCAACACACAAAAATCAATAGCTTTCCTCTACACGAATGACAGACTCACTGAGAGAGAAATAGCGCAAATAATTCCTTTCACAATAGCATAAAAAAACTGAAATACCTAGGAATCATCCTAACGAAAGAAATCAAAGACCTCTTCTCTGAAAACTATGGCACTCTGAAAAGAGAGATTGAAGATGATATCAGAAAATGGACAGACATCCCCTGCTCCTGGGTAGGAAGGATTAATATAGTGAAAATGGCCATACTTCCAGAACTGCTCTATAGATTCAATGCAATCTCAATTGAAATCCCAGCAGCATACTTCATGCACCTTGAGAAAACAATCCAAAAATTCATTTGGAACAAGAAGAGACCCTTGGGGTAGCTTCTAACTAGTGCCCATAGGGGTTCTACCCATGATCTAGGAGCTCTCTAGATGAGTGAGGAGATGGAATGCTCAGCACTGTGTCCGCCCAGCCATGGTGTGAGAGGGAGCTTTTAGAATGTGGCCCTGGCATAGGGAGCCCCTACTCAGCTTCCACACCTCATCAGTGAGTGGACTATAGGGATCCCCACACCAGCAGTGCTCAGGGAGTCTCACTGTCGGGGCACTGTGAGAAACACCTCCCACATCTTCATACCAGGCTGTCAGGTTGATAATATGCTTATCTGCCTCTGTTGGAGAAGGGGAAAGGGGGAGTTTCACAGGGACTCGGGGCCTTCATCGGTTCACCTTGACAGCCCCCTGTCCAGTGTTTTCCTGTCCGCCAACTTGGGGAAGATGTACATCCAAAAATAGTGTTGAAGAGGGGAAAGAAAGCTCAAGAAATGTAGACACAGGAGCACAAATGGGTAGGGTGTGCAGGGTGTGGGAATTGTGCCTGGTTAGAGCTGTCTCCACATCCCACTGCCACTTCTGCTGCTTGGACTTGTGAGTGGGGAGCATGCAGGTAGGATCATGGTGCAGGAAGAAAGAGGACCAGGAGTGAGAAGTTACCAGTGACCCGTCTCCACCTCTGACTAGAAGAGACTGTATGAGTTGAGTCATGCTTGTTTTAGGAGTGACTGCTTATTTCCTTATGGTGATTCATAATAGCATCCCTAAAAGGAAAAGGACCTGTGATTTCCTTGAGCAAACAACAAGGGAGGAGTTGTAATTCTGAGTCTTTCTGATTGACATCTTGGACAATTCATTTGTTAGAGTCTTGATTTCTCTTGTCTATCCACGATGGTGGCATACATACATCTGGAAGTTGCTTTGAAGTTTAATGAAATATGTCTATAAATCACCTCGCATGAAAAAGCTCTCACAAATGCTGGCTCCTTTTTCATAAATTCCCTCTCAGGCTCCATCCATCCTTCTGTGTAATTCCTGCCAGCTTCTTACTAAAGTAGATTGTAGTTCACATTCAACCCTTACCTGATAGGAGCACCAAGGAGAGGAACAAAGTGAGAGTTGCTATGGGCAGTGATTTTCACACACTCAGAACAGAGCAGCCAGCCAAATGCAACACCCACCCCAGCTGTGTGTCAGTGAACAAAGAATGAATCTCTCTTTTAAAATTAATGCATAATTCTTGGGTCTGTGTTACACTAGCTGTTGGAAGTGGCTACCTTAGCTGTGTCTGAACGCCTAGGTCCATGCCATCTCCTTGCCTTGACTTTCTGACAAGAATATTTCTTTTAACTAGCACATTCCAGAAGTATTTTATTTCCATTGGTTATCTTTCTGTAAAATTGAGAAGTCCTTTTTAAAAGCTCTTTCTTCATTCACTCTTCAAGTCTTGCTAAATACTGTCTTGGGCAACCAGTATCTGATGACCTCCTGTCTCTCAGTAAGAACATAGCCTGTATACTTGGGTTAAGAATTTTACTGAATTGGTTAGTTTCCTGCATTTGGTTCTTTGTGTGTAAGTTATTTTGTTTGTTCTGAAGATAATTATATATAATTTCTGAGGAAACACTATTTAATTGCTACTGCAAAGCTGTTTACTCCTTGTGTTAGTCAACTTTTCATTGTTGTGACAAAATACTTGAGAAAGTCAATGTAAAGGAGGAAAGGTTTATTTTGGCTCACAGTTTCAGAGGTTTCAGTCCTTGTTCTCTTGGCTCTGCTGTTTCTGAAAGTGTGGCAAGGCATAACAATGATGGAAATGAGGAAATCTGCTCATCTCATGGCAGACAGGAAGCAGAGAGAGCATGAAGAAGAGGCCAAGGATGTGATATAGCCTTCCAAGGCACACCCCAGTGACCTACTTTCTCCAGTGAGGCCCCACCTCCCAATGTTTCTACCACCTCCCCAAAATGCTATCAGATTTTGAATCTGTTAGTGGATTAATCCACTGCTGAGGTCAGAGATCTCACAACCCAATCATTTTCCAAAAGTTCCACCTCTGAACAATGCTGCACTGGGGACCAAGGCTTTAATACAAGAACTTTTGGGGGAGACATTTAAGATTAAAACCATAACAGTCTTCTATGGTAAAGTGAAGTCTACAGGATCAAGGGCATGGTTGAGAAGAATGCAGACTTGGAATCTTTCTGACCTGATTTGGCTACTATTTTCATCATTTAAAACTTACATTGTCATTTGATCTTCCTAAGCCTCAGTTCTTCATCTGTGAAACAGGACCATAATGTCCTGTGTGTACATTTATTGTTAGTACTGAATCACATGTCAGGTGCTGGGTCCCTGTAGGGCCTCACCAACCCCAGGTTTTCTCTTTCACCCTAAACAGTACATGCTTGTGGTAGGTGCTCAGCAATACTTATTAAATAAATTTGAAACTAATGAATTTCTATTAATCAATAGATACAGAATGGATGCATGCATATTGAGCAAATGAATGATGATTGAATAAATAAATAAACAATAACTGTTGACTGGATAAAACCCTATAGTTTCGGGACAGACACTGTAAACATCATATGGGACTAGCGGCCACAGGTGGCTCATTTGGCAATCCTGAGCCTATTTTCTTTCTCTCCTGTCCTCTGGTTTTTTTTGTTGTTGTTGTTCTCCCAGTTAGGCATCCCAGTTGGTACAGGCTTTGTAATGCCTTGCTGGTGTATCTGAATCCACCTATGAATTGGTCAGCTACAGTGTCTGGCTGTGTTGGGAACAAGACAATCTTCAGTGGCCTAGATAGGATATGGGTCTGGGAGAAAAGTGAAGCTGGTTCCTCTTAACCCAGAAATCCCTTTCCTTCCCATTAGGACTGCCCATGGTGCAAAGCACTTACTGAGTGGTGAATCTATTTAGATCCTAAGTGAGAGTTGTCAAGAAAGCAGACACTAATTGCTCCCAGCTCCTCACAGAACAGACCTAGAAAACATTTTCATTCATATGAGCTGGGCTGCAGTGAGTTCTTCCACCCTTGGGGCCCAGGCTAGGGATTCACAGCTCCTTCCTACATGGCAGAGCCTTACCACCTTAGCTCTGATCCTGGGCTGGTGAATCTTTGTAACTCTGGAATTTAACTCTCTAACCCAGTGAAATTGACCAAACTTCAGAATCCCTGCTGAGTTTTAGGTGGGAGGGAGTACGCCTTGCCAGGTTTCCTGCAATAGGGTAAAAGCCAGGCCATCCCTTGTATGTTTGCCAGATCTGGAGCAAATCACACTCTGCCATTTGTCACCTCAGCCCCAGCTCTCTAATCATCCACATATTTTTATCTGGTTAAAATGAATATCAAAGGCAACCATAAAGGGGAATAAATGGGGAGGAAACATCACAGAAAGAGCCTTGGAGGATAGAGGAGAGAGGAAGAAGGGAAAGGAACGAGAGAGCCCCTTACTCTTGGAAGAATAGTGTACCCCATGAACAAGCAGGGGTCTTAGTGCTGACTGAGCCTTCGTTTTTGTTTCCACATTGGAAGCTCCTGCCTCTGTTGCTTCCCCTGTGGCCTTGTGATCTCCACAGCCCACAGAGGGGGAGGATGCAGAGAGCATGTGAACTGCAGGCCCGGGAGGATAGGGCCCTTCAGAGCAGCCACTCCTCAGACCCTACCTTCCATCTGTGTGCATCCCGTGGGTGGGCACCACAGTCCTGTGTGTGTGTTCAAAGCAGCCCATGTCTGATTCTCATTGGAAAATAAGAAAAGACACGTCCTCTGCTTTAGTACTGCCCACATGCTGCCACTTGGCAGGCCTTCAGCATTTTATGACAAATAGTAATGAATAATTAACTAATCATTTGCGCTGCTACCAAAAACCTGAAGACAATATCATTGCTTCAGCTCACGCCACCCTGACAACCTCGACGGTGTTCCTCCTCTTTATAAAGGCTGACCAAGATGTAGCCCCTCTGGTAACACCTGCCAGGCCTGCAGGCGACCAGAACGCTCCTTTCTGCACTCACTGGGCAGCTCTCGGGAGAGTGAGGAGATACAGCTGGTGTCTCTGCTCATTTGGCCACACTTTCCTGTTGAAGTCCACCATCTAGGGGGCCCAGAAGCTCTGTATGCTTAACTAGAGCAAGGTTTCCCACTGCCCCGCCCCAAAGGACGTTTGGTCCCGATGACATTTTGATTGGCATAACTGAGAGGGTGGAGTGCTCTTCCTACTGGCATCAAATGGGTAGAGGTCAGGGATGCTGCTACCTGTCCTACAATATTGCAAGACGGCCCCTCACAACGATCACTATCTCACCATGTAGCAGAGCAACATAGGGGCAGATGTGTCCCTGTCAGGTTCCAGCACATCCTGGTGACTACAGTAATGCCAGGACCAAAGACACTTGGGCTCCCTCGAGTGGTGACTCCCACACTGACAGCAGAGAAGGGTCCCTGGCTGCAGGAGGCGTGTGTGTGTGTGTGTGTGCGTGTGTGTGTGTGTGTGTGTGTGTTTTAAACAAGTCATTGTATCCATCACAAATATGCTTCAGCTAATGCTGATAGCAATTTTCATGAATCATTAATGAGCCATTTTCTTTCCACCATGCTGTTATCGCCATGCAGAAGCATTTGAACGGAGAGAGCAGATTTCCTTCTGATTTAGTCAGTGTTTGTTTTTTGAAATATGTTCTCATTGAGAGTAGCACTTGAGTGTGAATTTATGTGATTTCTTTCTGTTTGTTTTCTTCCTAAATGGAAACTCCAAAAGCTCCCATCATGTTTCCCTGCCCCCTTTTAGAAACAGAACATTGAGGAACCTCCAGGATAGACAGCTTGTAGATGATTACAACTTAGATTTCATCAAGGGAAGAGATAAGAGAGAGCAAGAGGGAGATCTTTTTTCCATACCAATTCTGGCCTTATGAACCAGAACTAGAGCAAACCTTGCACAGTCACACAAATGCCCGCAAGGACTTCACAAACCATAACTTGTTTATGACAGATGATTTGGTTTTCCAGCCAAGCAAAATGTTTAATGGATTACTTAAAATCTAACTGACCTTTCTCATTTATCTAGTAGCCAGTGATCATGTCACTCCCATGTTTATAATAAAATGATAATAATATTCATTGAGTAAATTTCACTCGCAGGTACTGTGTCACATTTATTGTCTTTTCTTTGTAACACTCATATGGGGTAATGTTACTGCATTGCACAAATGGGGAACTGGAGACATAAGAAGATGGTTCAGTGAGCCAGCAAGTGAGAAACTGGAACAGGAATCATGGTCTATCAGGTCACGAAGATGCTGTCTACCCCCTGGCAAGTCCACAGCTCAGGTCTATGGGATCCCTCACCCTCTGGCCTTCAGGGTTTCTGCCAGCCTCCACTCTGGAGTGAGATCCTCTCTGCAGAAATCCTGCATCCCGAGGCCACTGCCTGGCAGAGCTGCATCAGCTGTGCTTTCTCGACTTGGATCTCTGGGCTCCTTTTCCTCAGCGGAAACACCCTCCCTTTTCCTCCCAACATTTCACATTCTGTTTTTGTTCAAAGCCCAGTTCCTGTCACCACCATGAAGCCTCCGCTAACCTTTTCCATCTTGAGAATGTGCATTGTCTAGGCTTGGATAAAAGCCTTTCCAAACCGAAGTTCTGGCTCTTTCCAAACATGGCATTGCCCAAAGCAGGGAAAGTAACCTCTCTCTTGCATTCACTGGATTCACGATTTGAGGCCTCTGTACTTCCTTTCCTTTGACAAAATAAGTCCAATAGACTAAATTAAAACACCCAGTCCACTTTACATGGTTGTTATAATCAGTAAATGAGATGATAAAAGTGAAAACTCTTTGTGAATGTAAAGTGTTGATCATCCTTGTCCTCAATTTTTATCACTTTCGTTTTTCTCTTCTCTACTCGCAGTCTTGTTCAGTCATGGATAGAGCAAGTCATTGGTGATGGGGGGAGAGAAACAGCCTTTTTCTGCTTTCAGGACTTCTGCTGTAAAAATGCTATGTACTTCCAGCAGCCTAGACCCCACCAATGGTTGTAAAAAAGAGGAAAGACACCAATGACTCAGCCATGTAAACTGTTTGAATAGCATCATATATCCCACAAAATACTGATTTGAATAAACATGGGGTAATCTACTTAATTTTGCTGTCCTTCCACGTGGGGAGAGATTGCAGATTTCCTTTGCTTTTACAACATTACTGTCCTGACATTGACAAATGAGGGAAGTATCTTTTTTCTAGAGTATTTATTAAATATATTAGGAAAAAATCATACTAGAAATTGTCATTGGTATCACATGGATTTTAGAAATTAATTCAGAATGAAGTAATATCTTTACATATTGAATTTCTCTACCCAGTAACAAGGTATAGCTCTCCATGCAGGTCTTCCTTTTATTCTTTAGTGATTATGCCCATGTAAAACTTTTATGTATTTAATTAGGTTTATTACTAGGTAGTTGCAGCTGTTCTTGCTATTACTATAGGTGTATTCTAATTTAAATTGTTATCATGGGTTTCATGTTCTTGGGTTTTGTAAAAACTATATTATTGTCAGGATATTGACATAACATTTACAGGCCACATAGCTAGCACGCAGGAACCACTGTGGTCAGCCTTAGCAACAAGTAAATGTGACATTCTCTCTGCCTTTGGGAAGTGCAGCAGAACTTTTACACATGATTATAACTAAAAGTGTAATTAATTTCACATACTGATTGCTATGGCCTTGTGCTGGAGTCCCTCGAATTTCCAGTGTCTTGGAGTACTGTCCTATCATATGAGCCTAGAGGTTCTACAGTCCTAGGGGCCAGAAAATTCTCACTTTTAGGGGATGGAAATTTCTCTCAATTGAGAATCAAGAACTCCAAGAGCTAAGGATAAAAATCCAATATACCTGTGCTTTTCTTACTGATTCCTCAAACTCCTGAAGACTTCAGCTGTGTGCTTCATGGTATATCAGGCTGAACAGTGCTAAAGCATCGATTGTATCTAAGATTTTTGACTAATTTAACTGGCAATAATTTGAAACACAAAATTTGCATTTATACTTAAGAAAATATGTTGGGGCACAGTTCTCAGGTTTCTCAAAGGTCCCCAGCTGGTTTCCTCTGCCTTTGGTGTTCTCTGGGGAATGTCTGAGATGACCTGGGACAAAACATCCATTAAGATGTACACATCAACCCCTTTAAGTCCAGTTTCCCCATTACTTTTGCTGTCCCCTAGTTGCTCATAAGTCTGTCCTGAAAGATACCTTAATGCTTTTGTACATCTTTGTAACATCTGTAATTACAGTGACCCTAAAGCCCCACTTAAGATCATACAAAATCCAAAGTTGCCACTCACAGCCAAGAGGGTACAGGCACTGGACTACAACACATAATGTTTAGCTTCCTGTGTACAGTGTTGGGGCTGCACACAGAAGTGGGGAGCTGCGCAGGGAAACATGGAGAGGGAGCACCACATTTTTGGAAGAAATTTCATTGTGGAAGAAGGGTGCTGGTCTAGAAGGCCTCCTGGTTACTGCTGATAGAGGCTTCTCTGTGAGGCCAAGTATGGCAAATACCAATTCCAGACTGAATTTTAGAAAGTTCATTCATTGGCGATGGCATATCTGTCTCCAAGTCCTGGGTTTTACTTTTGGATTATTTCTTCTTAACACCATGTCCTTCAATTCCCACTGCCATCTCATCGTATTTCTTTAGCAGATGCATTCATTCATGCTTTCATTCAATAAACAGTCAGCTCTATGCTCATTACTGTTACAAGCATACAATTCCCTCAAAGAAATCAAGGTCTACTGAGGGAGGAAAATGAAGGATCAATTACTAAATAATGGGGTAAGGACCAGCAGTGTAGGGTGTTATAGGACAAAGGGAAAGACTGGGTTTACCCCTCCTAAGGTCAGGGAGACATGCTGTGTAATTCTTCATGCACAGAAAAATGTTGGGAGAAGGGGAGAAGGAGGTGGGCTTCTTTAAGCCAATGGACGGGGCAGGAGAGCAGATGGATTTAAAGGTCAGGTGTGGTGTTTAGCTCCTAAAGATAATAGCAAGTTCAGGGTAAATGGAGCAAGATAAGAATGGGGTGAGGAATGAAGCTGGTGTATCAAGGCAAGGCCAGGACAATGAGAAGCTTGGTGCATTATTCTAAGGAATTTAGAGTTCATTATCCTTGGGGCAATGAAGTCCCATGGAAAGATTTAAAGTAAGGGCATGGCATTATCAAATTTCTGTTTTAGGATGTTCACATTAACTGCAGTGCTATAAATAGATTATCTACATATTCATTTTTTTAAAAATTAATTATGATTACATATAATAACATGATAATTACATATTATGGTTATTTATTATATTGAGTTTGGGATTTTGTATGCTTTTCTTTTTTTCAAATGAGGTATATAACTATCTGCAGCAGAAATAGTTCTGTTTCAAAGGGTAGTGGCATCAATTAACTAACATTTTTATTTATTTGTGAATAGGTAAAGTATTAATATGACTCAAAAAAGCACAAAGGAGATAGAATGAAGAGGGTGACTTCCACCCTGTTCCTTGGCCATCAGAGTTCCTCTTCCCATAATCACCAAAGGTATTAGTTCCTTTATTGAAATTTTATAATTATAAAAATATATGTTCATCCATTCCTTATTAGACTTTGACAGATCAGTAGTAATATATACTCCACATTGTCCTTTGCCTTCTCTTTCTTATGTGACAGTTTTATTTGGACATCTTTTTATGTATAGTGTTCAGTTATGGACCCTTGATACAATTTATTTATTCACTCTCCAACAATGGACATTCAGGTCATTTCCAATCTTTTGATTTTGCAAACAGTTGTACAATTAATAATGATGCCATTGTCATTTTACACATGAGCAAGCTCATCTGTAGGATAAATCCCTCCAAATAGGATGGCTGGGTCAGAAGATGCTTTTTAGTAATTTTGATTCATATGGCCAAATTTTCCTCCATGAAAGTTGTGTGGATTTACACTCCTACCAGACATGCTTGAGTGTGCCAACACAATGTATAATCAAACTGTGTTCTCTGTGATCTGATAGGTAAAACAATGTTATCTTAATTTTAATTTGCATTTGCATATTGTGAGGAAAGGTCAATATCTTTACATGTGAATATGAGCCAATTAATTTTCTTGTCTTTGAACTATCTGTTCATAACCCATTTTGACTTTCTTAGTGGGTTATTGGTCTTTTGTGTATCAATATATGTTTTTTCACTATTATCAAAACTAATCAAACATATATCTTATGCACTGAAAATCTTTTTCCAAGTTTGTCATTTGTCTAAATTTGTTTGTTTCATTTATTTAATATATAAATACAGTACAATACACTTATTTTGTATAATCGCTTGTGTAATTACTTGTTTCTCCTTATTTGTATTTATTTATTTGACTGTGTTGATTTTTGTCTTTCAGAAAAAGTTTATTAAGTAGTTAATTTTAGCCATCTTTTATTTTATAGGTCTTTAAACTCTGTCACAGCTTAAAAGCCTTTCTTAGCATAAGAGTATAAAAAATTATGATTTTTTTGGCCGGGGATTTAGCTCAGTGGTTTCATCTCCTGCTGTACAAGCACAAGAACCTGAGTTCGATCCCTGGTACTAAAAAAAATATATATATATATGATTTCTTCCATTACTTCTGTTTTTATTAGGTTGATCATATGAAATCACCAGAATTTGACAATTTTTTTCCAGAACAGGCATTGAACTCAGGACCTTGCACTTGAGAGGCAGGCACGGAACCACTGAGCTAAATCCCCAGCTCCCCTTTGACAATTTTTGATCTACAGAAAAGTTCATATGGTTCAATCTAGCACATTCTAAGCTTTGATCTACTTGGAATTTATTCTCGTGCAAGATATGAGGTCAAGTCCAACTCAGCGTGTTTAGAGGTGTCAATTCAACTGACTCAACCATTTTCCCCACTGACTATTAATGCCACCTCTTGACACTTATTTTGAGAATAAAGTTTTATGTTTCTGACTGTCAAAAATCTGTCATTGATCTGCCTGCCCATTCAAATTGCTGACAATTAGTTAGGTTTTATGTTTTAATATCCTTTTACTATTCTTTTTCAGAATGTCCCTCTTGTTTATTTTTGCTTGTGAATTAGAAACAAATGATTATTTGTTTGCATTTTTTATTAAGATCACTTTGAATTTGTAGACTGTGAGGGAATTGCCCTTTCTTTCTTACTTAATTTCTTTCTCTTTTTCTTTCTGTATGTGTTTTATATAATGTTGAAGATAAAGC
Source organism: Heterocephalus glaber (assembly GCF_053883595.1). Classification (NCBI taxonomy): domain Eukaryota; kingdom Metazoa; phylum Chordata; class Mammalia; order Rodentia; family Bathyergidae; genus Heterocephalus; species Heterocephalus glaber. The sequence continues at coordinate 37,522,210 of NW_028258317.1, forward strand.
CAGGCCTCACAGGTGCTAGGCAAATTTCTCTACCACTAAGCTATTCCCTAGCAGGATTTTTGCCCTTATTATGTAGTACATTTTCTGAACTGGACTCTTAATAGTTTCCAGCCTCCAAGTTCTCTAATCTGTTCATTCTGCATTCTGCCACCTGACTAATCTGCCTCAGACATCTTCTTCATTAGCTCATATCCCTGAATTTCCTAATCTGTGTCTTGTCTTTGTTTTCATCTCTCACCCTTCAGAAACCTGTCATGTCCTCCTCTCACCTATGTTGTAACCAAAACCCTTGGTAAATCCATTTGTCCATTCAGTCCCTGTCCTCAAGTGAAATCCCCACTGGCCAGTGGGACACTCCAGTCTGCTCTCCCTCCCAGGAAATCACAGCTTGACCTCACAAGGAAACACTGAATTATGCATGACTTTTCCTAACCACACATACTTAACCTGAGTGACTTAAGTTTCAAAAACAGATAATTAAACATTTAATTGCATCACATTAAACCCCAAATCTCTGTGGTTGAAATCATGATGCCTACTCAGATTTTTATTACTTTGGACCTGCATATGCTTTAAATTCTTGTGTGTCTCCATCATATAGCTCTGTTCTTTCATCCAATCTATCACTGTATATGTATTACAGGCTTACTGTGTGCCAGGCCCTCTGATAATTACAGGACATTTGTATCAGTCAAATTAATTTAAGGTACACAATAATAACAAATAACCTTCCATCAGAAGGTTATACCTATAAAGGTTTATTTTTGCTCAAAGTACATGTACTTCCCCACTCAACTCCATGCTCTAGATCTTTGTTTTGGGACTCATTTCATCTCTGGTTAAAGGAGCAACCCTATCTGGGATATTTTGGTCCCAAGCTGTAGAAAAAGCACAGAATTAGCATACTTCTATTTTGCAGAGTATCTGCACCTGAAACAAACAAAATAATTTTCTCTAAGGTTCAGTATTCCACAGTTCCTGACTAATGTTTCCCGTGTGAGAAATCAAAGATAGCTTTATAATTGAGTTAACATTTTCACAATTTTGTTGGTTCTAAGGGGCCCTAAATGGCAACTTGTACTTGGAATGGGTTGTTCCTCGTACAGATGGTAGCCTGCATCTCTATATTCACATTATCTATATCTTTGTACAATATGCATAATATATGCAGTCTTTTTTCTTTCAGCCGAAAACTTGGTGCTATTCTCAAAAGAAGTAATCATACAGCAAGGAAATAGCTTAATCATTTCAGATGGGCATGTACCCTATCTCAAACATATAATTATTAGACCATTTTCACTTCCATAAGATGATCTTATTCTCAATCATTTACTGGGAAATAAATGAGTAAACTAATAAGGATGCTGGGGTCTTAGTCTTGCTTTCTTAATGGATGCCTCAGAAGAGAGCCTTTGTAATTCCATCTCCATACCATATGTCTCTGTTGACATTAAAGTGCTTAGTTCCAAATGAGTTGGCTTCATTCAAGCATCTTAATTCAAGAGTGGATGATTAGATCTTAAGCTAAAAACCTATTAGGATGTAAGTACTTGTATTTTTGAAAGGTATTAAGGGAACATCATAGTGTGGTTGTAGATAAATCCTCCCTATCTAGTAGTGGGTTGGTGAAAATCTCATTTGATCTTCAAATACAATATTACAGACTAGATTCATGTTAAAGTTAAGCACAGAAAAAGAAATCTACCTAGGGTCTGTTATACAGTTCCAAACTGGATAGTGCCTGTTCTTTATCCTTTGCTACTAGTAGCTGCAGAGGTCCTATCTCTGAGCAGGAATAGTGTGAAAGACCAGTTGTCTTTTATAAGGGGAAGGAGGGAGGGAGAGAGGGAGGGAAGGTGAGAGGGAGGGATGGAGGGAGAGAGGGGAGGGGAGAGCGCTAGAGCAAAGTATTCTGAGATCAGAGCAGGAAGATACCTCAAAGGACTTCTAAAGCAAACACCACAACATGGTGGCTTTGAGGTTTCCTAATGGGCACCATGCTACAAAGCAGTCAGTGTGAAGAGAAAAGGACAATTCACCTCCTAAATACTTTCAGTCCCTTTGAGAAAGCACATACTGATCTAAATATAGACCAGTGCTATGATTGTTCCTGCTTTTATTTAACCACATGTGTGGTCCAAACTAATAGGATTTCCCCTCTTCTCCTCCCCCTCCAGTGAGTTTGCTTTAGTCCCTGGGTAGTCCTGTCGTCAGCAGTGCACAGTGATCTTCATATAGGGAATGTGAAAATCATTTGATAACCATCTGCCTAATGTTTTGGCAGATATTTGTTTAGCTTGCGGGGCTACTACCAAGTTGGGACTCCTCATCAGGAATAGACATGTCTACTAAGGAATAAGGAGGAAGATAAAATTCCAGGAGCGAGATTTCCTAATTATGTTTTCACAGGTGACCTATAGAGCTCCTGCCTGTACCACTGCTGAAGAAAGAAAGACAAGATTCATGTATCATTACCTCATTTCAAAGCACCTGCGAGTCCCTTCCTTCCCTCCCTTGCTTCTTTTGTTGCTTTCTTCCTTCTCTCCTCCCTTGGTTCCTCTCTTCTTCCCTCCTTGCTTGTCTCCCTTCTCCCTCCTTTCAGTCCTCTCTTTCTCTTCTTTTTAATGCAGAAATACTACAGACATAATGATTAAAGGTGGACTTAGAGAATTATAGCAGCTGACACCTCTAACTATATAATCCCCTAGTGCTTTATCAGTTGGTTTGCATTAATGCTGACAGCTCCTTTATTGGTTGTTAGAAACATTGATAATCATGAAGGACAAAGAAAGAAATGTTTATAAGAACAGAAATGAGAAGGGAAAGGAGAAATTGTGAGAAAAGGGAAAAATGGAAACAAAGTCTTTGTAAATAGGGAAAGGTGGAGGGGGTGAAGGGTGCACAGGTAATGGGGAAAAAATAAGAACCAAGATACATCATGTACAGGTCCAAGCACCCAATGATAAATGTAAATGTATTGTATAACTAAAATGTACCAATAAAAGAATTTAAGCAAAAAAAAAAAGAAGAAGAACAACAACAACAACAGAAATGTATACTGCTGCTGGAAAAAAGTCAGATTTATGTGTCAAAGTTCTTACTGACTAAAATATAAAAATAGGAGCAGACATTCTGGAATAACATATTGATAATGCTTCTTAACTGCTCCCTCCCCCAGAAGCTTTGGGTATTATGAAGATATTATCCATCCAGACTTACAAATTGAAAAAGGACTGTAGGTTCAGAACTAGAACTTGAATGAAATAAGATCATGCTTGAGGAAATTGGGCTTCCTGAATATAAACATTCTCATGAAAACTCACATCAAAACATTCAGAACTGGGGCCAGGGATTCAGCTCAGGGGTGCCACCGCCTGTATCGCAAGTGCAAGGTCCCTAGTTTGATCCTGGTAACACAAAAAAACATTCAGAACTGAGACCACAGTGGGAGTAAGGGAGTAGCTGCCTTATAGCGGGAAATATCCCCGGTAGGATGAGTTTTCAGACCCTAACTTAAATGGGTGATGAGAACAATCTTGAGACACCTGAAGTTAAGCAAATTATACAAACAAATTGTAAAATATTGTGATTCTTATGTAACAATTGGATATTTGGACTTTTGGCTTTACATTCAATGACAAACTACGGTCCACTATTTTAGGCCTGAAATGGTCTTGTGAGTTTTTTGGAAACTACTTACCTTTTGTGGATACCTATTTTGAAAGTCTTCATCTTTTAGAGGCATATACAAAATGTTTATGAATAACTGGCAAATAGCTGATGAGTGTTCAAGGTGGGTGAGGGCACATTAGTATGCAGAATGCTATTCTGACTTTTGTATATGTTAAAAATGCTTCATAATAAAATTTTAAAAGAGAGCATCATTATAAAATACATCAAGTATACAAAGATTTAATGAAGAATAATCTGATAAACCCTTACCTACCACCTAATCTGTTGAAGATTTAAAACATAACAACATAGTTGAAAAAACTAGAAAGCAACTCAGTTACCTGTACCTTTGTGATGTTGCACTGTGAGGGTAGTTCCTGGCGTCTGCTCATTAAAGTGGGAAACACAGGAAATGTTCACTCCAGCGGGCCAGAGCTGACCAGTATTCAGGCTTCACTGAGGCAGTGTGATGCCATGCAGCTACCTCAGGCTGGAGAATCAAAAACACCTGGACTGGAATCCCTGTTCTACACACAGTTGTGTGACCCCTGGTCCAGTTCCAAACTTTTCTGAGTGCCATGACCTCTGTAAAATAGATGATGAGCAATACCAACCCTGACCATGTAGTGAAGGTTTACCATGTCTGTATATCACATAGCCAACAGCGAATGAAGCATAGCTGTTTCACTTGATGTTTTAAAAGAAGATATTTGAATGCTCCGAGCTGAAACCTAGGAGCATCTCTGAACAAACAGTAAATGAATACTTGATGATCAGTTGCTGTAACAAAGCCTGAGTTGTTGTTTATCAAAGGAAAAGGAGATCCATCTGAAAAGAGTTTTAGTAGAGTCCAGGAGTGAGGTAGAGAAAGTTGAAACAGGCATGAGATTGGTGGGAAGGGTTCTAGTTTAAAGTGGGTCTTCCAACTCAATGTAGGGAACCCTTTATCAGAACTGGGTGCAGCTTATTATGTCAGTGTGAAAGACCAGTGGACAGGATCAGTAGACAGGGTCTCTATTGTCCCTAGAAGGGCAGATGAGTGGAGAAAGAATACATAGATCTGGGGGAGTCCTTGACACAAACAATTATATTTTCTGCCACTTCAGCTTCCTAGGTAAGAGTTTCCTGGGAAAGTCAGGTTAACACAGTTCCAATAGTAGAACTGAGTTTATGTAAATGTTAATCTGACAGCAGAGCAGGAGAATAGATTTTCTTTCTCATTTATATAAGGGATTCCACAATTTTTTTTCTTTTTTTTACTTTCATATTTCAGCTCCAACATGAACTGGGACTATGTAAGAATGCATTCAGCAAATTTAACTTCTTTGTGATCACAATTTCACTTCCATATTTTCTACTGCTTTTTACCATCTCATTTGGGTACCCTAGTCTTGTCTTCATAAGGCTATTGGAGCTTCATGCCAGTGGTCTGCAATCTTTGCTGCACGTTAGACACACTTGGGCAGATTTTTAAACTCCTATAGCCCAGGTTCAACCTGGAATCCAATCAATCAGAATATCTGGCATTCGGTATCAGTAGTTTAGCTTTCCCAGGGATTCCAGCGTGCATCTAAGTTTGAAAACCCCTGCTTGAAGCATAGCTGGAGAAATAAAACCTTGACTGGGAAATTGTAAGACTCTGAAACTTCTGATTCTTGAAAGTTGGAGCCACTTTCTAATGTTGTTTTTTGATATAAATATCAGCAATGACAAGTGTTATGTGCAACTATCCTACCCTTTAAGGGCTGGATTCAAATTCCATAATATTTCTTAGGAACTTAAAGTTTCATGGTGATCATCTTTGAATATCAATTCACCAACTTCTTTTCTTCATTGGCTCACAGAGGAGTTGCTCCTTCATTAAACTCTGGCATTGACCCAAACTGGGTGCAGTTCTGCTTCTTTGGTTTGCACTCACCACCCTCCCCACCCTGTCCCACATAAGACTTCTGTAAATGTAGCAGGCTTTGCTGGGGTTGGGAAGGTGGATGGGAACATTGTAGAAACACAAGAACTTTAATGTAAAATATTAACTATCAGATATTGAGGGTGTGAAAAGTCCTTCGACTACCTTGCTTGCTATACAGTTACCACACCTATCTACCTTTGGACTTGTGCTGTTTCTTCTTTGCCCCTCTGTCAAGAGCAAACACAGTTCTTACCATTGTCTTTTGCAGAGCACGCCTTATTTGCAGACTTATCCCTACACTCAGCTTTGGAATTTCCTTTGCAAAGTCAGACTCATTCATGTCCTTTTGTGTATAATGAAGCGTCTCCTCCATAAACCACCTTCTTCATCCCTACTAGGTTCTTTAAGGAAAAGAAAGCACCAGCAAAATTTAGTGCCACTGCCATGGGAAATTGGACAGTCTTTCCCCAGTTTGTTAAAATGTATAGAGTTAAATCAGCTTTGAATAAAAATACCTTTTCTGTCACAATAATTTAGTGCCTTAGTTCATCCAATAATTACATGCACTGTGGTAGATGCTGAAATATAAACTAAATGGGTGAAAAAATCTTCCAGCAAGAATTTATATAGTTGAGGACATAAAACAGACATATGTGACACAGTTAAGTTACAACACAAGGAACTTAATTGTGCATCCAATGAATTCAGTCTCTAAGAATTTATTTCAGTTCATTGATAGTCACCTTGCTGTGGTTCATGTTTTCAAACTGCATGTTTGCAAAGGATCCAGCTTTTTTCTAAATCCTGTTTGTAGTTATACATACAGTCAAACCACGAGTTATATACTTTTTCAATTCTTGTCAGATTTTCTTTAGCTTCACTGGTCAGGACAGATCAAGATGGGTTATAGAATAAATAGAGGAATTCCATTTCCAGGGTAGGTACCTGGATTAGCCTTCCTTCTATGCACAATTAAAAATCTTGTCTAAATTAGTTTATGGAAAACATCATCTTCAATCCATCACTGGGTTCTTCCAAAAGGATAGAATGTTCAGTCCAGGACCTGAGGTCATTGTTGAAGCAGATGAGCTTGAACTATTGTTTTTACCACTTCTGTGGTACAGGGAGTACATAACAAATCTCAGAGCCCACTGAAGTGGAGAAGCCACAACCAGCATCCCAAGGAGCTATCCCCTCAGAGTGAAAACAAACTGAAAATAGTCCTGCCAGTTCTCTTTAGTCCCCAACCCTTAACAACAGGACTGCAAAGTAGTACACTGCTTTTAAACTAGTTGCGAGTGAAGGAAAGAAAAGGAAAATAAACCACTACTGAGAACTTGTAAGTATAGCTCATCTCAGATTTACTGCCTGAATTCATACTCCCTGAGTCATTTAAAAATCCTTAGGCCAAGAATTTAATTGAGAATAACCCCCAGACTAGCTATGCCACCAAATGCTTGATAGAAATAAATGCAAACCCTTTCTCAAGAACACTTCTTCATCCCAAGCTCTAAAGAATTCCCAAGAGTACAATGCCAAAGATATACCACAACAAAATTAACTAAATTTACAAGGAAATAACTCACCATGAGAAATAATTTAAACAAACACAGCATACACAGATTCACGAGGATTTCATTTCATAGAAGTTTCAGACACAGACTATTAAAAAAAACTAACATTTTCAAAGAAATAAATTATAAACTTGAAAATATATGCAAGAAACAATAAACTGTGAAATATGGCTAAGAAGATTTTTAAATAACTAAACTGAACTTTTAGAAGTAAAATATATCTTAAAATAAGAAATTCAGGTCATAAGGAATTCCCGTTGGTTTTTATAAATGTGGTAATAGTATGTTGGTTCTTGCATATACACAAAAAATGGATGATAAGTACTAGGGTATGTCTAGATGAAATGTCATTTCAGATCAAATTATATGATGTAATTTAAGCACATGATGTCCTTTAAATTTTTTTCTAAGAAAATTTTATTTAATATGTAAGTAAAAATATTAAATGAGATTATTAAAGTGTTGGTAATACTGAAGTTGAGTAAGTGGCATATGAAGTATTTTTATAGTATTCCCTCCACTCTTTTTTATGTCTTCAAATTTATATGGTAATAAGTTTATTTAGGTTCAGAGAGCAATTTTACCTAGGTAGTTTTGCTCCAGATATTTTCATTATGTTCATTAAATTAAGTCTTTAAAGTATGATTTTAAGGGCTGGGAATTTAGCTCTGTGGTGCTGCTGCCTGCCTCACAACTGCAAAGTTCCGAGTTTGATCCCCAGTGCCAAAAAAAAGTACGATTTTAAAATGTATTATTAAGTATTTTAATCATTTTACTGTATGCATGACAGTTATATCAATTTTCTCAGGGTAATTCAAACTGTATCTATATATAATATCTATAGATATTCTATAGAAACAATGAATGTGTTTGACAGTAGATGTTTAAAAATTGAAATTTAGTGAACTATAAAATGAATCTATAGAAATTATCCAGAAAGCAGCACAGGATAACAAAGTAATAGTAAATACAAATGAAAACAAAGAGACATGGTAGGATAATGAGTAAGTATAACATAGGTTTGACTAGAGACCCAAAGGAATAGGAAAAAGACTATTAAGTAGGATGAATATTTGAAAAGATAATGGTTAATAATTTCCAGAATTAGTAAAATGTACCAATTCAAGTTCAAGAAGGCTAATTAATCCCAAATAGTATAATTAATAGTGTAATTCATACATTATTGTGAAACTAAAACAGAAGAAAAGTATAGCACACAAAAAACAAAACAAAAAAGACATGACCTTGTAAAGGGCTAGATAGCAAAGCTATACTCATCAGGGAAGCAACTGTCTGAGAGCATCTTTCTCCCAAAGGAAGCTGAAAAACAGTGCAAGGCTGTCCGCAAAATGCCAAGGAAAAGTAACTGACAACCTCAGATTCTATGTCTGTAGGTAACTGAGAAATGAAGAAGAAATCAATCAAGACATTTCAGACTTACATGGTTTGTTAATTTGTTACTAGCAAACTGACTAATGGTAACTTTAAATTCACTGTTCTTCAGATATCAATTAAATGCTCCCAAATCAAACTTCTGAGATGCAAGAAGGAAAGAAGAATTTAGAAAGTAGTAAATATGGAAGTAAACAGAAATAAATATTGGCTGCATAAAACAATAAATAGTGGCAAGCCAATCTCAAACAATAGAATTAAAGACCAAGTTAGGTTTGTTTCAGGAATGCAAGGTTGGTTCAACACTTGAAAATTAATGTTCACATTAACAGACTAAAGGGGATAACTAATGCAGTCACTTCATAGATGTCAAAAAAAGAAGAGTACCTGCTAAAAGTTCATAGCCATTCCATGACCTGAAATCTGAAGAACAAAAATTTTTATGCCAACTAGCAGTAAACAGTAACCTTTTAGGGGGTGGGAGTGGAGAGTGGTACTGGGAATTGAACCTAGGGCTTTTGCATTGAGCTACATCCTCAGCCTTTTTTTTTCTTCTTTTTTCTTTTGTGTTTGAGACAGGGTCTTACTAAGTCACTAAGTTGCCTTGGGTTCAACCTTTCAATCTTCCTACCTCAGCCTCCCAGAGTACAGAAGGTAACTTCTCTATCCTGATGAAAGGTGTCTGTAAAAACTTACAATGAATACTATATTCAATGTTTTAAATGTTAAGAGCACTCCCTTTTAAATCAAGGAAATGGTAAGAATGTGTACTTTACTTTTACCCTGTTATTCAAACTTGTCCTGTCAATCCTAGGCAGCACAGCTAAACAAGGAAAGGAAATAGAAAATAAAGGAAATGATCAAAGTTATAATTTTAAAATAAAAAGTATTATTATTTGTATGATATAAATTATCGACCTAGAAAACTCAGAAAAGTATATGTACGTATTAATTATTAGAATTAATAAGAAGGTTTAGTAAAGTTGCCAGAAAAACTCCAGTACAGAAAAATCAACCGCATTCCAGCAAATGAGTGAGGTAAAGAAGCAGTATCCAGTGGTGAAAGTGAATAAACTGCCGCTGTTTGTGTGGACACAGATGAACCTCACAAACAGTGATGAGTACAAGCCAGCCACAGAGTGATGTGTAATGTACTGTCTCATTTGTTCAAAGTTCAGAAATAAGCACAGCTAAGCAGTGTGTGGTTAAGGAATGCACACATGGGTGGTGATGGCAATGAGGAAAAGCCAGGAGTGATCCTCACAGAGAGAAGATGCTGGCCACTCCCAAGGGAGGGAGGCAGAGCGTTCAGTAAGGGCATGGTTGGTCCCTATCACATTCTCTATTAATGTGGTGGACCTCAGTTTCATTTAAAAAATTTTAATAATGTACCTATATGTCTACACTGTTCTGGTACATTTCACTATTTTTAGAAAGCTAAAGTGTGAATGGAAATAGGGACAAAATTTGACAAATGTTAAATGCTTACCTACATAAGGAAATAGCAGCTATACTACCCACCCACCCCATCACTTTGCATTTCTGAATTTTCCAACATCTCATCTCATCATGAAAACAAATCTCTCTCTCTCTCTCTCCCTCTCTCTCTTTAATACCATCAATGTGTGGCATCTTCCACATGTCTTGCTCCCATCCTTAGCCCCGCTTAAGGATGAAGGGTCATACATTTGACTCTTTCTCGGTATCATGATCCTGCCATAAGAGTTATGCCATTGGATTTACATTTTAGAATGATAACTTTGCATATGTGGAAGATGAATTAAAGAGTGAGACTAGAGAGAAAAATTAGGAGGCAAAATGCTGAGCTAAAGTATGGGGAAACCAAGATGAAGAGAGACTCCTGAAGGTGTTGAACGAAGACCGTGTTGGAATGGGTGTCAGGTTAGAATGAGTGGGAAGGGGCAGTGTGGTAAGAAAGGGGCTGAGGATGGCACTGAAATGTCCATCTAGCTCAGGAGACTTGGGGACTGGCAGTGTCTGCCTGAGTAGGTGGTGCAGCAAGAGAAGAAGGGTGAGTGGGAAGGAGGCACCTGACTTCAGCTCAGGCTGCAGACCTGAGATGACTGAGACCTTCAATAAGGAAGAAGAGCAGCTGGTTAGAAATATGGGCATGTGTTTTGGGTGATAAGCTGCAGGTGGAAACATTGGTTTGGGAGTCCACAAAGGAACAATAATCAAGTGTAGAGGAAGGAGGTAGGGAGCATGTAGATTGCCAAGGAGAGCAAAAATGAGCACTGATACCACACCCAAGGAGAAAACACCAGCACTGCTAACCAAGGTATTTTTAACATTGCCATAATCAGCTATGAACCTGACTTCCTTCTCCCAAAGTTCTATGAGTCTGCCTTCTGTGATCCCATGATTGGTCCTGGGAGGGACAAAGCCAATACCACCTCTAGGCAGAAGAGTCCTGGGGTGGGAGGACTTAGACATCTCTGAAAGGTTTGCCTGTCTGTCACTGCACCTGGGATTGGCTGAATCACAGGCGTGGCCTTGGGTGAGTGTTATGCTCAGCAGCCCTTGACAGATCCCAAGCACTGTACCTGATAGAAGTCACATGGTCACATTTATAAATTTATTCATCCTACTGTTAATAATAAAAAATAGGACCTTATGTTTGCTAAGCATTGCGTCCTCCAAAAATGACCCGCTGGAGTCCTAATTCTCAGTACTTGCTCAGAATTCGACCTGATTTGGAGATGTGGTCTTTCTTTACAGCAGTACCTGAGTTAGAACAGGGTCAGTGAAGTGCACCCTAATCCAAGTGATGTCCTACACAAAGGGGGAATTTGGACACAGAAACACACACAAGAAGAATGCCATGTGAAGAGGAGGGAATCCCAAGGATTACCAGTAAACTATCAGCCATGGGAAAGACAAAGAACACAGTCCCCTTAGGCCCTCAGAAGGAGTAACCCTCCTGACCCTTCCAGCCTGCAGAGCTGTAAGACAAGGAGGCTGTGGGGCTCTGCTAGGGCGGCCCCAGCCAGCAGCCACCTAGTTATGTGTTACTTGACATTTTACCAACTGCATCTTTTGCTCACTCTCATTGGATCCTCACTATGACCCTGTGAAAGGCATTATCAATGATTCTTTTTACAGTGCGTGAAACTAAAAGTACCCGAGATTCAGATTCCTATAGGATAATACCTGAGACATGGTGATTTCCAAAGGGAACAATCAGTAAGTTTCACAGGGGTCCACAGCATTGTGGCAGAGTGGCAGTGACGCAGGTAGGATCCAGTCAGCTGCTTGCATCTGAATTTTTGTTCTGACAGCCCTGATGCCTGGTTCTGAACAAGTTCCTTAACCAACTCTGTACCTTGGTATGATGGAGAAAATAATAATATCTCAGGTCCTTCTGAGGTTTCAATGAGCTAATACCTTGAAATGTTTAGCACGTTGCCTGCTGAATTAATCCATGTTCAACAAATGGTAGCAATTTAAAAATAATTATCCATAGGAAATTACAGGAAAGTGGAGAAGCCCATTAATACTTTTGAGTGTAACACAATCATAGTTTCCTCTCGTAAATGCTTTGTACAGAAGATCTGTACTAAATGCATTGTGGGGGTTCAGTGGTGTCTGGGTGTCCAGAGGGAGGGTAGGGGCCTGGCTTGTTCCACAGGTCACTTGGTGATGCCCCTCCAGGGCCCATTCAGTCATCACTGGGTCACTGGGGGGGAGGTGTCCACAGGTGAAGGTCACCTTGACCCCCCAAGAAGCTCTCTGTGGCACTTAATAGGGGTTCACCACCTTGTTAGAGGCCAAATTGGAGGTTATATGCAACTGGGAATTAATCAGTTAAAAGGTCAGAATGTAAAGGGTGGGTTTTGATATAGATGGATCCCACATGCTTTGAACTTTAAGATCACTGCGCAAGGTTTTACTATAAGCAAGTTCACCATAAAAGGGATTTCACTACGCAAATAATGAGTCAAGCAATGCAATCTCCACCCTGAATTTTAAAAATGCAATTAAAATTGGTACAGACCTACAGAGCCTTGCCAATCCTGCTTTAAATACTAGTTTGGAGAATCACAAACTTCAATTACTTTTGGTAGGGACTGGGTTTTCCAGGAGGCACTATAGGTTATTAAATGTCATAACTATTTAGCTTGCTAATGAATAGTTTATCCTACATTCAATTAGGCTAGTTTTCTCTCTTCTTCTTCCCCTTTCTCTTTCTCTTTTTTTTTTTCAACTCACTCAAAGAATTGATGATAATTAAGGGAAAACTGTCTTGTGTCCAGGTTTTTCATCCAAGATATCTTTATGGTTCTAGGGTTACCTAGGATAGAAATCTGGCTTGTAAACATAATCTCTATCTTCTGCATCAGTAATGGTTATCACAATGATGGTAACAGTGAGAATAATTGTAGTTATGCATTCTATGCAACACCTCTCAAACCAGTCTAAATATTTCACATTTTTCTCTTAACACCCCTGTGTAGTAGATAAGGAGAAGTTTCGTTGTTCTTTGTAGAAGTCGATGAAGCAAAGAAGGTTAAACAGACATTCACAGGTTATACACTGCACCGTGAACAAAGCAGAACCAAACATGAGTGGGTAGTAGGGCATTCGCACTGTGTTCATTCCATTGTCCTATCTAGTTCCCTGTTTTCTGTCTTATTCTCAGATGATTAAATTTTGATCAGGGGTGCTAGCAGTATTTCCGTGTATTTCTAATTGAAAGATTATCCCGGTCAGATCAGCTGGGGAACAGTCTTTTTCTCCTATGTAATGTGGACGTTCAGCCACTTTCATCAGAAGAAATCGTGGCCCCAGTGATTCCTGGCACTCCTAGAGAAGCTCAGAATTGGATATGCAGTCCATGTGAGCCAACTAAGTGTACCTGTGAAATGTATTTCAGAAAAGGAAAAATTAAAACCATCAATGACAAAACATCTAACCATAAGGAAAAGAGACCAGTGACAGAGCTCTTAAATTATCTGCTCGTTCTGCAGCTCTAACCCAAGAACAAACTTTGGGTCCTAAGCACAACAGCCCAGTTTAACTCTGCCCTCTAGTAGGCTCAGTCTGCACCAGGCACTAAGGCACAGTGTGTGTGATACAGCAAGACCTGAAAGCTTGGGCCTGCCTTCACTCTGTGGTCACCAGCTGCCTCACCCTACCTAACTGGAGCCAAGAACCTGCTCTGCAGAGCAGGGCACCTGCTTGGTCACTGTAGGTAGATCACTGCGCAGCGAAGGCCTGAGGAGAGAAGCCTGGGGCCCATGGGTCCTGCCAGCGCCTCTCCCTCAGGCTCCCCCCTGCACCCCAGTTCTCTCCTCCTCCCCCCTCCCCTTCCCCCTCCCCCTCGTCCTCCCCCTTGTCCTCCTCAGACACTCTTACTTCCTAACTCAGCTGGTGCAGATCCTGTCTCCTTTGGGGTGATAGAGGCCTGTCAGCCTGACGGTCACGTGCACTTCTGCTTCGGGGCCTTCTGGATCCTTGCGCCGTGCGGGGCCTCTCTAGTCTCCCGGGATGGGGATTCCCAGTCGCCCTCCTGTCCTCAGACCCCAGATGTGCCTCGCTCTGGTGTCCAGCCGCCCTGGCCGACCTCTGTGGCTCCTCCTCACTGTGGCATGAGGCTCCGAGCAGCTCATTTCTATGTTTGAAGCAACCAAAATACAGATTAATATAGATTAAGCTTATACTAAGTATCAGGCACTCTTTCAAGTGCATTGTGTGTTTATTTAATCCTCACAACAAGCCTAGAAGTAGATAGTATTTTTCCTTTTCACAAAGGGAAGGAAACACAGAAAGATAAAATCATTTATCCAAGACTATCATCCCCTGAGCACACTGTGTTGAAGCTTCTTTTAGAGAAGTAGCTCCTTGGTGCTGGGGGAGTGTTCTGCAGTAGAGCCTTTGCCTTCCCTGAGAGAGGCCCTGGGTTCCATCCCCAGAACCCCCTGAATAAATAAGTAAAAGTGATCGGTAAGAAACTTCTCAGTCATAAATCCAGAAGGCTAACGGTCCCCTGCCTGCCAAAACTTCTCTTTCTTAAAGCCTCAGGGTCTTAATGTGATGGGGAGAGAAATGTGGCCAGGGGACATTCACTGGTTCTCTACAGTTCCCTTGCCACACCCCCTTCCTCAGAATCTCCCCTTGCCTCCCTTTCCCTCCATGAATTCTCTGCTGCCCTGGGGCCTTCAGCTGTGCTTGGGCCTCCTTGTTACTGCCTATTATCATTAATGGATCTGCCCCCTCCTGAGCTTTCCAAACAGAGGCCTGGCCTACCAGATCGTAAAGGTTAGGCCCTATATTCCAGAGGGCTCTGTCAGATGAGGAATTCTATTAGAAAGCTTTGCATCTGGACTTTTCTAATGGTGCCTTCAGGCAAAAAAAATTAAAATTAAACCACCAACCAACAACCCCTCCCCACCCCCACCCCCACCACTCCAGCTTTCCCCACAGCAAGCTTTCTGACTTGGTGAAACAATTCATTAATAAGCAAGGAGGAAAATCACTCCAGGCAGTTTACTCTTGAAAATGTAAACTGTTAAAACATTTTGTGCTTACAGGCATTCTGAAAATTGTGCATTTTCTCCAGTGTTTCATGATTTCTCAGAATCAAAGATTTTCTGATACACACAGGAAAACTTAAGGAGCAGGTCAAACCTACAGTGGTGTAGCTTTCTGTGCTTGTTACTGTGGTGACGTGGGTGGAAGTTTGATACCTAGAGCTACTGTTGACTTGCCCTTCCTCTGCTTGCAGTTAACTTAGTTTTCATCCTAAAAATATGATTTGTTCCCAGGAGTGTGTATGGTGTGTATGTGATCCTCGCCTCCCTCTCCTGTACCAGATTGTCCAGCTTTTCCATTCCACCCTCCTCTCTCTCTCTCTCTCTCTCTCACACACACACACACACACACACACACACAGCTCCCTGGGTTTGGTGGGGGGAGTGTTCTAGAGAGAACCCAAGAAAGAGGAGACAAGGCCCCAGGAGGAAGGGACTGTGGAGCCTTCTTTGCAGGGGGTTCCCAACCTGTCTTTGTCTGAAAGCTGGGCACGCGGCCAGCCTCAGCCCAGTGGATTGCCACTCTTGGCCTCCAGCCCAGTGATGGATCTGACTGTCATTTCCCCACGCCCAGTGAGGCAGGAGGCAAACTGAGAAGGGGGACAAGGAGCAGAAAACAGAGCTGGATCTGGGAAAACAGGGAGGAGTGGTGACACTGGAGACAGGGACTCAGTTGGGAAGTGGGGACTCCTCCATCGGGGCTCCTGGTCAGCCCCAGCTCCTCTGAGAATGCATTCTGAACAACTAGGGAACATAAAATCCCCATCAGAGAGAGAATGCTGTAGTCAAGCACAAGGCTGTCTCTCAAACAATGAGATGCTGGTAAACATCAATCTTATTTTTAAAGACTGAAAAGGGAAGTCAACAGTCATCTTTGGAAATGAATTCCACTGTTTAATGCTTCTCACAAGCAAGAAATTCCTGCCATCTTTGGATCTCTTTGCTATGGTAGTTTGCAAATAATTTGATCTACAATGTATGTATGTATCTGGCCTATATAGTAATGATCTCTCATAAAATAAAATTGTATTAAGTATTAAAAAAGAAAAGGAGAATAAATTATTTCTTACACTCTGCTTAAACCACCAATCCCTGTGTAGTTAAAATATGTTACCATAGGCAGAGAATAAGGCTGGCAGCATTTGGAAGCTGACAAAGTGACAGCTTCTGTGAACTTGAAAAACACGCTTCAATAGCTGAAAATCTCCCCTGCTTTGAATCTTTCTTTTTTCTCCCAATATTTTACATTGGTTTGTTTAGAGACATACATGTCTCTAAATTGAGTTTATGGCATTGAGAGATGTAAAGAATCTGAGACCTTATCTAGTTCAATTCCTACAATTATTCTAATGAGGAAATAGAAATTCAGAGGATTCAAGTGACCAGCCCAAGTTACATGGAAAGAAGGGTTAGGGAAAGTGCTAGAGTCCAGAAAAAGCAAATCCCTCTCTCATTTCTCTTTTTTTCTCCCTCCCTCCCTCCATCTCTCTCTCCCATTCTGCCTTCCCTACCTAGATCTGTTGAACAAATTTCTTTTTCAATGTATTTGGATGAAGAATTTGCTCCTGGATATTTGTACTAAAACACTAAAACCAAATGTTAAAATATCATATTGGTTAACAGGAAATAGTTCTGATCTATGCATTAAAAGGAAATTGGAAACATTATTTCCAAATCTATCATGCCACATAAATTCAGCCATACGAGTGCATCATATTGAACGGTCTCCTCTCTGGTCTTGTGCTTTGTTTTACATTCATTGCAGTAGAACTCCGTACTTGGGCTATGTGATCAAGAGGTAACAGAATGAAAGCTGGGCTCATCCTTACCTGTGCAGGTGGGAAGCTGAGGAGAGGCTGTGATATGATGCACAGCCCACAAATCAGAGTGAACTATAGATAGAACCAGCTGACCCACGAGTTGCAGAATAGGCAGCAAAGCTTGGACAGAATGGTTGCCAACAATTTCCAAATACCTAATAGCTGGTTGACAGGATAAAGACAAATTGTTTAATTTATCGAAAGTGCTTCTAGAGCTGGCTCTAGGATCTCCAGAGTTCTCTTCCCATTTGCCAGGCAATGTGACTGCTCAGAAAGCAGTGAGTTCTAGAGCACAATTGTTCCCTCAGCCGGGTCCCTGAGTGCGGCGACATAAGGGGAAAAGCTGCCTTGTTGTAGGCTGACAGACACAATATGTAACATAATTTAAGAGGGTGCAACACAATATAGTTATTTAAATTATAATAGCATAACTAGCATTTCTATAGTATATGTTATGTGACGGAGGTATTTTAAGTTACTGACACGCACTTACCTAGTTAATAACAAAATTGTGAAGTCCTACAATTATCTCCCCTAAATAGATGAGAAAATGCCAGATGTGGTGGCACACACCACCAGTAATTCCAGCACTCTGGAAGGCTGAATTTCTAGTCCAACCTGAGCAACCTAGTGACTTATCAACACTCTGTCTCAAAATAAAAAAATACAAAGGGCTGGAAAGGTAGCTCAGTCCAAGGTCCGGGGTTCAATCCCAGTACCAAAGAAAGAAAAAAAGATAGGAAAGCAGGCATGGAGGTTAAGGAAGTAGCCCAGCTACTGCCTCAACCCCTTCCCCCATTAGTAAGCAAAAGTCAGAATTCAAATACAGGCAGTCTCATTCCATCATCTGTCCTTTAAGGGTTGATTTTCTAAAATATTATCTCTTATTGTTCACCTGTTAAGTGACTACAGCAAAAATTAAGAAGGTGGCCCAAAACTGATCAGACTTAGAGAAGTGATCTCCTTCACCACCCAGAGATCTGCTTTGCCCCTTCCACAGGGTGACACGTTGCCAACTCCACCTGTTTTTACTTAGGCCAGAAAATAATTTGCCTTGGACCTGCACAGACCATGTGGGCTCAAGAACAAGGGCAACAACTTTCTGTGTGACCATGGAAAGAGAGGTATTTGTGGGAGTGTGGAGGGAGATGGAAGGGGCTCTAGATAGTCAGAGGGGGATGATGATGAATGACCATTTACATCACCGTTGACTCTCAGAGATACACCCCTTCCAGAAGCCCTGTAGCGATTGGCAGCCAATCAGCCCAGGGATTCGGTTCTTGCCACCCACCCACGGTGCCAGCTATCCAGCTGCTGCAGGTCCACTCTGCTTAGAGGGCTTTGAAATAATGATCCATTCTCCAGAAACAGAATTCTCGGTGTGAATTGAAGATTTTCAGCCCTTGAAATATCTTGTGCAGACTAATTTTTACAAGGAAGTTTATAATAAATTTCGCCTGGAGATGTATCCAGCACAAAACACTCTAGCTTCTTTATGTGATGTTGCTAATGTTAATGTGAGGTTTTATTTTGTTTGCTTAGATTATGCTTCCTTTTAGGTCTATTTATTTGACAGGAGGAGCATTAGTTTTATTTAGAGGAGGGCTTTTCCTCAGTTGAGATAAAGCTTATTCTGTTTCCTCTGCTAAGAGAAACTAGCTTTCTCGATTCTCCTGAGCGTCTGGGCATTTTGTTCTTGCTGTACTTTTTTTAATGTTACCTAAGCATCTGGAAATAAGACTGGAGGCAGAAAAAACACAAAAGTGGCACAGATCCATATGTCGTTGGTGGTGTGGTCGGAGGTGGGAAATCTTTGGCTAATCTTGTTTAAGAGTAAGCAGACCAATTCCTCTTCCTATTGTTACCTTGATTACCATTTTCTGGACAGTGAATCTAGTGAATCTCTTCCTATAAAAATTTGTCCAATCAGTCAGAAGATGTTGGTTTCAGGTTACGGAACTTATTTGTTGTCCCTGTAAATAATTAGAAATAACCAAAACATGGTTTCTCTTTTCCAATATGAAAAAATGTACCACTTAGGCAATAGATGGCAGTGTTTCTGCAGATTTTAATATTACAGTGGGTCTCAAAGGAAACTGAATACTCCCTTCTTCCATGGCTCTCCGTGATCCTGTAGTGGTTAGTTCTCTGCCTTATGGCTGCAGCAACCTCGGTTCGAATCCGAATCACGGCAGGAGGGGGGCAGGTTTTTGGACGAGAACAACACTGGGCTCACACTGCATTGAATCCAAATATTTTGCAAGCAGACAGAGAATAATGAAAACCAATAAACCAACACCACTTCAGATAACTTAAACTTTAGGAAGATGGCATCTGCAGAGTGGCTTTGCTAATGCGCTAATCCTGTTGCAAGTGTGTTGTGTATGTTTTTTTTTTAATTTGCATTGACGGGCAATATGATAAAACTGGAGTGTAGTGGGCATGTAATTATTATTAATTACAACTACTTAAGCTCTGCTTTGAGCAGACTCGTCAAGTCTGCTTGCTTTTGAGCCTTGCCAGGGCTGTACAGTACTAACAACCCTGAATTATTTGGAAAGATGTCAGCAGTAGATGTGGAAATCCTGTTTAACCAAGCATGAATTGTTGTTAGGAGGTTTTTTCCAGGATGACAGAGAGAAAATGAACTGTCCCTTATCAGTAATTGCAGGAAACATTTTGTTTCTATGATATGGACTGGCTGTAATTTAACTTTCCTGCATCATTGGACAATATAAGAAGCCAATTGTTGCTCAAAATGAAAATCTCTGAAGTGGGCATTTGGGTCTGATAAAGAGCATATTATAAGCAGACAATAGGGCTCAAGTAATAAATAATGTCCATATATGGTAAAACTTTTTTAATGACATTTTCCAAAAGACTAGGGTTTGTATTATACATGGCTAAATGTTGAATTAATGTGAGTAACACTGCTTTAATGGGCCTTTCTCCAGGACTTAAAAATATGAACAATGCAGCCTGAAAATGTCAACTATAAGTAGGTTATAATGAGGTTTTACTGCTCTAAAATTAGAGCTCCCATGTTTTAAATAAGGGATCCTAGAATATACATTTTAATACCTCTAGCCAATGGCCAAGCAATAATTCTTATTTGTTATTTATGAAATACTAAAACTTTTCAACTAAAAATATGGGCAGAATCTATAAGTCCTTCCAGAGCCAATGCATTTTTAGAAATAATATCCTAGATAAATTACAATAAATATGACTTCTTCCTTAAAAAAGAGCAGTCTCTGTTAAGGGTGCAGAAAGATTGGAGTCAAATTAGTATATTATGAAGTGAGTGAAATGTATTTATTGTCTCCTCCAGACTCATTTGCAAGATCATTTTCACTCCCAGGCCTCTTCTTCCAAAGGTGGATCCCCTCCCCTTCCCATCATTCCCTATTATTATTATTCCCATCTCTTCTTCTCCGAAGGGTCCAGTCTGGGCTCTGCATCGACTTCACAGGGCTGTCTCAGCACCTGGCTCTAATGGCACTTCTAGAAGACAGCTGAATTGCAATTGTCCTTTAGTTAGATAAGCTTGTCCATAGTTTTGCATTTCATTGAGAGGTTAAAAAAGCAATAATTTACTTATTTGAGGAAGAAGGTTGTGCCAGTCGGAAGGAAATCAGTGTTAATAAACACAACATATACTGACTTAAAGACAGGATGTACCCAGGCACAGGGACAGGAAGCTTCAAAAACTGTTAGAGCCAGGTCATGAAGATGACCAGAACAAACCCTCTCTAGCTCATCCCGTATTTATTTCTGCACGTTACCTTCATTCTCTTAAACTAACTTCTATATGGCAGGAAATACGGCAGCCAGCAGGTAGCTGTTTCTGCTCTTTATATGTTAAACATTACCAAGTAGAAGATCTTTGTAGCTACTACTCAAAAGTCCTGAGAGCTGCATATGGTTGCCCATCTATGCAATCTAAGCACTGAGGGAGGCTAAGGCAGGAGGATGGAAAGTTCAAGCCCAGCGTGGGGAACTTAGCAAGACTGTCTAAAACAATTTTTTTAAAGGAGCTGGGGGTGTAGTTCAGTGGGAAGGCACACACACACACACACACACACACACACACGCACACTCACATGTCCGGGGAAGGATCTGATTGGCTTAGCTTTGGTCAGGTGTCCATCACTGAGCCAGCCAGCTGCGTACAGTACATGCTGACAGCAGGATGCACAAAAGAGAGCCCTTGCCCTGTCTTGAAGTCAGTCCCAGAGTGAGTGACTTGCCAGCCTTTGAGCCACCTCAGTGATCTCTCTTGGGAGCTCTTCTCAGTGCATCACTAGAGCATAACGTGTGGTGTCTGCTTACTTCTACAAACCTGTGAGTGCAACTCCCACACTATGAGCATCTTTATTGCTTGTGAAAAACAAAAACACAATGGAAGGGAGCCAAAATATTACAGTTAGTGTGCATTCAGCTTTGAGCATAGGAGCAAGGGCACGGCAACCGACTGAACATTGACAGCACCTTGGGTTTTCTTTTCTCCATCACCATCCAAAGGGGGCTTCCTTGCCCCTGGATGACTACACTTCTAACTTAGTCAGGGAAGAGCACAAAATACTCCTGACTGCCAGTGAAAATCAACTTCAAATTGAGGAAGTTATCTAAGATCTCACAGAAACCAGGAGTGTGCATGACTTCAAGAATTAAAAGAGGGCCGGGGATTTTGCTCAGTGGTTCCACCTCCTGCCTTGTGGCACAAGGTCCCAAGTTTGATCCCTGGTACCAAAAAAAAAAAAAAAAAGAATTAGAAGAATAATGAACAGTAAAGAACTAAAATCCACCTAGCCCGTAGCAGAAATGAAGCACTGGCACTTGGATACAACAAATAATTTTATCCTTTTATTCCAGAACTGCCTAGTACATTTCCTCAACATCCAACCTCCCTTTGTAGAGACCCAAGAATGAGTTGCCCTTAGGAAAAGGGCTCCACATCATGCACTTCAGAAAGTAAATAAATAAAATAGAGCACACTCCAGATCAGAGGCAGCACGGTCAGTTGATGAGACCCATATTCACACAGTGACCGTAACCAAGTGTCACAGAAATCAGTTGTTATTTTCATCAACAATTTGTTGACACTGAACTTCCTGAAGTTTTTTAAAAATGTATTGCACTTTTAGTTAAAACCAACTTTATATCAAATTTATTTTCAAAACTGTTAAAACCCAAGTTATCTGAGGAATTAATTCAATTTTTAATTACTGTACATTAACATTGAAATACTGTCAGATTTTCTTTCTTTCTTTCTTTCTTTCTTTCTTCCTTTCTTCCTTTTTCTTTTCTTTTTTTTTTTTTTTTTTTGGTACCAGGGATCAAACTCAGAACCTTGCACTTGCAAAGCAGGCAGGGAACCACTGAGCTAAATCCCCAGCCCCAGCTTTTCATTTTTAATAGAAGCCTTTTTACAAATATCTTAGCAGGTCCCAATGTTATTTCCATGCCCACATTATCTGTATTTTATTTATTTATTTTTGGACATTATCTATATTTTATTTTTAAAAAATCAGTACTTGCTAATGAGAAATCAGGGTGATTGCAATATAATCTTTCAAAAGTCATCTCTCCAAAATGTCAATTATAAAGCATTTCAGGGGAAAAAATAAGCCATTCTTAAACTTGATTTCCTGTCAACCTTTTAACACTGATGATGAAACATTAGAGAACTAACAGGATTCTGATCACATGGCTTTGACAGCTATTGTTTTTATCAGTCAGTGATACTGTCACCCCCTAGATTCTTATTCATTCAATTTATGGTATCATTTGCTCATTGAAAAGTCAGGAAATCTTTCTATTTTCTTAGGAGTCAACAACAGCAATAAATTTCATTTGCTGCCCAGCCTGTAGCTTTGTGTCCCTCATGTTAGCATACCTGCGGTGGTCCATCAGAGTCTGTTCAAGCCAAAAAAATTTTTTTCTAAACTTATGTAACTGTAGTTGGGTGCCTGAATTGAAGAATCAGAATTAACATATCCTTGGTCTATTACCATAAGCTTATGGCTTTAGCTAAATGCCTCTCTTGCTGTCTACAATATAGCGGTGCAGAACTATCTTATTAATCTCCACCATTAACCTATTGATTTGAAGAGGGTTTATATTCCAATATTTCCTATGCCTGTATTTTGGTGAGCTCTCATACATAAAAGAAACTCATATTTCTTTTTCTGCTTGAGTCATAAATTGAACAAACCCAAGTAAATAAGTTATAAAATAATAATACATTTCATATGTAAAAAGCAACCTTATTCCCTAACTATGGAAAATATATTTAGTTTATTTGTGCAATTAAAATACACTAATGGATAAAAACCGTTTTTTTGAAACAGGATCGAGTGGATGGAACTCATTTCCAGGAGGTGGTGCTGGGCAGGGGGTTGTGGCTGCAGCTCCAGGGTCAGGGAAGGGTCCTGACACCCAGCTAAGGGAGGAGGAGCCTCCAGGAGAAGCAGCTGGAAGCTACTCTGTGAAGAGATCACAGATAGACCCCCCCCCCCACACACACACACAACTGCAGCAGGACCTGGGCGCTGAGCCTGGGCGATTTCTTCCCTAGTCGGGAGCCACATGAAGTGTGACGTGGAAGGGCACCGACCTGTCCCAAGTCCGCGCTTCTTATCTCAATAACGTTATCCAAAAGGCCGAAGATCTGTGGGGGCCTGAAACTGTGAGCCTTCCTGGAAGGGAAATTCCCAACAAAAGCTAAATCGGAATAAAAGACTGCAGAGAGCCAGATTAAATCTCATCTTTGCCACTTCTGACTGCTTGACTATGAATTTGATCTCTTTATGCTTTGGTTCACTAGCAAGCCAGGAGATTTTACGAGTAAGATAAGGTTTTGTTATTCCTGGTATGAATCCCAAAAACCAGTGATCCTCCTTTCCTCGCCTTTCCAAGAACGCACTCTATTTTTCTGTGTTGTTTGTGTGGGCTTCCCAGCATGCAAACTCAACCAAACAACAACAAAAACATGTCTTGGCTTCTGCAGCTCCCATCAGCAGCAGGTTTCACACCGCAGCGAGGTCTTCCCCAGAGCTCTGTCATTTGACTGCGGGCGGCGCGGCCACCAGAGGGGAGCTTGCACTCCCAGGTCAAGCTGACACCCAGATAAGCTCGAGTGGCCACTAGATGGCACTGCTTGGGCTCTCCCACTCCCCCCCCTCCCTCTCTCCCTCTCTCTCTCTCTCTCGCTCGCTCGCTCGCTCGCTCGCTCGCTCTCCCTCTCCCTCTTTCTCTCTCCCTCTTTCTCTCTCCCTCTCTCCCTCTCTCTCTCTCCCTCTCTCTCTCTCCCTCTCACTCTCTCCCTCTCCCCCCCCCCCCTTCTTTCCTTCGTTTTTTCCTCCCTGGGTTCCTGGCCAGGGTATCTATCTGCAGTGGGGATCCTAAGCACACCAGAACCCTCTGTTCTCCCAAGGGCGGTCCTGTGTTCAGCATATTATCAAGATGAGAAGATCAAACAGACTCCACCTACCATCCTCAACAGTGGGGGCAATTACCTCAACAGTGCTGTTTATTCAGAGATGATTTTAAAAGAATATATTTGGATGTCAATGTTCAAAGGCTCCAAGGCAGAAAATTTCATTTCAGAAGAAAGTGTGATTAATGAAGCTGCATAAATTCTAGAGAGGCTGGAGCAACTTCAGAAATCACACCACACAAATCAAAGAAGCAGGTTTTTCTGCATCCTTTCCCTTTCTCTTCTTATTTCTGCACCATCATGACTTTCTCCCGCCCCCTTTTGCATCTTCTTGAATGCATGTACCCCAAATCCAAAACAGGAAGAACTCGACTTAAAGCCCTAGGTAGAGCTGGTGGCACTGCCCAGCTGGAGCCGTCCTCTCCTTTTCCCCGGGAGACCAGACATGGGGCTGAGGCTGAGCTCACACACTCACTCATTGTTTATTAAACATGGATCATGTCTGGGCTTCCACACAGTTCAGTCTTTTTATTTATTTTTGTTAGTATGCATTTGCAGCACACGCTTGCATCCTTGTATGGAGCTGGTGCTGTACATGGTACAACTCAATTCCTCTTTTCATCTTCTTTTCCTCCATTCCCCTCTTCCTTTATCTCTTGATCCCCCACCTCTTTGAGAAAGATCTATCTCCCTACTTCCTATTATCTATCTTTTATTTTGCTCTTTATTTATAATTTGGGTTTCTCACATAAGGGAAACTGTGATATTTAAGCTTATGTGTCTGCTTTATTTCACTTAACACTGTGGTCTCAAGGTGCATCCATTTTCCTACAAATGACTCAAGTTTACCTTTCTTGATGGCAGAGTAATACTCCACTGTGTGTAAACACTACATTTTCTTTATCAGTTCATCTGCTGATGGGCATATATGCCACTTCCAGGATTTAGCTTATATTATGAATTGTTGCTGCTATAGACACAGGTATGCATGTATCACTGTAATATGTCCTTAACTCTTTTAGAAAGATACCTAGAAAGGGGAGAACTGGGTCAAATGGAAGTTTGAGTTTTTTTAGGACTCTCCATACTGATCTCCACAGTGGTTGTACTGGTTTACAGTCCCACCCATAATGTAGAAGGGCTCCTCTTCCTCTACAGCCTCACTCAGTCTTAAAGAAAAAGATGAACTGGAAAATAACATAGATCTATAGTAGAGGTGTTCTAGAAAAGGTGCTGTGGTTATTTCAGAGACTGCCACACTAAGAAATTTGTCCACAAATCTCCTTTAGATATTTCTCTGTCTCCTTCAAATTCCCCACTTACACCCCACTCTTCTCTGGTTTCTGCCCAGCCACATTTCTCCCACCCTTGTCTCCTGTTCACATTCCCTTGCCACCCATAAACTTCAGCTCTCTACTCCCTGGTGAAGTGGGAGTCCTCTTAGTCCCCTCAGCCCAGTTGCATGCCTGCTTCCCAGTGAGCCTGTTACCCAGAGTAATAAAGCACAGGATGCTGCCAGTGCCATCAGGGCGAGTGTCATGGAGTGTACCGGTGTTAAGCGTGTGACTTCTGGGGCCAGAGTCCCATGTTTAAATATAAGCTTGACCAGTGACTGGCTGGGTTAACCTTGGACAATTTCATGGCCTTTCTGTGTCTTGGTTTACCCAGGTATACAATATGGATGACAATGGCATTTAAAGATGGATGTGTGGACTGAATCTGCACTCAGTAAAGCACTTAGGAGAATACCTGGTTCTAAGAAAGTACAGTATGAACGTTCACCATGACTCTGAATTAATATCATAATTATTATGACTATTACAATATACTAGTCATGGCAGGTAAAGGGAATATAGGAGTGAGCCAACAGACGTTGTTGGGCTGAGCAGTGGCACACACCCATAATCCCTGCTACTTAGAAGGCTGAGGCAGGATGATTGCAAATTCAAGGCCAGGCTGGGCATTTTAGTGAGACTTTGTATCGAAATAAAATTTTTAAACCTGCTGGGGATGTAGCACAGTGGTACATCTCTTGCCTAGTATAAATTTAATCCCCAGTGCACACACACATGCACATGTGCACTCACACACACACACACACACAAATGATAATTTTTCTTCATGGAGTTTTCTGGCTAAAGAAAAAAACACAGATAAGTCACCTGGCATTTACGAGTTAGTGTAAGATTATGAAAAGTAGAGCTACAGTTTAATGAGTACATATAGACATCTGGGCCCCAGTTGGGAATCCAGAGAGAAACTTCCTCCTAGCCTTGAGACCCAGAGACCAAGGCAGAGTCTTTACAAAGACAACCACCGGACACTCAGCTCCCCTTGCTTTCGTCGGAAGGGGATGGGCAGAAAGCAGGGAGCCCTGATCCCATCTCCAGTGGGCTCTGCGTGGGTCCCCAGGGCAGTGACAGGATGGGAGCTCAGCCCCACTTTGCCACTGGAGGGTTTTGCATCTTGAGGATGTCAGAGGCTTCCACAGCATTGGGTGCATCTCTGAATCTGAGTGACAGGAGCACAAATCAGCAGCCAGAGCAGAAGGGTGGAAAGGGACTTGTGTCTGGGCGGTCTCCCTCTGAGATGAGATATCCAGGCACCTCTGCAGCTAGAGGGATGTCGAGGAGGGAAGGCAGATGTGCTGTGACATCTAGCAGGCTCGAAGAGCTGGCTGTGACAGGAGAATGTGAAGACCTGTGTGTGACCATGTAAGGTATCTGTTCCAATCAGTCAGCAAACACATATTACATGAGATACAACGAGGAAGAGGAAGGCTCTTTGATGTACTGCTGTAGGAGGAGAGGTCCACCGAGCTCCATTATAAGCCCAAGAAGTGTGTCATCATAAAGATTTGAGAAAGCTATGCCCGCCCCCCCCCCCCCGGGGAGGAGGCTGCCTGCCGCGCAGAAGGGTGAGGGTGCGAAAAGGGACAGGAAAGCCATGCAGAGATTAGTAAGATTCTCAAACTATGAGCAGAAACCTCAGAGGTTTTTTTCTTTAAGCCAAGGATTGTCATATAAATTTAAGACTGACCCCGAGTCATAGTTCAGGAAGATTTGGAAACCGTCAAAGACAAGGGCTGCTCCTCCAGGGTGCCAGCCCTCGCCACTTCCAAAGCATTTCCAAAAAGAAGGGCAGAGGAAAAAGAAAGCAAATAGTTGAGCACATAGAGAAGGTAAAGAAGAAAGGATGTTGTGCCTACAAAGAAAGGTGGGTTTCACCAAACTTTCCAAGAATCCCTTGCTTTTTGTTCTTTGCTCCGAACAGATACACAGGAGAATTCCCCTGGAGTCTGAGATGCAGATCCTGAATGTCCTCCCTCCCTTCCCCCTTTCCTTTCCTTCCCTTCCTTCCCTTCCCTTTCCTTCCTGCCTTCTTTTCTTCCTTCTTTCTTCCCTCCTTCCTTCCTTCCTTCCAGTGAGCCTTTACTGAATGTGTATTATATTAAGTGTCAGAAGAAAAGATGAATGAAACTAGGGCTCTGCACTGCAGTCGCTCCTGGTTGGAAAGAGCAAGTCTCAGTGGCAGGGGCTGAGCCTCTGGAGGCAGCACGGTAGTCCTGCACCTGACAGGGACACGAGGGCCCGGAGGTGATGTAGCTCCACCATCAGATTCTGCGAGTGCTATAAAAGGATTGCAGCAATGTGCAAACTTCTATTCCAGTTAAACCTCAAATGTGCAAGAAAATGTAGCTTCTTTCTGCTGCTTATTGTCTATCTGATCTTTCTCTTCTTTTTTTCCTTTTTCTTTTTTGTAGTGCTGGGAACTGAAACTCAGCAGTGCTCAACCACTAAGCTGGATCTACTGCCCTTTTTCATTTTTTATTTTGAGACAGAGTCTCACTAAATTGCCCGTGCTTCCCTCAAACTTCCCCTGCCTTAGCCTCCTGAGAAGCTGGGATTGCAGGCCTGTACCCCCACATCGGGCTCAGTTTGGCCTTTCTTAAAAGCCCTGCTTCCTTGGTGAGCTGGTGAGAAATAACTAAATGTCTAGTTTGTATTTCAGTCCAGTTCCCAATTGTAAATACCCTATGTAAGTAAAGTTTCTACTTCTTCCAAGTAGTGATTCAGTCACAGTTATTTCTGTCCCTTTTCCCAAAATTCTCTCCAGATGCTATCAGGTGCATGCATGGGGCACGGCGCAGGCAGCAGGGCTCACGTGACCTCATTGCCCCCCTGTTTTGCCCTCTGTTCCAAGTGGCACAGACACTAGAGACAGACTGGCCAAGCTTGTACCCTGGATTTCCTCACCTTCTCCAGGGTCTAGCAGTCCTTCTGGGTGGATCATCCTCTTGTCCTGACTCTGATGCCATGGGAACTTGTGGGTGCCATCTGTGCCATGCAGCAGAGCAGTAAGGCCAGTGCCAAGCATGTGCTTTGCCTGTCCATGCTGCAGGCTAAACGGTGGGTCTCCCGAGGAGAAGCCAGGCAGTGGAGCACATCCATGTTCCTCCAACACCCGGTCAGATCTAATCCATTTGATTTCCACCCTCCCTCCCTCTCCACTGCAGTCCTCCCAGTGTTGCCAGCTCAGCGAGGACTGGGCTTGCATAACACCCTATCCCATCCCTCAAACTTATTCCCAGGTATGTCCAGCTGGAAATTCAAGAATGTTTAAAAACAATTCCTATCCCTGCCCACAAAGCCTGCCCCTTTTGCTCAACGTCTTGCTGAGAAAATGTCAGGAACTGCCCTCCAAGTGCTGCCAGTGTCAGCGACCCCCATGCCTCCGGCCTCTGAAGGATGCCAGTGGAACAATGATTTCAGAAGGAAATTAAATTGATGTATCTAATAGCTATGAAAGCATGTCACTTTCAAGATAATGGAATTGTATTTCTTTGTCCTCTAATTGGGTGGGTCCCAGGAATGTGGTTCTGCAGGTCGCCTCTGATAGACCCTGGCAAGGGTTTCAAGCTCAAATAATTTTAGGGAATGCTGAGTTAGACAAAGTTAAGTAGGTTTATATAATGTGAAAGCATCAGAGCCTTCACTATGCTAATGTGTTCTGTGCAGAACTATTTCCCAAACTTATTTAACTATAGAACACTTTTTTAATATCTCCTGGACACAGTGCTCTGCAGAACACTGGGGTGGAAGACACCGAGGATCCTGTCTCCAGAGTCCCCAAATACTCCCCGTCACTACAACCCTTCCTCACGAAGGAAGCAAAGATGAACAACTGAGGCAAAAGGGTTTCCACTTGCATGTGTTTCCCACCCAAGGTCCTCCTTTAATTCTGTGGAACTGTGTGTATTTATTTATTTATTCTTTTAGCTACAGCTACCATCACATGTAAGCGTGAAGTGTCTGGGAGTTAGGTAGTTGGAGAGACAAGAATTTAAAAGTGTTTCTCTCAAAGTTAGTAAACAAGCATAACCTGCTCTCCTATCCTTGCCAAAATGAGAAAGAGAAGCACCAAATCCACAAGCTTCTCTGGGAATCCTCTTGTGGAGCTGCAGGCTGCCCCATGGTGCCCTTGGGAGGGATGGGAAGTGAAGGATGGCTCATGGTAAAGGAATGCAAAAGAAGGATCTTATGACTTTCAGTATAAAAATACGTATGGTGTAAGATTGCTGCCCAGCTCCCCACAATCAGGAGGAATGCAAATATTCCCTGCATGGTGGGAACAAGGAAAATAGAATCTGAGGAGAATGAAAATTGGAATCAACAGGACAGTTCTGGCCAAATTGCTTCACAGAGAATAAAATGACCTTAAAGTAGGCTCTGTAAAAGGGACACTACCTAAGGAAAAATAGTCAAAGCTCCAGGGATATGGATGAGTTTCTGGGGAGGACAGTGATGGATGAGAGGAAATGGCAGGAGAAAACTATAGACAGCCAGGATGATGGGCCCACTGACCCTTTTCCCTTCCTCAAACTTTTCTTCTGTCCTTGTGTAAATAGAGGAGAGGCCTGACCTGACACACAGAATGAAAAAGGGGAAAAATTGATATATCATGTGTAGCTACATGTGGGCTGAAGGTATAACTCATAAAAGAATCAGTCCCACTGTGCACATCTCTGAATAAAAGGGATTGATTTACACGTGTAGATGTAGCATAAGAAAACATCCCAAGCACACAGGAAAGCAGGGAGCCCCAGGGCCCCGGAAGAATGACTGGCTATTGCGAGCTTTCGTGTAGAGAGGCAATAAAGCATCCTTAAGAACAAAGTAGGAGGACACAGTTCATGCCAGCCCTATTGCCACTCCTGCCCCTCAGACTTTTCCTCAAAATAAAACATGATATATGCATTATCTCCCAAGTCAATCCATCAAAACTAACAACTGGTAGCACTCTTTGAATTGAATTGTAAACTATTGCTACTGGCATGTGGGCATACTTCTTTCCTTATGGAAGACTCGACAGAGATACAAATGCTAACTTGGCCTCCAAGAGGTAGGGGTCCTTAACTCATACAGCTCTTAAGAAATAAAATAAATTTAAAAACTTCCCATATCAAGGTTATCGTTACTGAGAATCCAGAACTGTGGGAATGCTTCATCTTCCTCCAAACCCAAGATGAATGACTGTGAGCAGCCCTATTTGCTGTGTCCAACGCCCCACTAACCCTTCTTCCTACTTCGTGCTCCCCTATAGCCTGAAATATGGCTGGTGGGACTAGGAACGCAGAGCCCTACACCCCTTGTGATCACTGGACTCAGGTTGGGCTAATTTACTATAAGATTCTTTAGAGCCAGAGCACAAGCCCTGTGCTGAGACACTCCCAGCCCTTCCTTGGAATATCCTGAGTGGAAAGTGGGGGTATAGCTCTAGACCTGCCATCCCAAGGTTTTGTTTTATAAGGCTGTTGCCCTTTAAGCTATTGTTTTCTTAAATTTAAAGTAGTTCACGCTACATGCTTATCACATGCAATTGAAAAACTTCCAAGTAATACAAGGACCTTGGCAGAGTGAACAGGAAGCCTCGATTTCTTTCTCTCACTCCATAAGAATGTGTATAGAAAGCATATGAGTTCCAGACTAGACACATGGCAGTGAACAAACATAAGCTGTACCCGCATCAGGGGATTATGGCCTATTGGGATGAATCAGCATTCAGTGGCTGCTCATAATTAATGAATTTCAAGGACTCAATGTTCTTTAAGAAAAGTAGCCCCCCACCCCCCCAAATCAGAGGCCTAGTGTCTTGGGGAAAAGGCAGGAAAGTTTCTATAAAGAGGTGACATTTAGTTTGGACATCTCCATGAGCTGATGTCTCCTTTGCTGTTCTAATTCTGCAAAGCATGGTGACTACTTACATTTTAAAATGTCTTTTTTTCCCCACTAAGTGAGTTGATATCAGTCTGTCTATTTAATTTTAGAGGGAATATGATGATTTCTCTCTAATTCTTATACTTCCTGGAACCTCATCAAGTAGCAAATGCACAAGAGAACTTTTGATTTAAATAAAATGAAGTATTAGGCAAAAAGTGAGACAAATGACCCTCAAGGGGAAGAGTAGCAATTCTAATTTTTCTCTGATGAATTATCTTTGGAGTCTTAAATTATGACACACTGATAGATTTCTACTGAATCAAGAATCATGAAAATATTTAAAAACTCAATATGGTTTGATACAAAGGCTACGTTTTGTTTTTTAAGTGAACTCTAGAGGTATATAAAAATGAATCTATTCTGCTATGCAAGTTAGCAGCTGGCCAGTGACAATGAACCTTGTAGAGCTTTCAGTAATAACAAACAACCCCACTGTGGCATGCATGCCATAGGTTCATCATCATTGACTTAGGCCAATCCTAGTGGGGCATCCTTTGGTTTGTTGAAATGTTTCCAATTGTGATGGGTCCACTGTCCATTGCTTTTTAGCAGATAATTTTTATTTGTCAACTTTCATTTGTGCGCAGATATAATAACTTATATTGAAAGCCCATCTTCTTATCTTCTACAGTAGAAAAGCTAACCTGATTTACCATTTTTATAATGTGTGCTATGCATTCCTCTTTAATGTCTTCAACTCCAGGTATGTATCAATCTGGAAAAGAACTTATCTTGTACACTTTGTCTTGTTAAAGAACATATGTACTCTTTGCAATTAGGCACTAGGGCTTTCTAGCCAGCCCTTCTGTATCATGCCTGGAAGCAGATCATCCAACAGCTAATACTGATAATTATCTAACAATGTTTATTGATCCCTTGGCATATATCAGATGCTTTTTTAGGTCTCATAATTTGGAAATAAGTGTTCATTTCAATTGATGCGAGGATTCTTCATTTCACCTAACATTTGATAAAAGTTGTCATCTGAGGAAAGAAAGGAAAGAAGGAAGGGAAGTACTGCCTACTTCTTCATACTTATGAAACCTATAGTTATTTCACATGGTACAAATGCCCCTTTTTGCCCAAGACCCAAAGCTTGTAAATTATCTGCTAGTGTTCTGCAACAAAACAGTTGAAGACAGGATGTGAAAAAGAAACCAATGCAATTTACTTATAATTAACTTAAGACTAAGTTAAAAATGAAAAAAGAAATTGGCTTACTCTCAGTGGTACTGCTGTTGAACTGTCAGCTAAAAGCTTATATAATTAGTGGAAGCATGTTAATTGAATTATAGCAATTAAATCAGCCTTGAGACAAGAGAGTCCCTTCTGATTGACGAGATTGTGGAGACGCTATAACTATCCTGCCCTATTAGAAAGTTCTGGGACTGAGTCTCATCCTGCCCCTCAGTACTTTAGCTATCATGGTGTAGCCAAATCTTGATTTCTCTGATGTTAATTATCCACTTTGTGGGTTTTCTGGGCCTGTGGATCCTTTCCTCCCTTCTGTAGGGTTATCGGGTTGACAGCATCGAAGGGTAGGCTGCAGCCACAAGGAGGCCATGCGTTTGACGTCTGTTGTTTTTACTACCACAAATCTTCTCCAGTGCAAGATAGAGTGGAGGAAATAAAAATGTTTGGGGAGTTCACGTGGAGAAAGTGATTATCTTGTCAGCCCTTTCTTTAATAATGCCACTGTCGATTGAAATGTTGAGAACAGACTGAAACAGGAGTCCATTTGCACTGGGGAGCTGTTTGGGACCTGTAATTGCAGGTGCTGTACAATGGGACAGCAGCGTGGGTATTAGGTCATGTCCCTAACCTGATATTAATAAATGAAGTAGCCTTGGGAAACTTCCTAGCTCTCTTCAGGACTTAATTTACTCTATGAAATGAAATCATCACAGTTCCTTTAACTCCAAACCTCTACACTCTCTGGCCTGGACTGAGTGCCATGTTTTCTGGGGTTCTGAATGTGGATTGCTTGCTTCCTATGATAAAGCTACTCCAGCAGAATGCCTGCTGGCCAAACACACTGGTGGGAAGCACAGCCTGTCCCACTGAGAACTGTAAAAGGGTAGGAGTCATAAATTCCTACAAGGAAAAGAAAGAAAAAAAAGAACAGAAGAGAAACAAAAGGAAAGCTGACAGGGAAGAAGCAATGGAAGATTATCCTAAAATATCTGGAAACAACAGCCTTGGGGAAGTTCTGTGAGCAGGGCTGGTTCCATACTGAGCAAGGCCCATTGCAAAATGAGAATGTGGGGCTTTGTCCAAAACTGAAGGATTTCAAAATGGCAGCAGCAGAGCATGAAAGCAAAGGCAGAGCCCTTCAAATGCAGGCTCTGCGACAGTAAGGGCCCGACACCTATGACAGCCAGCTGCAGGCCTGGCTAGTTGGGATAAATCCTGTTTTCAGGGTTTGAGATCACAGTAACTCCCCTCCCTGGTTCGCCAGGTCTGCTGAGCTCACTTCAAGTCAAGTCTGCTTTTCATTCAGTACTATGTTTCTTTCTTGCTTGCTTTTTTTTTAACAGTACTGCTAGCTGTATAAATATTTTACAGTTCCCCTATGAAAAGTTTCCAAGGGGCCCATGTTAAGGGCAAGAAATCTTTGAAAGGATTTTTTCCATGGCAATTAAAACCTTTCAAAGCACTGGGAGTTCCTCAGTCCCACTTTAGTGCAACAGATCTCTATTTTTTAATTTTTTTATTTTTTATTTTTTTGCCCAGTTCGGATGGCTCTGGGTCTGAAAGTAAACCAGTGTCTTTGTTTGGTGACTTTGTGGGTTTCAGATAGACATTTGGAATTCAAATTCATTAGATCCATGTCAGAGTTGGGGGTGGAGCTGGCAGAGGGGATAGAAACGCTGTGATCAGAAACTGCAGCCCCTCTTTCCTGTATCTCAGTTACAGGGGTAAAATGACTATAAATCAACCTAAAGCTCATTTTGGCTTCCCAGATGAAGTCAAATGTACACTCTGACTTATGAATATACCATTTTTAGTTAACGCACCAATAAAAATAATTGTGCAAGCCTAAATTTGGAAGAGTTCCCAGCTTTTATGACAAAACTTAATAAAGCCAGGCGCATTGGATGTAATATGGGAATTTTATTGAAATGAAATTAGTCCATCATGTAAGCTTCACATTTTCCTCAGATTTCTTGGACTTCATATGAGACCCCTCCTGGGGGCCCTAATAGGGTCCTGAAGAAATCCAAGTGCAGTCTTCGAAGACACAGGACTTAGAGGGACTCCGCGGTCAGTTGGTCGGTTGGGAGGAGGTGTGCCCTGCGTTTTTCAGGCTGCAAACCCCACACACTTTGCAAGAGTGCCCCTTCCCCTTTAACCCCAGGCCCTAAGCAGCAGGGATATTGTGGTTTTACTCAAAACATGGGACTCCTCCAGAGGCTTGAGCGAGGTTCATTTGTAATTCTATAACGGTGGTATGTGCCAGGAGCCTATTATGTAATTTCCCCAGGGCCCTGTGTGGCAGCAGCCATTGTATCTGTCCTAGAGTTTGGTTGCTTGGCTGTATTTAGGAAAGAAAGCCAGGGGGCTGGAAAATGCTTTTTGTTGGCTGATTAAAGGAGGAGGCAACATTCACATCTTTGAAATTTAGGGTGGAGGGTGGTGGTGTAGAGATAAGATTTGAATAAAAGAATTCAAGCTCTGATATGAACAATATTTCATTTATAGTGGTTCTCAAACTTTAATGAGTACATAAACACTTTCTGAGGTGCCTGTTTAAAAACAGATATACTTACCTAGGCCCTACCTCAAGGGACTTTAATTCAAATCTAATCATCCCCCTTGCTGGACCTAGGAAACTGCATTTTTAATAATATCCCAGATTACTTTGAGGAAAGTGGTTTCAGGATCTCAGTTTTCAGTGGCAACAAACTTTAATACATTTAATAAAAGTTTATTTTTGATATGCCACCGTGTCCTGGGCATAGGGGAAAGTTTTCTACTTCATTGCATTTGGAGCACTGTGTCTCTAGCTTATTTAAAAAAAAAAAAATTTAAGGAATAGATATTTCATATCTTCATTTTATAGCCTGTTTCAGTGCTTAATTACCATTGGTGTTAAGATTTTTTTTCCTTAGGTCTGTACAGATTCCTCTCACTGAAATCTGAGGCTATTTCCTCCCATTCCTTCCTCAGAACGCACAGAGAATAGTTGGATGGTTTCCTGATAATAATTCTGCATGTTTTTAAAGGAGGTCAGAGTTATTTCCCCATGAATCTACACAGCAGGCAGATATGCTCATGGCTCAGGGGCCAATTTTTATCGGTAAGGCCCAGGCCGCCTGCACAAGACCTGCATTGCAGTGGGCACCTCCTCAGAGCCAGGTCACAGGGCAGAGGGATTGCAGAAACAACTTTTGAACACTGACATTACCATTTCCACAGTTCACTGGAGAAAGTACTTTTCTCTTTTATCTTCTCTTCCACTCAATACTTTCCCTCATTTTCTCTTTGCCTCTAATTAATAGACTATAAAACCATCCCTGACTTCTGTGGTTAGCATGGAAAATGAATCAGGAAATTAAAACGGAAAGTGGGCAATGCCTTTGCCTCTTGGGGTCAGTTTTCGATGTGTCTTCCTTGCATTCATATTTTGTGTTATCCCTTCCCTCTGAGTGGAGCCGGAACCTGTGATTTGCTCCTAATCAATAACTGATATGGGTAATTAGGTTACGCTCCAGCATGTGTTACATGTCACACGATGTAAGTTGTCTCTTCAGTCTGCAATCTGTCTCACTAGCAAACATTGCCTCAGCAGCTCTCCTTGGGCTCACTCGGTGAGTGGCTATGTTGGGAAAGCCGGAATGGGAGACCTATGGCTGCCAGAGGCTCCAAGTAGCAGCCAGCAGCACACTGGGCGCTCTGTGCAACCCATAAGGAAGTGGGTTCTGGCGCCCTCCTGGGTGGGCTTGGAACAGACTCCTCCCCGGCAAGTCTGCCCTGGAGAAAAAAAGCTGGACAGCTTGGGCACAGCCTCTGAGATCCTGAACAGAAAACCCAGTTAGCCTGGGTCAGACACCTGACCCTCAGAAACTGAGATAGCAAGTATTGGCTATTGTTTTAACCTGCTAAATTATTAGTCAACAAGAGAAAACTAAGCTATTGGATCTGATTTAGTCAGTATCAGACCTCAAGGATTTTTGAGAGAAGGCCTCCTTTAAAATAATTAGGCTGGGCATCAGGCTCAAAGGGAACCTTCGTAGTTACACACTTGCAAATATTTTGAACCAAGCTCCAAACCTTCTATAACATTTTCCTAAAAGATACCTTATCTTAAACTGTAATATTATCATCATCATCATCATCACTTGGGGTTTTTTTTTTTTTTTTGAGACAAGTCCTCCTGTGTAGTCCAGGCTGGCCTCCAAGTCAAAGCAATCCTCCTGCTTCGGCCTCCTGAGTGCTGGGATAACACACATGCACCATCATGACTGGCCAAAATTTAATATTATTATAGCATCAGTTATCATTTTTTGAACATGTACTATATACCAATCAAACTTTAAAATGCTTTATATATATTAGTTCATTTCACTTTTTAACTATTCTGTCAATAGGCAAGACTCCGATTTGCAGATGAGGTAATGGAAGCATAGGCCATCTGCTCAAGGTCACAAACTATTAAATGAATTTTCCAGCCAGGTGTGGTGGCACACACCTGCAATCCCAGCACTCTGGGACGCTGAGGCAGGAAGATTGCAAGTTTGAGCCCAGCCTGAGCAATTTGGTGACTTAACAAAATCTTCTTGTCTCAATTTAAAAATAAAGTTTGGGGATATATCTCAGTGCAAAGGCTCTGGGATCAATCTCTTTAATCCCTAGCACTGAAAAAAAAAAAGTTAAAGTCAAAAAGACTTCTGGTCTTTTTGAGTGCAAATACATCCAATCATGTTTCCATATATGAAAACTGAGCATGGCATGGGTCTCACTAGACTTCAGAGAGAGCCTGTATAAATCTATCATAAAAATATTTTACTAATGATAATAAGACCACGCAGACAGGAGGGAACACTTCTGTAATTGTATAAAGGTGCAGACCCTTGAGCTGTGTAGGATTTCCGCAAGTCTATTTACTTTTGGCAACTTATCTGCAGCCCTGGCTCCACTTTAGTGGCTTTTTTCATTACACGCTCAGCTTTACTAAATATTCTTTAGCAAATGTAGAAACAAAAGACTGAGCTTGAGGTGCTCGGTACAAGTACATCTTGTGGCTCTCTTAGGTCAGGTTTTTATGCATCCTGGAATGGTTTTAAATTTCCTTTCAAAATACCAGCACAACATCCCAAGCTTGTAGGAAGTCTATGATTTACTTTTTTCTATATGCTTTAAATGTAATCAAGCATTCCCAAATTTTGCTTGCCCTGTCCGTTTCCTTTGGCCTTGAAAGCCCCATCCAGATTAAGCTGACACATTCTCAGGGAGTGCTGGGGGTTAATTACTAGTGTCTGCACTTTACAGATCAGAAAAAACTGAGGCTCAGAAAAGCTGAACTGTCTGTGGTTAAGCGATTAGAAATAACAGATGAGGGATTTGGACTCAAGCTATTCTGTTCCGTGCTGAAGGCCCTGTTTATTATACTGAGCTGAGCGCCATGTATTTCCTCCAAAAAGGTTCTTAATGAGAAATGAGAGAAAGATGGACCATGCTTCCCCTCTACTCCTTGCTCCTGAACATGTAGAAAAATAAATAGGTTTAAATTTGCTAGGCAGCGTGGCCCCAAATTGTGATTTTTTAGCTCCCTTTCAGCGTCACCTGCCCAGACTGCCTCCATGTTCATTCACTCCACTGGACACCTCATGTTTTGGATCTAAAGATTTGTCTAAATCTTCATAAATTCCATTCAGATTTCGTCAGTGGATTACGAGAACAGAGAGCATTGTGGGGGAGGCAGACGGGGCCAGCAGGAAAACCTTCCTTCCTGTCTTCTTCCGGGTGGAGGTGGGGGCTGCCAGTTAGGCAGACTGGATCTGAGGGAAAGGGAGGTCGCGTGTCCCACAGCTCTCCCCAGAGGGCAGGGCTCAGCCCTCAAGTGGAGGCGCCTCGGCTAGAACATTTGTAACCAGACACCGCACCACTTAGGGCAGCAACTGAACTTTTAGCCTCCTCTGAACAAACATTTTTCAGAACAAACTTTTTTCAAAAGTTCTTAAATTAAAAAAGTAAAAACCCCTGTGTTCACCTCTACTTTTGCTCTGTCCCTCCTCTAGTTGAATTTTCCATCCCTACCCTCAGCTGTCTCCTGGGGCAAGGCCTCTAGGGTCTGAGCCTCTTGTGCCTAGAGAACTGAAATCACTCTTCCTTCTCACTCAGAACCAGTTTGGGGCATGGGGAGGATGGCAGAGAGGCCAGTAACAGCAGCAGGAAAAGAACAAGGCTTCATTTTTAATCTCTCACTCTTGGAAAAAATAATCTAATTAGAACTCTACAAACTCATTTGCTAGCTGGCAGATCTCGTAGTAGTCCCATCTGAAAGCGTGTTCATTATTTCTCCTCATGTTATTCATTTATTTAGTGACACTGCTGGCTCCTTACACCATGCTAAGTACCGGGGGTGTAACCATCAACTGGATACCTCAAGGCATAAGTAGTTCAATGGAGACACATGAATATGTTATTGTAGTCTAGAATGATACTTACAGTGCATCCTGAGATTGCCATCAAGATGTGGGCCAGTGCTGCCAGCACCTGAAGGCTTGGGTGGGGCTGCAGGGTCCTCTGCCAAGCAAGG
This sequence comes from Heterocephalus glaber, assembly GCF_053883595.1. Lineage (NCBI taxonomy): Eukaryota > Metazoa > Chordata > Mammalia > Rodentia > Bathyergidae > Heterocephalus > Heterocephalus glaber. Next base: position 37,561,611 of record NW_028258317.1, read on the forward strand.
ACCCTCAGTGGCTGTTGGCTTCAGAGCCTCTCCACAGAGGCCCCTCCTTTGGGCTGGTCACAACATGGCAGCCATCTGCCCTCTACCACCTGGCACGCAGTCAGACATGGACAGACAGACAGATGCCATAATGCATTTTATAACCTCTCCTCAGAAGTGACAAAGGTAATCATACTGTGATGAAAGTCAATTTTTCATTGATACACTGTGGGAGGTGATTGCACAGAGACATAAATGACGGGAGGGGTTCACAAGGGCCATTAAGGTAACGTGCTATGATATCCAGTCAAGGAACATCAGAGAAGGCCCAAAAGAAACCAAAACTACAAGGGCAAAATTTGAGCCCCACTATCTTTCTATACCTCATGAAGAGTTATAGAAGTGCTCCAGCTTACTAACAGGTATGGGTTCTCTCCTGCCATGATCGCTTTTCCTGGATGCTTCCAGGTGCCCCCATATTGGGCTCATCCACTCCCAAAGTCGATCAGTTTCTGAGGCAGGAGGAAAGTGGGATGAGAGTATAATAAACTCTGACCAATCTGACCCCACTCTTCAGCATGAGGAGCTTTATTTGGATTCTACTCAGACCTCTGCCATATATCAAACAATAGGGGTCATAAATATGGATGTGCATCTTCCTTACCTAGGCAATGTGGAGACCGAATTGATGCCAGCCAAAACATCAGTATCCAGAATGGCCAACCAAAATTGCTAATATCCAGACATGCTCATTCAATAAGACTTATCTTTGTCTTGATTTACTGGTGACCTTATAAGAAGTATTTGAAGACTGGGGATGAGTATATTTCTCAATGAAATAAGATCTTCATATATTTGCTCATTGATAGCAATATCAAAATGGAAACAGAAATCTACAAGAACCATAGTTCATGACTCTTTATCACTAATTTGATGCTTCAAGTGTCACTTACAGGTCTGGCAAAAACTGACATATTCTTTCCAAGTAAAAAAGATGCTGATATTTGCAGGGTGTCAAAGATACAATAGAACTCAGACAAAAGACTAATCCCAGAGATGTGTTATCTCTGAATTCTCTATATCAACATAATTGAGAAGGAAATTAATGAGTCTAAATTTTTAAATTTATCTGTGGCTTGGATCTAAGGAAGAAAGCCAAGAACTTTATGTCCCAGAGCACAGGAGGGACCTCAGGAGCATGGAAGCTCTTCTGTGTCAGACAGTGGCCTACAGAGCATGGATACTCTTAGGAGTAGGAGTACCTGAACTAGCAGCAGAGTAAAAATACCTGAAATACTACCACCAGAGTTTGAGTGTCTGAAGTACTAGGAAATGGCTAGCAGAACAGTTCCCAAAGTACTAGCTGAGTGGGAGAACTTGAAGCACTACCAGACAATGAGTGCCTCAAGTACTGGGAAACTAAGAGTACCTGAACTACTAGCAGAATAGGAGTACCTGGAGTACTTGCAGAATAGGAGTTCATGAAATACTACCAAAGTACAAATGCCACAGTACCACAGAGTATGAGTACATCAACCAACAGGAGAAAAAGAGTATCTCAAGACTCAAGAATATCCTCTCTTTGTTCATAATCCTTAATCTCTTTATTTTCTGTAACTCTTGACTTTCTGGCAACATCCAGTGCTAGGTTGACTTGTAAGCACTGTTTCTTCTGCTTTTCATTTTTAGGAGATTATCAATGACAAGGGTAGTCATACTGTAATGAGCTTCAATTTTTTTCAAAACTTTACCTATTCTACCTATCAACACTAGTGTACTCTGGCCTTGAAATTAGTATTAGTGTCTTTCTAATAAATGATTCAAAATGTAAGACAATTGAATACAAAATATAACAGTCTAACTGAAACAAAAACTTACAATGGGAAAAAATAAGAAAATATGGAAATATAGGAAGCAAAATGTGGAGACTCTAAGCATTAACACCACGTGGGATCTGCTTATTCATTTGGAAAAGATTTGGGTGCAAGGGTGTAGGTATGTAGAACACCAGAGAACGATGGTATCATTTTGTGTAACTTACGGTATTTTTGCTCAAGGTTAGATTTTAACTTTAAAATGACTCAGTATCTTCCTAGAAACTCTAGTAGCTTCCCTTTGTGACCACAGGTCATAAAAGAAATTGCCAGAAAATGCATGTTGTACAATAGAAAGTTAATAGTGCTTAAGTTTGGTGCTACACACCAAATTGTTTATGCTTCCAAACTATTATATTGAATATTCATTGCTTTGTGTCAGCATTAATTTTTCATATCCTAAATCTCTAAATGATTGTTTCCCTTAATCATGTTTCTTTTAAATGTCCTTAATTACATGAAAGATATTAATTACATGTCAGACCCCATTCTGCAGCACCTCTTTTTCTTGAGTGTTACTTTTTTCTGTCTGTGATTGCTGATACCCTCCTCCCCTTCCAACCTTGCTGTTGAATAGGAGAAAGAAGCTGCTGGATTTTTCTGTTTTAGTGAAAGGGGCAAAGGTAAGATATGTCTTTGACAGGCTATTTAAGTGTCTGGTTTCTGAGTGCTCCTGCTCTCATTTCCTCACAGAGTGTCTTAGGATGTTTTCTGTTATGATAACAAAATACCTGAAGCTAGGTAACTTATTGAGAAAATTCTTTTACTTAGCTCAGACTCTGGAGGACAGAAGTCCATACAGCATGGTGCCAGCTGTTGTGAAGAGCTTCTAGCTGCACCGTGAGTTTCAAGCTTCCAGCACACAAAGCTTTGGAGGACAAGCCACATATAAACCCTGTGACTGCTTCTGTGGGAGAGAAGAGCCAGGTGTGGCTGCTCTGTGGGCTGGAAATAAAGATGGCATGGGCAGTGCCAAAGAGGAAGGAGACACTGATGCTCCTGCTCTTCCACTTACTTGCTTTTGGTTTCTCCTCTGTTCCCACCTGGCTTCGTCTCTAGCCACCGAATGTCCAATTCTGTTCTGGAGCTGGTTTGCTTGTAATAATGGGTTGATGAATCTGTAGAAAATTTTCTAGACTATTGTTAAAGAGAGTCAGTATTAAAAATCAAATTATATAAAGTGACAAAGAATATTAAAAACGAAGCCAATAGATAACTCAAAATTTATTACTTTCTAGTGTTTTTGTTACATTTTGCCGCCACCCATACAGCATAAGGTCCAAAACCGGGGAGAGCAGTGGGGATGAAAAAAGGAAAACAAAGACCAAGATTACTCTTAGCTGGGACCAGGTGGAACCATAGCTTGTGGGGAGCTAATAGGCTCCGGGAGCACCACACGCTCTTTATTCAGAGTGAAAGGCAAACAGGAAGAGAAGGCGGGGCAAATAGTGCTACCTGGCCTACATGGCCTAGGCGGATGTAGAGTGATCGAGGCATGCGCAGGAAGGGACCAAGGAAGGATACAATGTAACCGTCTCCCAGAGCTGTGCCATCCAGGGTCTCATACCAGGGTCTATAATATGAGACCCTGGATATAAGACCAATATGAGACCTCTAATCTATGGAGGAGAAAGGGAGCAGGGAGGAGAAAGGACTGTCTTCAGGCTCGGCCCATGAGATCATTTTGCTATTGTCTATGCTCTCTACGTGATTGATAGTGGGAATGTTTACACTGTGAATGTCAGCAAATACGGGGCTTCTTCCTGCCATAGGACCAGATGTTAAACATTCCCCAGCGTTTCACTAAAAGCATCTTCCTTTAATTCCACCTTTTGTGGCAATACCTCAGCCAGACTTGCCAGGTTTAAATGGAAGCTTTACCATTTTCTGGCTGTGTAACTTTGACACATTATTTAATTTTTCTCGGCCGTAGTTTCATCATCTCTAAAATCGGGGTGATACAGAACCTACTTCTTGGGGTTGCTATGAAGGATAAAGGTTAATATTTTTTTAAAGAACTTTGGTGCAGTGTCTAAAAACTAGCAAATGCTACGTATTTGTTAAATAAAATAAATACTATTCTAAGAACTGCTGTTCCCCTCTTTGATTCTGTCTCATCTCTTTTTTCAAAATCAACTCCACTCTTCCTTCCTGAATAAAATATCCATTTTTTGTTGGATATGTGACTACCTAAAATGCACGTTATATGTCTCAGCCTGCAGTGAATAAATGCTTATCAAGGGGATATCAACAGCTCATTATGTAGTAGCTTCCAGGAATCAATCTTTAAATAAAAGTTTTGCCCCCTTTTAGTCTTACCCATCTTCCATCCTGGCCTCTAAAAGTTGAATGTGATCCCTGGATTTCTAGCTGCCATTCTAGACCAATGAGGAAGAAATCCATACTCTATGGATAATAGAAAATTGAGCAAAGAAAGGTGAAAAGAATTAGTCACATTTGACAGCAAAATATATATAAAAGTGGCTAAAATATATTCATGGTTAGAATGAGAATAAAGATATACAGATTCAAATTTTAGAGGTAAATTTAAACTCAGAGTGATGTTCTATTTCCAGATTCACAAGACCTATATACTATAGCTAATGTTCTTGAATTTCTAGAAAATTCTTTCTCACTGCTATCTGCATATCTATAATAAACCTCCATGAAAGGAGCTACTGTACTTGACTCTTTCTTGCAACTAAGACTGAAACTGACTGAACTTAATGGTTTACAAGACAACTGTGAAGATACAATTCTACCTGCCTAAAAGTGTTTATTTTGTGCATTAATATTTTCCTATGCAGACAAACTTGCACCACAAGTTTTCTCTGTTTGAAATGTCTTATGTCCTCTTGTGGTCCTTAAATATCAAACTGCAATCTAAAAGACCACCTATCACTTTCCCACCTTGAAAAGCCTCTAAATTTTTATTCCACACTATCTAGATTTTTCTATATTACTAGTGATCAATGTCGTTCTCTGAAAAATTTAGTAAACAGATATTGCTTCCCCTCCAACTTTTGTTGCTTGTTTCCCTCTGAGTTCAGACTTTCCTTTCACCCCATCACAACTTGCCAATAACATGTAATATTTTCCTGAAGACAATGCTACACAAGTAGCCAGTTAATCAGAGACAATGATTTTATTTGCACTGAATAATAGTTGATTCTATATTCTGTTGCTGATGTGGAGGTTTTAAACAGGCTGTTCCAGTTACATTGAATGAAAATTTAATATTTGTAGAATATTTAATACATCAAGCAAGGTGGTGAAAAACAGAAAAGAAAGAAACTAAAAAAGTATTTGAGAGCTTGCAGGATTATCCTGTTGGAAATGAGCAGGAATAAAGATAAGACAGCATCAGTGATAACTAACATGGATACAGCATCTACATGGGCAGACACACTGTACAATCTCAGTGTCTGTTTCTCACTCAGATTTCAATTCGTGTTTGAGGGAAGGGAAGTGCTACTTTGCGCCATGAAGTCACTATGGAAGTCAGGCTAATGAGAGTGCTGATGTTTTCATCTCATGACCTTCACTCTAACTAGAGCCTCATTCTGACAGCAGATGGGGCACAAGAGTGAGTGGAGACACATACAGCCCTCCACTTGTGATGGTTTAACTTAACAATTCTGCAACTCTACCATAAGGAGGAAGCCATATATTCAGTACTCAGGGTCACTAGTATGTAAAATGTCCACTCTTACCAGGCAATCTTTGAGAGAAACCTTCTGCTGAGTGAGGAAAATTCTGGAATACACCATAGAACTGCTTCCTTGTTTTCTGTTCTTCTTGGTTCCTGGCTCCACTATCCAGAGGTTTGTTGGTTTTTTGCCTTCAAGACCACTTCTAATACAGGTGAAGGGAAATACACTCCCACTGGAGGCTGATGGCTTTCAGAGCTCCTCTCTGAAGAAAAACTTGGAAGCCCAAAACTTATTTTGATATTCAAAGACTTGTTTGAATCCAAGCTTACAGTTTCTTTGGCAAACACTTCCTTCAAAAACTTAGTAGATTTCCGACCTATTTGCTTACACACAGCTTCGTCCCTACTCATAAGTCTCAGGCCTGATTTGTCTTGCTGTCTGGCCCTCTTGCTATGCTGCCTGTCTCCTGCCTTGAGGCTATCTTCGAACAGACAGGAAAATCTCACTCTTGATTTGATCTTAACTGCAAGGCTGAGTCTTATTCAATCTTACTTCTTACTCTTCGATTTGGAAGGAGTCAATTTTTCCAATTTTTCAACACCTCTTGTTTCTGACATTCAGTTTTATTTTTGCTTGAAAACCAGCCAATTCTTGCCTGAGTTCATCTACATTTTTGCAAATTGCTACTAACATTCTGTTTTCCAACTCTTCCCCCTAGAGCTAAGAGTCAGCATGCAGTTGGCCTGTGTTCTGAGTTATATCAAGTGTTATCAAAGGCTTTGCCACTGCGTTACCTAGATCTTCATCTTTCCAGCCTGTATAATCAGTTTCTTTGTCATTCCTGTCCTCACTGCTTAGCTATGCTATGCATTTTAGGTTTTGTTATGGTGATATTCCAGCTAGAATTAGGGAAACTATAGTTGTTACACATGTAAGTCTTGAAATCTCAATGGTATAATATCATAGACATTTATTTCTCTTCCAATAAAATCTAATTGGTGAGGAACTCTACTCCCCGCAGCCATTCAGGGACCTAAGCTGTGTTCTAATTCAGCATCTGGCTTTCAGGTTGTACTGGGCATCACCAGCCAGGTAACAGTGGGAGAGAAAAAGAATATGGAGAATCTGGCAGGAAGCCTTCATGGATCAGACTTTGAAGTGATATAGATCTATAGAGATAGATACTTTATTTTGATCTCACCCATTAGCTAGAACTTAGTAAGCTCCCACCTTACTCAGAAGGAAGACTAAAAGATGCAGTGCAGCTATAAGTCCAAAAGAATAAGAAAATGCATGAAAACAACACAGTCTCTTCCACAAACTAGAGCTACAGCCAACATCACACCACACGATAGATGACAAGGGTATCACCCATATTCCAGTGCAGCCCAGGCACTGAAGCCTGTGTCACCAACACCTCCAGCATCAAAATTCGATGCTGGTGTAACATCTGCTGCTGGAGAGGTAATACTTTTGCTAATTCCCACTACACACAGCCAGAATGGATTCTCCATGGTCTTGGTTTCTTTAACTCCCTCATTCCCTAATTAAAATGAGAGATTGTTTGAGCTTAGATCATGGGCCAATTCTCTTGTAGAAAGGACTGGGAAAAAAAAGTATGCATTTTTAGCTTATATGATAAGCAACAAATTATTCTCCCAGTCATAACTCATAAAGAGAAGAAATTCTCCAAGCAAAGATGGAAAACCAATCTAAATAGAAGGAATAAGTTTAATCATGGGAGTTTCAGCAAAAAATGGCAAACTGGTAGGTAAGAGTATTTCAGGAGGTAGACTACTTTATTCTCTTATGTATCTGTGTGTGGCCTTGGTTCTCCCCATCAAGAATTCTGAGGTCTTTGCCCTCATTTGGAGCTGTCTTGCTCACCACTACATCCCCCTGTGCCTAGAACAGTGCCAGTACTTGGTAGTCGATCAATAAATATTGATTGAATTAAAAAACTCTTGGACCAGCAAATATGTTTATTTATGCTTCTGTTTCTGACTCTTCTGATGGCTGGTAAGAACTATTGAAACTTACAGATAACAATAAGGCCAACAGATTTTCAATATTCAATGTCTGCCACACCCCAGGTTGTCTCCTTCCTGATTTCTGGCTGTGGGGGATTCTTTCAATTATATAATGGGTGTGGTGAAAACCAGAGATAGAAGGAAAGACCAGTAAGCATTCTTAAAAATTATTTTTCAGAGTTTAAAAATATCTTCTTTCATAAAGGACATTTGGAGTTTAAATGTGACAATTAATTTTTTTTAATCTAAAGATATTCCTTTGAGGCATTTTTTTTTTCCTTAGCAGGTTCATGGCCTTGAATATGTCTCGTAGGAATCTGTGTTTGTCCCCTGTCTTCGTAGAATTTGTTTCTGACTATGACAATGATGACATTTGACAGAGAGAGATTGCCTTTATAGACAGTTTAAGTGGCACTAAAATTACATGACAATACTTTAAAAGACAGCCAGCTAATACAAAGCAAAGATGTTTAATCCTTTCCTCTGTAAAAGACAGTCTTCTTTCATTCTGTTATTTTAGTAAGAAAAACTATGACATGCATTACCCTGTCTCTGTTTACTTGTGCTGATACAGAGAAGGTTAAAAAGTTATGCATTCTATGAGACCTTTAGGAATAAAGAGAGAGATGAGGAAGGAGAGGAAAGGGAGTAGACAGGGAGGGGAGGGGGATGGAAGGAAGGAAGGAATGATGGCCTTTCTTTCCAGTGAAACTTAGATTTAGAAAGAAGAGTCTAAAAATTACAAAGCAGGGATGTTAACCACTCCAAAAATGGGAAATTTCAGGGAAGAGGGTGCCCCACATTTATTACACCCTGAAACAAGGGTCTGGGAGCACTGCCACCTGGCATGGAGACTTGCATTGCTTGCAGAGGCTGCCTGAAAAGTCTGTCCTCTCTTAAAGAGACAAGACTGTGTCAGAACAGAGCCTACTGTGGCCCAAAGAGCCAGGCCTCATAAGCACCTTTCCATGGCCACAGATGCTTAGACGTCAGGAGTGGACAGCTGGGTGACTCTAAACATTATATATTTGGAGAGGGATTTAGATGCTGCTGCAAGAACAAGACAAAAGAAGCATTCTGCTCAAGCAATGCAGAAGTGGACCATCTGTAAGTGTTGGCTGAAATGGTTTTAAATAAGACTAAGACTAATAGCCAGGGTGTTTTTATCCAGATTCAATATTTCAAATTCTCCTGGTATTTTAAAATGGCCTTTGTGAAGGCATTGAAGGTTTTTTGCAAGTTGATCATCTTTTATTGAAGGATGAGATGAGAGAGAAAAAAATATTAGAAAGAAGGAAGGAAGGGAGAAAAAAATTTTGTCATTGATTTCTGAGCACATTGGAGTTAATAGTTTTGGCATCTAGTATTTCATTTCAAGACTAATGTGCCATACCATCTGCCGAGTGGTGCTATCTTTATTAGCTTACCATGGTATAGGAAAAGTAAAATGCTTTGTAAAGTTTTTGAGCAGGATAACTTTTATTTGTTTCCCCCTTCAGTTTTTTTCACAATGTAAATTTTCATTCTCCCAACAAAATTGTTGAAATTAATTATAAATATTCAGATGATAGTACTCAATAGTTTCAGCCCTATCTTTTCCTTTATGATTTAATTTTTTAAATCTGAGCATAACCCTGAGGTTCAGAAGATTTTAAGGGTATATATAAACTATTTCATTTTTCTTATGCACGAACTGGGAGGACAGTACAGAAGCTCAGAGAGGGTGAAGAGACAAAATGGGACTTGTATACACTTGTGTCAAGCGTATGCTAATGATTTTCTCCTTAAAGCTAATGATTCCTAGGCACTAGTTTGGCTCCTCCCCCCAGCCCCACTGCCATGTAGTTTAATTCAGCTTTGTCTGACCTATTTGACACAGCTCCATCTAGACGGGGTGATTTTTGTGAGTGTTTTGAAAGAGAGTGAGTGATCAGTGTGCCTCTGTAGTGCTCTGGCACTCCAGGTTTCAGGCTTTCTCCCCCTTCTGTTTCTGGGGAACATTTTCCAGGCTTCATTCCTTCCATATGTCTTGTAAAAAAAAATGTTGTTTGTGTCCAGAGATGCATGCATATTATACGGAGAGGCACACACAGACTTAACTGAGAGGAACAGCAATCATATAGTACTTTAGAATTCACCAAAGGGTGAGGAGAAAAGACTTCTGGCCCACAAATCTCACTTTTAGTGGTGAGATGAAGCATGCTAAAAATTGTTCTGAAGAACTCCTATGACCCATGTTCTAACTCTACTAATAAAATCCTAGGATGTTACTTCCCCTCATAGGTAAGATTAAAATGGTATGAAAATGAGCACTGGTGGGATGTTCCAATAACCGATCTCCACTTAAAACTAGTATTTCTAACTAAATACTAGACTGCTGAGCTCTGTTAAAACCCCAAACAGGTAGAAGTGTCATTCCTAAAAGCAACATGGGAGCCTATAGAGTACTGAACTATCTAAGTCAGTGAATATTTGTTGAGTGCTTCTTTATGTGATAGAAACTGCCAAGTGCTGTGAAAATAACTTAAGTAAGACAGACACTGTACTGGATGTCTTGTACCTTCCAAGCCAGTGGGGAACTGTCTTCCCTAGAGGAGAGAAAACTAAGACCCCAGAGGTTGGAAGCAAGGCCTCATGAAGATAAAACCTCACAAATCCAATTTGTCTGTGCAGCCAGATGGATTCTGGTGGGAAATGACAGAAGTCAAAGAAAGATTGGCAAAAGTCAAATAGATTCAGGACACTGCCTCTGAACATTGGAGAAGCTGATCCCTTATCATGGTACTGTTGAAATATACTGAGCTTGTCAATATTTGCACAGACATTTGGCTTTTTAAACTAATTTTTTCTTCAATGAGCCTGTTGATAAAGTCTTGGAATTACCTGTGATATTTATTGAGCATTCAGTTGACTACTGCTTCTTGGAACTTGAGTCATTCTAACTAGAAATGCACCTACTTAGTATTCTGTCCCTGCGTGTGGTGACTAGAAAACCATTCCCGGTTGTAAAGGTAAAAATATCGAAGAGAAAGAAAAACTGAGGCTATGCTTTGGTTTGAAGAGTAGCTGCCGATTGGCCATTTTGCAGGTGACTCACCAGAATCGCCTTTGCCAAGCCATTTCCTCCTCCCCATCTCATGATGCAATATCAGCCCACCAGAATGTTTTGTTCTCCAAGACCCTTGTTTCAATGGGTACATCCCATAAACAAGGCCAGCAGATGTCAGTCCTGATCCACTTTTTCTCAGTAATGAACGAGGGAGAAGAGCCGATCTGATTTCCTAATCACTACCTTCTATTTGCTGGCTTTTCTTCTTCCTGAGATGGAGACCTCCTGCCTGGTTTGCTTTGTTAATATTTGCATTATTCAATAGTTATTATATGATAAGCAGGTTGTTTGCTTTAGGTTTTGGTTGGTTTGTTTTCTGGTGCTTGTATTCTTAGCTGGTGGCAGAACTTGAGTTACAGCTGTGGTCTGTATGTTACTTACTGTGGGTATGATGCACGTTTTTACAGCTTTTACCTGATGCCTCAATAACCCAGAGTTAGGCCAAAAAGCCAAAGTAAGACAATAAAAAACCTAAAGGAAAAACATGTAGCTTTTACTGTGCAAAAACATACCCATGGTGTCAATCTTGGCTATGTCTCTTTTAGGAAGAAGTGGAGTTTTTCAAGGACTTCAGCAAACATCATTTCTGAATGCATATAATTTTTAGTTTTCTGATTAAGAAATAGTATCTCCATGCATTTAATGAGCAATAAATTTTATCCTTTACTGAAAAACCTGTTATATCTAAAGATTATGTAGTTTACCCTAAATGTGAATGGAAGGATTTAAGGAAACAATATAAAGCTACTGTGTATAATGCATTCTGCTGTTTGTAACATACTGCTTATTAAAAAAGCACACTTTAAGGTTGTTATTGACATTTTAAATCTAGAACTTGCTAATGAGAAAAGATGTGTGTTCTTTCCCTTTTGATCTAGTACTGTTTCTTATAGCTGATCAGCTGTCATGTGCTCAGAGGTAAAATTGTCTTATGATTTCAACATGCTGTGAAAGACTCTGACATGTGAGGTTCCCAGACCAAGAGTATATTTAGGCAATTTGCTGTCACTTAGAGTAAATGTTAAATATTTGTTTACCAAGTTGCTTAATTCATACAAAAACCTTCCTGTTCTATTAAAAATAATACAGCCTAGAATGCATTACAACTTAAAAAAAAACTTCCACAGAATATTATAGTAGTTATTTCTTTTCAAGTTAATGACTATAATCACCAGATGTATAACAGTGAGTTTTTTTCCGTGTAAATATAACTTCTGAGTTGAAAGATTTAAAATCTCAGTAAATTTATTTTCAAACTTTTCTCGGGGCAGTGAGATCAAATAAATTATTTACAATTGTTTGTAATGTTAAAAATTAAAAGCCAAAAACAAAGCATTTGTAACTTTGTATTTCAAGCTGTTATCTAATTGCTTAAACATTCTTTACCTAATTAAGAAACTCAATGCTAATAAAAAATGTATTTATGCCCCCCAAAAGTGTGAAATATCTTCTTATCTTGTATTTAGGATTCCTGTGTTAATATCAACTGCAAAATTAAGTGCAAATTCATTATTTTGTTCTATAAAATTATGTCCTGTTTTACCACCCAACTATCTAGACGGGAGCACACAATGGAAATAGAGAATGTGAGCCTTAAAACAACCACATTTGTAATTGTAATTTTCTAGTAGCCACATTTTTAAAAATAAAAAGAAACAGGGCAAACACCAATAATACCTTTCTAAAATATTATTTTAACATGTAATTAACCTTTTAAAACTACACATGATATATTTTACATGCTTTTTCTCTCCATCCGAAGGCTTTGCAGTCCCCTTGGGTGTTGTATTGCAGCACACTAACCACATTTCGCATGCTAGGGCTGGGGGTGCTATGTTAGATAGTGCAAGTCAAGAGGGTCAAGTTTCTACCCCAGATGACTTTGTGGAATATCATCACTGAGCTGATGCTGGCCTAAAGCCTCATGTGTCCAAGCATGATTGTTATGGTGCAAACTCCTTGAGTGCCCAGGAATCCTTTGTTCTTGCTCTGTTTTGTTTTTAATGGCTTACTTTGCTCTGTGAAGACCCTTCACTCACCCTCAAGCTGCTGGACCTCTGTGTGTTCCTGAGAACGGTGTTTCTGTGCAGCTGAGACTGCTAAGGGTGTCACCGTGGAGCAGGTGGCCTGGAGCAAACCTTCTAAAATGGCCCAACTGGGAGAGGCAGAGCCTGCAGGATTCCTGTCTGAGAGCTGTTAAGACATGGAAAATATCCCAGTTTGTCTACTTTCGGGCTGTCTGGTGTGCACTGCTGAAATGTAACCCTGGGATTCTGAAAAGAATGTCAACTCCATGCTTGGATTTTCTGGGAGCGTCTAAATTTTACATAGTTCGACCAGTTTTTCTTTTGAATAAGCCCCAACTTCTTAGACAATGTGTCTTGATTTGAGGTTCAGAAAACATGGCCCCTCTAAAGCAGGTTCTGCCTGTTGCAGGGCTGGTTTTCCAAATCAGAGTGACTGCTGAATGAGGTGAACTTTTGGAGCTGGTGCTAGGATTATTTGAAAAATTCGAAAATGGAAATGGAACGAATAGAGGAGACCAGGGATAAGTTGTAAATGTTTCAAGGAGAAGAAATACCACAGGTATTCTGAAGTTTATCCCCTTCCCCCAGGCCCTAAATTACTCCAGGATAGTCAAGAGAGAAATTAAACTGAAAAATGTAAAAGAATCCACAAAATGCAGATAAGTGTCCTTCTTTGTCCCTTTTCATCTCTCTATTTTACCCCACTCCAAAGCCCTTACTAAAACTAAGGAAAAATTGGTTTTTGACACTTCCAATAACAGACCTTTCAATGATATGAGAAATACTCATATTAGGTTAAGCATGTATAGAAGCTGGAACAGAATGGACCCTAAATCAGTGGAGGTCATTATTAGAAAAGTTATATTGCTGACAAGCCATCCAGGCAATGTGGGAAAACACGAGGAACAGTGCAAGGGCACCATCTCTCCTATAGCTATATCTTGGCTGTTCGAACTCATTGGCTGTAAAAGGCAATGCATTCCTGCTGTATCTTCTTTGTAGCCCTCTGAATGAAATCTTATTTTTTTCCTTATTAACACACCTTAATTAGTACAGGTATGTTCGTACAGCTATTAAACCAGAACACTTTGCTGAAATAAAAATTTTGCATGGTATTCATAGCTATCTTGTTATTTTCCTATTAAATTGAAAGAGAATATTGGCACAAGGGTAGTATCATGACTCCCTGTGCTCTTGAACAGACATTTAATAGTCTTCTTTAAGATGGTCCTGGGTCCCTCCTTGGTTTTGGATTAAAGACTTGTGAAATTTTTCTCGAATTTAGTGGGGGAATAGATTTTTATTCTCTACCCATTTTTCAATTTGTGAAGTAAAGTATTATATCAATATTTTTAAATTTCTTGGACACAAGAAATCTAGATTTTCTCCAAAATTAGCACTTTATATCTTTACTATCCACAGTTCTATGCCCATCACTGGCTAGTTCCACGAAGCAGTTTAGGAGCAGTTTATCTATTGGCGTGGATGCACAGCTATCTTTGCATATTTACCTAAGCCACTATTTGCTTGCTTTCCCTCAGATATTGTATTAGAAATAACCAGAAGAAACACTGCATATCACAATGCAGAAACAATCTGCAGAGGAGAATAATAACGACAGCTTTGTTAAGGTTATGCTTCTGCAGTTGGAGATTTTGCTTGTTTAATGTTTCCACTATTCCCCATCTTATAGCAGTGGGCCTTTTATTTAAAGAGGAAGAGAGATAGAGGAAGGTTCAGAAACAACACAAACAAGAGAGAGAATTAGTTGGAAATAGTCTTGTAAAGAAATTCTTTGCTCAGCTTTCTAGAAATGAGAGGAAGAGCTTCTTTAGGATCTTCAATGCTACCCAGTTGCTGGGATCACGGTTCCACTTACTTCTCGTTAAAGTTATGGTGTGGAGGTTAGAATGGTGATCTTCCAGAACCCTTCTGGATCCTCTCTCCAGGCAATGCTCTTCTTTTTCAATACCAGTAACAGTTCAGTGGACCGCAGGGCCCTCAGATTCCACTACTGAGAATGAGACTCTGTGGCAGTGACATTTTCAGTGAGTTCTGCGCAGCTGTGTCACTGTTAACTTTTAGCAAACACCTTTTCTTCCTCTGGAAAGTTTCAGCAAATTGAAGGTTTGTGCAATTTATGCTTTCATCTCCATTTTATGTGGGGTAATATACAGTGATTCTGGGGGCCTAACTTGGGGCATTCCAAAGCAAATAACATAATTTTGCTCCGAGTTACACACAAATATAAGATTTTTGATTGAAAGCCTAGGTCTAAATATATCTTGCAACCACAGCACACCAAAATGTAGAGAGACTCCCTCCTTCCCGGCCTGAATTTGGCCCCACTGTTCATTTCAGGGGACTGTGGATCTGTGGAGAGCTCTGAGAAAGGCGTGCCAACCACTCCTGGGACAATGGGGGGCACAGAGGCACCATGGTGATTATTTTGGAGCATTATTCTTCCTTGGTTTCCACAATAGCTGGAATCTGATAATTCAGCATTAAGCCTCTTTTCAACTATGTGGAACTGTAATAAGGTGATTTAGCCAATGTGCCTATTCATTGTCGCTAAGATTCTGTGATCTATTATGCTGTAATGTGTTTTAAAAAGAAAGAAAGAAAAAGAAAAGGAAAGAAGAGAAAAGAAAAGGAGGAAAATACATAAACCAACTAATTATCAAGAACATTAAAAGCTGCTTGGAAAGAGCTGTTATTTATTGGCATTTTTTATGAATCAATATAGACATAGAAATTGACTGCAGAAGCCTCTGGGTGCGTTCACATAATGAAAGCCCAATTAATATCCGCAGGCATGGTGCACTGCCGGCCACAGGAGCTGGGAGGACAATCACAGGCTTCCCAGCCAACGCTGACAGCTGCGGGCCCTGATGGAAAACAGCTTCAAAGCGCAGCCCCACCCCCAGCCGGCCATGTTCCCTATCTTGCCTGCTTGGGGAGCGAGGCCTGCAGGAACAGATGGGATGGCAGAAGCAACCCGTGGCTACCTGTGATGTCACCCAGTGAGGCATTCTGGGATGCCATTTCGGTGGCAAAAAAAGTCAGGAGAGTCTGGGAGGGGCCCAGGAGGGCAAGGGGAGATTTGGGGAGTGGACAGCGAGGCAGGCCGGGTAGGCCTGTGTACAGGAGACCTGGCTGGGTGGAGGAAGAGGTCAGGCTGCGCTTAGAGAGGGCAGGCTTACATTCCAGTTTTATTTTTGTGTGGATTAAGGGAGCTTTACATTTGCAAGAGAAGCGTGTGGCTTCATGTCCTGTGGGCCTGTTTGCTTTGGATTCACCGTGGACACCAGCCCCTCTCAGTCAGCACTACCTGTTTGTTTCTAATAGGATCCAGACTCTCTTAAGATACAGCATCCCTTGATATTTTTCATTATGTTTTTTGAAGCCCCAAAATATGAGTCAATTTCTGACTGGACTGAAAAACTGTGTTCTAATGTTACATTGTTCACAACTGCTGTCAGGAATCTTCCTCTGAGAAGCCACAGGGCAGCACACAGAGCAGTGCTTAAAATGGTGCTGTAGGCCAGCCGGAAGTGGTGTCCAGGACTACAACCCCAGCACTCTGGGAGCAGAGACAGGGGCATCACAAGTTTGCATCCAGCCTGGGCAATTGAGCAATTTAGTGAGATCCTATCTCAAAATTAAAAAATGAAAAACGCTGGGGATGAAGGTCAATGTGACTGGCTTTACACTTCAGTGCTACCAAAAAAAATTTTTTGAAAAAAATTAATGTATTTCAAAGCTGAGCATGGTAGTTCACACATAATTTCAGCACTTGGGACACTGAGACAGGAAGATCACCATGATTTTGAGGCCAGCCTGGGCTACATTGAGAGACCCTGTCTCAAAAAAAAAAAAAAAAAAAAAAAATGGTGCTGTCAGGCCAGTCTTCCAGCATTCACTGCTATCTGAGCAACTGGGAGTGTAAAGGCACCACCAGATACCTGTCTCTGGTAAGCATTACACGGAGAGCTTAATTGAATGGATCATTCAAGAGAAAGAGCAGATCCACCTAAAATTTTCAATTCTTGCAGAATTTGAGTGGAGCTGGGCAGTTTGTAAGGGAAACATATTCTTGAGCCTTGTAATAAATACAATAATCAAATGATCAATTAATTATATTCTTATAGCCCTTGGAAGCTTATGAAAATTTTTTCACATTATCCTCCCGGGAAATCTGATCTACTTTAGGCAACAATAACAATATTACTAACAGTATTGTTCAGAGAAGAAAACAGACTTGGGGCAGTTCAGAGATTTACTCGGTTAAAGACAGGAAATGTTAGAGGTCAGGCACCATCCTTACCCTTCTAAGTATTTTGCAAGAAACCCATGAAATGATCCACACTCTGTTTTCTACTAAGGAATTATTACTGTCCAAGCAGACCTTCTGATTAGAAGTCCATGACTACTCTCCTGGTAGTACCTGTCATGTTGCATTTGTACTCATTTATTTGGTTTTTCTCTACCACTGGACTAGGAGACCTTTGAGGGAAAGGGCTTTTTATTCATCCCTGCATCTTCAGTACCCAGCATAATACCCGCCATGTGGTAGCAATCAGTAAACATCTATCAAAGTAAGATGGCTAGAAAATGGGTGGATAGCTGGATGGATGGATGGATGATGATGAAAGTTTTATTTTAGTTATTTGTATACTTTAGCAACCAGCAGCTCAACCTCAAAACTCTCTTCTATGGTGCCAAAAAAATGGAAGAAATTGGGTTTAACAATTTCTTTGTTAATTTGCAAAAAATAGTATAACTTCCACTAATAAGAAACAAAAAGAAAAGATGACTAACTCTGACGAAAGGGAATTATAATTACACAAAAACTGATGGAGGAAAAGAGGGCAATCATTGGAGGCTTTGATTTCATTATCAATTATTGGGAATTATCTCTGCAGACAACTCAGCGACCCCAGTTCTGGAGCTGTCTTGCCATGAAATGAACCCTCCTAGGAGGCACATCTTAGTGTTTCAGTTACTTTTGTGGATGACATCCAAATTAACATCACTTCAATAAATGTTTGCTGGGAATACTGTATATGGTTGAGTCGGGGATCGAACTTGGGACCTTACGCTTGCAAGGCAGGCGCCAGAACCACTGAGCTAAATCCCCAGCCCCTTGGCTGAGTTGGTGCTGAGTGTGGGAAGGTTAGCAGGTGGAGCAGGAGGTGTCTTCACCCTGGAAGGAGTTGACAAACCGGGAGAGATTGCACACAGTGCCTGCACATACCTTTGGCATGGGAGGGCCATGCCGCCACTGCTCAAACACAAATCTGAATCAAGTTCCCAGAGGACGGCCATGTAAGAACTTTGAAACTGAGTTGGAAGCAAGGTCAAAGAGGATTAGTGAAGAAACTGAAGGGGGTGAACATAGACACAGAAATATTATGGGGAGAAAACACCAGATGGCGAAATGCATCTCTGTAGGCCACACTATGCTGCATGCTACAGAGAGATGCTCCAGGGTGCTGGGGTGCACACAGCACACTTCTCACAAAATGACTGCATGTTGTACGTGTTGGGTAAGAAGACAGAGTTGGAAGAAAGTTATTAGAAGGCACATTGCCCAGCTCTTTGCAGAAGTGTGAGAAAGTTTAATAATCCAGAAGCATGATCCAATTCATTACTCAGAGTTCTATCTTGAATGTAGAATAATGCTATAAAAATAAAAGGGATGGAAATAGACTTGCCTAGCAAAGATTAAAAATGATAAAATTCTTAAGATCACTGATTTGAAAAAAAGAACATGAATTAATACTTGAGGTAGTAAGAGTTATCAGATCTTTCTTAATGCTCCCCTGAGTAATACCAGGAGTCTACTTCTGAAACAGATTGTGAGGCAGCATGTGAATTAACCTTGATTAATAAAACTAACCAATAATATTTACTCAGTATTAATATGTAGTGTGCCAGGCACTGTGCTAAATGCAAAAAAATTCATATTTAACCTAATTCTTACTACTTCTCCATGAAAGAAAATAGCTTTAGACTTACTGAAAAGTTGTGAAGATAGTGTACAGTCTTCCTGTCCACTCTCCACCCAGTTCCCCATTACTGACATCTTACATTAGTATGCTCTATCTTTTCACAACTAATGGACAAATCTTGATACATAATTATTAACCGAAGTCCACCTTTTACTCCCATTTCCTTACTTTTTGCCTATGATCCCTCCTCTGTCCCAGGAGCCCATCCGGAACACCACATTACACGTAGTTGTGATGTCTCTGGACATTCTCTTGGCTGAGAAAGTGTCTCAGATTTTCCTGGTTCTTGACGACCTTGAAGGTTTTGAAGCACATTGGTCAGCCATTTTGTATATTTCGCTTCCATTTGGATTTTTCTTATGATTGTACAGGGTTATGGGTTCTTGGGAAGAGGATCACAGAAGTAAGGTACTATTCACATGCTGTAAAGGGTACCAGCTATCGGTGTAATTTGCCATCAATTGTATTAAGCTTGAACGTACTGCTCAGGGGTGTTTATCAGCTTTCTCCACTGAAGGGTTACCATCCTCAAATGGTACGGTATTTTTATTGGTACATTTTAGATATACATAATGATCATATTCATCATAGGGAATTTGTACCTGTGAAAATCTTGCTTCTTCTTTTTTTCCCATTCCCCTCCCCTCCCTTCAACCCCTCTTCCCGTCCCTGTTTACAAAAGCTTTGTTTCCATTTTTACCTCATCTCTTCTTTCCTCTCCCGCTTCTCCCTCCCTTGCTCAAATGAGAAGGGGATACTGTAATACAACTTGTGCTTAAAGGGTAGGAGTTATGTTCCACTTCTTTGAGGGGGCAGTTGGTACACATATTATTCAAAATTCTTCGGAATGTGAGATTTGTCTATACTCTCTTATTTAAAAAATTTCATCTAATCATTTCTTTATATCTGTATGGATTCAAGAATATTTATTTTCTACTTTTAGTTGTAATCAAAAGTCTTAATCTGTTTAGGCTCTGTAAGAGAATACCATAGACTAAATGGTACATAGACAACAGAAATTTATTTCATTTTTCAGAGTACTGTAGGCTGGAAACTCTAAGATCCAGCTGCCAGCAGATTTCCTTCCAGGAGGACCCCTTCCTGGCTTATAGATAGGCCTTTTCTTACCTCATCCTCACACGGCAGAAGAAAGGAAGCATTTATATATCTTTTACAAGAGCACTAATCCTATTCACAAGAGCTCCACCCTCATGGCCTACTCATCTCCTAAAACTCCACCTACAAATCGTAGCATATTCCAGGTTAGGCTTCAAAATATGAATTCTAGGGGAACATAAAAATTCAGTCTATTGCATCTGATACCATGTGATTTATATTTTGATCACATTATACTAGCTTTGGCCATTGGAAGCATTTTCCATCCACTCTTAATACTCCCTGCTTTTTGTTTGTTTCAGTTTTGTTGTTTTACTGTTTTGGGGTTTTTTTGTTGTTGTTGTTGTTTTTGAGAACTTCCTTACTTTCTTGCACTGCAAATCCTTCAAGCTCACCTTTAAGCCCAGTGTTGGAGTTAACCATTTCTCCAACAAGATCGGGTATGGAAGTAGCATTTTATGTTCTCCATTTTATACACAAGGAAACTGAAGCTTAAAATGGCTAAGTGATCTACTGAAGGTCATGGTTTAGAAAATTGTATAATCCAGATTAAAATTCAGGTCTGTCTTTTCTTGTTATTGTGGCATGATTCCTTATCCCCCCTCCCTTGGTACATTAGTCTTCCAGTTACAGTTAAGTAGTGTTGAAAGTTTTCCTGGTTGACCGATACTGTATTTCAGCATTTCTTCTCTTACTGTCCCGAGATCAGATTTTGGTAGTGTTTATTCAGCACAGTGGCACTTTAGTAGTTCTAATCTAAAATAAGTATCCCCAGAGGTAGAAGGATTTTTCCGTGTTTTAAGAAATCTAATGGAAATCATATGTTTATCCATGACACCGTCAGGTTTCTTTGATTCTATATCAACTCAACTTTGATTCTATAACAATAGTTACTCCAAATAATTAGAGGGTCTGATTGGTTGATGATGACATCATAGGAACTTCTGAAGTTGGAAAGGTTAATAAAGAATCTTTGGGAGTAACAGTGTTGGAAAAGGCCATATTCATTACTGTTCTACCTGTGATCCAACTTTGATGGAAGTGGAGCCATTATGAGAGCTGTCTGTGTGTGTGTGGCAGGGAAAGAGTAACTTTTTTGGATATGAAGTAGACATCTATATATTTGGTTTATGTTTTACCAATTTACTGTAATGTTTTAATGTTCAAAATTCTTGTCCAAGTTACTTTTAATTTCTGCTTCGTTTTAGATGCCTGCTTAAAATATTGGAAGTGTACACATTGGAATGATTTTTTTGTATTCTGTTTTCTGAAGGAAAAATCTATATCACTGTGGATAAGCATATGGAGATCTATTTAATATGTTCAAAAGCAATGCATATGAAAGACTCAGAGCTTAAGTATGTTGAGCTTGGATGAATTGCTGGTTGGGATGGACTCAGAAAGGTGGGAGGAGGAAGGGGGAGGGATTAACAACAATTTAAATGGGAGAAGAGAAGCATGTGATTCTAGGAAACAAGAGAACATTAGCACCAGGAAAAGATAAGTGGTTTTCATACAGGAAAAAGCTTTTGGTGAACATTCAAGTGCCCACTATCTTGTTTTTCACACAATTGTGTTCATGTGAAATCATATGAGAAAACAGTACAATTAAAATGTTTAGAAACAGAAAATATTATTGAAAAGAAACCTTGAGATCCTTTAATTCAGCAGTTCTCAACCCTGACCTACCCGATAGAATCACTGGGAAAGTTTTTAAATAATACTGGTGTCCAGACCCCCGCCCCTTAAGTCTCTGATTTCTGTAATTCCAGTGTGATCAAGCTTGAAACCATTGTGCTAGTTGTTCAGTTTTTGCTTTTTTTTTTTTTTTTTTTTGCACTATGAGATATTTCAAATACATAGAAAGTATAGTAAAAATATATTAATACCTATATATTTACTAGACTTAACTTATAAACTTATTGTCACCTTTGTTTAATTTATTTTAAGAAATATGATGTCACAAATGTTCTTAGATTCTCTCATCCACCATCAAATCCCATTGTCTTCCCTCCTTTTCCAGAAGTAATCACTACCCTGAAGTTAGCGATGTCTTCTTTATTTATATTTTTACATCTTTACTACGTAGCTATGCATCATTCTGTTGGTTTGAAAAGTTTGCATCCATGATATTGTGGCTGGGATGCAGTTTGAGTCTGTCCCCCAAGGGTTTGTGTGTTGAAAGTTTGGTCGCAAGGATTGTTGGGAAGTGGTATGGAACCTTTCAGGTGTGCCTTTAGTACAAGGTCCTTAGGTCAGTTGGGGGTGTGCTTTCAGAAAGGACACTGAAACCCTTGTGTCTCCTTGGCTTCCTCTTTTGTGAATTGATTTCTTGTCCCCCCCACTCCTGTCATTCACTATATTAGGCTCTCACCAGAGTCCAAACTAATAGAGCCACCAAACCTTGCACTTACAGCTTCCTAAATTTTGAACTAAATAAATCTTTTTATAAAGTTAGCTTGCCTCAGCAATTTCACTAAAATAACAGATTAAATAAATTAATACGCATAGAATTATAGAAAAGGTATCATTCTGCATTTTGCTGTTCTTATTTGATTTTGCAGTTTGAAATTCGTTTCTATAATTCAAGTTCATTAATTTTTTATTTTGGATTGACCTATACTAAATGTCCATATGTACGTATTTATATGGTTCAAGATGATATTTTGATGACAATGTATAGACATTGTACAGTGACCAGTTTAGAGTAATTAGCATATCCATAGCATTTAGTATTTAATTGGTGATGGGGTCACAATATTCCAGTTAGATAAGAAGAATAATTTCTGTTCTGTTGTACAGTTGGGTGACTAAAACCAACAATGATGTATATATTTCAAAAAAGCTAGACTATTTAAGTCCGTCAACTTTAACTGCAGTATGGTGTGTCATTATATACCTGATTTTATTTTTCCATTCCCCTACTGAAGAGCATTGAAGTTGTGTTCTCATTTTTTACTTTTTCTGGTAACATAAAAATGTTGTGGGGTGTATTTTTGTACCTATCTCCTTGAACACAGAAACAGCTTCTCTGGGGCCAAGCTTCTAACCATGCTGGATAGCAATGTCTCATGGCTGGGTAGATGACATGGAGCCTCTCAGCCCACTGGAAGGCCAGGTGGGACCTGAGGTTACCCCAGCTCCCTAAGGGGTCCCCCCTCCTGGGAACCGCCTTCTCAGATCTCCCTCAGTGTGTCATATGTATTATCATTCTCCATTGCGTCACAATGGGAAAGAAGCGGAAAAACACTGCCCAAGCAAATATTCCTAGAAGTGGTCATTTTGCATTGTAGAGTAAGCACATGTTTCACTCTATAATTCTTGCTAAATTATTCTTGAAATAATTGTACCAATCAATATGACCATTTAGCCAGACTTGAAATTTTTTTTTCCAGTCTGATATGTGAAATGATATCTTATTTGAATTGGCATTTTAAAAATAAATCAGAAAGTCTTCTAGTGTTTATTGGCATATGTTTGTAATTTGTGAATCCTTGGTTTCTATCCTTTGCTCACTTTTTTATTCAGTTTTTTTTTTTGTTTATTCCTTACAGATCTGTAATGACTGCTTGTGTACTGGATATTACTATTTCGTTGGTTATAAACCTTATAAATATTTTGCTCCAATCTCTGGTTTATGTTTTAATCTTATTTTAAGATCATTTATTCATTAAAAAGTTTTATGTTTTAGTTTATATCTCAAGTGAAGAGACTGAGGCTCAGAGTTGTAGAGTAATAATACTATGGCACCAAATGTCCTCACCTGCTTCTCACTCGATAGCAGTGTAGCCAGGTTGAAAAGAACACTGATGTGAATCCCAGATCTTCTAGACCTGTTTCTCCTAGTTCTGGAAAAACTATGGTATAAAAATAATTTTGTACAGTAATTAAATAGCTACCTGATTAATCAGAGACACACACGTCATATCTATTTAGTGCCAAACCTACCAAAATCCCATGCCATTTCCCAAAGTGTACTCTTTGGAACCTTAGTCTTTAAAAAGTATTGTATGCTCTGGTCATTTTTAAGATTCTTTCTGCTTTTTAAAATTTCAAGTTTTATTGTTTGATATTAAAAGTTCTATTAAATCCTACAGTTAAAAACAGTAGCTGACTTTCTTTTAACTAGAATTTTCTATACTTATTTGTGTGGAACCCTTCTTTCCTAGTAACATCCCAAGGAATTTTATAGAATAGATTTGCTATCTATACTTGAAACCTTTCCTCTCAAATCTCCAAAATTGTCTCATTCTGTGCTTGTATTTTTCTATACACTCTAGTAAATGCATGAAAATAAAAGTACTCACATCCATCATATTGAACTATAAGCACTGGTGTAGAGAGTCTCAACCAGCTTAGAGCAGTAACAATAAAACCAAATTTGTTCCCTAGTGGAGTCTTATGAGTTACTCTATGAAGACACATGCTGAAACTATTCCCCTCACCCTTATGTGTGTCTTGGTTAAATAATGTGGAAATGATTGCATTGTGTGGGACTGTGGTTGATTTGTTGAGTCCTATAGGATAAGATACAGTCCTTTGGGAGGATCCAAAGGCAGAAGACAGGAACTCAGAAGTTGGATCTTTGCTCAGAACAAAGTTTCTCTCTGAACTTAGTTCTCTAGGATTCAGAATTTAAGAAACAGTAATACAAGAACACATGCTCCTAAAAAGGTGCTAACGTCCAACAAGTCAGTTGGAAGCTCGGGTCCTCAAACTTGGAAGAGTAAAGTGTCTTTACCAGTCAGAAGAGGCAGATTTTTATTATATATCTTTCTCCATGATTGAGTTTTTAACATGTATGTGTTATCTATTCAAAACCTTAGCCAATGAAATTAATAATGAATGACTAGATTTCATCTTATGAATCAGCACATGTTTATTAAGATCTCAGCACCTCTGACCCCACACTTGAAAGTATGACAACCAACAAAAGTAGAAAATACCTTGGAAGAACTGATTATTATAATCTCAAGGGGGAAATCATAGTATTCAAATTTTTATACACAGAATATTATAGGTATATAAACTGTAGAAAAATGGCACGAAGTATATATAGCAAAATGTTAACTGTGGTGCTCTTTAAATTGCTAAGAATGGTGATGGTTTTTTTCCTTCTTACTATTTTAGAACTTCTGTATTATTCATATTAGTATATGCTGCTTTTCAAATGATTTTTTGAAAGTTAATTTTATTGTGAAATATACAAGGTAAATACTTTGTATAAGTATACCAGATACAGTTATAAATGTATAACTAATATATTAGCTGTATATGTTATATTAGTCTGTGAGCTCCCATTTTGTATAATGACAGTATCATAAAAATGACTCACCTTCAATTTTCATCATACAATTAGAGAAAGATAGTTAGAAAGTAGTGATAGCTCTGAGCTTCAGAATTAAATAGACCAAACTTAGATCCTAAGTCTGCCAAATGCTATTGTCTGACCTTGTCAAAATCACTTACTTTCATTTTGTTTGTTTGTTGAGACAGGGTCTCACCATGTAGTTTAGGCTGGCCTCGAACTTGTAGCAAGTCCTGAGGGCCATAGCCTCACACTGGAGAGACAGGCAAAGCAGCCATCTAGGGCCTCACAGAGGCTTTTTACCTGAACGCTAAGATGGACAGCTGGCTTTGAGGAGAGAAGTACTATGAAGTGCTTTTCAATAGATGGGTTAAGTTTTCAGTGTATAATACGATTTAAGAAAAAGAGAGGGTGACATGATAAAATCAACCCAGTTATAATGTTAACTGTGGGAAGGAGATAAAAACAGGGTTCTGAAGCTACTGATCAGTCAAAGACCAAAAGGGTATTAAAGAGAGGGTTTGATACCAATCCTTGAATAGAATTTCAGGAAAATGATAATCTGGGATTACCATGTATAAATCAATGAGGTGCTCAAATGTCATCATAAACCAAAACCAAAAACAAAGTGCAAATATATATTAATAACACCTGACCTTGAATATTAAGCTTTACGTAGTCATTTATAAACACTCCTAAATGGACAGTCTAGTTTTTCTTTGTTTTGTTTTTAGAGGAGGAAGTGACAATGACCAGCTTTGGAAAGGAGAAGATAAAGGCAATTTAAAGCAAGACCTCTGGGCTTTGAAGCTTGGACAGTCTGCAAAGGTTCCTAAGGACTAAACTGAACTATCAAGTGTCAGTGGTATCAGATTTGTTTTCTGGGAAATATTTGAACTAATTTTATCAGTAGCATTTTTCTCGGGCTATTTACTACCTGAATATTCATCAAGGCCTTGAGAGGAAGCTGCCAAACACGCACATCTGAAATTCTTTCTATGTGGAGCACAACTTGGGTGGGGACTGCTCTCTTGTAACAGGACAGGGAGCTGACAGTAGATGTTCCTGGGAGAAAGGCAGGATTTCAGGAGCTGTCATCAGGATTGCGGTGTCTGATTGTGGCATCTGGTTGTAGCCGATATTTTCCCAAATGCCAGCCACACATGGATTTAAAAGAATGTGCAAATGTGCATGTGGCATGCTCTGTAGGAAGCAGGAATAGGCTGAGTTCTTCACTTAGCATCATGACCCCCCCAGCCAGCCCTGAGCTCGAGTCTTTTCCCTGCCTGGCCTTGGCCACATGTCCTCCTGTACGATCATGAAGAGCTGGGATGAACTGCAATGGCTTTTACAGCACTCTTCACGGTGATCTTGCAGTTGTAAGATTTCCCAAGAGGCAGTTGCCAAGTTTATGTTCTTTCCCACTGGCTTTTAATTTACAAATTGTAATGGGCTCCCCTTGAGCTATGGCAAGACAGGTAGCACTGCGTGAGGTGGCGGGAGATAGACAGCCCCATGTGCACCCTCAGAGTGCACACTGTGCCATGGAAGCCTGGGGCTCAAGCCTGCTCATGGTGGTCAGGCATCGACCTTGCAGCAACACTATTTTTAAATGTTCTTCAAGGAACTTGAAAATCACACAGTTTTGTTTCAGAGTAAACTGCCCTTATGAACAAAAAGGAACTAGATCAAGTGCTGGGCCAGTGCTCTTTGTATGTTTTACCCACCCTTATCATGCAAACTGCACTGGCAGTTTTCCCAGATTCCTAACACTGCCTTGACACTCTTTCCCCCTCTTGGTGTAACATCCCTGTTTAGATGATTAATTCTAGAGCACCACCTTCCTCTCAGCCTAGGAAGCAGATGGAGCACCTTCTCTGGGCACCAAAAAAAAGTAATCAACAATATATTCAATGTATTAGGTGCGGGAGACTGCAACATTGATTGTGCCCAAAGCAGGCTGTGAAGGGTTAACCCCACAACTGGCTTGTTTTCAGAAGTGAGTCTGGCTGAAGCCTATGTGCTGAGGTCAAAGTAACTCGCACCCAAATTCCATTCCCACAACTAAAACCTAACTAGAAGGACCGTGTTCTAATTACAACCATATATTTTGCCTATTCTGTTCCTATTTTGAGAATGCTTTGTCTTGTCCTTTATGAGTCTTGCTTACATTAGTTCCCATAAAAACCGTACTATTTCGCATCCTCTCCTGTATTCCTGCCCTTGCACGGAGCTTACCTATACCCCAATTGATTACTGATAAAATCAGTGGCTTGGACTGTCCAGTCTAAGCTTTGTTGGTTGCACCAGCATTGGTCGCCCTGGCGCCCCGCTTTTTCTCTCTTAGTTCTGTCTCTTAGTGTATTCTTTTTCTCAGGCTATTAGGAATACCATATAGTACAAATATTATTTCACAATTGGGGCCCTCAATTAAAGCAGATTTATTTGACAGTTACTCAATGAATAAAAATTGTAAACCGATTTACCAACCAGTTAAAGCTCCCATAGATGATAAATTGCTGATACAGTGAACCCCCGAAATTCATGGGGGTTCCATTCCTAGAGCACTCGCGGATTGTGAAAAACTGCAAATTTCAGATATGGTCAGAAAAACAAATGCCTACAAATGCCTATTTTATAGTTTAAACCCTAAATATAGTAAGTCTCCTGCAGTTATGTAATTTAATTTAATAAAACACTGTATTAATAAAGGCTTAGAAGGTGCAGGGCGTTTTGGTAGCATCTTAGAAATCTTAGGGCTTTGGGCCGGGGATTTAGCTCAGTGGTTTCACCTCCTGTTTCTGCTGCGCAAGCGCAAGGACCCGAGTTCGATCACCGGCACCAAAACAGAAATCTTATGGCTTTAAGAAGAGCAAAACCACAAGCACCGGGGACAGTTACACTGGTGCTGCAGCTTGTTAAACCACAGGCACCCTGGTGCGTCTGCCACAGCCAATCAACAGCAAGGAGAACTGAATAAGGCTCTCGGATTGGCTACTTGCAAACTTCCCGCCAAAAAAAAACACACCAATTGCAGATTCCATGAAATTGCAGGGGTTTCTGCGAACAATTATGAGGTTCTAAGGAAAATTCCACGAATGACTGAGACCACAAACTCTGAACAGTGACTTCGTGGGGGTGTAAGCCTCCTTTATTAAGCTATGGATAAAGGTTTCAAAAACAATGCACCTGTTTCCTTTTGATTTCAACTTTTGTCGCCTCTCTCTGGCCTACAGGCCTTTTCTTAAGACTTCCACATAGTCTCACTGAGCCTAGGCTAAGCTAATGTCCTTTAGTTACACCTCTCCAAGTTGAGCTAAACACTTTGGGGAAGTTTCCAGACATCAGCTCAAGAAATTCACTATTCAAGAATTCTAGTATCACCAAGGCAGCCCTTTCTACAAAACCTTATGACATCTCTTATTTTTCTTGTTTGCTTTTTCTTTTCTGGATTTTCATCCCGGACTTTTAATTCATTCTGCTTGCTGCATTGCTCTGGCATTGCCGCTGCAGCTCATGTATTCATATCATGTCTCTTGCTATGCAATATTCCACTGGGTTATTTTTGCATTCCTATTGATAGGTACTTAGGTTGTTTCCACTTGCAGATTCTTAAAAGCAGTACTGCTATCAACTTTCTTGGATGCGTCATTTGACACAGTTGTGCAAGCTGAGGAGTAAAATTGCTGTGCCATGGAGATACGCATGTCTTACTAGATAACGCCAAACTCTTTTCCAAAAATAGTTGTTCCAAGTAATTCCTTGATGATCTAGGTTATGTGTCAGCCTTTAACCTGGCCCCATGTCCAGCAAAATACAGTGCTAACCCTTTCTGGCAGTGCCCACTTGCATTCCAGTAAGAACAGTGAGGCAGTGAAGCCATCTTCCAAATGAATGGAGACCAGAAATGGAGGAAATTCTCTTTTCCTCTTCTGCTTCCTCCTCCATCTCTTTTTGCCCTCTCCCCTCCTTCTTCCCAGTTGTGTTCTCAAACATCCATCTGCTCCTTCAGAAGCTTCTTCTTTGCTTTGGAAACCATTTGCTTCTGGAAGACATCTCTGGGGCATTAACTCTTTTAAGGAAATAATTCAATCATATAACAAGTAGCAACTAGTACCTATTAGGACCCAGGTGCCTTTCATTCTGCCCTCAGGAATCTTAGATTTTAATGGAGTAGACAAGCTAGTCAAAACAAACTAGAGATGCCCAATTTACTTCCTCTTGAGAAAATGAAGAAAAATAAGTCTTTATTTTTTTTTCTCCAGCTAAAGTAGACATGCACATCTAGCACTTTATGCAAAAAACCTTACTACCACTATTTTACTGCTCTCTGTAAGTGAATCGATTTAGGAGCACTCAGTAAATTTTGTGTTTATTTATTCATTCAATAAATATTTATTAAGCAGCTGCTTTATTCTGATCCTTTGCTCTTGTTTTTCTTTCTTTTTTTTTTTTTCGGTACCAGGGATCAAACTTGGGACCTTGTGCTTTCGAGGCAGGCGCTGGAACCACCAAGCTAAATCCCCAACCTGTGTTCTTCTGAAGCTTATATTCTAATGGGCTTGGTTTCCCCAAGGGCCTCTCACTGCCTCTTTAGATACTGTGCTTGTCTTAAGTTGCTCTAATTGTCCAGAATCACAAGTTTTTTACTGATCTGCCTGAGTTATTGATTAAAAATTCTCCTTAGTGTGCATAGATGATACCCTTATCTCCATGGTGTTCACTTGCTGGTAGTCAGAAAGTCACAGCAGCTGCTCCATGTATGTCTGTGATCTCCTGAGATCTCTCAGACATCACTGTAGAAAATGGATTTCATAGACATGATGGTATAGATCCACACCACACAGAAGGGATGCAGAAAAACATTGTCATTATTATAGGATTACTCATTTCATAGGTGAAAAATCTAAGACTCAGAGTCAGTAACTTGCCAAAAATCACACAGTAAGTCACAAGATCAAGGTCTTACACTTCATGTTTTCCTTTATAATTTGACCCATCTTTCAACCCAACAGACAATTCTAGCTCTAGCCCTTTCCTAAAACCCCACCTGCTCCATACTACCCAGATATTAATTTGTAAACGTGATTCTGGGTCTTTGCAGACCACTTATCAGGACACTCACTTGGGCTCCCACTGGGTAAAATGTGAAGCCCTGGTGTGGCCCCATTTATGGAAGTTCCTGAGATTCTGAGACATCCAGAAATGTAACCAGCTTCCAACCTTCCTTGAATGCTTACCCTTGTATTGTCCAATATTTTAACCACTTGTTACATGTGGGGTTTTTTACAATAAAATTAAAATTTCATCAACTTGAAAATGCAGCTCCTTAGTCACCCTAACCATATTTCAAGTGGTTATCATAAGATGATATAGATTATAGAACATTTCCATCATTGCAGAAAGTTTTAGTGGACAGTGCTAGTTATAGCAATCTCTACATCCCTATTGGAATTGGTATGGCAGACACTTGCTTGAAGGGGGCTTCAGTCATAAATACATATTGGAATGGAAGGATATATGCTGAGGTCCATGAGCTTAAAACCAAATGGAAACAGAAGAAGTAGGAGAAACAGGAGGAAGAAGAAGAGGAGGAGGAGGAAGAGGGTTGTGCTGGCCAGAAATAAAAGAAGAGAGAGCTGTTATGTTCTGCTTCTACTCTACCATCTTGCTAAATTCATCTGCTGAGATGCCGTCCTGCTAGGTGATGAGCCTTTGGGAAGTTATCAGGTCATGGATGGAATTTGTTCCCTTATAAGAAGAGAAATGAGAAAATAGATTTCTCTCTCATGTGAGGATATAATGAGAACACAACCATCTGGGAGTCAGAAAAAGGGCATTCAGCAAGAACACAATGATGCTGGTGGCTTGATCCTGTCAGAACTGTCAGAACTGTGAGAAATAAATGTTTGTTGTTGAAGCCACCCAGCCTATGGTATTATGTTACAACAGCTCAAATGGACTAAGATAAGAAGAGCAAAGAGCAAGAACTGGTAACCAAGAAAGAAAGGAACAAATATTATTTTAAAAATACTTTTATTGGTACATTTTAGGTATACAATACATTTACATTTATCATTGGATGCTTGTACCTGTACATGATGTAGCTTAGTTCTTATTTTTTACCCCATTACCTGTGTGCCCTTCACCCCCTCCACCCTTCCCTATTTACATAGATTTCGTTTCCATTTTTTTTCTTTTCTCATAATTTTTCCTTTTGCTTCTTCCCTTTCCCCTTCCCCTCCCACCACCACTACATTGTTGGACCTTTTCCTATTTCAAATTATCAATTATTCTTCTTAATCCTTATTTACACTTTCAGTTTCTCACACTAGAGAAACTATTTAGTATTTACACATGTGTGTCCTATTTATTTCACTTAAGAGTATGGCCTCAATATGCATCCATTTAGCTATAAATGTCTCTAGTTTCTCGTTCTTTATGGCTGAGTAGTACTCCATTTGAAAGGAACAAATATTAACATGGAAATTGGATTGTGAGCCAGGCATAGTGGCTCAGTTTGAAAGCTGAGGCAGGAAGACTGAATGTTCAACCCCAGCCTGGGTAACTGAGCAACTTAGCAAGACCCTGTCTCAAAATTTTAAAAAGGGCTGAGGATGTAGCTGAATGTGAAGGTCCTGAGTTCAGTATTTGTAGGTCACACTCTTACATGTGACCAAAGCCACTGAGAAGAGTTTTATTCTATAGATGAGATGTGGTGACATCTGAAGCACAGGAAATCAAATGAACACAAGGAGAAAATACAGGTTGAGGAGCAGGGATGCTCACTATGAAGGAAACGTGGACGGTGAGAGCGTAGGTGAAGCAGTCCAGTGAGTACTCAGCTTCCAACAGCCAGGGACCAAACCCGCACTCTGCCCTCCCTGGCTGTGTGGTTTTCTGCAGTTACTCAGTCTCCGCAAAGAAACTGGGGTGATAATGCCTCCTGTGGAGAGTGATTTGTAGGGGTTAGAAAGTGCAGTCTCTCTGTGTAGAGGTGGAGACCTGGTGTACCACCACGCACACTGAAGTCCAGATGCTCAAAACCCTGATATAAAATGCCATAGCATTTGCATATAATCTACATGCATTCTCTCATATATGCTAAGCATCTCTAGATTACTTATACGATGCAAAATGTTATTTACAGAATAGGCACGAGAATAACATCACATCTATACAAGTTTAATACAGATGCTACTTTTTGCATACTTTTGATATGAAGTTGGCTGGATACAGATACAGAGCCCACAGACACAGAGCCCGCTGCACGGTCCCCAAGCACTGACATCCTCCAAGGCCAGTCAATATTCTGGCTCAAGGAGAGACATGGGAGTGGTGTAGGCAAAATAAAAACACCTTTTGGCATTTATGGGCCACTTCCTGTAATTCGTTATCACAAATGAAAACTCAGGCTAAGCATTCCCACTATGCTTCAATGGTCTGACTTTAGGGGGATTACTTTCTTTCCTTGTTTTTCACATAGATAAATTTGGAATCAGCTCAAAGTGAGGGAAGACATTTCCATTCAGTTCCAACCTGCCCTAATACATTTGCTATTTACGTCACCAGCTTACTAGATCAAAATCTGATCGAAGTATTAGGCAAGAGCCAGTCTCTGTTTTGTTTGTACATTTTGCCATAAGTCCTCAGGCTCTCAGTTTGCCTTGGGTAACCCCCCCGCCTACATTGCCTCAGTCATTGTGGTTGACCTGACTTTTCCTTGCTTCTGTGAGGCTTCTCGTGTGGAAGATCCAGAATATTATAGACCTGAGTAAAAAGGAGTTTTTGTGGTGCTGTGTACCATTTAAAATTTTCCATTAATATATAGAACAGAGGTGAGTTCAGTTATTAGATTTAACCTAGTATTTTAATTATGCTTAGAAAACTGTGTTTTATGTGCATAAGAAATAATAGTAGAATCTAGAAGTACAGTGGACCCTTGACTTACAAACTCAGTTCCTTTCCAAGGGCTGGTTGTGACTCAGGTTGGTCAATTGAAGGCTCAGGCTCCTCTACACAGCCTTCAAAGTCTCTCCTGTGTAATTTTAGGCCCCACTTTCTTCCAGGCAGATCTCAGTGTCCTTAGAGAGACATTGGTCCAGAATTTCTCAGTTAACCCCACACAGGAAAGGATGCTGTCATGTTCCTTCCAGAACTCTTTAAGGGTTAAATCTCTATCTGAGACCATTTGGAAACACAAGTGGCCGTCATTCGGGTTATAACTCAAGACTTTGATTATAAGTTAAAACTAAATTCCCATCGTAACCCAAGTTGTTCGGATGTCAGGCTGGTCGCAACTCAAGGGTCCACTGTATTTGCATATCCTCTTCTCAAAGGGCCAAATGATGCCCTTGTGGTTTTTCCTTAAATATATGAAGGAAGGAAGACAAGGAAATTCTGCAGTGTGAAAATAAGTCTAGCCTTTTGTTGACTCTCTTACCCAGAGCTACAGCTAAGCTAAGATATAATACCAGGTGACAAACCATAGTTCTTATTATCATTAAAATAACCAGTACAAGTAGGGGG
The DNA here is from genome assembly GCF_053883595.1 of Heterocephalus glaber. Taxonomy (NCBI): domain Eukaryota; kingdom Metazoa; phylum Chordata; class Mammalia; order Rodentia; family Bathyergidae; genus Heterocephalus; species Heterocephalus glaber. Next base: position 37,595,250 of record NW_028258317.1, read on the forward strand.
TTTTCACCTGCATTCAAAAATTATAGCACACCCATAAATGGTCTTCTTTGTCTCAGTTGGTAAAACCACAAAGAGATTGTTATTTTACAAAAGGCTTTTCACAGAAACCTAATTCAATTTTAAGAAAATGACTGTGAAGGAAAATACCTGTTCCTGCCCTTTCAATAGTTCTGTCTTCCTCCCACTCCCTCTCCCTGTCAAACTTCCTTTATCTCTCCCTGAGAGGCCTCTGGAGTTTCCAGGTTGTCTTAACAAACACTTGTTGCTCATTGTTTGGCCTGCAGCTGCTGCCCCCCTTACATTACCGCAAGACTTGGGGGAGCTAAATTCAGGGAAAGTTACAGTTGACAGAAAGATGTTTCAGAGATGACTTGTTCCAAGTTCCAAGCTCTCTCTTCGTAGTAATTCAATTATCAGAGGGCTATGACTACAACTCTGATTGTGTAACAAAAACGGCTACAGTGGTGTCCCTCATCCTTTTCCCTCTGGTGAATGTGGGATGCTTGCATCTTCCTCTCATGTTATTGAACTTTCAAAAATCTCAATATCAAAGCCTAAATCAGATCAGAAGTTCAAAGAGCTGTTGTGTTTTCAAGCTACACTCTGATTTTTCTCTTCTGTAGGCCTAGGAGGTAAACAGGGATTATGAGCTTGTCAAATTAACAACCACCTTACACTGTTTCTTCTTAAGTGAATATACTGTGATCGAGTTTAAGAAGATGATGTCTGGTAACTTAAATCTCAATCAGTTACATTTTATGCAGTGTAAAAATAAAGTAGTTGGGAGAGGGGTGTAAAAATAATAAGTCCTATAAATAACTACATTTATTGTGACTTAAATATGAACCAGACATTGAATCTAAATATGAACCAGATAAGCCCTTCACCTACATTTCTTTATCAAATGCTTACAACACCACTGTAAGGCAATTACTAATCCTTTTAGAAAGCTGAGGAAACAGACAAATGGTAACTAGCTCACCTACACCGTGAAGCTCCTATGAAATTAGGTCAGGTAAGCTGCTGCTGTCCAAACCAAGAAGCCCTCACTGTCAAGTGGTAGAGACCATCTTTATAATTTTTGCAGCTGATCCTAACTAGTTAGCTTGCCAATTATTTATTACTGGAATGATCACAAATTTGTTATCCACACTGGGACAGTTTGGAGAAGCAAATTGGGAACTATTAAAAATTATGCCAGGACAATAGGTATAAATGGAGACTGTCTTAGAAAAATAAAGATGTGCAGTCAGTGTAGTCATTAGGAACTTGGAACATCATTCTTGGTGAAAATAATGCCATAATGTGGGCATTGGAGCTCCAGATCAATCCACCCTTCTCCTTCCTCATTGGTTTTCCTTCATAAGCTCCAAGCTGGTATTGTTTTAACAATAAAATATTGACGTAAAATGCTTCATGTCTAAACATACAGCATTCCCTTCTCTTATGCAAGGTTCCTATTTTAATAGGGAGACTAAAAACATTCTCCAGTGATACTTTGAAATTTATAAAGCAAAGAATAGTGTACACGGTGTATATTATTTGGGTAACAAGAGGATTGTTGTATAATTGCATAGTGTGTCTATGTGTGTCTGTATTTCTATATGCTGTCACACACAACAAGTTTGCTCACTGTGGCATCAAGGAGGGATGAAATCTCAGAATGAAAACTGAAAGGGAGACTCACTTTACCCCGTATATCTTTCTTGTTCCAACGATTTTTTGCCTAATTTTTTTTGGGGGGGGTACTGGGGATCGAACTCGGGACCTTGCACTTGCAAGGCAGGCGCCAGAACCACTGAGGTAAATCCCTGGCCCTACCTAATGTTTTATTTCACAAGTGAGAGGGGAAACCACATAAACAAAGACCTCCCATCTGGTGAAGTTTTATCATAGTCAGTAGGAAAGCAACTTGTTAAAGCAGTTAGCATGTATTTTTCAATGACGAGTAATTTGTCTTCATTAAAAAATATTGACATGTTTAGAGAGGAATCTTAATTGATGGAGTCTTAAGAAGCATAAAAGAGGAAAGTGAAGAAATTCAAGTGGTAGAGATCTGAGGGCAGAGCAGTCACTCCCAAATGAAACAGCGTTTCCTGAGTTGGAGCTACTGTGTACAATTTCTTCCTTTTCTCCATGTATGAACCCACAAATATCACAAAATATGCACTTTCTTAAATAAAGTTTAACCTCCCACAATATATGGAATTTTAAAAATTGCAGAATATGGAGCCATTTCTAAAGATAGTTTCTAGGCAAGAAAACATATTTGCCCACTTGAGAACCTCAAGAGCATGTGAAATTTTCTGTTCTTTAGTTATACACCCCAAAACTTCCATAGCTTAAACTTCTAAATGACTGGAAGGTCAATGACGTGAAAAAGTCCGTTCATTTTTTGGCCATGTAGTTTGAGATAGTGCCCTGCAGAACTGGGTTCACATGGTGGTGCCTTAAACCTTACACAATTTAAACAGTTTAAACAGAAGCAGTCGGTCAACCTTAGAGGATGCATTGCCCTTAAGTAAGTTATATGAGTATGACAGACTTCGGGCGTCTTACTCAATACTTGTTTTTCCTTTACTACTATTGAGAGAACCCTAACTTCTTTGGAGGCAGTTATTTTTTCTCCTAAAAGGCTGTTTCTCCCAGGCTTCTTTGAAGGTAGGTGTGGCCATGTGACACCAGGCTTGGCTAATGAGTTGTAAATAAAAATGGTGTGTGGCATTCCTGGCGAAGCTCCTTACAGGGAGCTAACCAGGCTGAGAGAGGCACTTCCTGCCTTCTTCCTTTGCTCATGCATGACTAGAGACAATACCTGATGGCTAGAGAGACATTGTGGCCTACAGAGAGAAGAGCAGAAAGCTAAAAGACATGACTGTGAGGAGCCTCCATATGAGCTCTGGACAGCCGGGGGCAGATTTCTTTTCTATTAGAAATAACTTTTGTATGATTAAGCTCCTCAGCTCAATTCTCTATCATTGTGAGCTAAATTCAATTTATAGATGACTAAATAACTTCTTTCATTTGAGAGAGAAATGAATAAAAGTGAATATGACATTTATGCAGCATCTTCCCTCATCTGTGCCCTGTACCGTGCCTGTTTTTTGTCTCATTTTATTTTTGTTCCGTTGTAAGAAAATACTTCATCTTTTAAAACAACTCATGGGCTGAGTGTTTGGTTCTTTTGCACTTGAGAAAAGCTTCTGCTCTTCATGAACAACCATCTTTCAACTCACAGAAAGCTCAGTTAATAATCATTTTACTCCCAAGATGGCTCTGGGGGACAGTTCCTCAGACGCTGAGGCTGTTGCCACAGTTGCGGGAGCTGGGGTTATAGGCACAAATGAACTTCTCCCGCTTGTTTATTTTCCATGTGGGGTGCCTCATTCAAAACAGAACCATTATGAGTCCCCAGGTTCTAACTGTATGCTTGTGCTATAGATATCCTTTGAAACTTCTCTTCTTTTCTCTGAAAAGGCAGGGAGGTGAAAGCTCGAATGAAGAAAAAAAAATTAAGAGAAAGAAAGAAGGAAAATAAAAACCATACTTTTAACAAAAGGATATTTTGAAAGCCTTGGAAAATGTTGTGTTCACTCACACAAGGCCCCACTGTTTTAAACATATTTTACTATAATTTTTCCTTCAAAATCCTGACATGCAAAGTTGAACGAGGCTCTTTCAGTGTACAACCCCGGGACATGGAAGAATAAAAAGAACAGTATTCCAACTAATGCATACTCAGTGGGAATCATAATATCACATAATTGCTTGAAATCCACAGGCTGATCCGATGTCATCTTCAGAAATATGCAAGTTTCCCTTCATTTTCTGACTTAGAGATATTTCCTTGCTTTAGGGTTTAACCCTTCAGTTGCTGCCTCTAGCTATTCAAATATAACTAAAAGTGAATGTGACGCTCCCCTTCTCAAATCCACCCCAAATGTAAGGTAAGAGTCTCCCAAATTTACAAACTTTTGTTCTAACACAAATGCAAAATATGAATTTCAAGAATTCCTTTTTTACCTCTTTCAATTCTGTTTTTAAACATACCACACACATGTAGATGCACACACACACACACACACACAGATTCACACACCCACAGACACACACAGCACCCTTTAAATGTTTTTCCTATAAGAAACTTTGGAAGAACAAAGAGCCATCATTTTGGTGCATGTAACAACATGTTTAAAAGTTCATCAACTTCCCCCTTTAAAAAAAACTGGCAATGAATCTAAAATAATAATTCAAGAAAATTTAGGGGAAAAAATCCTTAAGACTTCTTGCTCTGCAATACGATGTAAATCGTAAATATACCACTGGTCTGGAAGTGATTACACACTCCATGAAACAAAAGATATTACAAAGCAGACACGGCCGGCCATAGGCTCTCTCTCCCATCAGTGTGCAGAGGAGTGGGAAGATACGTGTTCACAATTGCTAATACGAGGTCCACGACACTGGGAGAGTTCCCATGTGCACATGTTCCAAGAACAAGTTCTAAATTCTGGGTCATAAACAATTGCATGAACTCGTTGCAGAAATGTATCCTTTTATTCAAGGTGAGTGAGATTTGTGATGTTCCAAGCATTCCCTCCACCTTTCTCAAGTTTTCTCTTGGCTTCTCAATTGTCATTGTCCTTGACCTTCCAAGCAGGATCCCTGGAATGAAGAGGAGGAAGCACTGTATAAACAGCTCATTCTAGAAGCGTGAGTCATTCCTGAATCAGCTCCCTATCCCCTTCATAATGGACACCTATTCATATCTAAGCCTCTGAACTTCCGTTAGAAAGAATTTTTTGTCTTGTTTTGTCTTTCCTCATAACTCTTTCCTGAGGGTCAAGGTCTAACTTTTTCACTTTGTTCAAAGTGATCCCACACTTGGTTAGACCTTTAGTTCACAGAATGTCAGCCTTTACCTTGGTACTGCAGCATGGAGAGCTATGGCCGAAGGGACACTGAAATGCCATTTGATAATTAAAGCAGAGCGCCTGCTGGACTGCACATTGTAGCAGCTGTTTCCTGGCCCCAGGTACTAAGCCAGCACACATTAAAACTGCCCAGAGCTTCTGTCCCAGCCAAAATGGGTCAGTATCTGGAACAACTCCTGTCTAGTGTCTTACTGTAATTAGAGAATGAAGCTAGATTTTGATCATTAATTCCATTTGAAAAAATAGCTATGGCTAAATTAAAAATAAAAAAAAAAGAACACTAGAGTACCAGAGTGCTTTTAAAGTTGAAAAGTCCAATAGGAAAACTGGGATAATTTATTGATGATTTATTATTTCTATCAGTGTTTCAGATCTTCCATAAATTCCGTATGATGCCCTCTCTTCAACATGATTTGCAAAATTTTCACTCCATTTATAAAATGGCTAAAATTAGTCTCCTTATGCCTAGGCTGGAAAAGAGTTTATAGATTGGTTAGTAACAGGAAATCAAAGTCAGATGCTTTCTGAGGCCAGTTGGTAAATGAACAAAGCAACCGTGGCAGGAAAAATTATTCTGCTATTTCTTCCCATTTTTCTTTAATGTTCTTGTTTTCAAAAAGAGACATGGAGGGGCCGGGGATTTAGCTCAGTGGTTTTGCTGCCTGCTGCACAACTGCAAAGACCCAAGTTCGATCCCCGGTACCAAAAATAAAAATAAAAAAGACATGGATATAGAAATATTTCTCACCACTCTGAGAAAGCAACAGTTAAGGGCTTACATGCAGCTGTTGGGCCTTACCAACTGGCCCATAGACGCTCTGCTGAGCCCACTGAGTGATGCCCTGACCTGCTGTCCATGGGGCTCCTGGGCCTCCCTGTGACCGTCCAGAACAGGGAGCTGCTCTGGTGTAGAGGGTAGTGCCCACACTTGAGTAGTTAAATGCTTTTAACATCCCTCAGTGCAAGTGCTACATTGATATACAGCAGCTGGTATTTTGTCTCTGTGGAGAGCAGAGAAAAGGGAATTTGAAATTGATGGAATTGTGGAGGTCCAGGAAAGCCACCCTACTAAAGGAAGCAGAGAGGATGAATTCAGGAGGGAGGTGGACACATCTTCTGACTTTCCAAGAAAAAGTGAAAACCTGGGCCATTATGTAAAGTTTCCCTGGTACATTATTTCTCATTTCATTTAAACACTGTGAGGTGGCACAGATATGGCCTAGGAGCTCTAAATTCACAAACTTTTTCAGGAGATGACTAAAGTCTAAGTGACCTACCCAAAAGTCACTCAAGTGATTAGTAGCAGAGTCAGTATTGGGACCTAGAACACTTCACTCCCCATCCAGTAGGAAATTTCTACAAAGTGGGTCTAGCAATACCACTAAAGACCCTCAGAGAAGAATCTGTAGATTTCCCACACTAAGAAGTAGGGACTTGGATATTTTTGGTATTAAAGCTCTTTTTATTAGTGTTTTCTCTCACAATAGAAAGGTAAAGACTCCTTAATGCCTTGCACAATAAGAAAAGGGTGGTCTTCTGGCTGGGCGAAAAATACTACATAAACAAAGTAATTGATAGAACTCTAAGAGGTGAAGAGATTTTAAATGAGCAGCGGTAATGGATACTCATAACAGGATATTTGGAGTGATGTGGTTTTCATGGATTGGTTGTTTCATTTAGTCTTGAGACTAATGTGCACCTCTCAGTTATTTCTTACCTTTGTCATTAAGCACAGTTGTACCTAAAGTCAAAGAAGTATCAATATATTCACGGATTTAACACACATCTGTACTATGGGCTAGATCAGCATTCTCAAACATCTGTTATTTTTCCTACCTGCTACATGATTTGACTTCTACATACCACTTGCAATGTTATTCACTTAAATTTTTTTTAATGTGCTTTTTCCTTCAGGAGAGAAAAGTATATTCTCTTTGTGTTGGAACTAGAGTTACATCAATGAATAAAATAGTTGTTTTTAAAAAATTCATTTTATTGGTACACTTTTGACATACATAATTATCACAGTCATCATAGGGAATTTGTACCTGTACACGATGTATCTTCATTATTTTCCCCACTCCCTTTCAATCCTCTTCCTCTCTCCCTTTACAAAATTTTGTTTCTATTGTTTTCCTTCCATTCTTCTTTATTTTTATCGTTATTCCCTCCCTTCCTTTCCCCCTCCCTCCTCGCTGTGTCCCTTCCCATTTGAACACTTTCTTCCTACTTCCTAATATCTATCATCCATTTTGGTCTTATTCACCCTTTGGATTTCTCACACAAGAGAAACAGTGTGATATTTAAACATGTGTGTACAATTTATTTCACTTAAAATTATGTTCTCAAAGTGCATTGATTTACAAAAAAAGTCCCAAGTTTATCCTTCTTTAAGGTAGAATAGTACTCCATTGTATATAAAACCCACATTTTCTTTATCTATTCATCCATTGATGGGCATCTGGGCTGTTTCCAAGATTTAGCTGATAGAAATTGTACTGCTATAAACATGGGTGTACCTATATCACTGTGGAATGATGCTTTTAACTCTTTCAGGAGAATACCTAAAAGGGGAATAGCTGGGTCAAATGGAACCTCTAGTTTTAGTGTTTTGAGGTATCTCCACGCTGATTTCCACATTGGTTACACCAGTCTACCCTCCCACCAACAGTGGACAAGGGTTCCTTTTCCCCACAGCTTCACTAGCATTTGTTATTGATTAATCTCTTGATAATTGCCATTCTTTCCAGAGTGAGATGGAATCTGAGTTGATTTAATTTGCATTCCTCAAATGAATAATGATGAACATTTTTTCATATATTTATTTGCCATTCTACTTCTTCATCTTAGAAGTGTATATTCATTTCAGAGACCCATTTTTCAATTCAGTCTTTAAATGTGGGGGCTCTGATTTTTTGAGTAATTTATATATTCTGTATATCAGGCCTTTTTTGAGGAATAGCTGGTAAAGCCTTTTTCCCATTCTGTGGGTTGTCTCTTCACTCTGTTGGTGATCTTTTGCTGTGCCAAAGCTTTTTAATATGATGAAATCTCAGTGTTTGATTCTTTGTAATATTTCCTGTGCTATTGGGGTTTTGTTCATAGTCTTTGCCTACATCAGAGTCTTCAAGAGTTCTACCTATTCTCTCTTCCAGCAGATTAAGCGTTTCTGTTTTAATATTTAGATCTTTGATCTATTTTTATTTTAGTTTAGTACATGGTGAAAAATATAGATCTAGGTTTAATCTTTGGCATGTTCTCCCAGCACCATTTATTAAAGAGGCTGTCTTTCTTCACTGGCCCCTTTGTCAAAGATAAGGTAGCTGAGAATGTCTGGAGTTGTTTCTGCATCTTTTGTTCTAGTCCATTGATCCTCGAGTCTGTTTTATTTGCCAGTACCATGTTGTTTTATTATGGCAGCTTTGTAGTATAATTTCAAGTCAGGGATGGTAACGCCCCCTGCCTTACCTTTGTTGCCCATTTTGCTTTTGCTATTCTAGGTCTCTTCTGGTTCCAAAAGAATTTTAGGAGTGTTTTCTCTAGTTCTGTGAGGTATGCTGTTGGTATTTTGATCAGAATTACTTTAAATATGCATAACAGTTTTGAAAGTATGGCCATTTTCACTATATTTGTTCTGCCTATCCAAGAACAAGGGCTATCTTTCCATTTTATGATATCCTCTTTGATCTCTTTTTTCAGAGTACTGTAGTTTTCAATATAAAGGTCTTTTACTTCATTACATTTATTTGTAAGTATTTCATTTTCCTTGATGTTATTGTGAAAAGTGTTATTTCCCTAATTTCTCTCTCAGTGAGTTTGTTATTTAGATACAGGAATTCTATTGATTTGTGTGTGTTGACTTTGTATCTTGCTATGCTACTGAATTTGGTTATTGAATCTAGGAGTCTTTTGGTGGGGTTTTGGGGTCTTCTATATAGAGCATCATGTCTTCCACAACTAATGATAATTTAACTTCATTTCCTATCCTTATTCATTTTATTTCTTTCTCTTGTCTAATTGTCTTGGCTAATATTTCCAGAACTATATTGAATAGGAGTGGTGATCATGGGCATCTTTATCTTGTTTCTGATTTTACAGTGAAAGATTTCAGTGTTTGAACATTTAGTATATAGTTGGCTGTTGGTTTGTCATAGATTACTTTTATGAGATTGAGGTAAAGACCTTCTGTTCCAATATTCTGTAGGATTTTTATCATTAATAGGTGTTAGATTTTGTCAAATGCTTTTTCTGTGTCTATTGAGATGATCATGTGCTTTTTGTCCTTGGTTCTATTAAAATGGTATATTATTGATTCATGTACATTGAACCATCCTTTCATCCCTGGGATGAATGATACTTGGTCATGGTGTATAATTGTCTTGATGATTTGCTGCATTCTGTTTGTCAGTGTCTTATTGACTAAGGAGATTGGCCTGTAGTTATCTTTTTTTGATCTTATCCTTCTCTGGTTTTGGTATCAGGGTAATGCTTGCTTCCAGAAATGAGTTAGCAGTATTGCTTCCCTTTCAATTTCATTAAAGAGTTTGAGGAGTAGTGGCATTAGATCTTCTCTAAAGTTCTTGTAGAATTCAGCAGTGAATTCGTCAGGACCTAGGCTTTTCTTTGTTGGTAGTTTTTAAATTACTTCTTCAATTTCATTGGCTGATATTGGGTTATTTAAAATTTTTATATCTTCTTGATTCAGCTTTGGTAATTCATTGTATCTAGGAATCTTGTCCATTTCTTATTAGAGTACTCTAATTGCTAAGTACTCTTATTAGAGTACAGATTCTTGAGTAGGTATTGATGATCTGGTTTTCTGTAGGATCTGTTGTGATTTCATTATTTTCATTCCTAACTGCATGTACTTGATTCTTTTCTTTCCTTTTTTTATAAAGTTGGATAAAGGTTTGTCTATTTTATTTAATCTTTAAAAGAACCAGTTCTTCAATTCATCGATTCTTTGTATCGTTTTCTGAGTCTCAGTTGCACTAAATTCTGCTCTGATCTCTATAATCTCCTTCCTTGTACATGCTTTGGATTTAACTTGCTCTTCATTTTCTAGAAGGCTTAGATTCAACATTCGGTTATTTATATGAGCTTGCTCTGTTTTTTTTATTTGGAAATTCATGGCTATAAATTTCCTTCATAAGCCTGTTTTAATTGTGCCCCAGATGTTCTGATATGTCATATTGGCATTATTGTTTAATTGTAGAAACTGTCTAATTTCTTCTTTAATTTCATCTGTGACCCATTGGTTGTTCAGAAGGGTGTTAAATTTCATGTGTTTATGGAGTTCTTGTGGTTTCTTTTGCCATTAATTCCCAATTTCATTGCACTATGGTCTGATAATATACATGGGATAATTTCAATTCCTTTGCATCTACTTAAGCATGTTCTATGAGCTAGTTTGTGGTCTATTTTGGAGAAAGTCCCATGTGAGAAGAATGTGTATTCTGTTGTGGAATGCAATACTCTCTAGCTATCTACTAAGTCTATTTCTTCAAAGGTTTGGTTCAGCTCTGACATTTCTTTATCGATTTTTTGTCTAGTTGACCTATTTGTGACAGTGGGGTATTGCGGTCCCCCACTACAATTGTATTACTGCTTATCTGATTTTTCATGTCCATTAATGTTTGTTTTATATAGTTGGGTGTGGTGGTATTTGATGCATATATATTTCTGATTGTTATCTCTTCCTCTTGGATTGTTCCCTTGACAAGGATATAGTGAACTTCTTTGTTTCTTCTGATCAGTGTTGGCTTGAAATCCACTTTGTCTGCAAATAGAATAGCTACCTCTGCTTTTTTACAGGCTCCTGTCACATGAAGTTATTTTTCATTCTTTAACTTTTGGTCTATGAATTTCTTTTTTAGTTAAATGTGTTTCTTGTATGCAACATATTGTTGAATTGTCTCCTGATCCATTCTGACAATTTGTTTCTTTTGGCTGGTAAATTGAGACCATTTACATTGATGATTATAACTGATATGTATTCCCTTATCCTTATATTATTTTTCTGTTATTGGTTCCCTTTCTTTCCCTTCTGTTTAATGTTTGCCTTACCTGGTGGGTTCATTCTACTGGGATTTGTGGAATTGTTGCCTTCATTGTCTTTTTCTAGAATATCTTTCAGAACTTTTTGAAATGCTGGTTTGGTGGGCATGATTTTCTTCAGGTGTTCTTTATGACCATCAATTTTGAAAGCTAATTTTGCAGGGTACATCAGTTTGGGTTGGAGGTTGTTTTCTTTTAGGGTTTGAAGAACATCACTCCACACTCTCTTTGACTTAAGGGTTGTGTTGAGAAGTTTGCTGTGATTTTGGTGGATTTTCTTTTACAAGTGATTTATTTCTTTTCTCAAAAAGCTTTTTAATACTTCGTTGTTGTTTTGAATTTCTTGACTATTATATGCCTTGGTATAGTTTTTTATGATCATGGCTAATTAGAGTTCTATATGCCTCACTTATCTGTATATCAGATTCTTTTTTCATGCTTGGGAAGTGTTCTCCTCTTACTTGTGTGAACAGGCTTTCTTATATTCTTTGTGCTGTCTTCTGATTTTTCATTGATTTTGATTAATCTTATGTTATTGTTTTGGTCATCATTTAGCAGCTGTTGGATTGATTTTTCATGGTCCATTGCTATTTTTAAGAAGTCTTTCATTTGATAATTGGTAACTGCAAATCTGTTTCTAGATCTAATATTCTATCTGCATATTGGTTGGTTCTGCTGTGTATACTTTCAATAGAATTTTTAATCTCCTAGATATCTGTTTGAATTTGTTTTATGGAATTAAGTTCTTTCCTATGTTGGGCATTCATCCTTTCTATCACTTTCTTAATCCCTTCTAATTTATCATCTGTATTTACTCTAGATTCACTAACCATGTCCTTCATTACAGTCATCTCTTTAGTTATCTCTGTAATTATTTCTGATTTTTTTTGAGGCTCATTCATCAGCTTTGTTACTTCCACTGCTACCATTTCAGAAAGTTCAGCTGGGTGGCTCAATGTCCACTGGATTTGCCATGGGTGAGCTAGAGATCTTGGGTTGCTTCTTGCTTCTGTGATTTCTCATTTTCTATTTTTTTAAAATTTGTTTTCTGCAATGCTCCTCATAAGTTGCTTATGGTAGGTAGCTTCAGTACTAGTATCAAGACTTCTTTAGGAAATGACTACTCTTCAGAGATGTCTCCTATGCATAGGTGCCTTTTGGCTTTTGAGTCTGTCCCAAAATCCTGCCTCTTTAATTTATCAGGGGTGAGAGGTTACTGCCTGTTTGGCCTAGCACCCAGTTCTTTGGTACTAGACTATGGCATTGTTTATAGCTCCCAGATAATCTCTGTATTGGTATATATGGAAGAACAACTGATCACAACTATGTCACCTTGGCTAAAGTAGTACAACCAGTAATAACAATAGCATCAAGCACTGTCTAGAAAATGACAAACTGTAATACATGTTAGTTTGCCACCTTTAAACACAGATACAAGATTTATAGTTATATAACAAAATCTAAAACAAATCAGAAAACTATGTGTAGTAAATATCCACTCAATAGAGAGATTTTACCCTCAGGGGAGAAAATTCAAAAGGGATAAGAGGGAAAAAATTGAGAAATAAAAGAAGAGAAATAGATTAGAAGCAAGGCTGAAAAAACAAAGGAAGATAATTCAAGCTTTAGGAAACTGGTAAGAAAGACAAGAGGGGAAAAAAGGAGAAAACAAAAACAAGAACAAAACAAAATCAAAAAGAACTAAAAATGTTCACACTTATGAAAAAATAAAAACAATCTAGAAGAAAAGAGTAAATGCAAAGGGAAAAAAGAGATTTCTCTGTAATTTCACACCTGTGGTTACTTTCTGGGATCTCCAGCTTTACGGTAGTATCCAACTCAGGGCTTTTCTCTGCTGTCACTGGTAGACAGAGGAGGCAGTCAGAGCCCAGGTCTGGGCTGGATGACCCCAGCAAGTCTGCAGTAGGACTAGAGTGGGGCACTGCACAATCCCAGCAAGCCTGCAGTAGAAATAGGGCACGGTACCAATTCTGGTGCTTTCAACTCCACAGTTCAGGCTGATCTTGGCCTTTGGTTGTGGGGTTGGGGGTTGGGTTGTTCAGCCTACAGCACTCCGAGTCTTTCTTGCCAGCCTGACCACAGCTCCCTAACTCTGTCCTTCACCCAGTCACTGTGGGATTTCAACAATGCAAGCCCTGAGATGGAGCCAACCCACACTGCTCTGAGTCCTGGTTCAGTTAGCTCCTCCCTAAAATGGTTCCTGACAAACCACGCTCTCCAGGGGACACAGCTATCACCTGGACTGGAGTCACTCACCAGCTGTTGTAGCACACAGAACCCACTGCTCTGTTCACTGGTGTGTTTCTCCCTGGAGGCCTCTGGAGTCACCCACCCTCACTGTGTCTCTATAGATTCAGTCCTCTCTCATACTGCAAGCTGGGAGCCAGGGAGAAAGTGCAGTTTGCTTCCTCCCTTTTCTGCATAATTGTCTGTCTCATCACTTTCTCTGTTTTGATTCTCCCTTCATATCCTTCCTGGGTCCCAGGGATCCACCTTCCTCCTTTTCTTCCCCAACTTGTTATTTTCCAGTGTCTGGATCCAGTGTCTGGATTCCAAATGCAATAAAGTAGTTCTTGACTTTAAGATTCCATTAATTCATACATAACTTTAATGAGTGACTTGAAAGTGCTGTGACACATGCAAAGAGGGAACCATTAATTGATCTTGAGTCAGATGAGAACAGGGTGGAAAGGGCTTTTCCCAGGGAGGGTGCAAGGAACAGGAGTTTCTAAGGCTGGTAAGAAGGTGAAGATCATTCCAGGTAGGCAAACGAAGCTGCTTAGAGAGACACAAAACCTCTCTTTAAGAGATAATTTATTGGATGTTTGGCTATTGGCAAGGGGTATGGCATAGCTGAAGCCAAGGACATAGAAAAGAGTGGCAGAAAGATCCCAACTGAGGTTAGCTTTAAATTCAGAATATATAGTAGGCAGTATGTAGTAGGAAATATAACCTCTTACCCTAAAGGTGAAAGGACTTTGGATAAGTTTCTCTTTAATTCCTCTTAGCTACTCCATGGTGGACATTATACTAGGGGCTGGAAATACAATAATAAGTAAACATTGCCCTCAAAGAGCTTAAATTTCTATTTTCTGTAAAACTAAAAAAAACTCCAAGAGCTGCTATACATCAGGAACCATCACAGTGCATGACAAAAGTGAGTACCAAAACTCTGTCAATTACCATGTGCCAAGTACTTTCTGTTCATTGGTTCACTTAATCGTTACACTACAACTGTGAGGTAGGTATTCATATTGTTCCATTACACAATTAAGGAAACTGATATTAGGTGCCTTGCCCAAGTTCATAAAGAACAAACTGAAGGTCATCTGACTGCCCAAATGCTGTTATATCTTCCTTCCCCTGCCAAAACCAAATGAATAATGAAGACAAGGACACCTTCTTTCCAAAAGACCTGATATATGAGTAAATGGAGCGGAAGTCATCAGCAAATGAGGATGGCGGTTAAGTGGAAATAACTTGGCATATTTACATAAGGATATCAACACTGCAGCTAGTCAAGCTAGTGCTGGTGGGGGTCTCAGAATGACTACACCAGGAACTGTTTTAGCAATGTTCTCCAGGTCATAGCTGGCCAAGGTTGACACACAGTCCACAAGACTCTGTTCTTTCTGGAATCTGTCACACTTAATGACTTTTAATTGTTGACACGTTCATTTCCTCTAGGAGATGCTAAGCTCCTTGAAAGAATACACACTGTCCTCTGTATCTTTGCATTTCCACACCATAGAGCACTGGCACAGAGTAGGGACTCCACAAACACTGTTGCACTGGACAGAATGGAAACCAAGTTTCACTGTCACTGTCACTGATGGAAGGTTAGTGGACGTTCACAAGAGTTTGGTTGGTAGCTGTCACTTCAGGGTTTACAGCGGTGGAAGCAGAATCCCTGTTCCTTCAGGTGGGAAGAAGAGGGTCTCCCTACAAGAGGCAGTGAAGAAGAAAAGCTCAGGGAGCCTGAAATAAGTTTTTTTTCTCACTTTTGGAGGCAAACGATTGGAACTGTAGTGCTGGCCAAGCCACTTATCTTTGAGAGTTCTGAAAAATTTTCTGAGAAAAATAAAAGAAATGAATAAAATTAAAATCTGTGGTCAGAAGGTTACAGAAAGGAAAGGCACATATTTCCACTAGGGAATAGGAAGTGGTCTTGTCTTCCACAGCAGGGCTGTCTAATAAATCTGAAGAGTTTTATTGACTTCATAGGCGCAGAAATAACCACCCAGAGAAGACATCGGGTTTCACTTATTTTGTTGGAAAGTAATTTCTCACAGACGCGAGGTTAAAAGAAAGTGGTTGCTCGGCTTCGGCTGTGGTGTGTGTCTTCTGGTATGCGTAATGCGACTGGATCTCAGTTCTGGGATGATGCCCAGACTCAGGGGTCTAAAGCCTCTGTTGAAAGCAATGAGGACAGAGTGTTGCCAAAATTTTATGTATGCAACTGTAGATCGATTGTCTTAGTGCAAGGGTAGACTTTGATCAAGGGCATCTGGAGGGAGGGGTTTCGTTAAATGCTGTTTTCAGCCTTTAATTCTATAGTTTTTATGTCTACTTGTTCCTAAGTCTACCACAGACCCCGGACGGCTCTGACATAGAGCAGCCCCTCCCTAAACCCACGTCTGGCTCTCAGGCATCAGTAGTAACTGGCATGGAAGGAGTTCCTGGGGAGAAAAGATACAGACTTTGGGAGATTTTGCTTCTACTTTAGTTTTGGGTCTCATGTTAGACCAGTGAAAAGAAAATGCTTAATGCTCTCTCCCTCCTGCCTCATGTCTGTGATTTATTAGTTAAACTTAAAAACTTCCCTTGCACAAAGAGATTTCCTAAGAAAAGGACTGATAAGAGCGTGTTTGTTGGATGAATTCTTCCTGTTTAAAAGAAGAAGAAGAAGAAGTCCAGCCAAGACTTGAAAATTCAGCCAGGCTTATAAAATATACATGTTTCTTTCTGAACTCCCTTCAAGTATCCTCTTCATTATAGAAAAGATGGCACTTAGGTAATATTGCTAAGATTTTACAAATTTCACATTCAATTCTCATGGTCAGTCTGCAGGGATGTTTTTCCAACGGGTCCTGGAAAACATTTATACAGCTGTGTTTCTTCTAGAACTCAGTGGGATTGCAGATGGAGTGGCCTTGGTCTGGTCACATTCGGTGGCTAAATGGAGCCACCTGTTGTGCAGGAGGACACATTAATCCTCAGAGTCCAGAGCAATATCCACTGAATTGGACTGGGGTTTGAGAATGTGAAGAACAACTGTTGGATTGGAGAAACAGGAAGTAAAATTCAACTCTGAATTCACTGCCTTATTTGAAAGATGACCAAAAAATAAATTGGTTTTGAAACTCACATAGTTAGCAGCAGAGTCCTTTCTCAAAGTAAAAGCTAAAATAATAAAATAGCAGACATTTACTGCATGCTCAGCTTGTGCAAGGCACTAAGCTTGGCCCTTCGTATGTATAGTACACTCTAATTTAATCTTCACCACTCTAAAGTAGGCATTGTTACTATATTTTACACATGAGCAAGATAAGAAATTAACTTGCTCCTGACAAAAGAATATATAGCCACACAGAAGGTGGGGCTGCTATGGAGGCATCAGGGTTGGAAGAACACAAACCTTTAACCTCTCCTTCCTCGTTCCTCCATCAACATCCCCATCCCCTGAAGCAGCCCCAAGGCTTTGAGGAGCAGTTTAACCATCCTTTGGCCAGATGACCCCCAAAATATCTTTTCAGTCTATGCCTAATGGCCCTAATTCTGGAGATGTAAACAATAGTAATTATTAAAACAGGTCCCTAAGACCTGGTGTTGGCGAACATTGCTCTTCCTTAAATATGGGCATAGGGTCACTGTTGATATACCTTTGAAGAATTTTTTTTTATTTTTAAGCTACTTTGAATAAATGAGCAATGAGATAGAAGAACTGTGCAAATATAAACATTCTGATGCTCTTAGATTAAATGCATTGTTTATATTAAAACAGCAGTGTAGGGAGAAGGAAAGGCAAGAGAGGATAGAGGGGAGTTGATCAAATCACAGTGTGTGGATGTACGGAAATGTCACAAGGAAACCCGTTATCTGTACTATTAATATGTGTTAATTATAATTTTTTAAATTGCTTAAAATCAGAACCAATTTATATTTCTTTAATAGTTATTAATTATTCTAACACAATTTTTTACATACTCATTGACAAGTAATCTCTAATAAACCCATCCAGATGCCAGCATTAGGTTGCAGAATTTTTGCCTTTCCAATTAGTGCCAGGGATTTAGCTCAGTGGTTCCGTCACCTGCTTTGCAAGTACAAGGTCCCGAGTTCGATCCCCAGTACCAAAAAAAAAAAGAGAAATACAATCTCCAATTAATCAGCTGCCTATCTAGGTAGTTGGCTCACCCAAGGCAGAGTTCACCAGGGAAAGGGTGGACTTTTTATCTCTTTGTTAGCTTTTCACAAAGAGGAACAACTTCACAGGCTGAACCACTTAACTCACATCAGACATCCCCAAATGACATGATTTTAGCGTCAATAAGGGATTGGGGAAACAGGCCCTTTCTTACAGTGTGGCTTGGGGTGTAAATGGGCATAAAAATTATTGGAGGGCAATTTGACAACAGCTATTAAAATGAAATGCTCAAACTCTTGACCCAATAATAATTTACCTTCTGGGAATTCATCATAAAGAAATACTCCCCAAACTGCTGAAAGATGTTTAAGTATAAAGTGATGTTTGGAAAAAAAATTTGTTACAAAGAATATTGGAAAGAACCCAAATGTGCATTAACAGGCAATTGGTTAAGGAAAGTATGGTTCAGCATACACCACAACACCATGGAGCCACAGAAAAGATTTAAAACAATGTCACTTTTTACAGACTGACATGGAAAGATGTCTAAGACACACTGCAAGCTAGGAAATATGCTTCTGGGCTGTAAGAGCATAATCCCTTTTTGTGAAATAATAAATGTTAATGTATGTCTTGGGAAAAAAGTGAATGGTTTTTCTCAGCGATATGGGATTGTGGAGGATTTTCACTTTCTATGTTGCAAGTTATAATATTCCAAGTTATTTATGCATGCAGATGTATGCAACTATGTATACGTGCCATTACTTTTGTAATCAGAATAACAACAATATTTTTATGACTTGGTCCTTTGAGTCTCACAGGAATGTGCAGATCCACAGGAAAGTCCAAACCCACTGACTTTGCTATAAAATAAAGTTTAGCCAACACTGGGACAGTGATACCATGTAACAAGACTGAGGACCATACGTGAAAATTCTTCATCTTTACATCCATAGGAAGTTGTAATAATTAGTCCACAATGAAGTTTTCTTTCAAGGAGGAGCTAAAGTAAATACATTTAAACCATAGTCAGTTTTTGAACCACCGCTTTATTTAAAAAAGGACAGCTGACAACCGGAGACTCAAACTAGCCTCCCTCACCAAGGTGAGCTGACGGGGTGGTGGCATGTCCATAAAGGACAAAAAGGAGTTTCTGTTTCAATTTTACTTATCAGGATAAAATGTGGTACAATTTTTCTATCAATTCCCCTTGGGAGGAGTCTGTAGCTTGTACAGTTAAAAGGAAAACTACAAATATAAAATTTGGTGCCAGGCTTTGGAAGGGGCCTCTGAGAAGCAGAGTCGCTTCATCTGAATGGCGCTGGCTTCACGCTAGGATCCAGGGAAATATCTGCTCTGCCTCAGAGTTCTGAAACGAAGATACCCTGGGACAGTGACAGGTACCCTTTTTTCTTTAAAAATCATCCCCCTGAAGCAGTTTCCACTCTCACGTGCTGTGAGGCCAGCTGGCCCTTCCAGGACCCTTGAGTTTCCAAGGATGGAAGTGCTCTGGAGAAGCTGTGTTTGTTGCCGATGGCAGACACCCAGTTCTTGATGCTCATAAAACTGTGGCAGTTGGTGTTGGGAAAGATATATTAGGTCATCAATCTGGATTCGGGTCCAATGCAGGATGGCTTGCTACTGTCGTCATTCCAAGCCTTTGTCCAGGCCACTCTGAAATGTCTCTAGAGCCTAACTCCTCAGCTATGCCTCTCCTCCAGTTCCTGGGCAGATGTTGATGTACTTGACTTAAAAAGAAAAGGCATTTTAGGGCTGGCACTGCACAACTGCTTCATTATATCCATTCAGCTAGATTTCTATCAGGGGTTTCCCCATGAAGAAAACAATTTAGTGTACAGTAAGCCTCTATCTCTGGCATAAAGTTGCCATCAAGAAACAAATCGTGGAATTTTTCCAGTTCCTTCTATTTCTACTTTGGTGGTGAGTTTGTTTTTAGCTTTAGGGAAAAAACAAACTTACAGAGACTCTCCTTTGGCTGCATCAAGAAAGAGTACTATTTAGAAGTTGATTTTTGTTCACGGAAATAAAGCACACTTTTGTCTTTCCTGTAAACATTTATTTTGAATCTGTTTGCCTTTGTCTTTAGAAAACCCGGATGTGTTCCCAAGTTTCATTTTAGGCTTTTATGGGGCTATAAAAACAGGGAATTTTCAAATTAAGTTTTTATTTCCTCATGTTTTCCTTTAACTTCCATATTGAATGATCCTCATTTCCTGAATGAGAGGATTCTTTTTGATAAGCAATGCTTTTGATGGCTGCCGCTGTAGAGCAAAGAGAGGATTGTTCTGGACTACACAGAATAGATTTGACTTAATACTATTGTTTGATCAGTGTATGCTCTGCATCCTTAATGGAATCATCTGTGTGCCTGTGTGTGTGGTTTACTTGCTTGTTACTGAGAATAATCAAAATAATCTTCTTTATGATAAGCACTCCTAATAGCAAATATGAAAGTACTAAACAATGGGCCATGGATTTAGCTCAGTGGTTCCGCCGCCTGCCTCGCAAGCATAAGGTCCCGAGTTCAATCCCCAGTACCAAAAAAACAAAAACAAAATGAAAGTACTAAACAATAATATATTGAATGTGTATTTGAAAATCCATTTCCATTTTAATTCAAGACCAGTGAGTATCAGCTTATTGATGTTAATAGTACCAGTATTCATAAGGGGCTCTTTTAACAACAACCAAACCTTACTTCTAGAGTTATATTTCTTTTTAATTCTGAAAGCTGGGCTTCCAGTTAGCCAACTATCAAAAAACTGACCATAAATATTATCTGAGTTAAACTTATCTGCATTTAATTAATTAGAAAGTTTACTGGGAACTCATCCAAAATGGGTTCATCAAAAAAAAAAATGAAGGTATTTGAAAGTGGAGGAAAGATTACAGAGAAGCAAATTAACTTGAAACCTCTTGCACCTGGAAAAATAACTAACAATAGCAAGGGCAGAAGGTAAGAGAATTTTAATTTTATTTTTAAAATAGTTCAAAATAATATGTCTATCTCTGAGAATTTCTGTGACATGCTCTTTTCACAAAAATGTTTGTCCACAAATAAAAATTCCCCAAAGTACAAAACTATCAAAATTACAATATCATTGCAAATCACTACAAAATATTTTTTTCAACCTCATTTACCAAAGATTTTTTGTATGAATTGTGAATGTACTTCAATGTTATCTCAGACAAAATTTTAAGTATTTAAATTGTGCGACAAACAGATGCTTTTTAGGAAAAATAATGAAATTACATGAATTTAAAATGATCCAGAAATTATGGACTACATACTGAGAAGTTAATACAGTACCACTAGTGACTTCAATAACGTTAAGTTGTACTAAACTCACTACTGGAATATAAGTTGTAAGCTCTTAAATGGATGGATATCTATCTGAATAAAATGCTTTCAGTAGGTGTTTGTGGAACAAATAAACATTGAATTGAGATAGATATCAGATTTTCACTAACTGGTATACATTTTGCTGATTATCTTTAATAGTTATGCCTAAATTAAATAGTAACTGATCATATTATAGTAAGTTATATATTTTTAGTTTTTTAAATGAGCAATTTCAACAATTAACATGTCTGTAACAGTTAGGAACTTGGTTTAAAATGAAAAATTAAGTGGTTTGTGTAAATTAAAAAAATCCAGTGGTTCTGCTGTCTGCCTCGCAAGTGCAAGGTCCCAAGCCCCGGTACCAAAAGAAAAAAAAAAAATCCAGTGGTGAAAAAGATCCAGTTTCTCAAACAACATTGACAGGAATGTCTCCCCTTGTACCCATACTTTACCACTTTCTGTGCCATTTTTATTCTTACACAGATACAGTGGCAAGGATGGAACCAACTCTGCCTCCCCTGCTGATTTTCCACAGTGTAGCCTTGGGTCTCGTCCCATCCCTGCACCACACAGCAGGGTAGTGATGGTGCATTCATTTTGCGTGGTTGCAATAACAAATCACCAAAAACTGCATGGCTTAAAACAACGGTGATTTATTCCTTCACATTTCTAGGCACTATGTGTCCAAATTCAAGCTGTCAGCAGGGCATGCTACTTCCAGCTGCTATGGAGGAGATTCTGTTTCTTGTCTCTTCCAGCTTTCGGTGGCTGCAGGAATTCCTTGGTTTGTGGCCACATCACCGGCCTGTGTCTCTGTGGTCACATTGCTTCCTCATCCCCTCTGTGTGTTTCTCTGTCCAATCACTCTCTGCTTCTGTCCTGTAAAGGCACATGTGACTGTATTTAGGGCCCCCGGGAGAAATCAAGATGATTTCATCTCAAGATCCTTAACTTAATTACAGCTGCCAGGACCTTTTTTCCAAATAAGGTTACATTCATAAGTTCCAGGGACTGGGATATGTTTTGGGGGAACACCATTCAACCTACTGCAGCTGGTAAATGCTTAACAGTCTCTTTGGAAAAGGGAAGGGGAAAGCCTAGATAAATAACACTGGCCAGTTGTATCATATAAGTACTGCCACCATAGCCTACTTTAAGTTATCGAGGGCAAGTCACTGAACATGGAATTGGGAAGAGATACATAGTAGCATATCAATTTCCACTGTACAGATCCAATAGGTACAAGTAGTGTGAGGAGCCTAGACAATAATAAAATGTAATTGAATGATTAGGAAATAATGTTTGAATATTGCCTTCAGTTTTAATATAATTCATTTAATTATGTTTATATGCTTTAAAATTTAACAATTGTGTTTAACAACCGGTTCACCAAATTTCTGAAGGTTAACCAATGGATTAATTGGATGTGCTGGTGTGAACTGGATAGAATATGCCCATTGCTAAGGCTTGAATCATAGCGCCTATGGCTCAATGTCAGCAATATGCAAACATAGGAACTGAAAATATGGTTGCTGTTTCCTTAACAGAAAGTTGGAATGCTATTGCCTAAAGGAGAAAGAAAAATGAGGGGAAAAAATCCACCTCAGTATCATTGATTAAACATATTTTAATGCTTTCAAACTAAGGGAAAAAGTCTGCAAAATTCAAAACATAAAATCTATATTGTGGGTATGCACGACCTCGCAAACCAGAGTCTTTCCATCTAAGGAAAAGTCATTGTTTTTTGCATTCTCATTTTAGTTATCTTTTAGAAAATCTGTTTTTCAACCTGGTCACATTTATTCCAAGGTGATTAAGTTCAGGAAAAGAGAGATTTAAATAATACTAACAGCTTTACTGAGATATAATTCACACACTGTGCAATTCATCCATTTAAGGGATCAAATTCAGTAGTTTTTAATATACTCAGTGAGTTAGACAATCAACACCTCAATCTTAGAACATTTTCATCACCCCCAAAAGAACCCCCCTGCCTTGCTGTCACCTTCCAGCACTCCCATCCTTTCCCCAAGCTCTTTTGCTTAGCATGATGTTTTTTAAGGTTCATCCATGTTGTCACATGTATCGATATTTCATTTCTTTTGCTTGCTGAATAATATTCCAGGATATCACTATGCCACATGCATCAGTTGACAGCAGTGGAACTCTTTTCCCTCTCTGGCTATTATGAAAATGCTACTATGAACATTCATATGCAAGTTTTTATGTGGGCATAAGCTTCTGTTTTTCTTGAATCAATGGCTTTCAAGCTAACATTTTTAGCTAATTTTCTTATTTTCCATATGATAAAGGGAACTATCAGAACTTAACTCAGAATGCCACATATAGAATTTCAAGCTTAACTGTTGCATCACTACCCCCGAGCCTACTGTTTCTTGGTAGGGAGGAAAAGGGGGTGTCTGTCAGGAGAAAGTGGGAGAAGGCCTGACCTGGGGCTTGCAGGCTCCAAAGCAGATGTGGCTGGATTTCCTGCAGACGCCTGAGTCTGGGTACTTAGCCCATCACGGTGTTCCCATGGGGGCCCTCCATATGCAGAGTACAAAGAATAATAAACGTAGAATCTTACTTTCTGATCTGGAAATTAGAGTCATAAGATTTGGAAAACTTGCAGAAAAGAAGGGGGAAATTAGCTTCCCTGATACAGGCCAGCAGCGTTTCCTTTCTCGGGAGCATGACTTGGGAAAGTCTTTCCATGTGTCCTGCAGGCCTGCAATAAAAAAAGAGGGCTCTATATTAATTCATATAGCAACTTTCTTCCAAGAAATGCAGAGCGTGTCAAATGGTCTTTCATTCTTTCCCCTAAGGTAGTTTGCATAAGGTGCATAAGAAATGACTTCTTTGAAAATTTACACTTTTCAGTCAGTCAGTCCTGGGCAGAAATAGAACTAGAAGAGCAAACTTCCTGACCAAACACTCCACTATAATATTTTTCAGTGAACTTCCATAAATCAAGGTATATCCTTAAAAACAGGACCTTCCCATTACATCCCCAAGACTCTACTCACTGATGACTCTACTCCTGTTCCTCTCACCAAGAGCACAGCTTTCCCTTCCAAATCAGAATCAGCCAGAAGGGCACACGCCATGTGACGGTAGGACATCATTTATTTACAGTGAAGTGCTCAGGACTGCCAAGACTCTCAGGCTGACAGTCCAGGCTTTCCTCTCCACGTGAGACCTCCTAACTCAGCCTCAAATGAGAATCTAAGAATCCTAGGGCTGGTTCAACAAAGGACAAGGGTCCTGCCTACAAACTCTAGCTGGAAACTGGTGACCAATCCATCCCACTGTTGTTTCTTGCTGTGTGTGTGATTTTCCCACAGGGCACCACTGCCCTGGAATATCAGCCTGGTATCCTGGTTGGCATCCTCAGCTCTGGGTTCCCAGAGCCCAGCTCAAGCATGGGTGGCCGAGCCTGGGAGAGCTTCCCCAGCCACCACACAAAGGGCGAGCTCATCCTGAACCCCAGCTATCTAGTCCTTTATTGGGCCTTCCCTTGAGAATATTCATATTGTGACACCCTCAGGGCTCATCGTGAAGTAAAAGTCTTAGTCTGAGGCCATGTGAATCTCAGTGGGTGACACTTGGGGAACGTCTGTGGCCTTTCCATCCCTGGAAAACTTCTGGGCATCATAATTTCTTTCCCAGTGATTATCAAGGAATGAGAAGTCTTGATCCAGTTCCCAATAAAAAAATGCAAAGCAGGCTGGGGATGTAGTTCAGGCACCTCACCTGGGTCGCAAGTGCAAGGTCCTGAGTTCTATCCTCAGTATCAAAAAAAAAAAAAAAGAAAGAAAAAGAAAAAAGCAAGGCAGTGTCCCTTGCTACTTCTAGCACTGGACACATTTTGTTTGGACACCCTGAAGTTCAACATGCATGTCTTCTTAGTCAATTTCTCATTGCTGGGATTCAATACCCAACGTCAATAAATTAAAGGAGGAGCAGTTGATTTGGCTACTGTGTTTTAGAAATTTCAGTCTTTTCATGGTTGCTGGCATGGTGGAAGGGCCTGGGCAAAGGAAGGATGCTCACTTTATGGTGGACAGGAAGCAGAGAGAGAAGAAAGGGCACAGGAGGGAGACGTGCCCTTCCAGATCATGCTCTCAGGGACCTGCCTCTTCTGACCAGAGCTACCTCCTAACAGCAAGTCAGCTAAATCACCCCATAATCCAATCGCCTTCCAAAACTCCCTGCCTCTAAGTGCATGAGGCTTTGGGGGGACATTTAGATATAAATCATAACACACAATGTTTAAAGTTTATGTTCTTGGTCAACCAGGGCTGGTTTTAATTACTGGAGATCAGTGCAACATGAAAAAGCAAGTCCCTTTTTGAAAATTTAAGAATGTCAAGGTGATAATAGTAGAGTATTAAAACAAACACCGAGCTAGATATGGCAGCACACACCTGTAATCCCAGCTATGTAAGAGGTTGAGGCAAGAGCATCACAAGTTTCAGACCAAACTGTTCAGCTCTGCAACCCTTGTCTCAAAAATAAGATTGAAAAGGTCTTGGAATGTTAGTTGCTGAGGGACTCCTGGATACACTCTCCAGTATGGGGCAGAGAGAGACCAGGAACATGAGCCACTTCTAAGTATGGGATCCTGTGTGTCATTCCACAGATCACACAGGAAGTTAGCTAACCCTGCTGTCAATACTTAAGGAGAAAAAAATTCTTAAACTAGAAAATCTGGTGACCAAAGGTCTGTGTCTCCAAATGGCCCCACATAATTGGTTGGTTCCAAGTAGTAAGTTATATCATTCTTTGGAGCTTCCATAACAAAACACCACAGATTGGGTGGCTTAAACAAAGGAAATCTATTTTCTCACAATCCTCAGGCTCTAATCTGAGATCAAAGTATCAGGATGGTTGGTGTCTTCCAAGACTTTGCCCGCTGCCTTCTCCCTCTGTCTTCATATGGTCTTCCCTCTGGACACGTCTGCGTTGCAAACTTTTCTAATAAGGACTCCCACATTCACCCTAGGTTAGGGCCCACCTCATTATAATCTAGTTATCCCTTTAAAGGACCTGTCTTCAAATACATTCACATTCTGAGGTACTGGGGGCTAGCACCCCAACATATGAATTCTGGAGGTACCTGGTTCAGTCCCTAACTCAGCTTTAAAGGGAGGCTTAGTGCTCTAAGTCACTGCACTCTCCCCTCCCCCAAAATGTGCTCATACACAAGGTCTCCCCCTCCCAAGGTAAGAGTCAGCTGCCCAGGGCCCTCTCACTAGGGCTGCTCCTCCCAGCCTGGCTCATCTCTGCAGAGGGGTCTGCTCCTCCCCTGCAGCATATGGGAGGGATGACACTGTTGTAGAACAACAGCTGCATTCTCCATCCACACCTGTAAGGCTAGAGTTGCTGCTCCTGTGACTCTTCCTGGGATAACAATCAATTTCTTAAAAAAAAACAAAAAAAAACAACTGTGCCCATTCCACAGAGATAATACTTCAAGTGCAATACAGAAGGGACAAGGAAGAAACTGTGGTGAGGTATAACTAACTGCTCACCTCAGAAATGAGACTCAAAGACTTTAGGAGTGGAAAACTCAGCAGCAGGGCGATTCTCCAGGACTAGCTCTACTTCAATTGCCAGGCCATATAAGGGATGGCCCTACATTTCAATGGAAACCCAATGAGGTAGCCCCTCAGAGAGAATGTACTCCCAAATGGTCTTTGTACCTATTTGTAGAAAAATGTTAGCTAGATTATAGCTAAAAACTCTGCTAATTTGGGGGAAGATTTTGGTCTTATGCCTGGAACTATTGAAGCATATATTCACACCTACCACATACGACACTTAGTAGCAGAATTTCCAGCACAACATTCCAGTGCTTTATTTTTAAAAGAAACAGCAGAGATTGAAGTTCTGCTCACTCTGCAGCTTTCCGGCAGAAAGCTCCCCCCACAAAAGGTTGGGGGCGGGGCAGAGGGGAGCTTCTCTGCTGAAAAGAGCTGCATTCTTCTTTTTTCAAATCTTTGCTCAGAATCAGGAAGTTCATAATGCTGAAGCATGTAACATTTTCACCTGCATATAAATTTTTTAAAGTCGCATTTGCAAGGTTCTGAGAAAAAAGGGTGCAGTATAATGATTATTGAATAAGTCCCAATATTAAAGCTTACAAGATGCCTTAAACACATCTTACTCTAAACTCCTTGGCTAAAATGTTGAATGATTTAGCCCAAACCAGCATTCCACACAAAATTCAGGTCTTTTCTTTCAGGCCTATGCACTTCTCACCCCACTGGGCTCGTTTTAAAGATACTGTTCTGCCAGCCTAAATTGCATGCAAAAACACAGTGCATGCGCGCGCACACACACACGCGCGCGCGCGCGCGCGCGCACACACACACACACACACACACACACGCGCGCGCTTCCTCTCTCTTCATCGGAATCTCTATTTAGACTCCAGAGTTGAGAAAGCAAGGGCTATTTCAGTTTCGACTCCCATAGCAAACTGGGGAAAAGGCGTCTGATGCATAGCCCTCTCCAGCTGGTCCCCTGCTCTCTGCCCGATGCCCGCAGGTCTCCAAGCCGCTAGCTGGCACTGGCTGCCAGCCTGACACCAGGGGGCGCAGCGTCCTTTGTCCTGACAGACTTAGAAGGCAGGCTCTGGAGCCTGGCAGGGTCTTCAAGAAAGTCTGACTTTCCCTTCTTTCAGTTTCTCATTATAAACAGCTCACTTCCCAGCCCCCTCCACATATTACAGCCATTTTCTCTGTCCTTTCTGACAGGACAGCAGTCTCTGTCCTCACAATCTCAGATGTGCACGCAGTACAGGGTCCTTCAGCTCTGCAACGCCTAGGAGACCGAAGCTGTGACCTTTCATTGGTCCTCACTTGGGGATGGTTTTAGCAATTCTCCCAGAATGAAGAACCATCAAAGGCAAGATGAACTTCCTGGGAGAAGTGTTGCATCCATCCTCTATCCCTCCCCTTTCCATTCACAGAAAGCAACAAGTTAAATAGCTGGGAAGCTTGCGGCACCTGAGGTTATCCTCCCAGCCCACTCTACCTGCCCCTGAATCCACCGAGAACCTCTGGGAGTGGGCACCTACCAAAGGCACAGCCTTATGCACCTTCCCGCCATACCTCTGCTCTCAGTTCCACCTCCTGTGCCCTGCCCCATACAGAATACATGGCTCCTTGATTCCTTATCAACTTGGTTCCAACAAAGAAATCCACTTGGAACTTGCCAAAATCTCCTGATTCCAAAGACTCAGTGCTCCCATTCTTGGCAGATATGTAAACAAACACCCTTCTTCCACTTATCCATATATCCCTAACCCTAACCCTGTACACAATCCCACATCGAATGCAAACCTTGAAGTGCCAAAAACACCCATTTTACAAAGAACCCTAAATCTTCACTGCTTCAAACTGAAGGGCCACAGAGTCCCTGGGGCCTTTGAAAAGCTGCTGCAATATTTACATAAGAGAGGTGTTTCTTTGCAGTCAGCTCTCTGTCTTTCAACCATCCTCAGAGATACACAGGGAAATCCAAATCTTAAGAGGCCACCTCCAGTCCCCGACCCAGTACAGAATGGAGGCAACACTGGGTGCGGTGGAGGGCCACTTGTCCAATGGCTCCGAGGCCCAAAGGGAACACAGCCACCTCTGTGATTAGGTTACATGCACTGAAGAAGTTCATGCCCTCAGTTCCTGAAAATACGCAGCATTGGTGGGACCTTAGATAAGGCAGGAGGAAGGGGAAAGAAGCCAAAGTCACCTCTGCCCTGACCCTCCTTGTGGCCTGTGTGGTCACTCACTCCTGTTTCCTCCCGTGCACCTGAGCTAGGGTTGAGTCCTGGGGAGTGCTGAGTCTGGGGACAGGCAGCCCTGGCTGCTTAGACTGATCCTGAGTCTTCCTCTGCCCACTCATAAATGATTACATCTATCAGATATGCAGGGCCCCCTGTAAATAGAAATTCAAAATGTTCCCCTGGGAAAGAGAGTGTAGGGGGACACTTTTACTTTCATTTTATGCTCTTCTGTATTATGTGCCGTATTTTTATTTATGTGTATATTCCCTTTATAAACTTACTTTTACATTCCTGTTGGGGCTGATGCGACTCCTCTGAGCTGTGGGGAGATGACTTATGGAGCATGTCTGGCACAGCACATGGCCCAGTGCACAGCTGATGCTCACTAAATAGTAGCTTATTGTGCTAACAGAAAAAGCTGAGCAATCCATCAGACTTCAGATGGAGAGAGCCAGGGGCGGCTGCAGACCGTGCATGAGCTTCCTGCATGCCCTTCAGTAAGTCAAGTTCCTTCTCTGCACCTCAGATTCTTCAGCTGGAAAATGACAAGACACAGGTCAGCTGTTTTGGGAAGCAGTGGGAAAGACTAGGCAACATCACCACCACCAGCACCCCAGGCACTTTCAGAACTGTCACAGCTGCTGCCAGAGGAGGCCTATCAGGCTTGTGCTCCCCAGGCAGAGCCCTTCCTAGGAGAAGTTGCCACTGAAGACAGGAAGAAAGGCTGCAGACAGCTGAGCACACTTAACTTAGACCAAGTAGAGAAAGTTAGGAAACAAATGGTGTGTGGACAATGTGCGGTATCATCAGTTTAGGGTGGCAGGTGGGAAAGGAAGGTGTAGGCTGTTCTTTGGGTGCGGTTGGCAACACGATCATGGTCATACCCAAACAAGAGAGATGCCCTCACTGTGCGTGGAGGGGGGTGAAAGGGCATAATTCAAGTGAGCATCATCCCTGGCCACACCAGAGCCAGCCCCAGCCCTGCTCACTGAGATGGGGGTTCCGTGCGCGGCACAAGGCTGACAGCGGAGCAGCCTTTCAGATCACCACAGAAGTAACCTACTACGCACAAGACCTGGGCTAAAACACCTCTAAATCTTCCCTCAGCAGCCAGTTTCATCTGAACAAAAGCCAAGTGGAGAGACCCGGGCACAGGAAGTGCAAACGTTCAGACTCCAACCTTTCTTCCCATGGCAGCTGGTTGGGGAGACGTGTTTTGGTGCATCCCAGCTCTTGAAAATCAATCAGAGATTTGTTCCTGGAATACAACTGATTCCTTTCCCACACTTCTGGGAAGAGGAGATTTTCCTTGTAGTCTCCTTTGCCAGAACTCCGTCTTCAGAGGAGAGGAAGCAGGTAGCCTCCCGGTAGGAAGGTTGCAACTTTCTTTTTGCCCCGCGGTCCCCTTCCTATTTAAAGCAGCACCGCCTGTCGTGTCAGCTTCGTGCCAATATCTGCAGGCAGGAAGATTTTCTGACATTATAAACGGGAAGGCGTTCAGAGCAGATGGGAAGCCCTTTCCCAAGGCCACGGGCACAGCAGAGCGGTTATACCTTCGCCCGGGCAGGAATCCCTATCCCTGGCTCTCTGGTCAGCACCCAAAAGGTACCGGCCTTCACCCTGAACAGGAGGGTGCGTAGTTTTCATATCTAGGAATTATCTGGCCGCGCCTGTTAAAACTGCATCTCCCACCAAAGTCCATGTTGTCACTCCCTAAAAGGGAGGTGTGTTTTCAAATCTTGAAAGATCTGGAATAACGGTATCAGAGTAAGCAGACACCTCTCTCCCTCCCTCCCTGAGGCCTTGACCTCTAAGGGCTGGTCGGCGGAGGCGGTTTGCATCCACGCGTGGGCAGGTGGCAACAACTGCGCCAGACCCTCAGAGGCAAAACCAAATAATTAAGAACAGCCTCCACGGTCATGTTTTGATAAATTTGTGAAATTTGGTGTTTTTAGAGCAAAGCCCTCCGTTGTATTTTACAAGTCACTTTCAAAGGCAGTGCAGAATGTCTGACCACTTGTTCAAGGCCTCTGTGCTTGCTTTTCCGCGCGGTTCTTTTCTGCGCGTTTGTATCTCTAATAAGCAGCATTTGTTTATTATCCTTGGGTCCGTGCCCCTGGGACTGCACCGAAATAAAGCAGCAGCGCAGCGTGAAGCGATGGGAGAAACACCGGCTTCCCGACCGGCAGACCCACCCGTCCCGCTGGGCGAGGACGGGGAGGTCCCGGCCCACAGCCGGCGACTGCGCAGCGCGAGGCCACGGAGCGGGAACCGCCGCCAGGACCGGAACGGGGGCTGAAGATGGGACCGGCCGGGGCGCTGGAGCGGTTTCCGAATGGGTCTGCGCGCGGAGCCACTCCGAGCCCCATGTAATAAAGTCTCCCTGGCGACCCTCGTTTCCGCATAGCCCCACGGCGGGCAAAATGAGCATTTAAAGACGGGCTGACCTAGCGCCCGCCCCGGTTTCCCAACGCTCGTCCTCTTTTCGTTTTCGGCCGGGCTCTTCGCGGCCGTAGCGCCGATTGCGTGCGGAGCTCGGGCAGAGTCTTTGGGGCCCGCGGACGCCGGTCCGGTCCCCGGCAGCGCCCTCCTCGAATTTCGTTGCTCCCAAAACGAAGTGGAGTCTGCTACCCGAACGCAGAAAGAAATCCGCGCCGTAGACTAAACGCGGGGCGCGCTCGACACGGGGAGCCCGCGCGGCCCCGCGAGCGTCGCCGCCCCAGAGCGTGCGCAGGCGGCCCGCGGTCTCGGGGTACACGCGCCCCACCTGGCCGGCCGGAGCGCGCTCTCCGCGGCTGCCTGGGACTCCCAGGCCCCAGCCTCCGGCTTCCAGCACCCCACCCATAGACCGCAGAGACCGTAGCCGGGCCGCTCTGGACCCCGGAGGGCGAGTGTTCGCCGGACCGGAGTGACTCCTCCGGAGCCCGCTGGGGGCTTCGGGCAGCTCCCGGGTGCGCTCGCCCGCGCCTCGGCGGGATTCCGCGAGCTTAGTAGTAAAGTGAATTTCGGCGCGGGGAGAAGGGCTGGGTTTTGGAGTGCAAGGTAGGGGCGGGAGCCAGGAAGCCGCCCCGACTTTGTTTTGTAGTTAGACCTTTGGGAAGGTAGGCGAGCATCCGAGACCCTGCTTCGCGGGTTCCGAACTTGCAGAACCGGGTGGAGCCGCGGCCCATCATCCAGCAGCCGGACCGGCCTGGACTCAGGGCCGCTTAGTCCTGGGGAACCGCAGGACTGGGCGCGTGCTCCTCTGCGCTCCCCTCCGCCCCAGGCCGCCGGCTCGCGCTCCCGGCTGCAGGGCCCCAACAGGTAGTTCCCGGGCTCCGGCCTGGTGTGGCCCAAGGCGGGCTCGCCGACCCACAGCAGGAGTCGGGGAACGAAAGTCGCACCCTGGGAGTCACTTTGAAGAACCCATTCCTCTCCCTTTTCCAGCGTCCCCTAAAATGCCGCGAGCTGTTCCGCTGGGAATGGCGTTCGACGAGGCTAAACCCTCGGCATCGGTCCGCCGACTTGGTCCCCAGTCCCCCGGGGGGTTAGAGCGGCAGTCCGCGCTGAAACTCCCTTCGGGACACCCTGGACGCGGAGCACCGGGGAAGGGCGCGCTGCGCAGGACTTGGGCACCACAGCTGCTCCACCAAGCGCGACGCCAGGCCGCATGCGGCCTGGACTGGCGGCCTCGCGCTGCGGCGGGTGCCCGCGCCCCTTTCCGGCCGGCGGGAGGGCTGGGCCGGGCCCTGCGAGCGGCTGGCGAGGACCTGCGAGGCCCGCGTGGCCTCTCCCTGGCGGGCGCCCCGGACAGAAACACATGTGCTGCGCGGGAGCCATGCGCGTCGCGGACTCTGCGCATGGCCCGGGCCGGGCGGGGACGGCGGGGACTGGGCCCTTGCTGGAGGACCGGTACCGTTCCGCCCCGAGCCTTCGCTCGCTGGCGCTGTCCACACCGACCGACCCGTGGGACCCTGGCCCCGCCGCGCCGTCTCTGACGAGGCCCCGACTCCGCCAACCCTGTCAACGGCGCGCAGACCAAACTCGGGGCTCAGTCTCCCCGGGGCCTGGCCTTGCTCCGCGGGTTCCGCTCGCTCCCCATTACTGCTCACCCTGCGCCGTCTCCAGTCGCGGTGCCTAAACTTCCCAAAGTTTCCTCGGGCCATCCCACCCCCTCGGTCCGGCCCTGGCCGGAGCTGCCCTCGGCGCAGGTCCTCCCCGCCGCGTCCCTGCCTCCTCCCCCGGGTCCAAACCTCGCGGGCGGCGGCAGAGCCCGAGCGCCGGCGGTTCGGAGCGCACCTCCCCGTCGGTCCTCCATGTTCCCGCCCCTCCTCCCTCCTCCCTTGCGGCTGAGACCTGCGGGCTTGTAGTTTAGGTTTGTTCCTTTTTTTTTTTTTTTTTTTAAGATTTTTTTTTCTTTTAAAAAGTTTCCACCCGCTGCCTCCCGGGGCCCGGCTCCTCCGCCTCCTTTTGGGTCACGGTCGAACTGGTTCGCACGGGAGCGCGCCCAGCCTAGCACCCTGGTAGCCCCCCGACCCGGGCCTGCGCGGCGGGGTGCAGAGCGCAAGCGTCCGCTCCCTCGGGCGCCGCCAAGGCTCCGGGTGCTCTGCCGGGCGGCCGCGAGGGAGCCCTGTGATTGGCTGCTCCGCGGCCGTTATGTTTTCATTTGGTCTAGGATTAGCGAGGTTCGGGGTCCAAATTCGCCATCTCAGGACATCACCATTGAAACCCATAGAGCAGAGCAGCGCAATGCTCAGGCAAAACTGGACCTCGGGGCGCGCAGGAGACCCCGAGCCCTAGCAGAAACGAACCCCGCTGGCGCGGTGCGGCCGCCCGGGCCTGGGCGCCGAGGCCGTTGTGACCCCGCTTGGGACTTGACTCCTCGGGCTGCGAGCCCCCGCGTAGCCTCGCTTCTTCCACATGGCAGACGGGCTCCCAGGTCGGTGGCTCACCCCTGCCCGGAAGTCCTGGGAGGGCCGGCAGGTTCAGCTAGGCTCCGTCAATTTCTTCCCAATCAGAATCGTGCTGGCCTTAGCTCTGGGCTAGTGGGGTGCTGGTCACCTCGCGTGAGGGCGGACGCGAACCGTCCATGTCTACGCAAAGCAAAGATGTCCTCAGATCCCCAGCGCCCCTCCTTTCAGTGAGGAGGGAGATGCGCCCCACCACCCCCTCTGGAAAGGCTCCACCGCGCGGGAAGCACGTGCGCAGCGGCCACCTCTACTCGCCGGGTCTTCTAGGCCCGGCCGGGCTCAGACTGGGCGCCTGAGCTGCCCGGGCCGCCCCTCCTCTTCCAACCCGGTCCCTGCAAGAAATGGCCAAACCTGCCACCGCAGTACAGAGGGCCTCCCGGTACAGAAGAGACGGTTCGAGGGCACTCTGAGTGGCACCCTACTGGGAGCAACACCATGCTTGGGGGGGACAACTGGGGACCCTTATCCTGGCTTGGGAAGGGGCATTTGTTAGAGGAAGGGCACGAGCAGAGGAAAATCAAGGGGAGAGTGCAGACAGTTGTGAGAGCACCGCAGCCTAGCTTCTCCAGTCTTCTCTCCATTGGCAGAACTGCCTCTCTGGAAGCTCCAACTCCTCAGGGATGGGGAGGAAGAAAGCCCGCACTCCCCTTAGGCAGCCACACGGGAGGTCAGAAGCTGGACTCTGATTTGTATTTGAGGCTCATTCACAAAGGAGCCAGTACCTTCCCTGTCCCCAGCCAAGTACCCTGCATAAAGTCCGTGGCCCTTTGATGGGATGCATGTATGTGTGCACGCATTTATTTTAATATCTAGCTCCCTAGATTTCACTGGGAGATTTTAAAGCAGAAGTAGTGAGGAGAAAAATAGATTAAGAAAAAGAATTGGCTCTGCTTCTTAAGGGACGACTGGAGAGAAAGTGAAAATCAAGGGTACAGAAACTGGGAGATGATTTAACATTTCATTTCTCTCAGAAGCTTCTTTGCACCACAATCTATTTAAATTACTGCTACAATAGGAAGTCAGGATTCCCTGTCTCAGGCTGGCAGGATGCCCCTTCCCTACACCTTCCTTCCACAGCATCACCTGGGCAGCAATGGTTCCTCATCAGTTCTCCAGGAAAGCCAAACATAGGTGCGACCCAAAGGGGTTCCCAGCACCCCAGGTGCCGCAGGCCTCAGTGGTGGGCCTTCTGGGAAAGATGCAGTTCCTTGGCTGTGGATGGGAGAGAAGGACCAACTGTCCTTCCTTCAAAGTCCATCTGTCTGTCTGCTCAAGACGTATTTCTAATTTTGAGGCCTATTTTTTTCAAAGGGAGCAGTGTGTGTTTGCAGGTCTTTATGTATGTATGTTCTTTTGTTTTTCTTTGTAGGGTTTTTCTTTTGTCTTTCCTTTCTTCCCTGGCAGTTTTGGCAACCCTGGGGGAGGAGGCTTAGTGGAAAGAGTAAAACTGACCAGTTTATTCTTGTTAATCAAGCACAAAACAACACAAACACTGACTCCATTCTTCATAGAATCCTTTTATAAAATAAAACAATCATTTAGGTAGGGACCGGTTAGGTCTGGGAAACTGATAATCCTGGTGAACTAGCTAATCCTGTCCCTTTAAGAGAAATCCATAAAGGTTTTCCATCAGCCCAGTGTCTGGGAAAGAAGCAAACTAACTGCTTGGAACAAAAGAGACAAAGAGGCCAAACAACAAAACAAACAAACAACCCTCTACCCCCCCCCCCCAGACAACAATAGACTAGACACAGAGTGCAGTTACTGCCCAGCCGGCTGCTCCTGTCCACCTGCCAAGTCTCCGCATTTGGCTAAAGAGTTTCTCACCACCACCACCACCACCACCCCCAGCTCTTTCTGCTTTCTGTGTGGCTCTCTGTGTCTCTCTTGGGGTCTGGCTGTGTGTGTGCGCGCTGCCTGTGTTTGTCCTGTTTTTGCTTTCACTTGATGTCACTATCCCCTCTCTCTCTCTCTCTTCTCACCATGTAGTGGACCGGTGTTTATTTAACTATATATTACCTATTTATTTATTTGTTGGGCTATTTCTGTGCCATCTCCTAACTGCTTCCTTCTAAATTGCGCTTCTCTGAGTGGCTGAGTGGTCACTGTGGCCTATTTTGCATTTTGTTTGCAGCAGTCTTTACCAAGAGGATCCTGAAATCCACTTGCACTTCAGTTTTCAACCATTCCTCCCAAGCAGCTCTTTGCTCCTTTTCTGTAAGGCTGTGACACCCCCACCCCCCCACCACTTCCCCAAGTCCCCAAGCAGCCCTTTCTTTGCTTCTTGGCACTGCCTGGGACTCTCATGCATGCCTGCTTCTCTTTCTCTCACTCCCTCTTTTCCTCTCTCTCCACCGCCGGCCCCCTCCCCCTTGCCTGTAAATCCAGCCTTTTTCTTTCTCTTTTTCCTTCCCCACCAAACTTTAATAAAACACTATAAACATCTCTGCTTGCAGATTGCTTTTCTTTACAGAGTGAGTTTAAAGCCTTGGAAATTGAGAAATGGAGAAAGGAAAGAATCCATACTTTGCCACTCCAGTCAGCAGCAGCTCTAGCATGGAGCTAGCATCCCTGCCAACAGCCTCATCCCTTTTACAGTTTTTCCAGTAAGCCCTTTGGTGACAGCACCCCTCCCGAGGCATCTGCGTCTGCTCTAAGGAAAGCTTGGCTGTGTCCCTCTGCACTGTGCAGGGTAGCAGGGCTGAGCCTGGTGTGCAGGGCAGGAGGCCGAAGCCTGGGCCTCCCACACCCAGCCCTGGCCTCTTTGCCTGATGGACAGGAGGTAGGGTCCCCCTAGAGTGCAGGATGGTCACAGGAGAGATGTTTCTCCCAAGGCCAGAAAACAGTGTGTGCGTTCTAGAGGACTCTAGTTTTGCAGGCAAGGGGAAATTTTGACTCAGGAAATTGTGGGAAAAACAGTCCTAAACTGTTCATTAGGGTGGATCTGAGAATTCCCAGAGTCAGATAGTACAGGGTTGTCAAAACGATGACCCCAGGTATCCACACACACAAACCATGCCAGTAGGCAACACAACCAGGACAAGGGATTCCCCTGGTCTCACCCTTTATTTTATTCCTGTAACAAACAGATGAAAACCCATAATGGGCAGCCCTAAAGGGAGAAGAGCCATTTAGCCCAAGAAGAGTATAAAAGCAGAAATAGGACATTTACCCCCATTGTTTGGTTGCTTGGAGATAGGGGAAATGCAAAGAAACACTGATGTTATGAAGCACATAGATGGGACTGGACACGCCTGGTGTGACAGTACATGTTTAAAATGAGGAGACCCTAGGTTCCATCCCCAGCACCACTAAAGTTTTTGCTTAAATCGCACATATGCATACATACTTGTTTATATATATGTGCCTTTAGTTGGTGATGACAACTCAGAAGAAAAAGGAAAAGCTTGAAATCAGACACATGGCTCAGTCACTATGGGCAGGCCCAACACCTCACAGTGGTGTTCTAAAGATTAAATGGCATCTATGTACATGGAAAAGCCAAGAGCGAAATCTGATGTGCAGCCTGTGTTCCATAAATGGTCTCTCCCCTTTTCCTCTTTTCCTTCATTTCTTTCTTCCTTTTATCCTTTCTCCCTCCTCACTTCACTGGCTTTCTCTTCACACTTTCCAAAAGCACAAGCAAAGGACAAGTCTTCCAAATTGCCCTAATTTCTGATCCCAAGGGAAACTTTGTTACTCCCTGATCCCAGTATGGTGACATCTCGGGCAGATGGGCGCCTACTCCTTCTGTGCCCAAACACTGCCTTTGATAGTCTGTTCAGGCTTATTGGACTCCACTCTTCCCTCCCATCCTGTCGGCTCTTTCTTTTCAAAAGTCAAGAGGGAGAAGACCGTCATTTAATATCCAACCCTTATCAATATCCAACCACTTACATGCTTTCCCATCCCCATTAGAATCTCCTCAGGGCCAAAAGGCCTAAGAAAGGAGAAGCAGAAAAGAATATGTTTCAGTGAACTTTAGTGCTGACCCACAACTTCCCGATTGGGAATGCTGTTTTCTTGGTATTTTGACCTTGTCAAAATGACTGATTTTCTTTTTTTTCTCTGAAGGAGTCACTCGCTAGCTAAGCTATGTTTCTGCAGCAGTGTTCG
This sequence comes from Heterocephalus glaber, assembly GCF_053883595.1. Taxonomy (NCBI): domain Eukaryota; kingdom Metazoa; phylum Chordata; class Mammalia; order Rodentia; family Bathyergidae; genus Heterocephalus; species Heterocephalus glaber. The sequence continues at coordinate 37,632,847 of NW_028258317.1, forward strand.
GGAGGACATACCCGTGCATCTGGAAGCACTCACTGGTTGGAAGTGCCTGGCCTGCCCTGACTGGTGCTGGGATTCCTTCTTGTTCTTTGTCTTCCCCAGAAGCCGAACAAGCCCTTGAGCCATAGTGGGGGCTGAAGTTTCATTTGTTAGGAGAACAAACACTTAAAAATACCTCTGGCTTCCTTTTTCCATGGGTCTTACTGTCTGCTCTGCACATTATTCCATGTCCACACTTCCCCAGCTTCCTGTGCTATTTTCCTGTTGTATCATGGCCTTAACAACCATGGTATCACAGCAGATGTCAGAAGGGAGAAATCCTTCAGTCCCTTCCCAGCACCTCTGACCATCTTGGTCTTCTCTCTACTTTTTTTTTCATTAAGTCCCTCTGCTACCTAGGACATGGATATAGGAATGTGTTTCATCTTTCTTCCTTCGTGGGCACTCCAAAGTGCACATACCACCTTTCTGTGAACTGTAGATACAGCTGTCTATCCTTCTTGGGAACACTTCTCAGTAGAAATTTCAGCCACACATACATCAGATGCCCTTGGTCAGTGAACAAGCTGCACAGCCAAACATGGGCTCTGTACTGCCCATTCTGAAGACAGGAGTGCTAGTAGGTACTTGGTCATTTAGCAGTGTCCCCTGAAATGGAAATCCCCATAAACTGTGATGTTAGAAATATAGCAGCTTCTGTAGCCTTCCAAAGCTTTGTCCTTTATCCTTTTTGGGCTCTTGTCCAGGAAGAAGCCTGAGGTTATATTTTATTATTTTGTCTTTGACCTACAGTCTACATCTACTAAGGTTTCACTGCCATACCAATGGCAGGAAGGCTCTCGTCACTGCAAGGGTAGAGTGGGCATTAATATCTTAGTAAGAACCCCTACCTTACACACACACACACACACACACACACACACACACACACCACTGTTCTTTGACTTTGTTTCTAGTTGGCCACTTTTTATACTGAGCCAGCTACTCACTTTTGGACCAGCGGATATGTGGCACTATTCTTAAGTTGACATTGCTGCCTGCAGAGCTAAAGTTTACCAGAACTGCCCGGTGTAAATCCCACCACCAGATCAACACGTCCAGAACCATATCACTCTGAGCTGGCAGCGCAGTCTGCACTCTACAGCAGGCAAAGAGTTGCAAGGAGCAGTCAGTGTCCTGCCTGAGAGACAGTTGCTTCTAACTGCTAAGTTACAACAGTTCTGTGCTGTCCTTTTCCACAGAACAAGGCACCTCTCCACGTAGGAGTCCTTGGAAAAATACTCTGTCCTCTGAGGTGGCTCTCAACCCCATCTGTACATTAGAATTACCTGGGGAGCTTTAAAGTATTACCAGTGTCTGGGCCTCACCTCAATCCAATTAAATCAGAATCTTTAGGGGTGGTGGTGTGGCCATTAGTACTTTTTAAAGCTCTCATAAGTGATGTTAATGTTTAGCTAGTGTTGGAACTACATACTAATTTATAGGTCATGAAAGCAGTGCATTGTGGTACATAATGCTTACTCCCTTACTAAGTATGTAATGAATCCTTATAGTGGGTGGAACATGGTTCATTGAAGACAAAAAGATGAAATTGGTGGACTCTGTGCTCAACAAATTTAGGAGTTAATAGGCAAATGCTAAGGATCTTAGGATAGAATCTCTATGAAGCAAGATCCCCTTTGCTTCTGAATTCTTAGGAAGAGCATAGGACTGAAAGTTAAGAGTCCTGAGTTTCAGTTCAGGTACTCCCACTAACAAGGGAGGTGGCCTTGGACAAGTCATTCCACCTCTTTGAGCCACAGTTTAATCGTCCATAAAAAGAAGTGGCTGGTCTGAAAACTTTATAATTAGTGCTGGCATACTCCAGTCCTACTGCACATTGCTAAATGTTCAGAAACTCATAAGCTTATCCAGGCAATTACCAAATCCTTTTGGAGGCCAACTCACTTACTCATGCATACTACTGACAACCTCCTTCTGATGTTCCACCAAATCCCTTTCCCAAAACCCTAAGTGTCAGAGCATTAATTTTTAAATAATCCTGGGCTTCCTTCATTCTCTCCCCCAGACTCTTACAAATTAGCAGATGAAGAGAATGGAGCAGTGGTAATGTCTATGAGCAGTGGGTAATGACTAACAGAAGTTTATCCAGTTGGATAAATGTCTAGTGGATTGCTGCTGGGGTCAGTGTTAGTTCTGGTCTTAATTAACATCTTCATTAATAGTGTGGGAGAGGGAATAAACAATAGCTAATGATATTTGCAGATGGTGGTGAATTCAGAGGTGTTGCTTCTACCAGTGAGAACGGCAAGAGCCATGGGGGATACCAGAGATGTGAACAAGAAGTGATTATAATGATGTCTGCTCCAGAAAAGACAGAATGAAATGTTTTATGGGCGAAAATGACAGAGGAACTGCGAAATGCTAAAAGGAACAATCATCTCTGTCCTTGGTAGCTTGGTGTGCATTTAGCATGCGTGGAAGCTATGAGCCTCACAACTCCTATTTTGTGTTCTGGGATATTGATCTGAACAACAATAATAATCATAGTAATAACAGCAATAACAGTAATAACATTCAACATTTATTGAATGCTTCCAATATGTCAGACAGTGATATAAGTAGTTTGCATGAAAGTGATTTTAGCCCTAAAATCATGATGGAGTACTCCTAGGCCTTGTATAGATTCTGGCAGAGGCCTTTACTGTGGATCTTGAATTTCTCACTGAAAACAGACCTGAGTTCAAGAGTAAATGAGAAGTATAAAGAGATGACCAGGTAAAGTGAAGAGTGTGATAGGATCTCTTTCCCCAGACTCGTGAACAGAATCTTTCTACATATGACTGTCCCAGTTCCTAACTTGCTTTTCTCTCTTTATTTAATTGCTTGCTGAGTTACCATAGAAGGTGAAAGCTGACAGAAAATCTTGAAAAAGCTCAGGAAGAAAGCAGGAGGGAGACAGGAGGAAGAGAGGGATGTAGGAATAGGAGAAGGAGAGAAGAAGGAAGGAGGGAAGGAAGGAAGGAAGGAAAGGAAAAGAAGGGAGGGAGGGAGGAAAAAAGAAAATTCAAATTTATTACATGCCTATGACAAGTTGCATAGTAGTTCCTGGTGTTAAGCTAGTTGTATGTCATCATTTTCTTGTTTAAACTTTATGCATCTAATTCCCACAGTGACTCTTGCTAATAATCATTATTTGTCCTACTTTATTAATGAAAAAACACCAACCTCAGAGAGGTTAGGTCACTCACTACGAACACACAGCTGCTAAGTTGAGTAGGTGTTCAAACTCTAGTCATTTTACTTTTGAACTCATATCCTTTCCAACCACAAGTACACATTTCCTTTTCTTTTTCCAATGTAGCCCTGCCAAGATTAGAGGCACTGTACAGTCACACATGGAGGGCCAGAGGGTAGAAATATTAACAAGAGAACAAACACTGAGGAGCAGAGGGACAGAGGGAAAGTGGCAAGTACAGATATTCACTGCCCAGTTCCATGTTTTAAAATTATTTATAATTGTATTTTGAAATTAGGAAAAACAGAATCTGTAAACAAGAAAGGCTTCAAGACAATGGGACATGTAACAATGTGAATTTGACCTTGAGGGAATTTGGCAAAGAGTAGCATTATCTGAGACAGAAGTAAATTGAAAAGAAAAACAGTTGGATGTATAAAAGCCAGGCCTTTCTTGAGAAACGTGAAGCTCAGGGCGAGATGGGTGCCAAAGGTCTTCAAAAGGACATCAGAGGAGAGTGAGGAAGTCAGGAGCACACGGCCTGGACATGTGTCTTTCCCACCCAAGTCGGGATCCAATGCCAACTCAGGTTTAAAAACAGGAGACTGAGATTTAAAATGATGAGATGTGCACTTGTAACTCTGCACATGAAATATGGGATTCAAAGAACATACAGAGCAAACAACAGTGTAACGTGGCTCGTGCACAAATGCAATGTTGCTAGGACCCAGAAGCACCTCCTTCACCAGAGAGGCAACAGTACCATGATTTTTCTTTTTTTCATTCATGAAATTTCTTGGTACATTTTAGCTATACATTATGATCACATTCATCAATGGGAATTTCTACCTATACATGATATATCTTGGTTCTTGTTTTTTCCCCATCCTCCTCTCCCTTCCACTCCTCCACCCCTTCCTATTTACAAAAACTTTGCTTCCATTTTTTCCTTCTTTCTCATATTGTTTTCTTATCCTTATTTCCTCCCCCACCCCACTTTCTCTTCCCCTTTGGGCCTTTTCTTCCTATTTCACATTATCTTTTTTTGGGTACGGGGATCAAACTTAGGACCTTGCACTTATGAGGCAGGTGTGGTGCCACTGAGCTAAATCCCCAGCCCTCACATTATCTATTATACATGATTTTTTTCTTACAGTTATTTCTTTTGCTGTTATTTTCTATTGTGGTCTCAGCACTTCTATATGCTTTTTTAAAAACTTCATATAAACAAAATCATACTGCATGCATTTCTTTTATGACTTGCTTCTTTTAACCATATGTTGTATATAAATAAATTATAGTGTATTCTCATTGTTGAGGGAACTTTTGGTTGTGTCTCCTTTGGAGCATTTATGAAAATTCTGCCGAGAACTCCTTGTGTATGTTACCTGCTGCTCAGTTGCAGGAGTTTCCCCAGGATAGAGCTGCAAAGCTTTTATCCTCAGGCCAAACAGGACCCACTGATTTTGTAGATTTCAGAGCTAAGAATGGTTTTTAAAGTTTTAGATGTTTGAGAAAAAAAAAGAACACTACATTATATTTAGAAATTATATAAAATTCAAATTTCACAAATAAAATGCTACAAAGTACACCCAACGTCACTTCCTATATATTGCTCTTGGTGCCTTTTGTGTAAACTTGGCAGAACTGAGAAGTTACATCAGAGCCTGCAAAGCATAAAATTTGGACTGGCTAGTTAATGCCTATGTTAAAATGAAAATCCAGGGCCTCTTATTTTAAAAATCCAAAAATAAGCTAAAAACTCCTGACTTTCAATACAGTGAGAGCAGAGCTTTAGCCAACCGAGACTTTCAAAGCTCAGGTCTGTACACCTGCACAGGCTCGGGCCCACGACGCTGGCCCTGTCTAGTACTACGGAGATGGGTGCTCGTCCCTGCTCTACAGCTTGTATTTAGAAATATAATTGCAAGCATCTTAGTTCAAAATAATTGGCTGTATATAAAAATACTCAGCACAATGCCTTGTAACTTTTAGGTTTTACTCTAAATTGGAAGGTTCCTTCCCTTTCTACCTCCCTCCCTCACCCCCTCTCCATTCTTTCCTCCTTCCCTCTCTTTTTTCCCTCCTTCCTTTTTTTTCCTTCCTCTAACCTGGGTTCCCCACTTCCAAAAAACAAGTCTGTAGAATATTTTTCCAAAAAGGTCAGATTCTCAGTGGCTGTCAGTTACTATAATAGTTGACAACTGTTTGGCTAATACTACCACAGTCCCACCTCCTTTGGGGTTCATGCATTTAAAAAATATTTGAATGACAATGATTGTTAGGCTCTAAGGAATAAAGAAGTTATAACCCACAGGTGTTGTTTCCAGATCCAAGTTGTAGTGTCTGCCTGAGCCAGATTCAAGGTTTCTTGGAGAAAACTTGTCTTAAAAAATTCCGGAATAGTTTATCAAAAGACAGTACTCATATTAAAAAGTACAAATTTAGAGATCTAACACTCCCTGACTTCAACACTTATTATAACCTCTATAGTAATTAAGACATTTGACATTGACACCAATTTAGATAAAAAGACCAATAGAACAGAATAGAGCATACAGCAACAGACCCGCGTGTATATGAACAACTGAATCTCAACAAAGTCATAAAGATAATTCAGAGAGAGAAAAAATTCTTCTCAGTGAATGCTGCTGGGAGTGTTGGATATTCATAGGAAAAATAATTAATTTTAATCCATACCTTGGATTAAATACAAAATTTGACTCAAATTATAGATCTCAATGTAAAATATGAGCCAAAAAAACTTCTAAAAGGAAACAGAAAAATCTTTGTAATGTTAGATTAGGCAAAATATCTTAGCTAAGAAACCAAAAGCACAATCTATAATTTTGACGCCATCAACATTTTTAAAATCTGCTCCTCAGAAGCCATTCTTAGAAAACTGTAAACAAAAACCACAGACTGGGAGAAAATATTGCAAATCAAATATCTGATGAAGGCTTTGTAGCCATAGTATACAAAAGATTCTAAAAAATCAACAATAAGAAAACAACCCAATTTTTAGAGTAAGCAAAAGATTTCAGCAGATGTTTCACCAAAGAAGATATCAGAATGGCAAATAAGCACGTAAAACAGCATTCAAACTGATGTTCAACAGCATTAGTCATTCAAAAAATAAATATTAAACTAATAATGAGACATAGTACATTCTTATTAGAATGGCTACCAAAAAGGGGGACCACCTAAGTGTTAGTGGAGAAACAGACTCTCGTACACTGTTGGGGGCACATACATTGTAAAAGTGCACAGCCACTTTTGGAAAACAGTTCCACATTGTCTTAAAAAGTTAAACAGGCACCCACCCTATGTCTAGAAATTCCATTCCTAGGCATTAATCCAAGAGAGTTGAAAGGATATGTCCATACAAAGACTTGTACTTGAGTGCTCATAGCAACTTTATTTGTAATAGCCCCAAACTAGAAACAATCTACTGCTCATCAACTGGTGAACAGATAAATTGTTATACCACAAAACAGAACATTACTCAGTAGTAAAAAGAAGTCAATGATTGATACACACAACATACATGAATATCAAAATTATTATGCTCAAAGATAAAAGCCAGAAAAAAACACTATTGTTTACATAAAATTTTAGAAAATGCAAGCCATGCTATAATGATAGCAGGTCAGTAGTTTCAGGAGAGAGAGAGATGGGAGAGAAGATTTACCAAGAAGTAAATAGGAATTATTGCCTAACCTGACTCTGGTAAGGGTTTCATGGTTGTATAATATATCAAAACTTATCAAATTGTACACTTTAAACATGTACAGCTTATTGTATGACAATTGTACTTCAATAATTTTTTACAAATACACATACAAAAGTAATGCATTAAAATAATAAAACTGCATTCCACTAATCTGGCAAGATGAGGCAGAACAACTAAGTGACTCAGTGAGATCCTGTCTCAAAAATGTATTAAAAAAAAAAAAGAGGACTGCAAATATATCTTGATGAGAGGCCCTTGGGTTCAATCCTCAGTGCCACAGAAATGCATACATACATACATGCTCACAAAAATAAATAAATAAATAAATAAATCATAAGCCCCCAAAGCGAGAAGAGAAATCTGCTATAAATATAAATGACAAAGTATTCATATTTTGAATATATCAAGAATGCCTACAAGTCAAGAAAAAAAAATAGAGGAGCCCAACTAAAAATGGGCAGAATATTTGAAGAGATATTTACAAAGGAGGATATCCAAATGGCCAAAAAACAGATGGTTAGGCATTCGACCTCATTAGTCATGCAAACTAAAATTACACTGCGATACTAACATACAAAAAAGTTACAATTATGCAAAGAAACATAAAGTCCAATTATGCAAAGTCTTGTAGAAATAGGAAACAACTGGAGTCATACTCTTTCTGCTGGTGGGAGTGTGAATTAATACAACTACTTCAGAAATCTATTTGGCATTGTCTACTAAAACAGATCATAGGCATATTTCATATCCCAGAAATTCTACTCATAGGTTTCTGCCCCGAGAGAATGCATACATTCGTATACCAGAAAACATGTAGAAGAATGTTCCTATCATTATTTCTATTGGCCCCAAATTGTTATTTATCCATGGGTTTTCATATATAGAACAGATACATTGTGTTGTGCATATACAATAAAATTACATATGCAATGTGAAATTTTTTAAAAAACAGTGTTATCAGCAACAGCAGAAAGAAATCTTACAGGATATGCCCAAAACAATTCAGACATAAAGGAGTAAATGTTGTGTGCTTCCCTTTAGATACAAAGTTCAAAAACAAGAAATATAGGTATTCATTGTTAGAAATCAGGATAGTGCTTATCTATAGGAAGAATGGTAGGGGCAGTAACTGTCAGAAAAATGGAAAGTGGCTTCTAGATAGCCAGTTGTCCTTTTCTTTTTTTTTTTGGTACCAGGGATCGAACTCAAGACCTTGCACAGTGGAACCCACTGAGCTAAATCCATGGCCCTGTTCATTTCTTAATATGGATAATTCTAACATAGAGAACACATCTAGGTATACACTTATGATATGCACTTTTCTATGTGCGCATTAACAGAAGATTGTCTTTTCATTACTGTGTAATATTCTATTGCATCACAATTTATGGTTTTAAAGCACAGAAAGTGAGACCTGGGGCTCACTCAGTAAGGTCCAAAGACTCACGCCAAGACATTTGAGGCGCCCTTTTCTCCTTGGTCATTAAGTTCTGACTAGCCTTTGTAGCTGTGGCATAGTTGTGCTGAGGTTGCCCATAGCTGTGCCTCCCCATTAGGAAATTGTGGGGCCTAAAGGAAGAAGGAGAGATGCCAAGGTTCAGTGATGCTACTCTGGTTGGTGAGGGCAGGAGAAAGGGTGTGCAAGGGTGGAAAAAGGTTGTGTCTTTCATGGCTGTAAGCCAAGAATCTAGAACTACACTGCTCACATTCAAACCTTGGCTCTGACACCTGACTGAGTTATTTACTCTTTCTTTGCCCTAGTTTTCTCATCTGTCCAATGGTGACAGTGTCGTACATGTGTTAAAGGGTTGTCAGGATTCAATAAGTTAAGGTGCTTAGTAAGGGTTACACTGTGGAAGTGAATGTTAGCTGGCATGAAGGGAAATGCCACTGCAAGCATTTAAGCATACAAAGTGCTTCCTAGGAGAGCTGCCTCAGCTGCAGGACACCTCCCCGGAAGCTGCTCCCACCTGCTCTCCTCTCTAGGTAGCCCCAACTGACTCTGCTGTGAAAGAAGTTTGACGTGCTCCTCTTTCCTTCTTCTGATAAGCACCTTCCTGTGAAGTTTCCAGATCCTCAGACCATGCTCCGGACATCAATGAACACCGGACACACCAAAGGACCAGCACACAGATTCTCTTTTAATTAGCCGTCCCTTAATTCCTCTCCCCTCCCTGTCCCAGGTCTCCTTACTCTGTGGTAAAATATCATTTGTTCTGTTCATACTCTGTCTTCTGTGTACATACAAGGTGTTCAGTTGTTGACTACAACATCTTCAGTTGATGACTAAGGAATTCTGCGACGCTCTCCATTCTTGTCACTTCATGTCTCTTTCCACAGTAGACCTTAGGGTGCCCTGCTCTGGTCTCCACTGCTCTGTCCCTCCTGGAGCACAGAGTCTGGCATTGGGCAGCCACTCCATAAGTGTTTACAAAGGGGCACTTGCTTAAGATGCTGTTAAATTCCCTGCCCTTCTAAAAAGAATGGAGGAGTGAACCTGAGATAGAGACTGCAAGAACTCCAAGCTGCAGCTCCATCTCCTCTCAGTCCATCTCTCTTCATGCCAGGGAACTAGGGTGAACCTCTTGCTTGTCAACCTGTGATGGCAAAGAAATCACACCCATCAGGCCAGTGGCCCTCAGATGGTCATTGGTAAGGACCATATATATTCTTGTTTATTGTCTCTCTCCACATTTGAAGGATGAGGATGAGACAATAATCTGATAGAGTCAGGAAATAATTATGGAGAAAGCACTGTTTCAGGAAGAGTATTACATATTCTGGTAAGTGAAGATTTTTAGATAAACAAACAACTACACCGAACAGTGCTTTCTTTTTTAACGTTCTTTTTGAAGGAAAGGGAGCCATAGCTAAAAATCATGGCACATCTTGTCCAAAGTCATAGGTTTTGGGCAGCTGAGTCAAGTTTTGAACTCAAAATGCCAGTGTCTTCCTTTCAGTCCAAGGTAAAAGTCCCTATTCTATTCCTTTCAGAACATATGTGAGAATGAAAAACATCTTGTCACATTTTGTTGTGCCTTATTTTCGACCCAACCTGGTTTACCCAGATCCTAAGTTTTTTAAATTACCACAGGTCAGTGAATGAGTTGTGACTACATCCAAAACTCACATTTATAATCAAAGGAGGAAGATCTGCTCCACTGATATTTACAAGAGCGTGCCTGGGGTTCTAAAGGAAATTTTCAAAGGAGAGTGATAAAAATTCTTTGAGGCAAGCACACAGCTTCCCAAGGCAACTGCTTCGCAGGGACCCAGCTCATCCGGAGGCAACAGCCTCATGGTGAATCTGCCTGAAGGGATTGGTTCACTGTGGCAGGGGCCTTTGGGATTAGAGTGCCATGACTTTTAAGTGGTGATCTAAACTTTCTGAGCTTCAGACTCCTTGTCACTGAAAGAACTGAGATGTTATGCGTGACCTCCAGAGCAATGACAGAGGTATAGTTAGACCTCAGGAAACGGTGATTATTGTCACTCTTCATGACACTCCTTTTAATCCGAGATTGGGAAACCATGCTCCAGGAAAGCCTTGCTTAATGAAGGCCCTAGCTGCCCTTGATGTAAATTGGCTGCAGCAAAGGCGAAGTTCTAGTCCTCAGTAGGTAGTCACTTAAAATTCTCCTAAGGAAGCCTCGGGGAAACTCAGTACCAAGGTCTGGATGCCTAAGTATGGAGCAGAGAGCGTGCACGGTGCACGAGTAGACAGTGCTTTGGCTGAAGCAGGGCCTCACTGATGCTTCTGTGAATGAACCTGGAGCCCAGTTGCATGTGGACCTGCCCTTGGTTCCTGGCCCGCCAGGAGGGTAACTGTAGACTCAGTGTGTACATAATGCACGAGCCTCTCAATTATTCACTGTTTGGGCTCCGTGATGCTGTGTGCGTCTCCTCGGTTCCCCTCCATTTGGGAGGAAAACCAAGAGAAAAGGCGTCCTGTCTGCAGAGCAAAGCTCTGCAAGCTGTTGCAAATTGCGCAGGATCCTTTAGGGCAATGATGGGATGGCAGTAACTGTCATCAATTCCTGTGTTTCAGGTAAATTTATAAAAATTGTATCACATAGAGGGATGAACCAGGCACTCCAAGATGGATTATACACTTGTGATTTTAACCAGTTGTTACAATGTAGCTCAGAATAATTCTTTTTAAAATACCTTTTGCACAACTTTTCAAAATCTTAGATTCTTTTAAAGAAAATGTTTTTGGTTGTACCATGCAACCTGATTTAGTGATCAGAAAATATGGTCTCTGGACAGAGATGAATGTTTTATGTTTTTTAGGCTGGCGCTTGTCTACTGGGATGTTGGCCCATTGTCACATCTCTGTGAGGATATCAGATAAGAAAATAATAAAGTGGCCGGGGATGTAGCTGAGCAGCACCATGCCTGCCTGTCAAGCACAAGGTCCTGAGTTCGAGTCCCTGTACGGAAAAAAAAGAATATAATAAAGTATTTAAATTTTTAATTAGAGACTTACTTTATCACTTAGAGAAGATTTGATGTTACCCTCATAAGATGATCATCTTCTCTCACTTGCATTCTGTTATTTGTTTTTTAATCAGGAAAAGGGGTCCCGGTGAGGGGTTTAGGATTTATGTGGGTCAGGCATCTGCCTTGGGGACATCAAAGGTACATCATGGCTGGAGGATGAAGGCAGTGAGTAACCACCTTGGGACAATTAGTCTGTAGAGGAGCTCGTGGCTGCTGTGGTTCTGGTGAGGTGGCACTCATTTGTGCATGGAACCCACACCCCACCTATTGGAAGTAAGCAGCGATGCTAGGAGCACTTGTTCAGAGTCAGAAGGCCTCCTGTGTGGTACTGGCACTGCTCGGGCAAGCTAGTCGCTTTAGCTTTCAGAACCTTGTTTTTATCTTTTATCTATAAGAAGAGATCTACTGTAGATCAAGGATTGTAACCAACTTGAGGAGAGTCAGACATTATAATGCAGCCAGGGGAGGTGAAGACCAAGCAGAAAAGCCCTAGCTAACGGGGCAGCAGCCGCTCTGCTCCTGCCTCCTGGTGTTCTAGAAATGTTGCAAGAGAAGCAGGACATCTAGATTTTAAAGTAAAATATCCCTTAAAAGTGGACAGTGAGTCCTGACAATAATAAGGAAAACAAAAGATGTTGCCAGTTTTGTTTTTTAATCTCTTAGCTAAAAGTCTTCAAAGTTTCTTATAGCTTTCACATTTTAGAGCTTTGTGACTATTTACTACTGTCAGCAATGCAAATAGAAAGTCAAGTGGAAAAGTTAAAAAACAAAATCTATCCACTTTAAGACTGTAGCTAGGGCTGAGGATGCAGCTCAGTGATGGAGTGCTTGCCTAGCATGTGTGAGGCCCTAAGTTCAATCTCTAGCACCAAATAAATTAAAGACATATATACAAACATAATGTTTTTTAAAAATTATAAATAAGTCAGGCATGGTGGTACATGACTGTAATCCCAGCATTTTGGGAGCCTGAGGCAGAAGGGTTCCAAGTTCAAACCTCGACTAGGTATGTTAGCAACTTAGCGAGACCTTGCCTCAAAAATTTTTTTTCTTTGTTTTTTTTGAGACAGGGTGTCACTCTGTAGGCTGCTCTTGAGCTTTTGGGGATCCTCTTGCCTCAGCTTTCCAAATGCTGGCATTACAGGTGTGCACCACCACACCTGGGAGGTCCTGTCTCAAAATTAAAATAAAAACGACTGGGGAATGTAGCTGAGTGCAAAGGCCCTGTGTTCAATTCCCGCTACCACATGCATAAAAACAGACTGTAACGAGGCAAGTAGTAATATACCTAAGCAAATACTAAATATTAATACATGCTAATGTGCCATAATTTTTAGGTAAAGGCACTATAGATGTATTTCTATTTTATCTTTTTTATCTTGTTCATTCAAAATGTTTCTACTCTTGTTTGTATACAAAAACCAAATGACAGTGGCATAAAAATATTTATGGTAAGTTAAGATGGCACCAGACTGGAGAGAAAAGGGGAGAGGGTGATACTTGGTTTGTTCTTGAAACTGTGTCTCTGTCCCACGCTCTGCATGTGCCTGTGGCCCCTTGTCATACAGTGAGCTGGTAGCAGCATTAAAAGCTAACTGCATGCCAGGTCAGTGCTAGGGCGCAAAAGTTCCTCACTTAATACTGCTCCTCTCTCTCACTTCTTTTTCCCTCTGTTGTTTATTTTTTTAAAATTCCCACAGCGTGAAGCCTGGTGGTATCAAAAACCTCCCAGCTCAGTTGAGGTTCTGAGTATATTGTAGAGGGTCTCGCTTGGTTTTAGCAGGTGAGGTGGGACAGGAAGGGCAGCTGACTTATTGTCCCTAATTAAATTTTTCTTTGGTTTCTAGTAAGACTGTTTTCATTCTACAAACTCAAACCAACTTCATGTAAAGTGAGCAGAAAATCATGGGTTGTTATTTGATGTGCTTATTTAGAGCTTTCAAAATGCCCACATGAAAGTTATTCTTTTCTCAACAAATTGGAAGGAGTGTATTAGCACATGGGCCTCTGCGTCATAAACACAAAGACCCCCAAAGCCGACCCATCCTTGCTTGGCACACCTCGCCCTAGTCTGGACCCATGTGAAGCCTGCATGCATATTTCTAGAAGAAATAAATTATTCCTCTACCTCCTGAGTTGTACCTAGTGTTCCTGAGTTATGGAACAAAGACACAAACTATGATTATTGATCTCCATTGAGTAATGGACAATCTAGATATGCCCACAGGAATCTGGGACACTGAAGGCAAATGGCCTCAGGATTGAGAGCAGGGGGTTGACATCAGTGTTTTTATTCAAAGTGGCCCACTGAGCAAAAGGCAGGACAGGACGGTCCTCTGCCAGGACTGCACTGACGGATTAGAAGACTGTCTAGCGCTTTCTTCTATCCTGTTGCTCACTAATTTCTGGATTGCCAGATGCCTCTTTTTTTTTTTTAATGGTTTAAAAAATACCTTAGTAATTCTGTTGTTTCAGAAACCTTACATATGGCACAAAATATCTTGAAAATTTTTTGAGAAAACACTTGCTTTTTCTTTGCTCGATTTAGTCATCATTACAGCTGAAATTGATTCAGATTTATTGTTTCTTTTTATTGGCATTTTTACTGAAAATGAAATGCTAAAGTTATATAAAAGTGAGTAAATAAGATATGAAGATTTAATTGAAGTTCATCTTAAAAACATACAAAATGCTTATTACTTCAAATTGAGAAGTCCTCTTGGTTGTGATAAAAATGATTCTTTTTGAAGCTAGGAGACATCCTTGATACATCATCCTTGAATCAGAGAGTAGATTTTTCACACTGAGTCACAACTCCAGGGTTTTTTTGTGGAAACCACTTCAACCTGCTCTTGAAAACCTCTGGCTGTGGAATGAGTTCCAGTCTGTCTCTATTTAGCTTGGGAAGTATAACAAGGCCATAGACTGGGTTGGTGAGGCTGAGAGCCATGCCTCTGTCTCAGGGTTTCGATGACACCACAAACCACTTGAGATTTATGATGTTAGCAGATGTCATCAGACATGTGTGCACAGGTGCACTGTGCTGCTGGTGAGAGGAAGAACCCTGCATGTGTGTGTTTATTCTTGTACCTGGACACTCAGGGGTTAGAAAACAACCCAGGGGGCTGTTCTGGACCAGGAGAAGCTTGAACTCCATCGCAAGAGCCTGTCTGCAAAGCTCTGTCTTTTCCACAAAGACAATTCTGCATGCCCAGTAACTCTGGATGGTGGGAAAGACACTGTGCTTGCTTTTACACTCAATCTTTCAAGAAGAGGCGTAACAGATTACAGCTACAGCTGCACAACCAATGGAAAAAAAAATAGTTATCAAGGCTTGTGACTTATGTTTGAATTTTCCTCTTACGGGACAATAAACTAGAGGTTCATTCTTCTTTCCTTGATAAAAGCTGTAGATAGACAGCACTCCTCTATTAACTCCAACGAAATGCTCCAATCTGGCAATTTATACATGTCCCAGTTTTTAAATAATTAAGAAAGAACTGAAACTATTGCCTGTCGGCAATAAGAAAAGTGAATGTTTATATTGGTTAGTATATTATATATATTTAAAATTCTACATAAATTCTAAATAATTATCTCATTATTTTAAAAAGTGCTGCATGTTTTATTTAGCATTGTCTTAAATATTTCACTCTATCATAAACATTCAATTTGCACAAATTTTTATGTAATAATAGTCTAGACATAATAATCTCATAGTGTATATCCTTTAGTATAAAATAATGGAAATAAAAACACACACTTCCTATTTTTTGAGAAATAGAGAAGACAAAATAAACACCTTTGGGGTAATGAGTGAAAATTACTGGTTTGGATACGATAGAGGAATTACTTCAATTATGACATAAAGCATTGTAATAATGTGTGCCTTTTAGAAATAATTATATAGATTATTCTCAGAGATAAACACACACAGATGCTGCTAGTACATTTAAAAAATTCTTTATTTGAAGAAAACCTACAGAAACTGCATTACCAATGAATTTGCTATAGGAAGAACCACAAAATCTAAAGCATGTATGTACTTTTGGAACTTTCAGTAAGTTCTATGGAATGAATTGTATCTGCAATTTTAGGGAGAAAAAATACTTTTTATTTATTAGAATCACTTCCATTAGATATGCCTGAGGTCAAAAATGACTTATTTTTTTAAATAAAGTTATAATTTCTAACAAAAGCTGAATATAGAAATTTATTAGCTCTTAATTATATTCTTAGGAAGGGTTTAATCATAGCTTTATTTGACATAGAAGAACCTACTTCAAAACATCCCCTAATTTCTACATTTATTTACATAAAAAATAATGAAAACCAGAAAATTGGCCGATTTTGTAGATTAAAAGACAACGATCATTTGCCATTTAAAAAATTTAGAAGCAACAATATATTAAGGTGACTATAAATTACCAGGACAGATTTCTCTAAGACACACTTGAAAACTCCATTGCCTTATTTGATAAACCTGGAGTATCATCTAATGATGATATGTGTACATATTTGACAGACAGATGAGTGCTCTGTGTAGGAATAAGTATTCTTGTAAGCGTCACATGTCAAAAGAGACAAATGACACGCAAATTAAAAAAAAGATAAGCTAAAAAAGCCTGAACATGACATGCATTGCTACATTTTAGTGCTAAACAACACACTTGGAAAGCAATCCACTAACAGATGACAAACATTGTAACCCTCCAGGTCACTGTGAGAGTGGAGGAAATTTTCTCATTTTTTAAGATATTTCCTCAATAAAATTAAATTCTTTCTATAATGTCATTTCTCCTGTGCATGAAATAGACAGAGCAGCATTGGTAATTCTGCTGTGGATTTCAAATAACACGAGAGAAGACTTTCTGGGGCAAATACACACAAGTGTGCACATTTGGTAACACCGCCTGTATAAAACTCTGCCTCGCCACCCTGGATAATTATTGTAGTTCATTAACTTTTCATATTTTATAAATAAAATTCATAAATTATTTTATAAATATGATTCACTTGACCATGAGCTACTACTGGGAACTCTTAAGATGGAAACAGGTCTATTTGTTACCCACTTGAATTGACTATGTAGACTAAATAATAGCTGCTGTTAGCTAAGTGGTTAAAATTATTTAACTTGGAGCAAGATAGACCTTAAATATGATTTTCCCTAGGAAGTTAAAGCTGAATGTGGAATTGAAGATGCACATGTATTTTATCTTCCTCCAATTATTCACCTCCCTTCCTAAAGCTATATTGTCGCATAGATATATACAATAGCATGCTAGTTATTTTGGAGGGGCATGTGAGAACTGTTAAACGTGGAAACATCTCATTTTTAAAGTTGTGCATTGTCTAAAGTCTATGTGGTTCAACTCACTTTTAGAATTGAAAAATCCTACCTATCACTGAAAATGTGAGCATGTCATCTGTGTACAGCCAAACATCAATAAAATGTGTATTTATTAATGGGGAGGGGGTTTCTTTTTTTTTTCCCCCTTTGGTAATGAAGCCAAAGGTCTTCTTTGTTTTATAATGTGTATTGTAGGAACTATGAACCTGAACAATATTGTTTAAATTCTCCAAGACTTCGAGTGTAAACATAATTGGGATTAAAATACTGACATGCTCACATTTAGTAAAGAGATAAGAACAATTCATTGGAAGCTATTCGTCTCATTGGTAATCACATAATTGAACAGGGTTTTTAGAGGATATTTGAAGCTATTGTTGTCTGTTGTGCAATTACGTAATTAGCCAGGATCTCTGTAATAAAATCCTTTCTAAACACACGTGGGTTAGTACTAAGTAAATTTGGGGATGTTGTATTTTTACTTCTAATACTTTAAATTTCAAGGCAAAGTTACATAACGATCCTTAAGCATTATTTTACCAGGCAATTACAGATACTTAAAATGAAAATAATTAGATTACTTTAAAACGAGGCAACCCCCCCCCCCCAAAAAAAACCAAAAAACCTTTCCACTATATTCCGCTTTAACAAATGCTAATTAAAACTGCTTCATTTGAGACCCTTAACTCCAGACATATCAGAAGCCTAGGCCTACTACTTCTGGGGACCAGGCATGGATTCTAAGGTGCTGCCCTTTCCCACTGGCATACGCGGACTCCCACAAGGGGCGCGGGAGCACAAATCCGTGCTCCTCCCGCGACCTCCCTCCCCGCTGCCGACGTGGCTGGCGGAGCTGGGCGCGGCGTGGTGGGGAGCGGGGAAGCAGCCGGGCCAGGGCCGTGGTCGCCGCGTTCCCTAGGGTCCGCACGCAGCGCGAAGCACAAAGGCACGAGCCCCCGCCCGCGCGCCCCGCCTCCCGCGCGCCTTCCCGCCGCCAGGAGGAAGCGGAGAGCCGCGCTACCCGCTTGCGGCGGCCGGGTGGGGTGGGGCGGGGCGGGGTGGGGTGGGGCGGGGCGGGGCGAGGAAGCTGGGGCGGGGCGCGGCCAGGGGCGGCTCCCAGCGCCGGAGCAGGGCGCGACCTCGCTGTCTGGGCCGCTTCTGCGGCACAGCTCCGGTCCCGAGCAGCCTCGCTGAAACAACAACCCACCACATGCACGCACACTTGCACACGCGCACGCGCGCCGCATCTCTGGACGGCGTTCAAATCCACCAGGAGAAACAGGCGCCTGCAAGTGAGAGGAAGGAAAGCCAGATCTGCAGACCCAAGGCTGCCTGCGCCGGTCGGCTCTTAGACTTGACTTTGACCTCCTATCCTCCCCGGGCCAAGAATTGTGGCAGTGCAGAAATAATACTTTTAAACAATGTAGGACTTCTCTTGGATCGCTTTAAAAACACAAAAAGAGACACCAAAAAAGCCCTTGAGAAAAATCCACAAATCTGTGCCTGAGACACGCGAAGTCGGCGGCCCAGGGTTGTTAACAGACTCAAGACCTTTTATTTAGGGTCGTACAGTGCGATGGTATGTGGCTTTGAAATGATGGGTTTATTTGCTTGTCTGTCCGTCCTTTCACCCCTTTCCGCCCCGGGGATAGATTTTATTTCCTGTTTGTGAGTTGTAAAGTGATTGTTTCACCTCTTTCCAAAGGGTCATTTCTGCTTTACAGGTTGAGCCACGGTGCTGGATTTCCAGAACTAATGAAAACATGTATTTTTTAAGTGTTGGCAACTTTAGAACATGTGACACACTTTTATGGCGGGAAGCAGTGAATGATTTTGTGAATCCAAACACTGCAATCTAGCATTTTTCCTGCTTGACTCCTTACTTTTCCCCACCCCCTCAATGTTGGAAAAAAATTACAATACAAATAATTCTTTAGTTGCATCGTGTAGCTCATTCCCTTTCTGGAAGCATTCTTTTCTTCACTTTAAAGTTCAGCTTTGTTGCATATTCTCACTTTAAAAGTGAGAATTACTGACTGGTGTGTGGGCGTTTTTAAAATCGGTGTTCATTCTAAAGTTTAGTTCCCTCACCCACCCCTCCCCATTGCCTAGTGGCCCCCTCTTCTCAAAAAAAGATTATGATGGATTTCTTCCAGCTCCTGTTAATACTTTTTATTCCCACCCTGCTGTTTTGCTCTAGGATTTTACCCCCTCTGCATAAGTCTGTGTGTGTGGGTCTGTGTGTCTGCCTTTTCCCTTGTCCTCTCTTTGCCAGTGCGTCTGGGACACATTTTAATGCACAATATCCCATCCATTAAGTCCTGGTTGAATGCAGAGTGTGTGAGCACTTGGCAGCTTTCAGGTTGAAGGGGGCAGGGAAGCCAGTTTGGACTTTGACACAAGATGCCGAGGTGGCGTGATTGGAATTATTATCAGGGCTGTGAACATGGCCATCTTCTCCAGGTTGCAAGAACTGCTCCCGAACTTGAGACTGGACAGACAGGATCACCAAGTCCCCTCCCCCTCCCAAGTACAGTAGCTGGCAGGGAAAAGGCGCCAAAATACACAAGATTAACTCTGACTTTCTTTGAACAGATCCTATAGCACCATCCTTTGAAACTTTAACTTCCAACACGCAGGAAAAAGTTAACTTTTGAACTCATACTTGAGCAGACATTTAAATCAGCCCTAAAGTGGAATAAGTCCAGAAAACCATACATGCTTGCTTATGTGGTTACAAAAGAATGCACTTGTAAATAAGCAGGGTGCATGTATAGGTGATGGAGGAGCTCAAATTTTAATCAAGATCACAATTAGTGTGACTTCCAGAGCATTTACTGTAGGATGAAGAGCACTGGGAGGCCAAGAAGCTGACCTTTAGCGGCCTAAGTAAAAACTGCAAAGAGTTGTGAAACACAAAACGTTGTGGTTTCCAGTTTTACATTTGAGGTTTGATGTTTTCACTTAATGGTATGAGAGATAGAGAAAGCGCTAGCGCTGAAAGTCCCTATTAAATAACATGTGAGCAGAGACCGCGCACCCTAACTCACTGATACAATAGTCTGCAGATCCCCGTCTGGGGATGGGAGCACAGGAAAGAGTGCTTGGGCAATAAAAGTATTAGAACAGTAATTATCGCCCTGGTTGAGACTGCATTCTTGTGCACTGGGAAAAGGTTTTTACTGGCCTTGATGAATTTTAAAGCTGAGTATTGTTGAAAGCTATTTTAATAGGAAATTGATTAGCTGAGTGTTTCCTACAATAAATGGTGACAGATTCATTGTTTGATGTCCAAAATAAATTCCTTTTATTCTCTAACAGACATAGGCATCCATTTAATTTTAATATGGTCAGACATGGCAGCAGCATAATTTTGAGTGAATGTGATGTCACCAACATCTGTAACTTTGCTTTTGGAGTTCGTGGCATCACACAATTTGACGCTATTGTTTTGAAATTTATTAGCTTTTGTACTGTTAAAATGTCTTAGATACATTTAGAGATAAGTTTACTGAACGTGTATTTTGTAGAGGCCCAGTTGTGCTTTCTCTTTGTAACTGCAGTTTTCTTAAATTTTAATGAAAAGACACAATTCTGTTATAGATTGTTTTGATTTTGAGACAGAATAGCAATTTTCAAAGGAAGATTTAGAGAAAGGGATACAGAAAGTTTAAGCTGGTCTGCAGTATACTTTTTTTTTTACTAAGTCCAGAATATGAGGACCACTTGGCCATTTGGACAGAGCTTTCTAAATGTCTTTATAGCCGATCATTTTCACGTGTCACAAAGCACGTGTGGATGGGTAACAAAATCCAGTTCACATATAGAAATAAAATGGTGCATAGTTTTACTTTAAAGGTTAGCTATTTTGAAAAAGACAACACTGTAACTACAACTCTGTCAACAACAGCAGGGAACACAATGCAGAGAGTGCATGCAACCTTTGTAGCACTGTGAAGGAAGCCAGGCAACTGAGTACTGTGATTTGCAAAGTTTAAATCCTGTACAAGTTACAGGCCAACTGCTGACTTTGTAATTAGGGGAGCAAATGTTTTCCGAAGTCGGGCATCTCGCCATGAAACAGATTCATCTCTGAGGAGAAGTGAAAACTGATTAACCTGCACGGAGGACTCTGGCCCTGCTTGTAAATGGAGACATACACGCTTAGTGGGATTTAAAAAAAATACTCGGGTATAGGCATTTCTGCAGTGACATTATTAAGGGCGTCATTTCTCTCATTTGGTTTTGTCCTCAGGGGAGACCAAACAGCTCCCAGAGGAGGGAAAAAAGTCCAAGGTTATTTATTCATTTTGGTGAAAGGCAGAGGGCTGGCTGGGGGTGGGGTGGAGAAGGAATCTGCTGTGAATTCTCCAGGGGGGAAACACTGCTACCCTAATTTGACAGTAGTAGTTTTAAGGGCTGAGAGAGCTGGGTATGATTTTGCAATTCCCAGCAAGTTCAGGCAATTTCAGTAGTTGTTGGCTGTTTATGTATGTATTTTTGAGTGGATTTTGGTGTTGTTCTTTGTGGATATTAGTTTGTGTTTTCCAGGCTACAGATGTATGAGTTTTGTGTGTGTGGTTAATGCGAAGATAGTTCCCTAGGTAGCTGGCAGTGGATACTTGCAGTTTTGCAGGCCTGTTTTCTGGGGTCAGGAGGTCATCTGTCGCTTTTGTACTTAGTTTTTAAATATTGATTTTGGTGATGCAGTCAGGGTGTGTGCAATTAAGCCTCCCTGCAAATCACATGCAAGAGCTAAAAAATAAAAGGGGCATTGAATATATTGAAAACTACAGGGTTTTTTTTGTTTTTTTTTTTGCTCTAAGAAAACTTGTATGAAATTGGCCAGGCCTTGCAACCTGTCCCTGCAGTTTCTTTGAAAAGGTGAAAGAAAAGCAGTATTAGGAGATAGCTGAGATGTCACACTCCTCTCTGGAAGTCAGTGAAAGACTCAAACTGGGTAACAATGTTTATTCTTAAATACACAATTGGGTTTTGAAAAATTCAGTCACCTAAGGCGCTGCATTCTTTTTAGAAATTACAAAAAATCAAACTTTTCTGTCAGAAAGGAAACTTTCCCCCTTCTGAGGTGCCAGGGAATAGGTGATGGAGGGGAGCTCGTTAGGGGACTAGCAGATCAGATTTTGCAGTTGCTGCGGGAGCTATTCACTTCTTCCAGCTCCTCAGCCAGGTCTGGGGTGAACGTAAGTGGCCTGTCACACCACTGCTTTACCCCCTTCCATCTGATAGGAGGCAGAGAGAGTTTAGAAGAGCTAAGTACTGACACCTGAGTGCTTGGCCCATTTGGACAGTGTCAGAAACTTGTCAGATACTGGGAACCCACTTTTAGTACCATAGCACATGCATGCTAGGAGGAAGGGACGGTGAATAAAATGCAGGTTTGTTCCCAGTTCCTCTTCTCTACTTTTTGGAATTCAAAGGACTGTTATTTTCAAATCAAAGGTGGCTGACAAGAATTGAGAGAAAGAGTAGCCAGATGTTCCATGGATCCAAAGTCACCGATCCCTCAGTTACAGAAGATTAGAGTTCTTCCTGGAAGACCTACCCTGACCTTGGCTTTGGCTGGACAGGAAGCAGTGCTGGGGCGGGTTCAGCCTCATTGACTGGCTCAAAGGCCTAGCAGTCGCAGCCACACATCCTGAGCACCCTCAGCGCTCCCTTCCAGGGCGTCTCTGCTCACTCTTCACTCCTGTTTGCTTTTCCGTGTCTCACCACTACTCCTTCATTTTCCTCTTTCCTTGGAAACAAATGAAAACCCCAAGTCCACCAAGTATCCTCCATGGTACAGAGTGTACCCAGTCCTAAGCACTGTTCAGCCCGGGGCACCTCCCAGAGGGGTGCTCCGCGGGCGTGGGCCCGGGAGCCCCAGGGTCTTCCGTCTCTGGGGTCTTACCTGGATCTGGCGCTGCTTCTTGGCTCATGATGTTGCTTGCGGCTTTTGTGAATTCTTCTGTGTAATGGTTGTCAGTTTCTCTTTTTTTTCTCTTTTTTAAGCTTGTGAGAAACTTTTGGATGCAACCTAGTTTTGTTGGCAAAAGGAAATGGTTTCTGTAGGGAAGGGAAAGTGATGGGGAGGAGGGGAGCAACGCCTGGAGACACTTGCCCAGGGCTTCTCAGCGACGCGCACTGGGCCTCTTTTGCCTAGGGACGAGGCTGGTTCTGGGCTTGGCTGCAAGGAGCGCTTTCCGGGAGCCAGGATTTCACTGGGGGTGGTGTAATGAGGAGGGGAGGAGGGAGAGACAGGGGTTGGAGTTTTAAAGAGACCCCCGAGGGGTGGCTTCTCTGAGTCCAGGCGTTTAGAGGTGTGCTCAAGGACCGGGTGGCTTCTCTGAGTCCAGGCATTCAGAAGTGTGTTCAAGGACCGGGGTTCGTTCGGCTAAGGGGACCGTCTTTTATGGTGAATTAACTCCAGTTAAATTGAATATTTGTTCAGAGGGAAAGTTGGGTAGTTAGAGCAGTGTCGTCGTGCAGCGTCCCGCCCCTCCGGCAGACCCCGGGTGAGAGGGACTCGGCCTCTGGGTCCTCAGGGCGCTAATCTAAAACGAGGCTGCCCAGGTTTAGGAAAAGGAATGAGTATGCAGCGGACGAAGTCAAGTGTCGTTTCGCGTCTTTCACCTCTGAAGACTGCCAACTTGATGGGTGCCGGCACGGAGCCGGGCCGGCGAGGGTTAACTGGGGTCTGCGCCGACCCTACCTGTCCCGGCCCCGCCCCCGCCCGCGCGCCTCATTAGGGGCCTCCGGGGGAAGGCGGGCTGCGGCCGCGCGCCTAATGAGGACAGGACTGGTTTAAACAGTGACCATTTCACGGTTGACTTGAACCTGCCGCCCTTCCTGGGCGTCGCTGCGAATGCCCCACGTGGGCGGCTCCCACGCGGCAGGAGCCTCTGAGCCTCAGCGCGGCGCGGAGCGAGTGCTGGCCGGAGTGGGGGCCGCGCCCGGCCCGACGGCCGCCTCCGCGGGGCCCGGCGGGCGCTCGGCCTCACTTTCCCTTTCTCCATTGTCTGGCGGCCTGGATTCCGCCACTCCCACCCACCCGGCGGGGAGCCGGAGCCGGGGCCGGGGCGGCGGAGAGGGCGCGGGGCGCGCAGCCTCTCCCCCCGAGTCTGCGCTCTTTCGGGGCCGCCCGCGGGAGGGGCCGCGGCCCACTATTCGCGCCCAACCGGCCCGGCCCGCGCGGTCTCCCCGCTCCGCCTTCGCCCGCTCCCGGGCGGGTCGCTCCCAGCCGCGGCGGCGAGGGAATTTTCCACTCCTTCCCGCCGGCCCGGGCGCCGCTTTCCCACTGCGCGGAAAAGTCCGCAGCGGACTCGGAGACCCCGCTCTCCGGGGCGGGGGTGTGTGTGCGCGTGGTGCGAGAAGGGTGGGGGAGAGAAGAGCTATTTTGGAGGAGGAAAAAAAAAAGTCATGTTACTGTTGCACCGGCCAGATACCTTTAACAAACCAGGGGGGAGGAGAGAGGCCGGGGGAAGACGGAGGGGGAGGGGAGCGGGGGAGGAGGAGGGAGAGAGCAGAGAGGCAGAGAGGGAGAGAGGGAGGGTAGGGAGAGGGAGAGAGAGGGGGAGGGAGGAGGAAGAAGGCGGGGGCGGGGTGTGGAGAGGCTGGTGCAAAAGGAATGCGCGCTTGCAGGAGGAGGAGTAAAGCGGTGATTGTGTAATTAAATAATAAAACAATCCTTAAGTCTGATTTGGAGAGAGCTCGAGCGGGGTCCGGAGGGTGGAACCGGTGAATTTTTCAACTTCCAAGTTTTGCAACGAAAGAAAGCGAAGAAGGGAGGGAAAAAAAAGCGGCGAGCCGCGAGCGGAGCGGGCGCCGAGCGCAGCGCGGAATCCTCGGGGAGCCTCGCTCCGGGCGGGCGGCGGCGGCGCGAGGCCGGGCCGCACGGGGACGCCGGGCCATTGGGCCCTCCCGCCGGAGCCGCGCGCCCCCCGCCGCCGGCCGCCCCGCCTCGCCTCGCCGCGGCCCCGCGCCGCGCGCCCCCGCCCGCCCTGCGCGCACACATGGGCGGCTCGCCGCAAAGTTTGGCCCGTGGTTGGCGCGCCGGGCTCCCGCCGCAGCGCGCGGGGCTGTAACCTTGAACTTTCCCCGCCAGCGGCTCCGCCCGCGCCCCCTCCCCGCCTTTTACAAAAGCATTTCACCCCGCCACCGCCCTCTGCGCCCCGGCCCCGAGCCTCCGCACCCCAAGCCCACCAGACAACAACAACAACAACAACAACAACAACAACCACTGCAAAGAGAAACAACCCCGAGCCTGGGCAGAGCAGCCCGCGCGGCGGCGGCGGCGGCGGCGGCGGCGGCGGCGCGGCAGCGCGGCAGCAGGGCCCGCGCGGCAGTGGGGCTGAAGCGCAGATTGGATTTCAGCGGGAGCGGCGGGAGCTCCGGCTTGCGCTAGTTGAGGGGCCGGGCTGCGGGAGCGGATGACTGGGACGTGAATAGATGTGCCTCGCTGCTGGCCGGTCCTCGGGCATCTCCGGCGCGCGTCCGCAGGCGAAGTCATGATGTATTCGCCCATCTGTCTCACTCAGGTACGCTCCCGCCGCTCCCTGGTCCGCGCCTTTGTTGGCGCGTCTCGTGCCGCCGCTCCCTCCGTGCGCACGGGTAACGGCCCGCGCATCCCGTTCTCCGCGGAGCGGCCGGCCTGTCCGCGCCCGGGGCCCGCTGCCGCCCCTTGCCGGGAGCCGGGCGCCAGGAGCCGCGCACCGCCGTCGGTGGGCAGGCAGGGCCGCCTGGGCGCGATCCCTGTCGCTCCCCGGCCGCCCGCGCGGAGCGGATTCGGCTTCGGGGGCCCGGTGCGGACCCAGCCGGGACGTGGGCGCGCGGTGCGGGCGCCTGTAGGCGGCCCGCGAGCCCAGTTTGTGGTCCGGGCGGGCACGGACACCCGGCCCCCGGCGCCGCATTTGGGGTTCCCGGGACCGCACCTCGGCGGCCGCCTGGACGTCGGCACGAGGGTGGCCGGTCGCGCACATGGTGAGGAGCTCCAGGGTCCGGCGCTCCTGTGCCGTTCCCGCGACGAGGCTGGGGCGCAGTGCCTGAGACAGAAAGTCATGCTCAAAAGTGAGGGGTTTTTTGTTTTTGTTTTTGTTTTTTTCATTTTGCACCTTGTCCTGAGACATAACACATTGGCTCTCTAACTTTAAGAAACACGACTTATGTCACTTTAAACCAGGCGGTCAAAGGGAAAAGTGGCGTTACCGAACAGACTTACCTGGGCACAGTTTTTACCGCTGCTCAGCGAGCTAACTCATGAACTAACTAAACAGCTTAGCCTAGAATTGTTATTTGAAATAATATTTAAACCTCTAATGGTCTAGGACGATTTACCTCAAAGTAATCGCCACGATTGGTAATCGATAACCATTTTCTCTGACACTGGCAGAAAACGAAACAGTTAAAGACGTATTGGCTAGTTTTGGGTGTGTTCCCTTAAAAAAATCTAATATCACAATGATGATGCTTTTTTATAATGGACAAATAATTAAGATTTCAATTGTATGACAATTAGAAGCCATTGTGATTCAAAAGGACTGAGGCATTCATAAATTGTGAATGAAGATGAAAACAATGATAAGGCTTATTCAGTGATTGGATACAGTCCTGTAGCTTTTTGGCTGACACATTTTTTTATTGTTTATATTTTGTTTGGCATCTGAGAATGATTAAGTTAGATATGGCTATTTTAAGCAAGTAAACGTGCACTTTAACAAAACTGGAAAAATGAGTTGCTGACTTATTTGTATTTTAAAAGCTATGGATGATAATAGTCAATGAATATGATGAAACTTTCAGGTCTAATGTACTGCCTTTAATTGTAAAAGTTACCTTTACTGTTGCCCATCAGCAGGATTTTCTTTTTCTCTCTGGTAATCTACATCCATTTACATTGTTCTTACATTGGGATCAAATACAACAAATCGAAGTAAGCTTTTCATTTACCAAGCACTGCTTCACTGATTCTCACCTGTAAGGTACTGAATAATTGTTTTTTCTGAATTTATATTTCCAGGATTGGCTTTTTGAAAACACTGATAGTGATTCCATTGCATTTTTAGTCTCTTAAATATGTATTCAAAAGTCACTAGTTTTATCTTAATTTGTGTAAGTTAAAAATAATATCGCAGCATCCTAACATATAGAGTGTCCAGGACATGTATAATATAATCATTCAATTATCACATTAATATTCAAGGGTGCACACTTACTCTAATTCACGATGACTCATATTCTCTACTATTTTAATAATATAAATCTCGGTTACTATATTAAAACTGTTTTGGGGAATTAAGGCCTATACCAAGAAGGAATTTTACCTTTAGAATTCTCACCTAACCACCCTCTGACTTTATAGATAATGTAAGGTATTGCAAAAGTGAAGAGCGGTACTTTTGTATTGGATCAGTAGTTTAGTTTTGTATCGTAAGTGTCTGATAACTGTAACATAACATGTTTTAAGACAGTAAATACAGAATAAAGTAACATTCTTAATTTGTTGAAAACTTTAAATAGTATCTCAGTTATTGCAATAAAATACCTAGGTTTTATAAAGAACCTTAATTTAAAAGAAGCTACCGATAAAGTTGATTTTCAGCAAAATAGTGTGCTGTAGTATCAGTACATCAATATAAATCAGCACTTTTACGTGAGTATAAATCAGATGGAAAAGGAAAATTAAGAACTGTCAGGCATGATTTAATGTTTGCTTTTTTGGTAATATAACGTAAGCCCTTAATAGTATAACTTTCAATTGGTATAATGACATTGAATTATTTTGTTGTTGTTGTCATTCAGGTTTTTCAGGAACATTTTTTTTCATGGTTTATTGTTGTATAGTGATGATACTCTAAGAACACCTAGTATTATTTACTCTTCCACCCCATATTGGTCTAATTTTTCCATCCCTTGCAAGGAAACCATTGTTTCATGAATAGGAATTAATTTTTCTAGTCAAATTAAGCTGCTTACGTTTATATTTGAAATTTGTAATTTGGTTATTTTATCAATTGAGTTCAACTAAAAGAAGTTTTATAAGACAAAGGATTACTAAATGTTAGTGTATTTTAATAAAAATTTTGAAAGAGCAAACTTGTATATTACCTTAGTGTAGAGCTTTTAGATCTTAAATAATTTTTGAAAATAATTTGTATAATTGTTTAGTGCTACTCTGTTGGAACATTTGAATATGTGAATACTTTTTCTTTCCGTTTTTTGGTTTGGCTGAGGACAGTTACTGAGCTCCATGGTCCTGTCACTAACAATCATTTGGAATATATGGCTTCTCAGCATTAGAAAACAGTCATAGTTGGGAGATGGCAATTGGCCATGTTAATGCAAAAATGTCTCTGACATATAGAAAATCTCCACTTACAATCATGGAGGGGGGTTACTAACAAGGCAAATTGGCGGCCTGAAAAAGTTTGCTACTTCAACTTATCTATAAAGAAGGCTGTATATTTAAAAAGAATGTCTGGCCTCTTTGAGCAAATTCGAGTGAGCCTTAAGCAACAATATTTCGTGGGCATTGGCTAACAGTTTCCAGATTTAACCTTCAAATTTTCCTTCTGGGTGCTTAAAATGGTTTGTTAAAATTTTGAGATTTGTTACGTAGTAGATGATGTTTTGGTCCAATATTGAAACTAGAGCATATTTTATCAAAACTATGTTTAACTTTTTAATAAGAATGAAATGTCACTGAACATAGTACTTAAAGGTGAAAGTACTCAAGTATTTTCGAATTGCTTAATATTTTTTGAAATAATATTGAATTAAAAAAATGTGGCAAGGGTAATATGAGTGAAACAAAGTACCTACTCCCATAGACTCTTTACATTCTGAAGGTTTTAGTTTATGAGTGCATATATGCATATTTTTTAGTCATATCAATAAATCATAGTAAAAGTCATATCATAGGAAGCAAGTTTCCATAGCACATTTTAAGTCCTCATTTCCTTGAACAGGCTTTCCTTTTGCATATATTTTGAGGGAGAATAAACAAAGTTTTTGTAGTTGCAGTGAATGCTAAAAGCATGGCATCAGAAACTGTATGTAGATAGGGAGGTCTTATCGTGGGCTATGGTTGCTGTGAGCAGGGCTGGCTTCCCACACAAAGAACAGATTGTGGTTTAACTCTTTCCATGGCCTAGTTTAATGTGCTCACATAGTAACTGAATTGTTCAAATCTCTGCTGGAAACTACTGATCGGTTTAATGATTTCCTCTACGGCATTTGGTTATGCCTCGTGCTGTGATGTAATCATCTGCATTCTGTATTGTTATGAAATTTTGATTCATACTTATTCTGGTATAGGAGCATTTTAGGACAATATGTTAGAACATTTGATAACTACATTATTGATTGGGTGGGCTGTACACCTCTTCTGTGTCAAAACTACAAACTGCTGACGTGCTGCAGTCTTTAGTGCTAAAACTTTTGAGTTTCCTCTTTAAAATACAGTCATTGTTATATGGAATTTTTTTGACACCTTCTTTGTTGGAGTGTCATTACTTTACTTTCATCATCTTTACCTAATGGAATTATTCAATCTGCTGGTTAAATAGAATTTATTCCACGGAGTTCAGGCTGACTATTATGAGTATGTAAATTCTAACTTCGGATAAAATCAGGTAGAGAAAGTTACTTTGTTGTTGGGATGACACTGTAGTCAGTGTGATCCGAAAAATGGTTGCAGTGGAACTTCTCCTGTGCTTCAGTCCTTGGCTCATCACATGCATATAGTGCATGTACGTGGGACCTTGTGTTCTTTTTCAGATCAGCCTGGGCCTAAGCTTTGAAGATAAGTTTACCTAAGACAGGAAGTACTGAAGCACTGACTACATTTGGAAGTGACTGTAAATATCTGTGGGTAGAATGATATTCCATTCCTCACTGCCTTCTCCCTTAAAAAAGTCTTTGATGAAAGGCAGGAAACATGCAGGACCTTAAAGGTAAACCACTTAATTCAGAAGATGGGCTCTCTAGAGATGTGCACTTGCAGATTCACAGCAGAAAAATATGTCCTCCCAAAGTCCTGTCAGATAATCCATCTATGTGGCAAAAGAATCGTATGGATTCCACAAAAGCAGTAACTGACTGGCCAGGCCCCCGCTGTAGCATGCAGAGACACAAAGAATGTGACGTTGGTGCCAAGTTGCCATTTTTCATTGTTCACCTCAGATTGATTTTTAAGCGATTTAGAATAATTGTCATACTCATGTGATCCATTAACAAATTGAGTAACTGTTGGGCTGCATATTCGATAGGAAAGCTATGGGAAGAACATTTGTGTAAATTTTGTTTTCAACTTTAAAACTTCTATTTAAAAACTCGAGTGTGTGTCTGTGAGAGAGCACAAGAGTGCTGGGGTGTGTGTGTGTGTGTGTGTGTGTGTGTGTGTGTGTGTGTGTGTGTGTGTGTGTGTGTGTGTGTGTGTGTGTGCTGGTGGTGGTGGTGCCGGGAGAAAATGCACTGCTCAAAGTATGGAAAGTGACTGTTCAGGACACTGTTATGCCGAGCTGTGTCCTTTGCCCACTTTCCTCACTGTATACCGGTTTCTCTAGTTACCACTTTTGGAATGGTGCTGTTTCAGTGTTGGAATGTTGGACGTTTGATAAGAAAATGGATCAAGTTTAATGGCGCATGCTCTTTGTGCCACCAGCAGCCTCTTGCTGAGAGCATGCTCCAAAAGCGGGAACTGTGTGGCATTACACTGAGCATCTATATGCTTTGTGTTTCTGTGCCACAGAGAAGAGAAATGAACTGTGGCATTGCTCCTGCCTTCTGAACAGCTCTGCTCTGATTTCAAAACAAAACAAAACAAAAAAACCCCTTATTCTGTTCTGTGTAAAATGGTACTGCTTAGTGTTAGTCAATCAAATATTTAAATATAAATTAGGTGCCAAGCACCTTGGTTGCATATATTTTAAAGAGTGCAGAATGCATGGTATTGGGGGCGGGGTGGGGGCAGAGTGGAAATACAAAATAAAACCTTATTTCCTTTGTAGGAGGGAGAATTAACTTGTGAATTTTATTGGAGAGGGGGCAGCATGGCATACTTTATTTTCTTCTTGTCCTGCTATTTTGAGCATTTTAAATAAGAAAACAGTGCTGTTTTCATGCATAAGTTTTTATGCCAAATTGGGAATGGATTGTGGTCTGATTTTTGAGCATTTAAAATTAAACTGTGCACCTCTTCTTCTCCCACCCTACCTTCCACAGGATGAATTTCACCCATTCATTGAGGCACTTCTTCCACATGTCCGTGCAATCGCCTATACTTGGTTTAACCTGCAGGCTCGAAAACGCAAGTACTTTAAAAAGCACGAGAAGCGAATGTCAAAGGATGAAGAAAGAGCAGTCAAAGATGAGCTTCTTAGCGAGAAGCCTGAAATCAAACAGAAGTGGGCATCCAGGCTCCTGGCCAAACTGCGCAAGGATATCCGCCAGGAGTACCGGGAGGACTTTGTGCTCACCGTGACTGGCAAGAAGCACCCGTGCTGTGTCTTGTCCAACCCTGACCAGAAGGGTAAGATCAGGAGAATCGACTGCCTGCGACAGGCAGACAAAGTCTGGCGTCTGGATCTGGTCATGGTGATCCTGTTCAAAGGCATCCCTTTGGAAAGTACCGATGGAGAGCGGCTCATGAAATCCCCACATTGCACAAACCCAGCACTTTGTGTCCAGCCACACCACATCACAGTATCAGTTAAGGAGCTTGATTTGTTTTTGGCATACTACGTGCAGGAGCAAGGTAGGAGCACATTGTTCTTTCTTCTACCCAAAAACAATGTCTACAACCTCCGCATATGGAATCTCTGGCTCGGTTAGGTGGTCTCCGGGGCCTAGAGCTCTTCTGCCCTCTGTGGGTGCAGATGGTGTGCCCACTCCCACTCATGTGTCCACTGCCGTGTGTGAGCCCCGGGGTAGACACGGGGGTTTTGTACCCGGAAAGGCTGCCATACTTCAGGAAAGGTTACAAAGACACACGTTTTTACACGCGAGCAGAAAGAGTAGTCTAAAAATACAGTTTATTACACTTCACTTTTTGTGCTAGGCTACATTTCTTATATTATCTAGTCATCTTTTCCTGATTTGAAAATACAACCTTATGCAGAGTCAAACCACTCTTTAATAATCTTTGTATAAGCCTCTTAACTAATGAGGTAGATGAAGTTTGTTTAGGAAGATAGTGCTGTTGGACTGAAAATAGAATTAATGTTTACTATTACAAAATGCATAAGATAGCCACTATGTGTCTCTTACGTAGACCTGAATTTATTTAATTTTAATACCTTAATCAGCACCTACTTTTGATTGTGGAATATTCATTGTAGATATATTGGAAGATAGTCCTTGGTTAAATAATTTATAATACTTTCCCAGAATGACTTGGGAACACTTTATATTGTTAGTTTACTTGAATGTAAATTCGTGAAACTTCCAAGGAGGAAAGTCACAACTTTCCTTACAAAACATTACAGAGCAAAAACAGAAAGTAGACTGGTTACACTGGTTTAAAATAAATCTCAAAAAGAATGCAGAAACCACGTACCATACCTGTGTTTTAAAATGCTCCATACAGAGAGTGGTATAAATGTTGCCTGAACAATTCAAAAAAGGTGATGTTGTTGCTGAGTGTTTTTTGAGCTAATGAAATGTTTCTTTATTATTTTTAATATATTTTCCTTAAGTAGGTGAGAATTTCTTTTCTTCAAATCAATGTATCAAGAAATAGATGACTTTACATTAGTAACAGTCCATGGTAAAACATTACTTTAAAAAACAGCATACCAAAAGTGTCCTGAAGTTTGAAGTCACAGATGGTGGAGATGGGGGATCATTTCTGAGCATGGTCTGGCGGGAGGGAAGAATGGCCTGCAGATAGCCAGGTGGCAGACAGTGAGTTGATGTCCGTTATATAAGTATGGGATTAATGAATTGCTATGCACTTTATTGTTACCCAAAAGAGTAAAATATACAACTTACTCTTTTGACTTTGAAATCTAGGTACTTACTATGTGCTTTTTGTATTGATATTTCCATGATACAGTGTTAGAGATATGCTTATGAGTCATTTGAAAATTTGTATTCTGATTGGAAATAATGGTTTTGGACGTCACTCATTTGGAAATATTATATTTCTTTTAAAAATGAAACAGTGCACATACTGTTTCTGTGTATTTAAGAACTAAAGTCCAGATAATGATAGAGAAAATGTATTTTTATCCTGTGTGTCCTGAAATAAAAAGCTCATTAACACATGACAATTAATTTGATTGACAGCTGTCTAGGAGGTGACAGTTTTAAGGTGGGATGTATATATGTGTTAGATTGACTATAAATGTGTTGTAACTATGTCGAGAAAGTCAAGGCTGGAAGGAAAGTTTTAAGAAGTGGGTCATGTAACTTTTCATTGTGGAGAAGGAAGATTGGGGCTCTCACTGCTGCTCTCATTTCACCTTGCTGGAAGGATGGTCCTTGAGGTGTGCATGCACACGTGTTTACTTCCAAGGCAGGCAGCCAACTCTTAGTTGTGATGAACTGACAATAAAGAACGTTTCCTTTGGATTTGTGAAGATAGAGTTTTAAAAATGCATAAACTCCTCCTGCATTGCACTATGGGTCATGATAATCATAAAGTTTTAAGCAACTCTTTGAGGCCATATTTTAAGATAAAACACTGATTTTGTTGTTCTCTCAGCAGCCTCTGTTGAACCTTTCATCATTTTAATCTGTGCATCTAATAATTGTATCTTTAGCTACCTTACTATGCAGCATCTGAGTGAGATTTAACCAGATGTGAAATCTAGGAGCTCTTTCTTCAAAAAATTCACATCAGGGTGCTTTTGTGCTTTCAAAACTTACATCTTTTTCTTTGTCACTTGTAGTTTAATTACATCATTTTGCAGTGCAATTGATTAAAGAAGGAAGGCTTTTAAAAGATAAGTTAGTAGTTAATCAGAGAATTGCATGTCTTACATCGTGACTTTTTATCTATCCTTCTAAGTACATGAAAACCTACGTAAGTCTGCTTTATACATTAGGCAAAAAAAGTATAAGGAAAAACATGAAAGAAAAATTAGAAAGGAAAAATGTAATGGTTGCAACAGAATGAGCAGCAGAATTACTTTCCCCCTTTTTACTTTCTCTCTCTCCACTTCTAAATGATTAGGAGAAAAACATGAGAACAGAGAGAATGCCAAAGATGGTTGCCACTGGCACCAGGATTGGCATCAGACCCTCTTTGTTTAGCTCAGGATGCCTGTGATTTGTTAGTTGGCATCCGCATTGCAGTGTGGAGTGATGTTACAATATATTGACAATTTCCAGATCTAAAAATGTCAATAGTCCTCTTGCTTATTTATACAAGATCACATACTGCATCTCTTCTGGAGGATGAAATAAAGACCAACATATAATAAAGTTCCATTGTTGACCAACTTCACATGCTTTTCTTTCCCCTTCTGTCTCTTTTGGTTCAATTTTCCTTCTTCATGTCCAGCAGTCTCATCTTTTCTGAAATGTGGAAAGAGTTACTACGGCTTTGACATAAGATATAGTGTTATATCTGCATCTAATATGGTTTTGAGAAAAATTTATACATTTTAAAATCATTTTTGATATAGCGTTTATTAGACTTTTGCATCACTGGGCAGTATTTTCTTAAAGCTCAATGTCTTTGTTATCCAGCTTCTTCTATGCATACAGTCTGGTTGACCGCAATTCAGTCCATTTTACTATTTCTTTACATTAGTGAAAGGTCATGTTCAATATAATTGTTTATAAAATTATATGCCCTTCACTTTATCTAAAATGCACACATCATTTGGGAGTAACTGTGTTTAAATCCATAAAATCATTTGACGTTATTGATTCAGAGGGCTGCGCTTCGGCTGTTTCGTTGCTACAAGAACCGCCATTTTGTTTGTGAAGTGCCAGGCGAAGGGGAAAAAAAAAGGCAGACACTGTGTTTGATGCCAATAATGGTTGCCAGTGGCACCGAGGTTGGCATCAGACCCTCTTTGTCTAGTTGCTGAATGCCTTTGATTCGTTGGTTGGCATCCGCATTGCAGTGGGCACACTGGAAAGTTTTTGACAATCCCTGAATGAAAGCTGCTTGCTTGTTTGCTGCAGCAAACCTTAGGTAATATAAAACCCTTCCCCCTCTTTTTCTTTAGTTTTTTAAAAAAGATTGTGACAGATTCAGGAAAAATAGCTCTAAGGTGGTCTCCATTTTCCCAAAGATAGTAAAGATGTCCAATGATTCTTGGGCAGGTGGTACCTATTCCCCATATTGTCTTTGTTATTGCATTCATGAAAGCAAAGCAAAACAAAACAAAACAAAAACCAGGCAAGCCTTGCACAACACACCTTCCTGGGACACACGTGTTCTGTGGGATGCAGTGTGTACTGTGACGAGTGTGTGAAGGACATGCTGAATGTAGTGATGTATTGTGTGATGCATCCATTATGACTGACTTGCTTTCAGTTACATCACTGCTTATTTCTTATGCAATTTTTAGTTCCCTCAGTTTCCACACTTCCAAATTCTGTAGTAACAGTTAGAGGACCTTACTCTCCTCTCTAGTTAGTAATGTGTCAAAGTGTAAATGTGAAAAAAAAAACATTAATGAGGAAACTTACATGTTAAGGTCTGATATAAATCATTCATTCTTAGATTTCTCAATTCTGCATGAAAATGTTGCCAAATTCCCAGTGCCCGATTCTCCATACTAGGCAAAACAACGAAAAGCCTGAAATAATTTTGCTTAAAGTTTCCTGGATAGTTAGCATTAATATTGCTTTCTGGTTAACCACCATTATCTCGTTAATTAATAAGGAGGATTAGCAGCTCTACCCAGAGGGCTGCACAGGAGGAAATCTGGCCTATGGGAGGCCTGGAGTTGCCAGACTGTGTCCTGTCTGAAGAGAAGGGGTGGGGTGGGGTGGGGGCGGGGGTGGTGGGCATCCCAGAGGCAAGGGGAGTTTTGAAGAAACAGAGAGGTAACAACACACCAAAAAAATTTTAAAGATTTCAAGAGATAGTGACCCTTGTCATGAAATTAACAGATTGGAGTTTAAACCAAGTCAGGCTACCTGAGTTTTGGACTGTACTTTGCACTCTTATTAAACATGTTTTGGAGTGCTACACAGAGTTCAGTAACCTCATAGCTATCATAAACAACCAGTTTCCTTCAGCCTTGAGCTCTTAAAATTGTGATCTCTTGTTGGGTGGAAAATTTGGTTGTTTTATTGTTAAATGTTACAATAACTGAAGTATATTTTGAAGTTGTGAAAAATGTGACTTGTTTACAGGGGAAGTTGTAATCATTATTATGATTTTTGAAATAGAACCCTTCCTGGTTGTCGCATGTCATTAGTGAGGAAGCAAATGCTAAGAACTATTTTCCTCCTTCATTTACTGGGTTTCAGAATCCTTTGGGTAACAATTATTTCTTTATGAAAAGCTTGAGTAGATAATTGTTTGCCAAGTTGACAGCACATTTTAACATTTTAATAAATTTCACTTCATTTGCAGGTATTTCCCATTATAGAGGAAATAAGCTTTCATAACTTGTTAAAGTGAAGCTGCTCTGCAGGATGATTTGGTTTGTTTGCATTGTGAAATGCTCAGAGGGCATGAAGTCTATGTGTGGGAGAAATACTCTATGCATGTCGCATTTGGGGGAACCCTGTTAGGTTTTCCCATCTAGCACCCTGTCCTTGACTGAACTCATGACCCGTAGTGCACATTTGTTTGCATTCTTATACACAGTTCTTAACAGTTCACAAGATAAAGAAGGGCTCTTATTGGCATGTATTGCTCCTAGGCTTAATGAGACCTTTGTGGGAACATATATTGCAAGATAAGATTCTTTGTCATTTTCTCACTGTTAAGAAAAGAGCCTTAAGAGTCCAGAAGTTCACTCTCTGCCAGTGGTATCCCTGCCACCAGATAGCTTTGCAAGACAACTCAAGAGTTAAACTCTGAGGCCCTGGTTGCCAGCAGGGAAAGCTTGGTGACTGTGTTCTGATATGGTGAAGGAAGCTCTTGCATTGCTGTTACTATGATTTCATTTTTCAAAGCCAGGGTGGGGGGATCACTCATTTGTTACAATAATTCTGACTTTCAAACATTTAAAACAGTACATAGTCTACTACCTTGTGGGGATAAGAAAGGTGGGTACAACAGCCTGAGAGCATTAGACATCATTTCCTGCTTTATCCCCTTTCCCTATATTGTAGCACTACACATTCTGAATAAAAATATATTTATTTGGTTTTTTGTTTAGAGTTGCGGATTTACTATCTATGTCTCTTGTGTGGTGAATCTTGTGTGAGAATCAAAATCATGTTCTTCATTAAGGACTAAGGGTCATCTCTGGGTTGTGCGTGGCAGTGACAGACGATGACAGTTGTGTTGCTCAGCTAGACACAATTGCCGTGTGTACCAGGGAATTCAGAATGGGGCAAGACCCCTTTCCAGAGGCTATTGCCAGTGCCCTAGTTCTCTTAGTGTTTCTGTCTTTTACGGTGGTACATAAGCAATCCAAGCACAGAGGTAATATATATTTATAAAAGATTTAATAGGATTTTTAAAATGTACTTAGTTGTTTTTCCCTAAATTTGGAATTTAGGAGGAAGCTGCCAAAAGGAAATTAAAGTTTTAATCCTCCATTAACTTCTTCCTTTTGGATTTGGCACTCTAATTTGAAACAACAGTGCAAAATATTCAACTTAGTAAGGTCTTTCTCCTCATAAGCATGCGTTCTGCTGGCTTAAACTGAAGAAGTTGGCCGGTAGGCTTGGAAAAAATACTATTTGTTCTATGTCAGTCCTCCTCTTGCTATCTCTGTTGGCCTGTTAGAATTTCAGCACCCGTAGATAGAGGGACCCAAGAAGAGTCACAATTCTCTAGAGGAATCCTTAAAAATGGACATAAGTTTTGATTTCTATCATCACTGTGGCCTACATGATAACTGACCTTATAATCAAAGGAATTATTCTTGCATTGTTTGAAACTAAGGTTTACAGAGAGCAGAAATAGCATATGAAACACTCATTAAAACAGGCAGTTATTAAATATTTGAAAATGATGGGCCAAAGCACAGGCAGTCCTTTGCTCTGAAACCAGCTTTGGTTAGTTGTTTCTCTGTAGTTTATGAAAGAATAGTGTTTTCCATTGTGAAGTTGATCAGGGTAGAACTTGTGCCACATGAAGAACTTTTCAGTGTATATACACAGCAGAGCAAATGATTAGCCAGCATAGTGTTCAAAGCAGGTTTTCCAACTCTTTTCCCCCATCCTTGTGGAGGAAAAATAATTTTAGAAATCTCAAGGACTGCTGGTCATGTGATTGGAAACTCAGGTTATTACAGCACATGCCTTAGCACCAAGCATGGCAAGAAGAGGCGCTTCCTCTTGATTAGGCTCACTTTTCTGTGGCATCGTGGTATGCTGTCTCATTTTAAAGTAAAGTCTTAGGTCCTTGAACTCATCAATTATGTGATGTGGTTAATTTAACTGAATTCAGTTGTTAGGATTTGGCATAGAGAAAAAAATCATCAAATTGGAGAGAATTAGAAAACTGAATGCATGTAGCAAAGAGTGAGTTTGCGGGATTAGTTTCTATTAGACTGAACTTCACAGGATGTGAGACTAATAACAGTTGAATGGTTGAGCATTTTGGTTGTTACATTGTTCAGAAAATTGGAAGAAATAGCTACCAATTAACCAATGAGGTGGAAGGACCTTGAGGCTGAATTTGAAGGCCACTCATAGTTAAAAAAAAAAAATTTAAAATTTAAATAAAGCAATATTCTAAGAAGAGACAGCAAGCCATCCTTGTGCATAAATATATTGTTTATAATAAAACCCTTAGGTGTACATATTTTCTCTATTTATAATGGTAAACAGGACAGCACTGATGAATCACAGACAAATTAAAGAACTCTGAATAAAGACTATGTAATTGAAGATATGGAGTGATGGATGAAGTGATTTTACCAGTGAAAGTTGCCTGGTGGTTGTATGTTTTTAGAATCTCATTTTAAGGCACTTCAGAGCATGCAGTAAGT
Organism: Heterocephalus glaber; assembly: GCF_053883595.1. Taxonomy (NCBI): domain Eukaryota; kingdom Metazoa; phylum Chordata; class Mammalia; order Rodentia; family Bathyergidae; genus Heterocephalus; species Heterocephalus glaber. Next base: position 37,671,753 of record NW_028258317.1, read on the forward strand.
TACTGATTAAGCACAAATCAGTTGAAAATGGAATTTTTAAAGAACAAGTACAAAATAAAATAAGAATTGCCTTTGAAAAATATTTGTTAATGTTAAATATGTGCAGTTTAAAAATTCTAGTTAGCATCAATGTTTCTCAAAATAAGAAACTGAATAAATAGTACTCTGTTGATTTTTAAAATAAGTATATCTTTTGCAAAGCTGTATAAAGGCATTTAATAAGCACCAATTATATTAAATAGCAGTAATGTACATTCTGATACTGAATGAAAGCCAAGATTTTTTTTTTAAAAAACTAGATTTTCTGTGTTTACATTGAAAAATGCATGTAGAAATATATTAGTGTTAACAGGGAATGCTAGAGCATTGGATAAAGATCTAATTATGAGCACAAATGTTAAAAAAGTTATTTGAAATAGGGTGTATTCTGTACTTCACATGATTAGAGGATTACATTTAGGCCTATGTTAATAACATGAGTTTGTCAATATGAAGTCCATATCCCTCTGTTAGTGAATTCTAAAGTGTGAAAAATGTTCTTAAGACAACTTGTATTTTATTATTCTGACATCTGCAGTTTCTGGATGGATTACCTTAAATTTGCTATGCTGTGTTAAAAGCCTTGTTTTATGAGGTCGGTCTCAGCTTCTGGCCTTGGTGTCAGGAACCCTGCTACGTGATGCAACTTGCCTTGTTAGATTTAATTGACCAAAGCTGATGTGTTAAAACAATTCATTTGTGTGGTAACTTATGCCCTGGCTAAGTTGCTACCTGAGTCCCTTGACCTTGACGTGTCTGGGTCATGAAATGGCTGCAAGCTGTTTGACCTTTCTATTGTGTAGTAATGTCACTGTTTCCTCTTATTCTTTTATGGTAATAGCTGACAAAAAAGCCCCAGCCCATACTTTACACACCAGTAGATTCTGGGCATCCCTCTGCAGTAGCCAGACTTCTGTTTGACATGGTCTGGCTGGAGAAGTGACTTTCTTTTGTTCGCTGACAGTGATGGGGATACAATTTCAGCCCTCCTTGCTACAGGAGGTGGGGGATAGCATTATAGAATTTGGAAGGATTTGAATTTATTCTGCTAAGATTTTCAGTTGCTGGGTTTTATGATGATACATATCACAGTTTTCTTCTCTCCATTCTCCTGAGGTTGACTTTTCAGCCTTTTGTATTTATGATTTCCTTAATAATTACTTTTCAACATTTTCAGCTCTTACAATAAAATATTGTAAGTATATAAGGTTAAAGTGGTAAAATTAGTTATGTGTTTGGTTACTGATGTACAAGTCCTAAAACAAATGACTTTAAACTTCATGCTATAAATCTTTGTCCAGTATTGGCAAAATGTGTAAACTAAACCTTCAGGATAAAAACAATTTTTTAAACATGAAAATAATGTGGTAGCTTTATGTATACTATTTTATGATTTATATCATAATTTTAAAAAAGCCTGTTCTTATTGACTTCAGTAGCTAAATTTCATGGCAGAGTAGTGAACAATTGGTAAATATGGAGATTTTATTTCTGAGGGGACTTCTGCCAGAAGGTAAAATAACCATTTATTTTAATGAATATGAAATTATTTTTTACTCTTCATGAATACCTCATGTGCAAAAATAGAGAATTTTACCTCCGTTCTCTTTTGAAACAGTGAAATAATTTTATTTTTAAAATACTGTAAATGTCTTCTAAAATGTTAAAACATATATATTTTTATCCTACCAGACCTTTCTTTGCCAAATATGACATTATCGTTCATGATTTTTCCTATATTTGCCAGATTAAATAGTAAAAATCCAAGCTGTTGCATTTTATTTTTAAATTATTAGAGGAAAAAAAAGGCGATGTAAGTTAGAATGAGCGTTTCCTGACTTCTGTGTCACATACTGTTTATACCTGTGTGTGACACACAGGATGAGAGACAGTGTGGGGCAGGTGCTAGAACCTTGGAAAAAATAACTACTTTTTGTATTTTTATTTTAAAAATATCTGCAAATAGCAGGTGAGAGGTTTTCTTCTTTCTTTTTCTTTTGGTGGTGGTTGTTTTAAACCACCCCCCTGTCCCCAGCAATGCTCGAAAGATGGAGGAATTGAAATGCATTTAGAATTAATCATGTTAATGATGTAGTGTTTTAGAGGGCAGAAGAGGAAGGGAGAGGGAACTGAACCGAATCTGACTTTAGTCCCCAGACTCAGTTTTCCTCTCCTGTCCACACATACCAGTGTGGGATAGAAACATCCCTCTTGGCTTCCTCCTCATTCACTGGCATCCCAGTGGCATTGCCAGCCAGGAGCTGGGTCACAGGGCATTGGTACTGTGGTATGAAAACAGCAGCTGGACTGTAAGGAATTAAAAAAATCTGTGATTTTCTCCAGACGTCTGTCCAGGTCTTCCCTTAAAAGACTTGAAATGATCTCCCCTATAAAAAGGTTAAGATCCTGTACTGTGGGTCACTGGTGGGTGCTGGTTGTGTGTGTGTGTGTGTGTGTGTGTGTGTGTGTGTGTAGCTTGTTGCCAGGGTTGGAGAAGTGAAGTTAGAAAAATAGAGAAGTGAGGCTTAGATATGGCAGGAATTATTTAAGAAAGATGACCTATTTATAGATTGGAGAGTAATACTCAATTTAAAGTGCTCTGTCATCCTCTGAATTTTGTATTTCTTTTGGCGTTGAATGTGGTTCACACCTCCTTAGGTTTTGCAGAGCATAGAAAGTGTCTTAGTTAGGACTATTATAATGAAATAACATTGATGTGGTGGCTTACAAACCCCAAAATTTCCTTGTCACACTTCTGGGGGTCCAGGTCAGGATCCTGGCACGGTTCAGTTCAGACAAGGACCTCCCTCTGGGCTGCAGATGCCTGCTTCTCCTTCTGCCCTCTCATGGCAGGGTGAGGAGGAGAAGGTCCTGGGGTCTGCTTAAAGAGCACTAATCTGATTTATGAGAGCTCCGCTACCCTCCTGACCTAATGATCTTTCAAAGCCCCTACCTCCTAATATGATCACATTGGGTTTATGACTTCAGCATAGGAATTTTGGTGACACACAGACTTTCAGACTGTAACAGAAGGAATGTGCCTAGATCCTGACATGTTGTACCCCACTCTTGCCCTTTATCAGCTTTGTGTCCTTGGTTATGTCACTTATGCTCCATATGATTTGATTTTCTATTTTATAGTTGGGATTAAAATGCCTACTTATGGGCTATCCTAGGAATAAATGACATATACTTTATGTCAGGAAAAAACAGTAGTGTTAACAATAACCATTATTACCACATAGGAAGAAATATAGCATAGTCTAGACTTCAGATAAATGACCCAATAATGAAGAAAAGTAACAATTGAATGTTGAAGCACAGGTTATCAGTTAGTTCATACACATTTCGGGTGATAAGGCATTTCAGAGAGAAAAATAAAAGTCCTAGTTATGGTGGTTTGTAGACGTTGATTAGTGCAAACTCTGAATGGAGGCATATGAAGTTAGCTAGTTGTATATAGTTTTAAAGTTTTAAAATTAGAGTCACTATATAATTTTAGAAATGCTTCACTTCTGATTTACCAGAGAATAATGTTCTCAATCAAAGAGTATTTGAAAGGAAGAAAGAACATAATTTTATTAGTGGCTCTCTAAATAACTCAACTTTCGTGTTGAATAACAGATGTTCTAGTATTGTAATTCATTGCACTCCAGTAGATCATAAAATCTTCATGTACAAAAAAATTAAGTTGCCAGTGCTCAGGAGAATTATATATGCTTTAGCTTTGGTTGGACGGAAGTGCAATAATGATATGGCTAGTGTGGGTTGTTCCATAAGAGGAGCACAGTGCTGGGTTGTAGACTCCTTTTAAGTCAGAAAATGTCTTATTTAAAAATGACTTTTGCTTGATTCAGAATCTCAAATTGTTTAATTAGTTACATGATTTGTTTGGATTTTATTGCCATTTAGCTCTTCTCCTTTAAGTCAGTCTTTCCTATTCCCCTTTTTATGACTTTAAGAAAATTAATTAATTAAATGATCTCTTGGGGAAAGGAGTTGTTATTTATTACATAGAGTGATTACACTCTTATGCAGAATGACTGGACGTCAAATGGGAAATGGTGAAAACACTTGCTTCTCCCCAAACTGATTTGCAGATACAGTGTTGGAGCTCAGCACCCAGTTGTTTTATCTGTGCAGACATGGAGCGGGCACAGTGTGCCAGTCCTTGGGTAGCTAGCTAGCTGGTGCTGCTTCTCCTGCACCCCTCTTGCACTTGGCTCAGCAGGTTTGGAAAGTGGAGAAACAGCTTGCATCCACAGTCCCGAGAAGGGGAATGATTGAAATCACATGTACAGTGATGCACAGTAAAAAAGCACCATATTCTGTGAATAGCACAGCACTTTATAATAATGTTTACCATATACCTAGGTGTTCTAGCCCATACTTAATAGGAAAAGTTATTTCACTGTTTATCTATTAGTTAAAGGCTAACTAGGGTGTGCACAAAGCAAAATCAGAACATTGATTAACTGCTTTAGATTCTGGCACAGAATTTTTAATAATCTGTGGCATGTTTTTTTTCTTTTTGAGAACATACTGGTGTTGCTATTCTGTTCATGGGATACACAAAAAATAAAAATGTGTATGCATGAAATTGAGTAGATCCAAAATATTTAAATGTGTAAACTGGGATGCTGCTGATGGCTGAAGGATTTGGTTTTGTCTTTCTAATGCATTTGAAAAACCTTGCTTATATTTATGATGAGTTCATGTGACCTGAAAATGGGAGCATACACATGGGCCTTAAATGCTGGTTGCTTTTCATAGTCTCTCAGAGGTGCTGACATGGTTTTATTCCTGATGGTGAAGCATCGGTGCTTTAGGATATGACTTGTAGTTATCATATAATAATTTCCGTTGTACTTAATGGTTTCCAAATAAGGGAAAAGCAGCTTATAGTAATATGAGGATCACTGGTCTTACAGTAATCACATATACTTGTTATACTACATTAATCCCTTTTTGAACATTTGAAATGACTTCTTAGAACTAAGAAACACAGCATTAGGACCTATAGTTAATCTGCTTTTTATATCTGACATTTGTATAGTATAAAACATATGTATAGAGAAACATATTTCAGGTTTCCAGTGGGTTCATGGGAGGGCAAAATGAAATGATAATGGGCTCTTGGACAGTATGAATGTATAGTAGCTCCAGATAGTAATGAAAGATGGAATTCATTTAGAATCAGCAGCTAGATTGTTTTTTGTAAGTGTTTATTTTTTGGTGAGTAAAATGTTGAACTTTTGGAATGACTTTTTTCCCTGAGATATGTTGTTTGTACACAAGGCACAAGATATATACAATATGAAATGGAAAGATATATTCACTCTAGAATCTAGAGGTTGTGTTAGTAACTTGAGAGCTTGTGGTCTGGACATTTGTCATGGATACAGCTGCTTATTAATCCTTGGGAGGATGAACTAAACCCAATTTCAAAGTCTGGCCTAGTCTGGTTCTGTAGTTCATGGAAATTGTTTCAACTAATGAAAGACTCTACATTCATTGTTCAAAAAGCATCATTATGGATTTGCTGAGGGGATTCCTGAATTAGGATTATGTTTATGTCTCCTGTGGTTGAAACCCCAGGAAGCATAATTTCCTCCTCGGTCTGGGCTTCTTTATTGTTGTTGAGTTTTTCACATTTGGGATATGAATTCAGCCTTGGCGTTCCAGTTTCAGGAAAGGCATTTTGTGAAGGGTGAGGTGTGAGTGCATGTCTTGGACAGATTGCATGTGTGTGTGGAGTAGTATGGAGATGCTGAGATTATTGAGTGGTTTGCAGCCATTTTAGACCATGTGCCTGGGACCAACTATCACACTGTCAGGGAAATACATGATGTAGCAACAATATTAGATCATGCAAATGAGACTACTGAATAGTAATAGTTATGGGCAATATTTTGGAAAACACTGATTAGTGACAGTTTTATTACAGCAAATGTATGTATCAAGTCCCCAGATTTCATTGTAATGCACTGAAAACAGATGTCAAAGTGTCCCAAACAGAATTTCATGGTTAATCTACATATTGCAAGGAAAGTACAAACAAACCATTTAGAATTCTGTTATTTAATCCTTTTAGAAGGAACAAAAATATACAATTTAGATTTACTCCATTCTTTCTTTTAATTTCAGTTTTTGTTTTCTAGTGGCTGAGGATAAATTATTTTTTTGTTTGTTATTTTCTTAAGACGCATATGGGAGAAGACATATCTACAATATGGACATGATTTTACTTGATGTACTTTAAACTGTAAGTTTTTGAACATAAGGTCTTTGCATTAAAGAAAAGAAAAAAATAGGCTCTCAATTATTTATTGACCTGGCAATGGAATTACTTTCTTCTATTCCTTTTTTTACTGACTTAGAATTTTACTCTGGGCCACGTAGTTATTGAAACAGCTTGCTGAAGTGTAAGAGAAAAAATATTGTTGGCTTTACTGCTTCCAAGTACCTGGGGACTGTAGGCCTCTCGGTGACTTGGTTTTTTTTATCTGTCAGGTGAGATTGGTTGGAAGACTTCCACTATCACTCTTAGCTCTGGCATCCTAGCTATTTGACTTCCGGTTATCTTGGCAGAGGGATGTCTCCTTCATGCTAAGCCATATGGAATGAGGTTTAGCATACTCTTGTTAAGAGTATGAAAGTACATTTTATTTATTAAAGAGAAATAGAAAATGTGTAACCTGACTATTGAGTAATGTTTTCATGTTGCTCAATTCAAAGTCCAATAATCAAATCCTTTGGTTCAATCTAGATTTAAAAAGTTACTATTTAAGAAAGTAGTCTTTAACTCAGGAGAATTAGAGCTGAGAGAATCCCTAAATATCTCACTTTACAGTTTGCAACAAGTGAGATACCATCTAAGAGAGACCCAAAGCCACTTTGGTTGTTTGTGTTTTACTGCTATTGGTGCAAGAAGAAGCATAAATAACAATAAGTGTTATTTTGTAAAAACATAGCAGCAGTAGTTTTTAAAGCAACCAAAAACAATTCCATGATTAAATATTTTGTATTATAATTGGTGATTTGTTGAAATAAATTCATTGAGTTCAGTCTTTTAAGCATTTTCATAGGAAGTATTCTAATGAAAAAATATTGCCATAGTTTTCATGAGAATATTTTCCCTTTTTCAGTGGATAGAAAACTCTTAAAGTTACAGACAACTATAATATCATGGATTTGATAGTAGTTGGAAAACAGAAAGGCTCTATTAAAAATGTACTGCCAGATTGCCAGTAACATAAAAGGTTATGTTTGAAATTTGTTAAAAAATTGTTTTACTGAAAGTTAGATTTTTTTTTTTTCTAGTACCAGGGATTGAACTCAGGACCTTGCACTGGCAAGGCAGGCACAGTGCAACTGAGCTAAATGCTTGGCTCTAAAAGTTAGACATTTAAAGAAGTTGGAGGTAGTAATGAGGAACTAGTTTACCTTCTGCTTGTGGATGTCTATAATTTCAGATTAGCTTGATAATTTTCATTTTCCTTTGGGCAGTGTAAATCTCAGTTAAATAAATTTTCTTTAAAGTTTGAAACATATCCACATACCTTCTTTTAAAAGCTATTTCTAAGAAATTTTTCAGTTTAATTTTTAGGAAACAAAATATAATATATTCACAAGGGGAATTTGTTTTTAAAAAGATTCCTTCAATGAATATTTTGTGAAAGTAAGAATTCTTTTATAATATCAAAGATTTGTCTATAATTTATGATTTATGAGTACCTGGTAACATGCTTAGATATAGCAGTGTACTTCAGAATACAGTAGAGATTAATAAATTAAGAGATATTAGCAAAATTAGAAAAAGTTTAAAAGCATGTATTTCTGGTAGCTAATTGCTAGTCTGATGGTTATGGGAAAAGTTTGAAGATATGTTTCTAAGGCACAATCGTAGATGGAAAAATAGATGAAAAAAGATGGGGATGTGTTCATGAAACCAAAATTAGTGGAAATACCATAGAATACTATAAAATAGAAGATAGGTATTTAGTGAATGAATTAAAGAAGGTGACTTATTTAAAGTGAATATTGAGCATTTAGGAGAAAATCAGGTTACTGTTACTGAGATAGTACAAGAAAATTTCCTCAAACTGGCAGATCATTTTGCTATAACTTGTTTTCTTTCATGTATTAGTTTGGACACAGTTTAGAAATGTTACTCCCACGTTTAAGAATGAATAAAATAAAAACATATGATATAGTGTCCACAAGAGTAATAGAGCACATTCTAGACCATGCTGAGGGTTTAAAGGCTGGTTTAATACCATTCACTATGTGGTTGGTTAAATCAATTTTATTTTCCAAAATTCATTTTCCCCAGCTCTAGAGTGGGTATGTACTTTATTTGGCAGTTCTGCTGGTAAAATGAGAAAATCTTTGTAGAATGACATGACACATGTCACATTTTAGATGCACAGTAAAACATTTGCAGTTATTGTTCTGACTTTTAAACTGCAGCCAGCACAGTACGTGCACATTATTTTGTGTCTTCATTGAATGTGTACACTGTCAACTACAGGTGCTTAGCCTGTGAATGAATACTTACCACCTTTCTCTGAGAATTCTGGAAGACGTGGGTCTCCCTTTTGTGGGGCAGAAGATTAAGTTAAAGACAATTCTTTACCTAAAGTGGCAAGAAAACAATATTGGATCTGGAAAATTTTCAGATATTATAGCTATATGGCAAGAATTCAGATACTGTATTTGCTCTATAGTATCTCAAAGTTCAGTCCCTAAAAATGAATGGTGTAGAAACAGCAAATCATAAGACCCATTTGAGTATCTTGGGGGAACTTAAGGAGACAGTTTTTCCTAGGAGCATAAAACCATGCTGAATTCCTGTAAAAATTAGGGTTAGAATCCAGGATGCTGTACTTCACTAAATTTTCCATAACTCATTTAATAGTGATAAGAAAATCACAGGCATAAACATAATTGGAAACAAAGATGAACATACCCACAACTGTTGTCTGTGGCAGAGAGTACTTGAGGCAATGATATTTATCTATACAGGAAAATAAGACTTAAAAACTCAAACAATTTTATGGGCTTGAATGATGGTATATAATACATTATATATTTATAAAATTTAGAAATATATTTCCTTTCTGTCTTGTTAGCACTGAATTATAGTTCCACAAATAAAGTGGGAAGAAATATTTCAACATTATTTATAAAGTTATGCTTTGTAGAATAATTTTGACTGTTTTGTCTTACTAAAAATGTTACATCATGAAAAAATAATTTCACTTATATTTTAAATGCTTAAATTTATTTTGGTGTCGGGAATTTTTCCTCAATAGTCACTGATCCTTATCTTGTTATTTCTTTTTTCTTGTTGCTCATTTTATGAGTCATTAGATTTTCCAAAGTATGTATGTCTGTATATATATCATAAAATATAGTATATTAATTTTTTATTCTGGTATCTGCTTCATATGATTATATATCATGTCAAGGAAGCAGGCATTTATGAATTTATTAAACATGTATCAAGAAAATATAAAACATCTGGGATAAAGGTGGAAAAATGGTTGAGAGATGCATTTATCAAATAAGAATACTGCATTATTGTTTTCAATATTGTAAGGAGTTAAACAAATAGTGAAAGTATCGATGGCCTTGCCCAAGTAATTTACAAGTAGAAAAGATAGGGTAATGATCATTTGCAGTGTTTATGAGCAGCAAAAATGCCACAGATAGTGGAACAAGTATACAACTACCTAATCATCCCATCAGCTACTAAATATAGTTAGGTTTGCTGGGCTTGATGGGAGGTGACCCTGTGGGACTATAATGGGAAGGTCACGGAGAGGAGGTGAGTCTTCAGCAGAGTTTTTTCAGGGGTTCTATAACAAAAACAAAACAAAATGAAGAGATAACCAGGAATCTGCTTCTCATATGAGTAGACTGTATTTGGCAATGATCTATACCAGTGATGGCAATCCTGTGGCACTCTGAATGATAACTCATAGCTGGCTGTAGCATGCGTGCCGTAGGTTCACCACCACTGATATATACTGTAGTGAGAATATGTATTTTTGGTGGCAAATTTGATGTTTTATTAAAAATTATTGAAGATTATAATATGAGGTTTTATGCCAGATGCTAAAACACTCCATACCAAATAGCTTTGATCGGTTTCACTTTTTTTTTAACTGGGTAATAATATTGAATTCCAGTGTCTAAATCATTTATGTATATTTTAGCTTTTAGATTTCTGTGTATACCCCGTATATATTGCTTACAAGTATTTTATAAAATGTCTATTTTATTAAGTGTAGTCTTTTGACTGCTTATAATCTTGGGCAAAAAATGTGTGTGTTTGAATATTTTAAGACATTTTATATTGAGAAGATAATTCTGTAGGCAGTTGAAAGTACAAAAAACAGAATATTCTGGAAAAATACTTTAAAAATATTTGAAGTTAGTTGAATTCAGTTTTTGGTTTAGCTTATATCACTATTATTATTGTTGTTTTAAAAATCAAGTATGGCTCCCCAACTCGGTGAAAAAAATTGTTTTTATCTAATGAGCTGTGTTTTATTGTCAGACCTAAAGTATGAGCTGATGCAAATTCATACTTTTGTTGCTAAAAGCAGTGATATAGTGACACCATCCAATAATAAAATAATACCCAGCTTTCTATATTAAATTTCCCTAATATATTTTGCTCTTTGTAAATAATAACCTCTTTCAGAATATAGTGTTTTTTTCCATAATTACAGAAAAATGAAAACTGGCAATCTTGTGACTATAGCTATATTATAGCTTTTATAAAAAGTGGCTTTCAGCTGGGTGCAGTGGTGCACTCTTGTAATCCCAGCTGCTTGGGAGGCTGAGGTAGGAGGATCGTTAAAAGTTTGAGACAAGCCTAGACAACTTAGTGAGACACTTAAAACAATTTTTTTTAAAGGACTACGGATATAGCTCAATGGTGGAGCATTTACTTACCAATTACAAGGCTCTGGGTTCAATCTCTAGTACTTCTCCCAAACAAGCAAATAAGCAAAGTGGCTTTCACTCTTTTAAGTTTACAAAAAGTAACACCCACAGATAGATTTGAACCTTGTGCATGATATTCTGTTTCTCTGTGCTTTCCTCACCTCAGCCAAATAAAAAGTCAATACCTTAAGTTCTTAGAGGATAATAGTCAGGGTTTCTCATTTTTATATTTCTCCTTATTCTCCGTAAGAAGACACAGTTGTGTGTGTGGTGTATGTGTGTGTGCATACATATTTGTCATGGGTTTTGTGGATTGTGTAGTTGGTTGTCGATAATGATGTAACAAGATTATGATCACTGAAGTTTAAAAAGAAGTCTGTCTCAGTTTTCCACTTTATTATGGGATTTAAAAGCCATTCTTTTATCAAAAACAAGCCACGATTCAACAGATATTCACTGAGCACTGTGTACTGAGCACAGTGTCAGGTGTTAGAACAATGTATACAACCCATTTACTGATTTTACTGCAGTGAAAGATAATTTAAGAATTACCTGAATTTTCTTGTTTTCTTAATTGAAAAGAATTGCCATTAAGTGCTCACTAAATACTTTATGACAAGAGTAATTGTAGTGGATTGTACAAATACTCCAAGGAAATAACTTAGAAAAATTGTGTCAGGTTTTGAGAAAAATATGAGATCATGAGAATGGATTATTCTGATGAGCAATTATAATTTTTTTCATTTATATGACAAAACCATTTTTGTAGGGTGTATATAATAGTAACAAGCCTGTGATATGATATGCTGCCGCAGGCAGCTTTCTTGCAGGACATTGGGAACCTCTGGGCTCTGTCCTTCTTCCAAACTGGAGCACTTGCAGTTGGGCTCTGACCGACACTGTCAGCGTCCTGTTCGGAAGTGAGAAAGTCAAGAAATGCAGTGAAGTTTGAAAGAGTAGTGCATGTTCAGCTTCATAATGATAATTGCACTTAGTCGGACAATAGAAGAACGGAATGAGACATTGGGGTACACCCATTAATTCCTAGGGCTCCTTAGATATCAGTGTGGTATTGGACCATCGTGGGAGGAAGCACTGGGGTGTAATGAATTAGAGCTTGTTGGAAAAAGCCATGGAAACAGTGTCAAAAAGGTTGGAGACCAAAAGTACTGGGCCAAAAACCCTGTTCTCACTTTTATGTGTATGATTTTTAACAAGTATTTTGATGTCCAGCAGGCTTCATGTCTTCTTTTTTTATGGTACCGGGGATCAAACTCAGGACCTTGTGCTTGCGAGGCAGGCGCCGGAACCACTGAGCTAAATCCCCGGCCCAGGCTTCATGTCTTCTTGTGCAAATGGAGATAAAACGTTTTTTTTAAATGAGGGATAAATGAGTTAAAGACCTTCAGGTCTTACATAGTGACCTGACTCTCAGAACCTGAATTTGAACACATATAGTTTGTCTCTGGAGCTCTTTCTTAACCCTAATTCTAGATGGTAAAATTACTCTATCCACAGTAAGGTAGAAGAAACAAAGGAAAATGTTTTATAGTAAGCGATAACCTCTGCATACTTAAGAAATTCATAAACTCGTTTTATTCAGTATTTTTAAGAGGATTGAAATTGATTGTTCGTTTTATCTTTGATTTGTAAGTTATTTCTTTCAAAATTGATTTATTGCATTCAATTCCCAGCACCTCAGAAAAATCTCAATGTTGATTATTAATTATGCTATACAAAGTAAAGTTATAGTGATTTCCCAACTAATCTTTCCTCCTGAACTAAGCTGTCTTTCTCATTTGTTGTTTTCTCCTCCTCTGTTATGCTTTTGTATGAGACCCTGAAGTTGGATGTGTTTGTTGTGCAGGACACAAAGAATATGCTAGAAAAATAAAACAGCATTAAAGAGAGGATTACCAAGTCAATAGTGAGACATAGTAATGGAACTCTTGAAGAGTAGGCATCTTGGACTTTATGATAAAGACTCTCCCACCCCACTCACTCGCACCAAGCTATATTAATGGTTTTCTTTATGGCTTAGAGTAATTTTTCTCTACTATTCTTATTTATTTGAAAAATTAGGATTTTTCCCCAGGTATATTGACATTTCTGTATATCTGAGTAAATGTACTCTGGGCTATTTCTGTTATAAGAGTTCTCTGAAGGAAACAGATACGTGACAAAGGATGTGTATTTTTTTTTCAACAATAATTTCTTTGCTGGGTTTTTTTAAACAGTCAGTATTTAATTAAAAACTATTTTTTGAGTTTTGGGGGCTTTATTTACATAGAGTTCATGAGATTTGTATACCAGCCTAGGATTTGGAAGACAGACATTCCTCCACTCTCATTCCTATATGTTTTATTTTCTTTTTGGCTTAAAGGATTGCCTGTCTTTTAGATAAGAAAGTGAACCTTAAAAAAATAATGTTGTGGAAGGATCCAGAAATGACTCCCTTTTCTCTTTAGAAAGGCAGAAATTTCTCTTATTATTATTGTATATGGTACTAATAATTGGTAGTAAGAATAGTAATATAAAAATAACTATAGCATGTTGACAGTGTCCTGTGTGCCACTTGAATTTTTTTTTTCTTTTTTTGGTACTGGGGATCGAACCCTTGTGCTTGTGCAGCAGGCAGCGAAACCACTGAGCTAAATCCCCGGCCCCACTTGAATTATTTAATATAATCATTATAGTTACTCAAAGACCTAGATATTTACATCATTAAACAGATGGAGAAATTGAGATTAAGGGTGTTGAAGAAATGTCTAGTCAAAAAGCTCTTAAGGGACAGAGTCAGGCTTTGAACCCATGACTATTTCCATGCCGGCTCATATTCCAACTTCACTGCTTCTCCATTTAGAAGCCTTTTCCTGGCTTGGGTGTAGTTCAGTGATAAGAGCATGTACTCAACATACACGTGGCTCTGAGTCCAGTTCCCAGCACCAAAAAATCAAAATGAAAAAATAAAACCCTGTTCTTCAACCTTCCCCAATAAAACAGCTCTTTAAAGTGTCTGTCTTGTGTGCCCCATGGGTTGGAAGTTGCATTTTGTAATCATGCTTACATGTGAAACAGTTGTCACCTCATCTGAGTATAGCCCAGCCTACAGGAAGAAATAATTGTGTGGCTTTCTTTCTGCCTGCCTGGATCCGCATCAGTTTGTGCTGAGGAACTGCTGCTTTGTCCCTCAGTGAGCAACAAGCAGCAAGCTTTTCTGTGGCTCCTGGATGCTAGTGTAGAATATTTAAATATATTGACTTTATATATTTGTCTCCAAACATGAAGGTAGATTTTTTTCTTTCTTCCTGTTGTTTCCTTTCAGAGATGCTTTATAAAAAGAACAGTGAAGGCCCAGGCCAAATCAACTTGAGTTCATGCAGCACTGAACATTATCAGGACTGCTCTTGCCCTGAATGAGGAGTCTATTGTTCTCAAAGACATTATGTTAAAGCCCTTAACTGTGAACTTTCAGTCAGGATGCTAGACTCTCCAGTTAGTTACACAGAAACTATTCTGTCCAGCCTGGAATGTGGCAGTTAAAGCAGGAGAACTTTGATCTTCAAGATAAAGTGGGTACAGATTCTGGTACACTGTTGTATTTTACCACAGTTTTAATTTGAATAGCTTTTTAAAAAATCAATAAAGTCTTTAAACTTGTGTCCAGCAAGTGGTGTGATGATATAAGTATGTGAGCATTTTGTTAGAAAACATTTATGAACAGCTGACGCAACTCATTTCCCATGACCCCTCAGTAAAAAATTATACAGTAGAGTCACTTAGTTTTCCTTTAGGATGTATGCCAAACTTTGTCTCAGTTTGATATTTATGTGATTGTTTGTTTAATCTTTTAACCATGTCAAAATTGTCTTGGCCAGACTAGCTTTAGGATGACAATAACAGTACAAACAGCAACAACATCTAATATTCACTAAGCACTTGCTGTATGCCAGGCATTGTGTCTTATTTAATCAGAGCAAGCTTATGTGGAAGCCATCACCATTATCATTATCATCTTTTGTTGTTGTTGGGCTGGGGATTGAACTGCTCGGTAAAACCTCGTGAGGCTGTTGGTTTAAGGCAAGTCAGCCCACCTTCAGGAGCCTGTGTTCAAATACTTGTGCCTTACTGATCAGGTTATTAAAAAGACAAAATAAGTAAAGGAGATTAAAAAAACTTATGTATGCTTTGTAAGAAATGTGCACATCAATGAATTATTTTAATGACATTAACACACTCTAAAGATCATGTAAATACATGCCAGTTCTATGAATAATTTTATCAAAAAATCACCTCACCTATAATTTAGACTTGTGTGCTACCACATTTAGTATAATATTATGAGTTTCATATTTTTATTGTTGCTGATTAGACTTTCCCATTGTAGGAAAAGTTGTTGAATATAATACTATGTTTAACCATAGAGCATCATGCTTAGATAATATTTATTGGACACTTCTTGCCCTCTTAATATCCTTTGATACCACTTTAGTGAGAAGAGGAAGACTGTTACAAAAATAAGTGGATATAATATAACCATCTATAGCAGCTAAAATGAAGTACAGAATTGAATGAAAATCATAAATGTTACCAGTGTAAGGAGATAGTTTAAGCATTTAAAATAGAAGTAGCAGAGATTTTTGTACTGAATCAGATTTCCTCAATTCTACTTTTCCCCTAAGTAAATTCAGCTGCAAAATAAAATATTTTTAGAATGAACACTTAACACAAAGTTGTTCTAAAATTTACATTTGGTTTTTAAAAATATAGTAAGATTACAAAAACCCAAATATTTTCCCCCCATACAGCATACATTTTATATTCCTTTGGGTATTTAGGAATATATAATTTAGTAATTTAGTAGTTAGGATGTTCACTAACCTCATTTTCCTGAAGAAGACAGGTGTGTGGTATGTGTGTGCATCTGAATGTGTGAAACCCAGCTTAGTGATTTTAACAGTTTAGTCAAGGTCATAAGTGACCTGACATGCCCCTGAGCATGCTGTTTATAATTGCTGTGGTTAGTTTTCTTTCTCACTGTTTTTACCTATAATGTCAAAACACAATTATATGGAGTTGGTATGTTCACTAATAGCAGTTTATCTCTGCATGGTTTATAGACAGAGTCAAAAGCCAACAACTATAATTACATCCATGTTTCTAACTTAGCAGCAAGCGAGAGAAGTGTGGTTGAAGTATGCTGTGGATGTAGCGCAGCCAGTAGGAATTACAGGGTAAAGTCATTGCTTTGCATTCTTTTGGTTTTACAATAATTGTTACTTAAATTTTGTTTTCTGGATTTTACCACTGTCTGTTGTGTTTATGTGACCACATAAAGAGTAGTTGAGTTACGTGGCTCCCCACTCTGTTTTTCTTCTCCTTGCCTTCCTCTGTAAATGTAGTAGCTGTCCTTTCGCTTTCTTCTGACTCAACAGACAGTACATTACAGTTAATAGTTTTCTGAAGCAGCCTGATATTCATGCTCTATGGAACTCATAAGACTTCTACTATTTGCATTATATGTTTAATTGGATAATTATGGGAACCATGTTGAACTGTTAACAACTGTCAAGTCTTTGATTAATCTTTTGAATGTTCATGGGCATGGCTCAAGTTAGCAAGCACAGTACAGATTTTCAAGGGTTTTTTTTTTGTTACTCTTGTGATTATTTGAGAGGATAAAAATGATTTTTCTTGAAAAACATTGCAGAATTTTTCCATTTTGGCTCACTATGTAGTGTGGCAATGCAAAGCAATTAGAAAGAAGTTATGCAAGTTGTGGATCACCGTAATTTGTTTTGCATATAAAGTATTACAGTTTAATGATTTTTGAAAAATATAAGAACGACTTACCTTTTTACTGGTCACAATGATACAAAATATGAAAGAGAATCCTAGCCCTCCCCCAAAGAAAGCAATTACAGTTGTGTCTCAGGCCTCTCACACCTTCTCCTAAACCTCAGGATTTTCTCCCCTATTTTGCTGTTCATTGAGAAGTGTGTTCCATTGTTCACAAAACAGATGTATCCTCCAGGGAGCCTCAGGTCCCTCCCTGTACTCACTTGAGCTGCCTTGTGGGCGCCACCTTTCCTAACATTGTCTGAGGTATGGTTGGAACTCTTAACAAGCTGATTAGGGCAGGAGTCCATTAGTCAACACGGGGTTTAAGTTTTAAAAGTCCTCTTATAAATTGAGCACTGAACATAGCGTCCGTCTTATGGGAAATACTGTTTTAGTATATGTTCTGCCGACGAGCATGGAAATACTGTTTTAAATATAGGTTTAGAGTAAAGGAAACAGGGAAAATTGAAGTATTAATAATGGTTAGGGTTAGTTTTACTAATGAGCCAATGTTGATTAAAGACTTGACGGGGTGGTGCATTATAGGTACTCTTTAAATCCTTGAGAGAGTGTGTGTGTGTGTGTGTGTGTGTGTGTGTGTGTGTATGTGTATGTACAACATAGGTATTCGGCTATTCCTTACATCAGCCCTATGAGGTAAGCTCTCTTCCTATCTCCTTTTTTTTTTTTTTTCCTGGTACCGGGGATTGAACTTGGGACCTTGCATTTTCAAGGCAGGCGAAGGAACCACTGAGCTAAATACCGGCCCTTCCTTTCTCCTTTTTCCACGTGAGGACAGAAACATATGCCGAAGGTCGCACAACTGGTAAGTGGTGGAATCAGAATTTGAACATAGGCGTTTTGTTAAACTCTTATCTTAGAATAGATCCTAAGCTGACTAATCTGAAAAGGAATAACTTGTTTAGCTGACTTTCTACTAAACTAGGCATACAAGACTAAGATTAGTTTCTCTTTCTGGGAAATAAAATACTGGATTCTACTTGTCACTCCCAACGTGTGTCATTTTGAAGCACCATCTTGGATCAGGTTAATAAAGTTGGAATGGGCACTTCAGCTGCTAGTAAAGCAATCCTACTACTTACGTTGAAAGGGTATTTTGGTGTTTTAATTACATTCACAAAAGATATGAGAAAAGAGGGATTGTTTTAGGTGAGAAATGTGCAACAGCAATCTAAACAACATTCTTACCTCTTGAGTTTGCATTATTATTATAAGATGGGTGTTCATAATCAGGAGCTTTATGATAATTCTACCTTCCATTGAGGTCCAAGATGGTCTCTTCAGCCAACTCATAATGTGACAGAACTACAGAAAAAGGATGAAAGGGCTCTGCAGAGGAATAAATTTAGACTGGGAGCAATGTTGCAGTATTCATTCTGAAAACTGAGGTGCTTTGAGTTGTAGATGAGCAACGTATTTTAAACCAGATTTACAGTTTTTGCTCAAGTTATTTTAATCTCTGCCACCTCAGAACTCTTTCCTGAAGTTGTGCCTTTGACCTTCCTTCTCAGTGGAGCAGTCTGATCATTGTTAGTCTTGACTTCTCTTTCTTGCAGGAGTTTCAGTAAGCTTTCAATCTTATGTAGGCAAGTGTTCTGTAAAATGTGTGACAGGTGATGGGAAGGGGATAGAACTTTAAGAATGTGTTTATTAACATTAAAAATGGGATTCATAATGATTATTAGATATAATATTCTCTATTGGATATAAGGCTATGTGGGGAGATGTGGCTTCCATTTTTGTTTCATTAGCAGTTATTGAGATTTGAGCTTCAGCTTTACCATCTGTGAAATGGTGGTGTTAGGAACAATTTTTTTCTGAAGCTAAATTTTGACAATGTGTGTAAAAACGGCTTTGTAAACTATAATCAGTCTCTCTCCATATATGTGTAATGTGTGCAAATACCTACCCCATTAAAGTGGGAGATTCCTGAGGATAAGAAACGCTTTATTCTTAACATCTTGCTTAATATATAGTGTTGATTTTTTTTAACCTATCACAGACCTTTAGCTTGTCTAAATGTGTTAGTAAAAGCCTCCTGTAGTTAATCAACACATTTTTTCCCTCATCAGTGTGCCTGTAGCTTATAAGCAGAATAGATTTCTTTTTCTGGGAAGTACAGGAGGGAAATTGAGATGGTTAGATTTATGCCTTCACTGGAATTTTTTTCTTTGTTCAGAGAGAGTCACTGCTTAGGAACCATGCTGGGTTAAAGGTCTAAATTACCAACTGTCAATAGCATTACATTTTACTAATGTTCCTTACATATTTCTGGGCATTTACCAGCCTACTTTTGTTTTTCGTGTATTTCTAGCTTCTCAAACGAAATGTTCTAGAATGTTCTCACTCAGGGACTTGCCTCTTTCCTTGACCATTGAGTCAACCTGAGGACATGCCCTGGTCTTCCTTTCGTAGAGTGTTGCTTATTGATTTCCACATATGTTTCAGACCATTGGACTCTCCAGCTTTGGAGGTTCAAAAGTAAGACTGACCATATGTATCATGTTAGCAGTGTTTTGACAAATAACAACAGCTGTATAATCTTTCTGTAGCTTCACACAGGGAACTCAATTAACAGTGGACCACTGTCAGCATTTAACCCCTCTTCCCTTTTGTTTCCTGTGAAGTTTTCTGTTGGGCATCTGGATTATACTTACCCACAAAAGAAGACAGTGTTAAATACTTCAAGTCATTGGACTTCCCCTGGTGTCCTCTGCGTCACCCGGAGAAGCGCTGACAACTCTAAAGAGTGGTGTTTTGATTCTGATTAGAATGACATCAGGATGGTTCTGGGCTGAATTGGGATTAATTTCACTTTGGAATTGTTTCTGAATTTAGCACCAAAGTTCATGGCCTTAAGAAGCTGACTTCTTAAGTTTAGAGTGAAACAAGACAGTAGAGACATAGCTTCTCCCAGACACAGTCACGGGAGAAACACCTTTGTGAGCACCTGGCCATGTAATTTGAAAACAGGAGAAGTATAGCAGTCTCAGGTGACCTTTTTCCTCTTTAGATAATTTCTGTCTCTGCTTCTTTGTCAGAAAGAAGGAGGGCCCCTGGATACACAAGGACAATGGGGAAGTCAGAGCAGTGGAGTTGCAGCCTTAACCTAACAGGGAACGAAAGTTCAGCTTCAGTTTAAGTGTACTTGACATTTGAACTCCGTGTGTGAAGCCCTTGCTTTAGGCCTATCAGCAGAGGACATCTGAAATTCTTCTGGCTTCTAGTCTATGGCAGGTGAACAAGAATGGATGACAAAGGGATATAAAGATAGAGCTCAAACAAGTTGTTGCTAATTCTTTTCTTTCACCTAAGAGGACTAATGAAAAGCTTAAATTACTAAATTCAGGCTAGACCATTGTTGCTACTTGCCAAATGGTACATGCTTGTGCGTCTGTCTAATCCATATTGGAAAGCCACAAACAGAAGCACATAATTTGGCAACATACCAAAAACATGCCTCGGCACACTTCTGGAGAGTCTTCCAAATGACTTAATGATTCAAAAATGTGTGTGTGTGTGTGTGTGTGTATGTGTGTTTGTGCATGTGTGTATGTGCATGCATGGATATATGTATTGCCCAAAGATGCCTAAAATCAATTCTGCTGGGAAACCATGTATATTATACTTGTTTTGGGAATTTGAGGACTTTCCTTCAAAATTCTGAATTATAAAAAGCAAAACATAAAGTTGTTAGGGTATTTACTTTCCCTTTTCAAAATTAGTACAAACTTTAGGTATTTTTTTTTTAAAGAAATCACTGCCAAATACAACATGTAATATATTTTGTTCTCTAGGAAAGTTAAAATGTTTTCTTTATTACCGGGGTTCAAACTCGGGACCTTGGGCTTGCAAGGTAGGTTCTGGAACCACTGAGCTAAATCACCAGCCCCTATTTTCTTTATTTTTAGAATGTGTTTTCAGTTTTGTTTAAACAGATCACAAATAGCAACTCACTAAAATAATTCTTCATAATGCCATAAGAAAATCCCTAAATTGAGAATTTTTTCCAAAAGCATTTTGTTCACTTGCCCCCTCCCTGCCTGCCTGCCCGCCTCCCTCCCTTCCTTCCTTTCTTTTCCTCTCCTTTCCACTCCTCCCCACTGCCCCCCCCCTCATTTTTTCCTGGGGATTGAACCCAGAGTCTTTTCACTGAGCTACATCTTCAGCCCTTTTTATTTTTTATTTTGAGACAGGGTCTCACTAAGTCTGAGCTCAAACTTGCCATCCTCCTGCCTCAGCCTCCCAGAGTGTTGGGATTAAAGGCACGGGCCACCATGGCTGGCTAAAATGGGCTTTTTATTTTGTTTTGTTTTTTGAGACAAGGTCTTGCTATATAGTTCAGGCAGGCCTTGAACTCACAGTGACTCTCCTGCCACAGCCTCCCAAGTGCTGGGATTACAGGCATGTACCATCAAGCCTTGCTAAAATGAGCTTTTCTTTCTTTCTTTCTTTCTTTCTTTCTTTCTTTCTTTCTTTCTTTCTTTCTTTCCAGTATGAGGGATTGAACTCAGAACCTTGTGCTTTGTGAGGCAGGAGTGGTAACACTGAGCTAAACCGCTGGCTCCTAAAATGAGCTTTTTAGAAAAGTACATAATCTGAATTCAATTTAAAATTCTTAAAGATATTTAAAAGGTGGCTACATGAAGTTGAATTAAAGACCTATGTGAAAAGCAGATACTCCATAAATAAAATACTCCCTAAATCTTTAATGTAGTCAGCTTTTTCTTCCATGAATATTATTTTTACAGGGGAGATCTTTTTATGTATTGTATTTTATTAAACTATTACCACAGACCTTTTCAAGATAAATGCTATTATTCCTCATTTAAAAATGAGAAAATCAGACATCAGAGATTTTAAATCAACTGCCCAAGGTCACTTAGCTAGGCAATGGCAAAGACAGGAGTAAACTGAACTGTGCCTGAGTCCATAGATAATGCCCTTGACATTGTGCCTTCTACCTTTCTCTGAGGGAGCTGAGTAGTAGACTCACCCTTTCAGCCATTCCTCTCCCCTCCATGCCTTAAACTGCAAGCCACACTACACTGAAGGCACCTAGATTGTGTCAACACATTTCCTATTTAGTTATTTAAATTATATTTTATTTTTGCAAGTTACAAAGCCCAAGGTCTTTCATTTAAAGCATGTTATTTAATACTTGTTTCTACTGGATGGGGTAAATACTTTACAGTTGAGAAAATGGGACTAAGAATCATTAAATAACTCAGCCAAAAGATAGTTTAGTGCTGGGATGGACTTGGTTATAATATCATTCCTTCCCTATTTTTTTCTACTGCATTCTCAAATCCAAAGAATATTTATGCTTGACTTGTCACCTTATAATCAAAATTGAGATGGCAAACCTATAACTTTTTTTGCTTCATTAAGAAAATAATTCTGCAGTACCTGCTTTGTTGTTCTTTGTGACCTTCTCACAATCCATTTCAAATTGGTAATTGGTTGCAGTACTCATGTATACTTGAGAGATTCTTCATTTTTGATTATGGGATTAGAAGGGCTTTTCCCCCTAATTTCAAGGAAGTTTTTGGTGTATTGGTAGGGTTTTGAACATCAGTAACTTTTTGTCTTTTGGCATGTTAAGATTGAATAGGTTGAGGTTGCTGAATTTACACACAAGTAGAAGAAAAATTGGAGATAAAAAAGGGGAGGAAAGAGTTAGTTTTCACTGCTTTATTTTTCTGTTTTCAGTACATTTGAAAATTGCCCCTGGAATGTAGCATCTTTCTTCTGCAAGTTTGATTTCCCATCCATTCCTGAGTATTCAATGGAAGACAGTATCTCATCCACCTGGCCCTTTAGGGTAATACCCACAAGCAGGAAGTTAAGATGTTAAGGACTTAAGCCCTGGTGTGTCATGGGGCTTTCACTTATGTACACAGACATTTCTCTTCAAAGTAACAATGGCAAACAGGATGACTCAGGAAGTAGTAATGAGTCTTCCTGGCTGGCAGGGTTTCCTAACCATGGCACTGTGTGCTTCTTCACTGTTTACTCCAGCTGCTCTGATATCCCTTCATTATTTCTCTTGCTATGACTTGGAGATTGGCAGTTGCCAAAACTCCAGAACCATTATAAATCTGAGTGTGTTCAGTGGGTTGTTAAAAACATTGACGTTAGATAAACATAAAAGTAATGAACTCTAGATTACTCATTTAAATACGTGACACAGGTAGAGAATTTATAGTTACCACTCTCTGAAAACAAAGACCACAACCTTGGACCAGTCCAGTACATTTCTCACAAAAGAATCAACAGCACACCCTGCCAGTGCAGACTGAGGCCCTGTGAATGGATCGAGGCACAGGAAAACTAAGAACTTCTGTAATGATTTACCCATTGGATATTGTTATAGGGCGCATCAGATTTATGGTCTGAGACAATTGATTTGACTTTCTCATGAAATGAATTATCTAAAAAAATGTTTCTTTGTCTCTTTCTTATCTGTTGCCCAAACAATGTGTCTGAAAAGCTGACCACCTTGATATAGTTCATTTGGCTTTTCTTTAGGGTACAGTAGTGAGTGAGGGTACTGGGATTGAACCCAGGGCCTTTACGCTGAGTTATATCTCCAGCCCCCTTTTTATTTTTAAATTATTATTATTATTATTATTATTATTATTTTGGTACTGGAATTGAACTCAGGACCTGGTGATTGGCAGGCAAGCATGGTGCCACTGAGCTAAATCCCCAGCCCTCCAGCTCCTTTTTAAAATTTTATTTTTTATTTTGAGACAGTGTCTTACTATGTTGCTTGTTGTCCAGGCTGGGCTTGAACTTTCGATCCACTTGCCTCAGTCTCTCAGAGTGCTGGGATTACAGGCGTGTCCACTACACCTGGCTTCCATTTGACTTTCATGAAATCAGTTAATTCAGCTATGAAGCAAACATAACTTCACTATCTTTCTTCTGGTGTTTCTAAACAGTGTTTTCAAAAGAGTACAGTACTTGACCAGAATGGAGTGGGCCCCATTTTTTTTAAAAAAGATAATGCCCCCACTTTATTTTGTGAATTTTAGCCTTAATTCTTTTGCCTCATGTTGGAGACTTGCTCTGGAGAAATGTGATCCCAGGAATGCTGGTGATTTGCTGTTTTAAAATGGTGCTGTGCTTTAGGTTTCTGTTCAAATCTAAAATTTCAGAAGAGCCAGTAACTGCAAATAATCTAAAAGGGAAAGAGTGAAGAATGCTTCTAACTTCCCTTTGAAATGAATAGCTCTGCCAGAGCAGCAGCTATTAAAAAAACAAAAACGACAAAGAAAAGCTGCTCAGCTCAGCACACAGAGGTAAATTTACTTACATCAGACTGAAAAATGAGGGCTGGGCTTTGAAAAGACATCCCTTCTGACTAAAGGAAAGCTTGTAATTTTGGCACGGCTGCAGCCCTCCTAAGCCCCTGAGAAATTCTGAAAAACATTACAGAAGACTGTTCTTAATATTAATGGATGTCTTCCTGTGTGCCTGGTGTGTGTGTTTGTGTGTGTGTGTGTGTGTGTGTGTGTAGGGAAGGAAGAGTGCCAGAGAGAGAAGGGGAGAGAATGAGAGTGAAGAAAAAATTACTATGATGAAAAAGTACCAGTGAAATTGTCTAATTTTTGAAAAATAATTTGTGTCTGGCCTTTGCTCTTCACCTCTGGGTTATTGGTCAAGATGTAGTCCAGTGGGTCGTTAGCCTTTTAGACACTACAAGTTAGCCTCACAAAATGGTAGCCCTGGTAATCAGACTTTTCACAAATGCACATTGCTCACTGATAGGATCTTGAGTCAGGGTCTTATCTATGATATGTCATCAGGTGAAAACAAAGACTGCTTCCCTGTGGTTAACTGTGGTGGGTGTCACATTATGTCCTACTGTAGTAAAGATTTTCAGGGCACGAGCAGCCTCCTGCTCTGCCTCTCGGGAGGGGACTTTTCCTCTGCAGCCCAGCTTCAGGAAGCTTGGACATTTGTGTTTTGAAGAACACATGCCATTGGGAAGGAAGTAGGGGTGGGGATGTGAGCTGAGGTCGAGTGGATATGAGGCTTTCTGTACTGTGTGATCTGAGAACTGTGGGTGTGTGGCCCTTTGCTGGCCTGCTTTCAGAACTTCCCAAGTCTGACTGGCAGCACTGTTGATACTTGCTAGGGATGTTTCTTCACAGCATAATTCCTTCACATTTCAGGCTTGGACCTACTGCCTTCCGCACAGCATGCTTGATCTGTATGGCTGTGACCTGTACATGAACATGTTGGAGGAAGCAAAATCTGCTGCCCGATACCCCACAGTTGTTTCTGAGGGACACATAAATGTTAACTCTCATGGTGAAGGACTTAATAATTGTGGGAATTAGTTGTTAAAAAGCAACTTGAGAGTTATTTTCAGAAGAGTCATTAACTCATTCCCGAATGAAGCAGGCCGCCTCGGACACTGACCTTGCCACCTACCACGAGATTCAAGGCCCACACCTTTTCCACGTTCAGGGACTGTGTGGACCATAGACAGAAAAGCTGAGTTTCTTTACGGGATTGATGAAGAGGAAAAAACCAGAGAGTGCACCCATTTGAAAAGAGTGCCTTGCTTTGCTGTGAAGTTTAAAGCTGAGAGTGTTTTCCCAGCCAGAGAAACCTCTCTAGCCTAGTAGGCTGGTTAATGAGTGATCGCATCCCTGGCCAGCTGTGGCGAGGCATGTATTCTTGACTTTAGGACTGACGCTCTCAATGTAATCTATTCATTTTTAGTCTAGGCTGACTAAATCTTCTGATTTGGCAAAAGAGTGTCAGGATTGCCATTGTTATGTTTACTCTGGATTTATATCTTACATTGAGGTTAAGTAGCATATTTACATAAATCAATTCAGCACTAGACTCTAATACAAAATTGTTTTACTGGGAGAAAAAAATTATTGTATTGCTTCCTGAGATTTGTTTTCATTTTATATTAAACCTCAAAGAATTTGGAAATGTAATACATTGTGTTTTTACAATTAACTGTCTTCTGGGTTTTGCTATTATAAAACAGATAAAACAATTTTTGGAGGAAGAGTAAAAAGTGCAGCAGGTTGATGTTGTTCTAACAAAAGGGTGATATACTTTCATAAAAGGCCTCCTGTTTTCTTTCTTTCTTGGTATGGGGTGATCGAGCTCAGGACCTTGAGCTTGTGAGGCAAGGCCTGGACTCCTGCCTGTATCCCCAGGCCTGGACTCCTGTTTTCTAACATTGTCATCGAGAAGATTACACAGAAGTGAAAAAAGTTCTTTCAATAATAAAGTTGCAGAAAGGTAAAGAGGCATTAAATTTATAGTTGCAAAACTTTTTAATAGGAGTGTTTTAAAAAATAAAAGTGTATCATATTTCATGCAAATATCTTTTCAGAAGTTATTTTCTTCAAATTATAGCTAGGAAAAATGTCATGGGTATAGTGGATGGTGAAGGAATCATCTTGCTATTAATTCATGTTCTATTTGAAACAATTTAACTTTATTAAAACTCCTGATACGTGACAGATCCAAAATTTTAGAGTAAGATTTTAATAAATATATGTCGCAGTTGCAAGTGCTAAGAATATATGAAGAAGAATGTATAAGGAAAACTTGTTACTTTCAATAGGAAATATTAACAGAGCAGTATTGATTATGAGCTACAATGGGAATTGTCTGACTTAAATGTAATTTTTTATGGCCACGGAATGGAATTTCCCTTTCAACAAAGCTAGTTTATGCACTCATGGCTAGAAAATGCAATACTTCATGACCAGTTTTTATTTTCATACTTAATGTATTTTCTTACTAAATTTAAAAGCACCATTAAAATATCCTTTTGTACCAGGGTGGGGGACCCCTCTCCTTGGCCCATGGAAGTGTAGCTAAGATGGATCGAATGACACGGGGTCATGTTCACCATGAGCGGTGCATTTTGCTCTGCAGGATGGTTGTGTAGGGCATTTTAGTTTGTTTAAAGAAATTATTATTGAATTTTAAAATATTTCCCTTGAGTTTATCTGTTTCCTGACTTTATCTCCTTTTGCTTCATGTAGCAACAGTGTGACTGCCTGGCCAACCACCCATCCCTCTTTGTTAGCACCACTTGGAAAGATAGGATCTGTATTCCCAGTCTCTGGAAGGTGGAAGCATGTGTTTCGTCCAGCTGAGTCTCTTGGTCTGATTTTTTTCCTGGTCCTAATACATGTTTATTCCTACATGTGACAAATTTGCAGTCGTGTTTTCTTTCTGAGTTATAATGACTCAGATGTCATAATTAATTTGATGAGCAGGTGGGGGTTATTAGCCTTGTGCTTCACTTGCTAATAGCTGCACAGTTTTTCTAAAGTACTCTTTCAACTAAGGAGGCATTTCTTCACATAGAATAAACAGTACAGCACAAAAGCCTCAGTTAGATAACTATCCGTGGGCTTGAAAAGCTGCCAAGCAGATGTTGTTATTGGAGCTGGCCCAGGCGAGATTGGGCCAGGCAGATGCTCTTGGGGAGGGGAGGAGGAGGAGAAGGGGGAGGAGAAAGGAGAGTAGAGGTTGTGGGGACTGACAGGTTTTACAGGACTCTGCGGTCCTTTCAGGGAAAGGGTTGGGCTCGATTTTGGGGGTGGGGGTGGGAGGTGTCTTCTTATGCGCCACCTCCAAGGTCCTGGTCTCCTGAAATACACAGAGGCTGGGTTGTGGTTGGGGACTCTCTCTAAACATCCACAGGGGAGTGAATCTGAGTGCTCATCCAGCAGCCTGAGACTTCTGGTTTGCATTAGAGTGGCTGTGTGCGATTTTTGAAGGGCCTATGGAGATTGCCTCATACCTATCCACATATGTAATGGACATGACATTTACCAGAACTCATAGATTTTGCTTTATTGCTGCATATTAGGTTGTGCAAATTTAGGACAAAATGCTGTTTTGTTTCCTGTCACCTCACTACATAATTTTTCTTTGAATAGTCCCTACTCTTCATTAAAATGCTGCAAAGTAACAGCTTACTTTTAAAAATTAAAATCAATCTTGGAACCTGTTAGATTTCTATGAGCTAAATGTGTGGAAGGTTTTATCTAAGCTGATCTTGTTTCTGTGCTCTGTGTGTGTGTGTGTGTGTGTGTGTGTGTGTTGTGTGTGTGATCTAAACCTTTTTAAGACTTGCCTCTCACTCCCCTTCACTAGATTAAATTCTGTAATCTCATTTTTCTTTGAGCTGATCTCAAGCCAATGGTCTGGGGATTTTATAGCCAAGGGATAATTTTTGATAATAGGCTATTAAAACACTTGCAGCACCTACCCTGTCTTTCAGATTAGTGTGTGCACAGATTGTCTTTCTGGGGGAAAAAGTCCTTCCCTTGGCAACAGGCAAACTGAATATGTGCTGCCAGGCAGTAGAAAAGCTTCCTGGGAGGCTGGTACTAAAACACAGGTACATAGAAAATGATAAGTAACAGTGGTCACTGTACAGTGTGAACAACAACTCTGCCCTGGATTGTTGTTTTACCATTGGAGGAAAAGTCTTGTTTTCCCTTATTCAGACAGATTTGTGTGTTCTGACAACAGGGTCATCTAACAGTTTCCTTAACGATGGAAACGCAGTGGCTTGAGACAGCTGTGGAAGGTCACATACCTTTCATTGTTGTTTATGGTCTGCTTTTTAATAGGTTAAGGTGAATAACTCACTTCCAGAGGTCAGGTGGCACCTGTATAAATAATGAATTTGCCCTTCCAAAATATGCAGTGTAAAAGCTAATCAGTATATGTAGCTTGCCACTTTGTTTTTTTAAAATTCAGTTTAACTTCCATTCTGTAGTTTCTGAGGAGTGGTTAAAGTAAAAATTATGAGTCCTGAGAAAGCAAGCCAGTTTGGTTCCCAGTACTCTGTTTCAGTGGGGGACTGGGATTTTATTAGCATAAGGTTAACATCAATATCTCATGGTTAAAGAACGTATCTGATTCTATGTCTTAGTAATTTTTCACAAGAAAAAAACTGGACACAGAGCTACATGTAGCTAACATAAAGCTGCTGATTATGAAGCTGATGTGAACCTTGCTGAGGGTTGGCACAAATGCCTTTCTTTTTCATGTGTAAAATTAGATTTCAGGCATATCATATGTGCTCAGTGCACCGCTGCAATGTGTACAGATGGTAAGAACATGCATGTCTCAATATCATTCTCTTAGCCCATGTGTTTTATTGCTCCATAGCCTCACAGATACATATGGGTGAATTCACTCATTGTCCTCTCTATTTGTTGGTTGTACTTTCGGAAAGGATTTGTAATTTGGCAAACTAAGTCTTGGTAGGGAAACAGTATAGAAAGTAATAAAGAAATAGCACAATTACAGTTCTGAACCTTGTACTTAGATTCAGAAGATATCCTCAGAGATAAGGTTTTATATATACTACAATGTTAAAAACAGGAAAAAAAGTAGTTTCATATTTGACACAGGATTTGAAAAAATCCATGTCTTTTTATTGGCAAGTATTGATTAAAATGCCTAACTCATTTTGAAATCTGTACAAAGTGAAATATATTATAGGTGATACCAGATTTAAAAATGAAAGTTCAGTCTGTAGACAAAATGTCTATAGAATATTTTTGATAGTGTAAAGCACCTCAAAGCATGATCTACACATGTAAACTGGAACATATTATTTTCTTAAAACAAGAACTGTATGCAACAATTACCAACATAACAAGATGGAGATTAATTCTATCTCTAGTCTAGTAAATGATTGTACTGTACCCAGTCCTTCAGTTGTAGAAAGTTGAAATCTTAAGGCAACCTTAGAGGTACTTAAGCATCAGTACTTTTCTAGTACTTCTAATTTTGCAGATATGTAATTCAGTGAGCATTTGTTTAGTGCCGGCCATAGGCCTGTGCATGTGCTAAAGGTTGGGAAGTATGGAGACCAATTAATGTTGATCGCTATTCTCAAGGAGTTTCTAATCTAGTCTAGTAATGAAAACAGAAATATAAAACTGTCTGATGCATATAAAGAAGATGGCAGATAGTGCCATCCAGATAGACAACAAGCGCTCCCAGAAGCAATTCAGTAATCCACAGCATCCAGAGAAGATGTTCATGACTCAAGCAATGTGCATGAGAGATGAGCAGTTTCCTTAAAGGAAGGTGCGTGGTGTAGGGGCCTGGAGGCTGGACCAGCGTGGGAAGGGCGGTCCTGGGCATGGTGTGGCAGCTGGTAGTCAGGGCCATGAATGCCCACAAAGATGGTGCCTGGGTTTTACCCTGTTCGGGGCATGGAGGAGACTTGTAACAGGCCAGCCTGAAGGTTGCTGAAGCCGTCAAGTGCCAGTGAAGAATTTCCGGAGGGTGGCCTTTCAAGTTTTCCAGCAGTTCCAGTTAAGTGGTCTCTTAGAAGACAACTCTGTCAGCAAAACGCACGAAGAATTGGAGAAGGGAGGAAACAGAGTCAGAGAGGTCATTTTAACCCAGGCTCTTTTATCTTCATAAAAAATTTGTATTATCTTTCTTTTCCATAAGTATAGGATAGTGTATGTAAAGATTTATAAAATAGGACACAGGACACACGATTATTCATGAATTTTATTTTAAAAGTTTTACTTGTGTTCCCAGTACATTCCAGAGACACCTCGAAGGCCTTTGGATATAGCAGTGTGCAAGGCATTTGGACTTATAGAGATAACCTCAGGGACAACTCACCTCTTTATAGTGTTCAGAGAACTATAATAGGCATTTAACCATGTTACTCTATAGATTGCCTTTGTAGAGTCATGATTTAACCTTAGGTGAGCTTCACTGTAGAAGAAATACTTTAGAAAATTTTATATATATATATATGTATATGTATATATATATATACACACATATTTTCAACTCCCCTGCAATCTATTTCTCTGAAAAATGCCTTCTGGGAAACTACACCATCTACTTTTCTTTTCTTATATTTTGGGAAGCTCAGAGCTTAAAATCTATTAATTTGTGTGTTTTCTTCTGTTTGGATTCTATGATAGAATTTCTTGTTTACTGTTGGGGTCATTGCTTGTATTTTGTATTTCATTTTCCATTAGTGGATTAGTGTAGCTTTTGATTAAATAAAGTGTCAAGTTATTATTTTTAATAATACATAGAAATTGGTCTTCAAATTTTATGTTTAGGATCTAAAAATAGAAACAACAGGAATGGATATATTCTGGAGAAACTTAGGAATGGGAAGTTTGTGATGGACGGATGGATGGGGAGGGCAGATTGAGGAAGAGAAGACGACTGTTCCTGAATGAACACTGAAGCTGCTTACAGAGTAGGAGAATGCTGGGGGAGGAGTGGATCTGAGGGACAGATGAAGACTTGGGTTTTAGATGCGCCATTGATCATATGCCCTGCTGCAGTACCTGGTAGTCAGTTACACAGAACATTTAGAAGACAAGAGAAAAGTTATGACTAGGAATCAGGGTGAGATGTTGAGGACTAGCAGTGGGGCTGTCAAGGAAGGGTGCTGCTGGGGAAGCTCTGGGGGCACAGATGGGCCCTGGTGGAGTCTGCAGTGAGTGGCCCACAGCTGTCAGCCCTGAGGACCTCTGTACACCCCCATCACACCCAGACATCATCTTCTCCATCCTTTAGCTGATGGGATCCGACTCATCCTTCAGGGCCCATCTGAGCCATTTCCTTTAGCAATAAGATACCCCTCCCCCATGTCTAAACTGGTTGTCACTCCTACAGGCGATTTCATACTTCCCCATGATAAGACTTACCTCAGAATATTGAAATTGTACATTACTAAATGAGTAGCTTCTCTCTACTACTCTACAAACTCATCAAAAAATGTATCTCTGGTATCCAGCTCAATGCCTGGCAGATACTTAGTGCTCAGTTGACATTTGTTAAGTAAAGAACTAAATTAGGAGTCACCATAGAAGAGGAATGGTGTCTCAGATGTCAGGGAAAGATGCATGAGTTTCTAGAGCGAGAAGGACATGGTAGTCCAAATACTGGTGCTCATGACAGTGTGGCCTGCTATAACAAACTACGGTAGACTGGATAGCTTAAACCACAGAAATTTATTTTCTCTTAATTCCAGAGACTGAGAAGTCCAAGATCATGGTGCTGACACAGTAATTTCATTCTGAGACCTTTTCTTTTGGCTTGTGGGTGGCTGTCTTTTCTAGTTTGTCACAGGGCAAAAAGAGCTCATTGGTGTCTGATAGGAACACTAGTTCTGTCATGAGGTTTCTACTCTTCTAACCACATTTAACCTTAATTACCTGTGCAAATGCTCCCTATTTCCAAATACAAGGGCTTCATTCTGCCTGTGTTGGGGTTGGGCTTCAACATAGGAATTTTGGAGGGGCACAAATATTGATAGCTTCATACTTCTCTGATAGATATCTGGATACCATTTGTGGTTTGTAGATGGAAAGATTGCTGTTCCCGGGTGTACACATTACATATCCAGTTCACAATGGGAGATGTCCACCTTTGCCTTGATCCTATCCAAAGGCGATTGCCAAGACCCAAATACTGTATACCTCACCCAGATCAACAAATTCTGATCCAGTGGATCTGTAGGTTTATTCTCTTGGCTGGTCTCCCAGAGCTCCTCATGATGTCAACCACACCTGTCTTTCGACTTACGGAACACTATTGGTTGTAACTGAAGGTGCTTAGGGCATAGCTGGGAAAGGAATTTCATGAGTAGAAGGGTGTCAGGTCAGGCTCAGGAATGTGTTAAGGAGGGAAGTCTTGGAATATAATTTATTTAAAGTTAAATTAGGTGATTATCTGCTTGGGCTGCTGTGGGTGTGGCTTTGTCTTAGGTGGGAGGATGGGCCACAATTTTTTTTTCAAGTTTCTCATTGGCCTTAGGAGTCTCTGGTTGGAATTTAAAACTTCCTGCTTTCCAGACTGTTTGAAATCCTGTTCCTTTCTACATTCTAGAATTATAGCCTGTTGAAAATAAGAACAGATCAGTGAAGAATATATATTCAGTGTTGCAGGAGAAGAGACAGCCAAACAGTCTTTAAATGGATAATGCAAATATTTTTTATCTCATAACCTGGGTAATCCTCAGATACATAGAAACTTAGCACCGATTACCTTCACTTTTCTAAAGAAATGATGGTAATATTTTTTTCCTCATTTAAATGCTCTGAGGTACATAGACAGTAGAGATACTTTTTGGCCTCTATTTTTTTATGCACAATACTCCTTTAGTCACTTTATTCCTTGAATTGTCATTTTTGGACATGTAATTTTGAATTAAAATACAAACTACCTAAGTAGGGAACTGACTTTCCCTGGACCTGAGACTGGGTGTTGACCAGACTAGTGAAGCAAGGCAGGAGTATGTAGCAGACAAGCACTCCTAGGAGAGAGAGGAAGCAAAAGTAGCATTTGATTTTCTGAGATATAATATATATCTGGTCTTAGTAGGAAATCTATTTGCTTTTCTCTTTTGGTTAATTCTAAATTGTCATTTCTCTATTTCTATAATGTTCACTGGGATATTGGCTCCCCTAAGGCCGGAAGTCTGGGCTAGAGGCAAAACCTTTGAAGTTTGTCTCCTTTCTTTCTTTGCACATTAAAATAAATCAAAAGAAAACTCTAATCCCTTTATTATATTTGACAACCATGGACGATTTCTGCCCTATGTCAATGAACTCACTCTCACTTGAACTGAGATGGGGGTGGTGTTTGTATTTTACCTCCTGCCTGCTTTAGGATAGCAGACCTGAGAAGCAGGAAGCGGTTTGATGAGTTGCAGGAGAAAATAAGTAACCACCAAGCCCTGAGGAAAATCTTTGATATTGGGATAAATCTTATAGATTGCACCGTCTGCTTTCACTTTTATTGAACAGGCTACTTCATCTGTCCGGGGCTCCATTTTTCCCTTTGCCATGTTTAAGCTGTCCAACCATGAACTTGGTCCTCTAGATCTATACTTATTCTTACTAATGGCTTCATGTACAAATTATCTGGGTGATTTTTCCAGCAGTAAATGTGAGGAGTCTGGACATCAAACCCGTGTACAACTCCTCAGACCTCTCTGAGGTCACTGGTGCTTAGTTCCACGTGCAGAAGGAGTTTGATCCAGGCCTGTGGGAAACCACTTTCAGATCCCTCCTTTTGCTCTCTTTGGAATGAGTTTATTTTTGAATATTTTAAACAAAGTTTTTTTTTTCATAGAAAAATATAGGTAGACTAATAGACTTTGAAAAATAAGGGTGCATACTTTATTTTGTTAGACCAAGGAAGAAGAATGCTGAAAGTGGAAATTCTGGAAGAAATTTTCTTTCTAGGAAAGTGCTGATGGTTCCTCAACCATTTTTTCACAAATGACTTTCAGTTTGCAGCTTGACATACAGCCCCTCTGATGCCACTCAGGTGCCATTGAAGCATCCGCCTGAAATAACACATCAAAAAACAGCAGCAACAAGCAACACTGCCTTGTGTAGTAGTAGCTTGTTTTAGAGGCCGCACGAATAAAATTATGTTATAGGTTAAGACAGAAAGCCACAGCTGCCCTCCCTATCAGCCCTTTCCTTTTGGGTGAAGTGAGCCAGATGTTTAAACAATATGGCCGGATGTGTGCGGGGCCGCAGTGCTCCAGGACCTCGGGAAAGAAATCAGGCCTGTACCCCTAGTGTTTCACAGTTTCAGACCCCTGACCTAGAAACAGTTTAAACATGCTTACTTCAAGGCATCTGTGTCGAAATCAACTTCTCCCCTCCTTTGGAAATGGCTGCCTCTAAAATGGGAGCTTTTTACTAGAAAAAGAACCAGGGAGCAGCTACATCTCAAAACTTTCTGGTTGCACATCGACACTGTTCTCGAGCTACAGGGACAAAACAAACAGGCCCAGCCATTACTGTTCAGGCTATGAACATCTTTTCTTTCTCTACTCCCAGCTCAGTGTGTGGTAGATTCAGACTTTCAATAGTAACAGTTTTCTAAAGGAAAAAACAAAGTAAAACAAAACAAAACCTTAGAAAACCCCTAGAGGTGATGAACCAGCATAAATGTGGCCCCTCTTTCTTTTCCCTTCATCTCCGGCCTGCTTTCCCTTCCTTTGCCCTCCCTTGCTGCCAATCTCATTGTGCTTCTGCCTCCTGAAACGATTCCTCCAACATGAATCCTGGTGTGTAGAGTTCATTCCACTGTTCAGATCCATCAGAAATGATGCATTGCATCAGAGCTGCCTTTATGAAAGTGTTTATTTCATATCTGAGGCGTTTTCATGCGCGTTTGCCCTGCTTTGACTTGCAGAAAGAGAAAGAAGGTAGTTTTACTGGAGGCAAAACAGCCACCTGTGAAAACTAATTGCGTAGGTAGAGGTCTGATGGTATCTCTTGGGAGGGACCCAGCAGGAAGAGAGCGAATGTTCTTAGTCTGTAAGGGAATCACCTGGGTGCCAAGCTGACCCCTCATCAAAGCCAGGACTGACATACCCACCAGATAGGTGGTCCATGTTTAGGAGACCAGGTGGGGAGCAGAGCAGGACACGGCGTCACTTGAAGGCAGGTGCATTTTTGTCTTTGGGAACTATGTAGATGAGTGAGAAAAGGACAAACGTTATAGACTCACATGCACTGCCTCACTGGGGGCTGAAATGTGATATGCATGGTGTATAGTTACTTTCAAAGGAAAGTATGAGATGTGATTGCTGTTGTGTTCCTCCTTTCTTCCTCCCCACCAAGTTTCCAGCTTTAAAGGCTGCTGTCTTGGCTCCTCTGCTCCTTCTTTGATCCTACTGCCATCCAATTGTTCTTTCCCATTAAAAGGCCAAGACAAGGGAACATGGAGAGGCAAGAACTAGCAATGCAGGCTTCCTTGTGTCAGAGGAAGTCTCTACCTGATGGTCCACAAATTCAGAAAGAGCAGGTCCACTGGACCAGCCCATGCACGAACTAATACTTGTGTTGCTGCTGACTGAACCCTGTGTGGAAGACAGATCTGTGGTTATCCAGTTGGTAGGTTTTGAGTTACTCTTCAGGGCTCTACATTGTGTTTGTCTCTCTGGGTGTACCTTGGCTATTCTCTGGTGCTAAATACACTCAACTAACATACCTATGTGTTGCCTTAGATCTGCAGCCAGAAAGCATCCACAGCATGCATCTACATGCAAGTGACTTTTCTAAATGGCTCTTTCCTATGGGAAATCAAAACCGTAGAGGCCAGAAAATTTCTATCATGTGAAGCACAGGAGATTTATGGAGATTTTGGGAAAAATTAGATTATCCTTCAAGGAGCCCAACAAAAATAATTCTTTAGAAAGTGACAGAAGTTTTATAAAAACCACATAAACTACATAATATGAAGGAACATTTACATGATTTTAAAGAGAGTTTATTTGGAAGACTCTGGACACATTTCTTATCTTTGGTGATAAACCATCAGCCCTGAGACTGGCCCTTGGCACATTTACACAGATGCTGGGCTCCCAGGAAACCACACAGAGGGAAGCAAGAGGGCTTTCTCAGTGCTCCCTTGGGCTTTGGTTTTCTTTGACTGGGAAGAAACTAGATCTGAAGTGCATCTCCCCATGCCTGGTGCAATCACTTTGGCTGCTCCCCGAGTGTTCTCCTACTCCAGTGACTTCTTGGTTGTCTCAGGATCCAGCAGTTCTCCTATGCACCTGTTGGTGAGAGCCCTCCCTCTATAGCCTCTCACTCTCATCTCTTACAGCAGGCTTTTTTACAGGAGCCACGCTAGTAACCATGCACATCCCTCTGCAGGCTGTGTTGGAGGCCTGCTTCTCACCCTGGACCCCTGTCAACCAGAATATCTGGTTTTCACCAGTGCTTTTTTTTTTTTTTTTTAGTACCGGGGATGGAACTTGGGTCCTTGTGGTTGCGAGGCAGGCGGTGAAATCACTGAGCTAAATCCCCGGCCCCACCAGTGCTTTTTGACAGAAGAGCCTACCAGCCTTACAGTATCAGTTTCCTGGGGACTGTCTTTCCAAGTTTGAGCCCATTGGGTTGCTGCTGGTGGAAGAACTTTCTCCTCCATAATACAACAGACTCAGTCACAGCAACTTGCTGGAGTATAATCTACGGTCAAGTCTAGTTAATTGGCACAGTGGTGAGGAATGTGGGCCACTTGATATCTAATAGATCCGTGAATTTATGAGAGATTTATCTAGGGATGGTCATGAATTTCTAAAGCTTCAAGTAGCCCTTTGGAATGTAATGTTCTCCCCAGGCATCTGTGTTTGTCCAAGAACCATAACTTCCTTGGGCCCTTTCCCTTTCTCAGCATTTCCACCAGCATCACAAGCCTTTTCTTTCAGTGCCCCCCCTCCCCCCACTCCGTGAAGCAGTGTTTTCACTTCAGTGGCTTTATATGTAAGGATAAGTAGAGAAACAACAACAGATCCATTCGGAGGTGAGGAAGTTGATTAGTTGTCAGGGTTTGGTCAATATCTGAGAGATCCTCACAGCTTTGCACATATGTGATTCAAATTTGTTGGCAAAACTACATATTTGATTAGACAAAGCCTCAGTATTTCATGAATCTTAGAACATGGTTGAGGGAGATATTAGTATGATATATTATTTGAGCCTTCATATAAAGACAGATTCCAGAAAGAAGACTTAGTGATAAGAGCCAGGGACTGTGTGTTTGTTAGTTCTAGGGATCATTTTCAAATTGACCAATGTTTGTACATGTGCATGTGTGTGTTTACATATTGTATTTTTATAAAGTTTTTGTGCGAAATGCTTCAAGATAAAATGATGCCCTTACTAACCTGATTTATGAAGACAAAGTATAAAACTTTTTAAAAAAGTAGTTTAGAAATGGGTATATAAAAGTAAGCAGTTTAAGAGCAGTTTCCTTGTTCCTACTAAACCTTCAGCAAAAGTCTCATTTGGAATGGTTTTTAAAGTAAAATATTCAGAAGCAAACAGCAGCAGCAGCAGAAAAAGAATTTACAGGAGAAGTCATCTGTCTTTGTCCAAGAAGTTTATGAGCTAGTTTTATGTAATCTCCTCACACCATGGTGGAAATCTTGGCCATAAGAATAGGCTTGGAAAAAAAGAAAAAAGAATAGACTTGGAAAAGCAGCACTGGGCTATGTACTCCAGCATGTGGGTCTCACCCACTACCAAAATTCTGTGACTGGAGGACTGAATTATTCAGCATAATCCTGAAAGGATAGTTCCTTTACTAATAAGCATCCAAGGTTAAACAGCCTGTTGGTTAAATTGCATGATGGAATAAATTGCCTTGTTAGATCACAGCAGTTATAAAACTGGAGTAGATCTGAATGAATGTTCTCAGTGATAGAAGCGGTACCTATGCTTCCATTTAATTCGTGTTCTAAATTGAGCCATCAAAGAGGTTCTTTTAACTTACGATGTCCACAGAAGAACACTCAAGATACTTGACAGCAATAGCCTCAGCCACTAAAAACATAAACGGGCGGGCAGGGGAAGCCCACACTGTTCAGTCCAGCAAATTGCGTTATGTAAGCAAAATCTAATTATAGGAGAGACTGATACAAGGAAACCTTGTCAATTTTTAAAATCTCATTTTTCTTTGGCACTGTAAGAAATAATTCTGCCTATCTATGTTAATAAATGCAAAGTCAGAGGAACCATAACAGGTGCATTATTGACTCCCTCCCCATTCCTGGCATCAGTTTTCTCTCACTGGAAGATTTTTGAGATTTTCTTTTTGTTCGTTTAGCACTGGACTTGGCACTAGGGATGCTGCTTTTGGGTGCAGGGAATTCACAGTCTAACATCCAGCTTATGGAAGAGCAGTGTCCAGTCATTTGTGTCCTTCTGCAGTCGTGTAGTAGCTGGACTAGTGTTCTGGGACTTTGCAATTTTATATGTGTATCATCTCATTTAATATTCATAATAACAGACAGTTTAACTTCAGAGCCCTGAGTGCCCAACCATCAGACAATACTGCCTCATATATAAAAGTGAATGAGTCTTGATTGGGAGATGAACCTTTCCCCAGGGAGCTCCTGCTTCTAGGCCATGTTGAGGCAGTTTGACACAACTATGCCCAATTCATCGATGGCAGAGTAGCGTCTCATAGCTGCACAAGCTGAGTTCCTGAAAGGCAGTCAAGAGGTGGACAGCCCGAGGATGCTGTGCTGTGTCCTGGGCTTTGCAGAAGCCTCTGGAACTCCTGTGTTGCTGAAGCGGGTCCCTGGCCACGCAGGTCCCTCTTGCCCTTCTCAGTCAGTGGGCCTTGTCACCTCAGGTCCAATTTTATGAGCCCATGGTGATTAAGCAACCATGATTCTCTTGGTTCTGTGACTCTGACGGCCAAGCAGGCTAGTATTTTTGAAACATTTTAATGATCTGGCATATTCACTTTCCTTCTGGAAGTTAGTGGTTTGGAAGCAGGATTATGAGTATCACATTTCACTCCCCTTCTTTCTTCCTTTCTCTCTTTCTCCATGTTTTTCTATTCATTTTTCTCACCTTCCTGATTTTTCTTCTATCACATTCTCCTTACATGTTTTTTTTCTTTATGTATAGCGATGAAATTGATAGCATAGCCTGAAGATGATATTTTATTTATTTATTTGGTTTTGAGGAAGAAAGGCAACTTGTCTTGCTAAAATGTGTTGGGAAATTATGTATCTCTAATGTGCAGAGTGAGTATATGGTTAACGATTTTTTTTCTTGACCACACTCTCCATCCTCATCCTGTCACTGCATATTGGTGTGGAATAAAAATTAAAACTGAGGGCCGGAGATTTAGCTCAGTGGTTCCACTGCCTGGCTCGCAAGCGCAAGGACCCGAGTTCCATCCCTGGTACCAAAAAAAAAAAAAAATTAAAGCTGAGATTATGAAGGCAAAATGCAGTAAGAGCTTTCTCACTCTCAAATTCCACTGCTCTGGAATCTGATGAGTACTTTTGTTTGTTTTACATGTGAAGGTAAGGAGAGAAAGGCCTTGCCTTGGGAAAAGTAGGAC
Organism: Heterocephalus glaber; assembly: GCF_053883595.1. NCBI lineage: Eukaryota > Metazoa > Chordata > Mammalia > Rodentia > Bathyergidae > Heterocephalus > Heterocephalus glaber. Next base: position 37,711,518 of record NW_028258317.1, read on the forward strand.
AAAGGAATGCTTTTGGTAAGACAAAAGTTGCATAGAATGTGCGATTTTTACCTTTACAGCAGTCCCATGGGAGCAAGTGGCATTTTATACATGAAGGAGAAGTATGGGGACTTCCCAAAACTTCACAGCTAACATACAGTGAATTGAAGCCAGGTGCTTTGATTCCAGAATTGATATGCCTCATTACTACCATATTAGCAAACTAGGGAAGGAAAATAAAGGCTCCATGGAATCTGGAACTAACCAACATGAATAGACAGAGTTGCATTCAATGATTTGGAAAGGCACTCAGGCTGTTATTTGATAGTTTTTTATATGAGATCTTCAGAGTCAACTGAAGACTCTCCAAAACATACCAAGACTCATAAGTGAACTGGATTGTGTATGGGTGATTTATAATGACCTTGGGAAGGTCTAAAACTTTGCATACTATGGACTGTTCCATTGACAAAAATGAATCATAGTTTGTTATCTTTTTAGAGAATGTTAGGAGAGCTAATCTGTCCCACTTGTAGAGTATATAAATTGAAGCATGGTACAACATGTTCATATTAATTATATTAGATCTGATTCTTACCAGCTCATATCTGATCATCAGTATGCCCTTGACTTTTATATCATGATTGGTGAATATGAAATTTATCACCCTTGACTCGTTGACCACACTCTCATTTAATGAGGATTGTAAAACAAGGTAATATTAGATATGCAAAATTGTTGATATATACTACAATTGAGATTGAAGTCCCGTATGGTCTTACATTTTTAAAAATGCCATTAATCTGTTAGAAGCAAAGTGTTCAGAAATTCAGCACTAATTTCCTGAAGTTGCAGAACAAAAAGTGTAAAAGTGTTGGTCCTCATGGTTTAGCCAAGTTGATTTCATTTTAAAATTTGGAAGTGTGGTTGTCGCTTCATAAACTAATGCCTTGAGGCTTGCAGTATGACTGTGTTTGCCTGAAGTTCCCAGAACAGGGGTGGAAGATCACTGTCATTGCTGTGCTCTCTAGCCCCTGCTTTTTAACATATACTTCTAGCTATGTATGCTTACAGCCACACACACACAGAATTCCTATACAACAATTTAAAAAAAATATTTATTCAAATACACAGGTAAATTGTTCGGCTCTTAATGAGACATTGATGAGCACATGATAATTAAATTATTTATCTCAGAAACCCATGTTTTATTATAAGTATTAACATTATGGTAGATGAGGTTTTGGGTCAGTGGAGGCCTTTGAGCGGCTGCTAGAGATCCAATGCACTGGAGTACTTCAAAATAAATTAGCCTCATCAGTTCACTTCAAATCAGCAAATGATTATTGAGTGTAAGTCCCCAAAGACAAATGTCTCCATGCTTATGTGCTAATGTCTGGTGGAGACGATAAGATCAGTAAGTAATGCAAGGCCTCCTCAGGCTGGTCTTTAGGAGGAGTATAAATGTGGAGCTTCTGACACAGTGCAGGGGCTCACAGCTGGTTCTGGGGGAGGAGGAAGCGTCTTACAGAGAAGGGGTAGTTCTAAATGACCTCAGAGACGGGGTTTTGTCAAGTGTGATAGAAGCATTTTGAACCTGGGAGCAGCATGAGCAAAAGTCAAAGGCCATGAAAATGCAGGATAAATTATCTGTTGTGGCTGGAATACAGAAACCATGGTGGTAGGTGGCCACAGATACCAAGAGGCCATATAAGAAAAATAGACTGAGATTGCCTCATGGAGAGCCTTGAAAGTCACCTTGAGAGATTTCATTATTAATTCCTCAAAGATATCTAGGGCAAACTCCTAGGATATTAATAATTTTGAAGACAACTTAAAAATTTTATTTGTGCATTATCTCTTCACTGTCAAAGGAACAAAAATCTCCCTTGCCGTTTTCCTTTTGGGATGTTTGGGGACTGATTTATACCAGTCAGAAAGAAATGCACACCAACAAGATGCATTTCTCTGCGCATTTTCAGGCTTTCTTGGAACAATCACCTTGAGAACTGTCCAATTATCCAGCTATAATCTAATTGTTGGTGACTGCTTCGTCCTTTTGCACCAGAGAACTTGTATCCAGCAGGCTTCTTTCTTTCAAACATTTGTTAGTTCATTAAAGATGTTATGCTAGAGGTAAGACATGATGCATCTGAGAAGGAAATTAAAGACCAGGACAAAAGACATGTTGAATAGTCAAAGATGAGCTATCACCATCAGAAAAAGCAAACTATAGCACCTGATTTGATTGAATAAATGGTGATAACATTGGCTTTGAAGTTGTTGCAAATTGGCTTAAACTTTTTTCGTAGGTTGAATGAATGAAAATTAGGGAGCATTGATATAAAAATAATTCTTTTGGTCTCCTTCTTACCTAGAAACCAATATACATTCCTTTCCTTTTATCTTTTGTTTTTGGTTGGTTCCTTTGTTCCATCCATCCATCACCAGTCTTTTTTTCTGAGCAAGCTCTTTGACATACTGACGTCTTGGAGAAGTTTACCTCAGTTTAACACGGAAGATTCTCACAGGTGCAGCCTTTTATTGTGAAGAGGTGTGGAAGCATTTTGTTTCCCTCCCACCATGAAGCTGTGGCAGAAAGGGACATGTAAAGCAACATCAGTAGACCTCTACACACTTTGCTTTCAGGACCTTGCTCTCAGTCACTTTGCTTAAAGGCTTCCTCAAGGAAGTGAGTGGTTAGTACATTTATCTGGTAGTGAATAGTGGATCTACTCACTCTATTGTTCATCAGACGTGTATTATCTTTAACAGTAATAGTACAGTTATGAGAATTACTAAATCGCTTTTCTCTTATATATTATAACTGAAGCAGTAGTTGATTTCTTTGAAAAATGTAAATATTTGAAAATCCTAAGTCTGACATTGTTGCATATTCTTTTTTCAGGAGTTACAACTTTGCTGCTCTATTTACTGATAGAATGAAAGGGCAAACACTGTGAATACAATGATAAAATAGAAAATCAATAATATTTTTAAATGTTATACCATTTTTAAGATTTAGTCTTCAAAAACAAGTTAAAATGGACTCATAAATAGTCAGAATATCATAAGAGGTAGTAACTAGCAATCAAGGGAAAAATTAGAACTCTTTCAAACAGTATTTCAAATATTTTCAGTATTGTACAGGATGTTTGAGACTGACAGTGGAGTTCATTGGCTGCACCAGTCCATTTGCTCTTTCTGATGCTTGTATTTTATCCTAGAGGGAGAAAAATTAAACAGTGGGTGTTGTTTTTATTCTCTACATTGTGTTTTGCAGAGGGAAATAGTTTCTCTCACTGAGAGATAAGGGTAACCACAGTTTTAAACACTTGATAAAGTGACTGAACCCTACCAAATTGGAGTGGCCTGCTTATTAAACCTCTAGTAATGTAATAGAAATGAAAGCCAGGGCTCGTTTTCTGTTGTTTTCCTACTCAGCTGATTATTTATACAAGTTGGACCTGTAAGTGTACCTGGCCCAGTGAGCCTGTGTATTCCTGGTCTTGGATTGGAACAGGGTATGTAGTGTACCTGAGCAGGGTCTGGGTCATTGGAACTGATGCCCTGGATTTGCTGCCCTCCTGCAGGAGGCCCCAAGACTCTGGGCTGAGCAGAGAGGAGCAGCACCTTGATGTGTGTGTGACCTCTAGCAGTGAAATGCCCGCTGCTGGGCTCACGGATGCCACTTGCAGTAACCTGAATGACTGGTTATTCTGGTCAGGAGAAAATAGCACTGACATCATGTGATTCTGGCAAAGTAAACCACATTGGAACTTGGCCTCTGAATACCCAAGGGGCTGGCAGCAATCTCAGAGGTTGGCTGGGAGCCCCATTGAGTTCACTAGTAATCAGTTGACTGCTGAGCTGGACAAGCTGCCCTAGTTTTTCTGACAAGCTCTGTCTAAAAGAATGATGGGCAGACTGCCATTAGGATTTTTAGCAGAGTTGCTAAAGATTAACTCTTTAGCTACTGTGCATATATCATGTCCTTCCTTATGTGTTGGTATGCAGTTAGATAAAAGCTTGGAGAGAAGGTTCTAATTCCTCATTCAGTTACTGCACCCGGAATTCCTCTCTTGCACAACACACACCCAAAGGCAAGGAAGAACACTGTAAAGCCCTTTATATGTGTGTTTCAAAGGAATACCAGTGGACTGGTTTTCCTTGAAGTTTCTAGTTTGTTTTTTTAAGCAAAATGCTATAATCTTTATATAAAATGTCAGATGTTGCATCCTAACCTTACCTTGGGAATAGATGTCACCTAACAGGAGCCTTTTGTAAACTATGAATATTCAATATTTATTTGTTATGACATGTACTGTGTATAAGCGTTTCAAAAAACCTTTGATAACACCAAGCATACCTCAGAAAGGAGGCTATTTGCCGTCCGTTGTCATAAGTCCAGAGGAACCAATTCTTTTGGATGAACTTTTTCGGTAGGCTTACTTGGTTGATTTTTGTTTTAACTAGAGAAGGTGATACTTTAGGAACTTTAATTCATTTTCTCACATAGTTAAATATAATTGGTTGTATAAGTTGATCAAAAAATTCTGTATGCTGTATACCCAGTGAAGAACTTGGCATGTTTACTCTTGATTTATACTGGAATTTTTCCTATAGCACAACTCTTTTTGTTTCTATGGAAAGCCATGACTTTGCTGAATGGACACCAGTGTTTTCGGTAGTGTTCCCATCCGCCTTTGCACAGTTCGATTGTGGTAGTAGCACCAGCGATGTATTGTTTGCTTTGGCATATGACCGTAAGTTTTAATGGCATAGACTATGGCTCTATACCTCTTCCTATTGAATGGAAGCTATAATCCTGCCTTTTCTTTGATCTTTTCTTCGAAAAAGTTATATTTGAAAATGGTAAATTACTGTCACGTGATTAAGAGGTGTGTGATATGAGCAGCTTGGGGACATTATTGTTCATCAGAGAACTCACATAGAGAAACAGAAAGACAACTTATGTGCAAGTATTTTCTAGTGCCTTCTTCTCCCCTGCACCTCCTGCCCCTTCCCCAGAGCAGTGGGGCCTGGTGGGCCTCAGCTCAGCAGACGCCCCAGCCACAGAGCTGAACACCCCGCACGACAGCCTCTCAGATGCACAGGTGAAAGAGAATTTTCACGAGATTTTAACTTTAACTCAATCCCTTAAGACTTATCAAGAGGAGATGAAAGACTCAGGGGTTTTGAAGACAATTTTATAAACGGGAAACTTTTAATCATGCTTTTGCCTATGGGCTGTGGTTTTGGGGAGGAGTCAATAAAGATCTACCCTTTGGCATTCCTGCATGGTTCTGAGCTCATCTGTCTGTCCTTCTGTAGAGGATAGTACCACGCTGTCTATTATAGATCCTCATTTTCCCAAGAAAGGGCTTGGGATCGGTGGAGGAGTAGTGGGATTATCCTCCCTCATGTCTCCTTCCTCCCCTTTCTCAGTTCTCTCCTCCTTCCTCCCTCACTACCTTTCCCTCTATTCTTTCTCCTTCCTTCTTCCCTGCCCTTTCCTTCCCTCCTCCTGCTTCCCTTCCCTCCTTCCTGCTCCCCTCTCTCCCTACAGAGTATCTCCTGTTGCCAGGCCATACACAGTGATGTGTGAAACCAGTGATAGTATCCATTCAGGGAGCTGACAGTCTGTGGGAGGAGAAAGCCTCACATCACAGGGTCACAGAAACACGTGCAGGATGAACAGTTGTGCTAAATAGTTTTATGAAAGGCACACACATGATGGTATAAGAACATAAAATGAGGATCTTGCCAACGTGAAGTTTCTGAGTAATGCCTTTTCTTGGTAATACTTAAGAAAATCAAGAAGCTACACCTGAGGTTCTATCTCATCTTTATAATTTACTTTTTAAAACTTTGACAAGATCTTTAAACCTAAATTTTCTTATCAGCAAAATAGGAAAATAGTAGCTACCTCCGACATTTGTGTGTGATCGGAAATACTACGTTTGCAACATTAGTTTATATGTAAGAATTTTGCAAAAAGTCTCCCCATTTCATGAATGCTACAATTCACTAAGATGTGCAAGATACCTGAAAACCTAGTTTGGACCAAGTCCACTGATTTAAGAATCAGTTTACCAAAATATTGTAAAAAGCTAAACAATGTCTCAAGCAGTCTCATCCCACTACTTTAACAAACATTTTTGAATTGTGTAACAATTCATTGAAGTTTCCTGAAAAATGATGCTTTGGGCCAGTCTAACTTTGTGTGTGTGTGTGTGTTACCGGGGACTAATTCCAGTGCCTTGTGCATGTTAGACATATACTCTACCACTGAACTACATCCCTAGCCCTTTTTAAGTTTTATTTTGTTTTTGTGTGTGAGAATGTCTCACTAAATTGCATAAGCTAGCCTTGAACGTGGGATCTTTCTGCTTCAGCCTCCTAAACAGCTGGTCCTAACTTCTTTGTGTTTATTTCAGGTATCATTTTGGCCATTGAAAGATGTCAAGTTTTTGCTAACATTCGTGTTGTATATTAATTGCAGGTTTCAGAAACCGAAGTTCTGCAGAGTGAAGTGAGGAGGGAAAGTTATGGTCTCCTGTAACGTCAAAGTCCAGTTTACCCTTAGGTATAGCTTGACCCAGGTGCTTTAAGGGTGGAATAGGAATGTCTCTCTCATCTTCTTCCTCAGTGATGAGCTCCAGGGTTGTGTTCTATCAGCCTGGCACCCCGTGGGAAGGAAAACATTCCTTTCTTTAGTAGTCTGTCCCAAATCTCCAGACAGCCTCTCCTGAGCCAATGAGAGCCAGTCCCTGAACAGTCCCGTTCTCCTCCTTGGTCTCCGGTCTCTGGGAGCTGGAGGATGAGATAAGACCCCTTAGAACATGATCAGACAGTAGGGAGGGAAGGCTCCCCAGAGGGAGGTTAGCTTGTTGTTACCCTAAGGCAGTAGAAATTGTGCCAGCAACACCCAAACAAATAAGCCAAACAAACAGATAAGCAGGGATGAGTGGTCACTGCTGATGCAGCATCATGGCCTCCCTCTCCCTGCTTTGAGTTGAGGGAGGTGACATCGAGGCATGCAGAGTACTAATTACCAGATCTTGACTGTATGACAGCAGTGGGCCTTGTGCTTCTGTATTTTATTCTTCACAATACTCCTACGAAGTAAGGTTTGAAATCACGTTCACAGGATGGGAAGCTGACATCTAGTGAAATTGTGTAATTTGTTCAGGAGGAGGCAGCCTTCAGGGTCTTGATCATTCTGCTGCCCTGCAGCACTGTCCCTGTATGTCAGCTGTCCCAGGCACAGGCAGTCCAAGGTGAGCCCCCGGGCTGGGTGGCTGCCTGGCTGTCTCTTTTCCTGCAGGATGTGGAAGGGGATTCTTTGCAGGACAGGGTCAGAAGGCCAGGTTGTCAGCTGCTGTTGCAGGTCTGGTCACTGAGTGGCCCTGCTGTTGGGACTGCTGATGGAAGGCTCCAGGCCGCCATGGGGCTGTCTGCAGAATGGTGATAGGAGATTAACCCGTGTGTAAAGTTATATGTACTTAGCATCACACCAAAGGTTTTAAAAATCAGTCTCACCACTTACTCATGGACTGTTTAAGCTCTTTGACTCCTACAGACTGTGTCTTAGTTCAGGCTGCCAAAACAAAGTACCATAGATGGAGTGGCTTAAACAACAGAAGTCAATATTCTTAAATTTCTAGGAGCTGGAACTCTTAGAGCAGGGTGTCAGAGGGCTTTCTGTCTTGCAGGTGGCCACCTTTTTGCTGTGTGACGTGGAAGCAAGAGGAAGAGACAAGCTTCCTGGTGTTTCTTACAAGGGCACTGTCATATCCGGGCCCACATTTATGAACTTTCAGTACTTTCATAAAGGCTCTGTCTTCAGATGTAGTCACATTGGGCACTGGGGTTTCAACATACAAGAGCGGGGACACACAGTTCAGCCCAGAGCAGTGCGATTTTAGTGGTTTTGTAGGAGCCTCACATGTAACTTGCTACTTTACTCTGGCTCATCAGGATAGTCAGTGGCACCAAATAAATGAATTTGATATAGGGTATGTTCTAATATTTATTATTTAAATATCATTATAAAGTAATAAATATCATTAAATTACTCATTGATGTTCCCAGTTACAACCAAAGATGTTTAAAACATATTTATTTTGGTTAGTCCATATTTGCAGTACATAATGATTGCATTTGTTGTGTGGAGTTGGTGCATAGATGACATCACACATTTTAATTTATTTTTCATCCCCTTACTCTCACCTCCCTCCTTGCTTCCTTCAGCTCTTGGTTCCACTTCTCTTTTGCAAAAGAGCTATCTCCCTATTTCCTGTTATCTGTTTTATTAGAGTAAGGGTTTTGAAAATAATATGACAGACATGGGGATTCACTGTACAATGCAGGTGTGAGATGTGTGGAAATAGGGGTATCAACAAAGGGACTGAAGGCTCCAAAGAGGAAATCATCTCAGGTCTGTTAAGGAGGACTTCATCAGAGTGAAATTAAATGTGTGTCTCCTCACAAAGAAATGAGTTTCCCAGGTGAAAGGCAGAGCAGTGTTGTGGTGTCTGGAACCACCAGTGTGGAGCGCCATCACCTGCTGCACCAAAGCCTGGAGATCCTGGAGAGCAGTGAGCTTCCTCCCAGCTCTCTGAGTCAGATTTTGGAATCCCAGTGGCTGGCCAATGCAGGGTACTTGGACTTTATTCTGGAGATAGTAGAAAGCCTTTGAGGGTCTTAAACGAAAGGGGAGGTGTCATAACTAGGTGTGAGTTTTAGACAAGCAGGTTTTTAAAATACATGGGTTGATTTGGGTCAATCCTAAGGTCTCCCTACTTTCTAGGATGGCTTTCCCTCTATTTGTGCACCCTCCAAACTCTTGTTCATCCTTCAGCACCCCTCTGGAGCGACAGCCAAAGAAAGTCATTCCTGACCGTCCAGTGGGAATAATCACTCCCTTCCATGTTCTGCTTCTGTAATTTAGTGTAGCTGTGACTGCTTGTGTAACACTATAAGATGATGATGTGTTTACATATCTCTTCCGCCACTTGACTTAAAGGACCTTGAGGGAAGGGGATGGTGTTTTTTCTGGTTTGCTTTGTTCTGCTCTGTGTTACATGCACACTGTAAGGTGCTTGGCACATTATAGGGGTTCTTATTTGTTGAACATAATTGGGCTGAACTAAGGCTATTGTGACAGTCAGGAGAGAAGCAAGAAGGACAAAGAAAAGACTGCACTGGTAGGAATAGAAATGAGAGAGCATATTCTGGGCATAAGCAGGAAGAACCAGAGATGATTCTGAGGCTTCTCACTGGCTCACTTGTAAATGTTAGTTCCCTTAACAGAGACATTGAAAGAAAGAACCACTGAGTTTGGAGGTGTGTTGTTCATTTTTGTTTTTCTTTTTGGTTAGTAGGAGCATTCTAAGTGGCCACATTTAGTAGCCAAATGAAAATACATGTCTGAATTTAGCTTTCTTGTTATCCCAAACCTTTGAAGCCAAAGTGTGATTGAGATTGTACATGGTAAAAAGGAAAGCCAAAGATGCAGTGTTGGAAAATGATGATTTTCAAGGAAGTGGAGTTAAAGGAATGAAAGTGACAACTCTGTTAAATTAGAGCAGAATCGGGAAAGCTCGATGTCATGAACTCAAAGCAAAGAGGAATTATGCATAAACTAGTTCAGTCTGTGGCCAGAGAATTTTCTCGCAGAACTTCTTTGTAACAGCAGCAACAAGGACAACATTAGGAGTATTTGCTGTCTTCTCATTCTTACTATGTTCCAGGCATTTTGCTAAATGCTTTCCTGACAGATCTCATTTGTTTCAAACTTCAAGCCCATCATCCTTGTTCAAACAGATTTCCAAATTCATACTCAGAGAAGTCAAGTAATATCCGCAGACAAACAGCCAATATGTATCGAAAGCAGGTGTGCTTTTTGAATTTTGGTATTCAAGCAGTGGTTCTGTTTTGTATTGAGATGTCTGTAAAGACTGTGGAGATTAAAGTTACCTGTAAAACTTACGAAAGTTTTCCCTATTAACTCAGAAGTATAATACTTTCTGCCTTATGTAAATGAGAGACTATGTGGGTGAGTTACAATTCTTTTGTACTTCTCTCATTTAAATCAACTGATTCAAAATATATTAGCTAGATTGCAATATATCCTACTGCATTCGTGTGTGGTATATATTTTAACTGTTTTCTCTTATAAGGTCATTTAAAAACCATTCTTGTCTACCATTTCCTCTATAAACTTCTTATGCTTATTTGTGTAGCCTTTTATATAATAAGGAGAATTATTTAAATAAGGAGAATCCTGAATATTTTAAGCAATTATTTTATTTAGTGCTTCCATGTGGAGTTGCATGCTTAAGAGACATACACAAAAGCAATTCCTGAAAATATTTGCTCATAATTGCTGCACTCTTATGGATGCACTTTCATATATAATTCAGGAAAGAAAAGTTATTGCATGTGATAGATTAGTATTACAACATAAAAGTACTGATTTGTGTATCCTATTTTAGTGCATTGGTAATTCTCAGGAGATAACCGTACAGTAATTTCCAAGAAACCAGGCAGTTTAATTTTGCTACCAGTGTCGTTTTAAAGCATTGGTGTGCATTTGCAGCTGGGTTGGATGCAGAAAGCCTTGTGCAGAAAATCCTCCAACAGCAAGGGTTCTGGCCTGGGTCACCAGCTATATTACTCCCCTGTCAGGCCTCCCTCCTTGGTGTCTCCTGGGGCTTGAATAGATGACCGCCTCTACCTTTCAGACTCTCTGGAAGGAGTTTGGAAGAACTTTTACAAAGAACAATGCTGAGAGAAATGAAAGACAAGAAACTCTATTAAAATGGATGAGCACAGGTTTTATTTAATTAGACAAATTTATTTATAGGTTGATTTTTCTGGCTGGACTTAAAGATTCATTTAATTCCAAGTTATCTTCCCTCATAAAACAAACAAACAAACACAAAAAAACCTTTCTCAAATCTACACATACTCTAGATTCTAAGGGTGTAGGGATGGGGGTGGAGGAGGAGGGTCAAGACAGCTGTGCCTGTGGGTTTTCCCCACCTAATGGCTTCTATGACTGATTCATATTTGTTTTGCAATCGTGAGTCATATTCTTTAATTTTAAAAACTTTACAATGCAAATATCTTTTTGAAGAGGTTATATCAATTGCTTTTACTTTGCTTTCAAATCATGGTTATCTTTTCTTCACTTGATATTTTAGAAGTAAAAAAAAAAAAAGGCCTTCTGGGAATTTCCATCAAGTGATCAGATGCTTGGTTTTCATAGATTCCATGTCTCTAAGGAGGGAGAGAATGAGATTTAAATTTTAAAAATACAGTCTTGATGACTAAAATATTTGAAAGCTTGGTTATATCAGCTATTTCTTTACATAACTGTTGGATTTCTTTCAAGGTGCTGTCTCCTCACTAACACACTGTGCAAATAACTACAGTTTAATATAGCTATATCTTGATGTGTTTAGATTTGGTAAACCCTCTTATCTTTCAAACATGCATCATTTATTTAAAATGCATAGGCATATGTTCAGAACAAAGTTATTTTCAGTGCACATGTATTCATTAGCCCGTGTGTGAAAGTACATTTCAAATAACAACCACTTCAATATTTGTTTTTCTTTCAAAACTTTCTTTTCTCTCCATCTTGGTTTAATTGAACCCTGGGCCTGAACTCTTTTAAAGAATTCCCATGGAGCCAGAGTACATAAGAACATCTTTGACTGATATAAAATAATTGCTTTGTTGATCATATACCCATGCATGATAAGATATGCATAAGAAGAAATCTGGTACAGAAGTATAAATAATACTTATCTTTAAGCCGGCATCTGTCATCTGCTTCAGCAGACAGTGCTTGCTTTCTTCCTAGCAGAAAAAGGGCTGAAAGATTTATGGAGCAGCTTTGTTTGTGCTTTGTGATGCTTAATCAATTTTTATTAAATTTTAAATTAAAACTTGGCTTTCACTAGAGTGATATCTCTGATGTATAGAACAAGGGGGAGAGGACCATGATGCCCTGAATAGGTTAGGCTTGGTGGATCCAAATCTACTTCTTCCTCCTGGACTTCTCTTAATAACTTTTGGAAGCCTGACCTGATTCTTGTAGGAATGCATGGGGAAAGGTAAATACAACTCAGACTTTGGGCTCCTAAAACTTCTGGAGAGTATTTGTAGTTTGTTTTTAATACTCTTGTTCATGTCCCCCTATCTGAGAAAAGAGTAAGTTATTCCAATGTGCAGATAATGTGCTTTTTTTGCATTCAGAATGTTCTGATAAATTAAGATTCATTAGTTATGATTATAGAGCCTTTCAGAGTTTTTGATAATAAAGTTTTAACATATTAGAGGTCTGATACAGGTGTGGATTTTGTAGCCTTTTTCTGACTGATTTACCTCCTAAGTTCTATATTTGAACGTTTTTGGCCTTTTTATAAAATTCTTTTGGTTGAACACCAGCATATGGTAGGAAGCCCACTCATAGAGGCCAGTTTATAAATGACCATCTTGTTTTTATGATCTTCCATATAAAAAGAACTTAAGAGTCATGAGTCATATTTCTTTCAGAAAAAGTTAAAAATTATTCATGATTAGTTTTCTCAAATTCTGTATATTAAAGGAGGGAAAAATGGGATTTAGTTAAAATACATTTCTTGGTTGAATACTGATATTTTTGTTTTTGAATTTGGTTTTCTTACATCTGGTACACACCAGACTAACCTGTACATATTATTCCTTTGGAAACATATGTTTGTGGGCGCTGATCCAAAAGTAGCTTATTTATCTACATTTCAGTATAAGATTTCTTTGAAGAGAAGAGAGGGAGGAAAACAACTAGGAGATTTGTTGTTAATTATTGTTTATTTTCTAGGAAATATGGCAAGATATAAACTTGAGATCGGAGTATCTGTGTTTTTGCATTATGTAATATGCTACTTCGGAGAAAAGTAGATTGAACAAAAATTCAGAAGCCAATTCTTACATGCTTAAAGAAAATTAATAGTTCATGTAGCTGGTTCCTTCTCATCAGTGATCTTTTCATTGCCACATCTATGCTTTGGTATTATGCATTGCCATATAAACGCCACATGTATGTATAGATACTGATATTGCTGTATTGTATTATCTACTTATTCCTCAGGCTTGATTCATATTCTTGTATTTACTGCCCTTGGCAATGGCCTGATGCCCTATGCATGTGCAGCTGGGGATGCAGTCTTAGAGCTTCCAGAACTATTCAAAAGCCCAGCCCAGAAACAATGAAATGGCTTAATATGTTTGCTCTCATTTCCCTAAAATGTATTTGGTGCCTCAGCATATTCTTATCGTGTGCTTTCTTTCTCAGATCCTGCAGGTTCAGAAAGATTTTGGAATTACTGTGAGAGTAGAGGAGAAACCCTGTATTTCTGATGGGAAGACAGCCTTGCTCAACTTGATAAACAAACAAGCTTGGGTAGAGTGTAGTTGGTCCTGGCTTTCTAACCCTAGAGCTGTTTATACCCCATCCCGGGCCAGTGCTGCTTTATTGCAGCCTCAGAGCTAGAGAGTTTTCCTGCTTTCTGTGTCTCTGTGAAGTAACTTTGAGTGGATGGACTGAGGCTTGGGGAGATTGCCAGATGAGGTGGTGATGATGGCTAAAGGGACTTGGACTTCGGGAGTGCTTTCTAGCAGAAGTGCAACACAGACGGTATCATGTTTTTGACCATGAGACTTCAAACATGCTGCCAAGTGTTTGTAACAAGATAGGGCTGTCACTGTGCTTTGCTTTTAACTTTACTTTTGCATACAGTATATCGCTCTTGTTTTATAAACTGTGTCGCATACTTTTTGTACCTCTATAAACAAGTGAAGCTGTTGAGTTTTTGGACAAAGTTTGAAGCAGTTTTGTGTTGCCTCTTCTTTGCTTTATGCTCCAAATTGAGAGCTGAATAGTAAGATCTTTTTTCACACCCTTTATAATGCGATGCACATTTTGAAGGCAATTTAAATTCTTTTGGCTCCCCAGCCATATGCTTCAAAATGGAAGCACTATACATGTCTGAATAGAGAAATAGGTAGGAAACTGGAACACAGGTATAGGGTACATAGTAGGATAGAGAAAGAAGGGAGGTAAATGGGGGGGAGAGATTGAGAGAGAGAGAGAGAATTTCAATCTCTAGAAATGTTTTCAAACTTCAGCCCCAGTTTTGTTGAAGGAAATTTGAAAAGTGGCACAAGGACATTTTTACATGCAATTTATATGTATAACCAGATTCTGGAACTTAACCAATGTATTATTTGAGAAACTGGCAATATAGTCAAGAGTAATGCACTCTAAAGTATAATTTTTAATGGAAGGACAAAAACTAAGTGAAAACTACATTTCTGTTTTATTATTACATTTTTACTCATTCCGTTTTTTATGATCTCTATCCTCTCTATCCTTACCACCCCCTCTCAATTTTTCTCAGTTTATTTCTACATTGGAAAAGTGAAATGTAATATTCTCCTTAACACATAAACTCTTTCACTCTGCCTCTCTGGAGGATATTTTTTTACTGTTTTCACAATTCATTCTGCTTGGGTAGAAAACACCAGATTTCTCCAATATTCTGAAAAGAATTTGTACTCTTAGATTGAAATATCCTGTTTCTAAACTTCTCACATTATAAACATGTAGGCTTCTTCTGGTAGTGCCACACTGATCACATGGATACCATTATAAAATAATTTAGCTGATGCATGGATGGATATGTTTATATATCTTAAATTAGAACAGGCACCCCCTTCTCATTCTCATTAAAGATTGCTTCTTTATCTTTTTTCTTTTCCTTTTCCATCATGGATACTAACTCGCTGCTGATAACACTTCCTTCAGAAATGTGAGTGCCGTTACTATGCTTTTCCTGAAGGAAATAGTTTGCGGGTCTGGCCATATTCATTTAGAATAAATAGTATTCTTAGAACTCATGCACATGACATTTTCTCCTTTTGCTTTCTATACACTGTAGGGAGCTTTTTACAAAAAGCCAGAATGAAATTTAAGTATTATTTTATTTGTGACCATTCTGTAAAACTAGTTTTCAAAGAAAAGTTACTATTCTCCTGTGTAGCATTATGAAAATAAAATGCTACTGACCTTTTGTTTTTTGGTAAAATGATGTAGAGTCATTTGACTCCTCAGGACAAATTTTAAAATTTCAATTTCTTAGGATGCCTGTGTAATGGGATAGGTTTGCTGAATGCTTTTGTAGAATCAAATGTTAACTCCATTTTCTGTTCTATACTACATTGTGTAACACAGCGGCTTTTGACTATCCTGTGATGTACTTTCACCATCAGTTGACCTTATGCTGTTTAGGAGAGAGACACAAGGGAGAGATGAAAACTAGGAAACAAAAGAGGGAAATGAGGAAAAGCAGGAACTGAATTTCCTTCATTCATTCATTTTTGAGAAAGGAATGTTGAGAAACCCCACAGATCTCTATCTCAGTGAGGTGAAACTTTGTTGCTGTTTATCTGTCGTCGTGTCCCCCCCCCCCCCCCCCCCCCCCCCGCTGTGGCTAGAGACGTGGTGAATAGACACTCAACTCCCAAAGATACCAAGTTCCAAAGCACTGACTCATGAGTCCACAATGAAATACTAGGATGCAGCCATTTCCTACCTTTGTTTGGAAACGCACTGATTGGCTCAGGGCGGATGTGAGGCCTAAACTGCAGGGCTTTGCAGAAGGAAATGCTTTGGGTCTCTGAGTTACTAGATGGTGTATCGCAGCTTTGTATTTAACTGTGTCAACCGGTAGCAAAATGTTTCCTAGAGTATACAGAATCCAGCCCGTGTACCCTTCTGTCTGCTTGTGTGCAGTGAGTATGTGATGGTAGTGAGAAGCAGGTTTTATTATTTTTATGTATTGTGCTCATTACACAAGTCCATCCCTCTAGTCTCACTTGTGTTTGGAGCCTCCACATTCCATTGTGACCTCTAAGTGCTTTAGATCTGACCTGCTTCTGTCCTTCACCTGGACCACACTTTGCCTGGTCTCTCAGTACACAGCTCTGACCTCACCATTCCTCCAACACAGATGAGCCTCAGCTCTTGTCTCCTGGGAACTCTGTCCTCAGCTGTTGTAGACAGGTCTCACTCCCTTATCTTATTCCAGCGTCTGCTGAAATTACACGTGCCCAAAAAACTTTCTCCTACCCACTCCTCCATCTACCATGCACCCTCTTCCAACTCTCTCTCTCCTCACTTACTGTCCTTTTCACCCTCGGGCTTACCCAATGTATTTTATGTTCATTTGTTTCTTGCTTTTCTGTTTCCTACCCCTGCTAGATTGTAAGCCTCATGTGGATTAGGACCTTGATCGTCTTGTGCTTTTTTGCCTAGGGTCTAGAATATTGTGGGAAGCATGTAAATATGTGCCTAGCACTATGGGGAACTGACAGGTTTGTTCCACAGTAAATGTGCATAAAGTAAAAAATAATGCAGACCCTCAAGAGATGGCTGACTTTCTATATTCCTGTATTGCCATTCAGCCAAGTTATTTGGCTTCTGGATGCCTCAGCTTTTTCATCTTACAAGTGGGAACAAAATTTTGCACATCTCAGAAGCATCATGAGAAGTAAAATGATGAGTAGTAATCCTGAGTGATGAAAAGGTCAAACACTAGTTTCATTTTATGAGAAGCAATACAGAATAATGACAGGGCAGTGGTACCTCTCAGGTGGCCAGTGTTTTCCGTATGCATGCTGTCCCTCAGAACTTTCTGGGCATGATGCTTGGGATGGACCTCTGAAGTGGTATGAGCAGAGGCCTAAGCATGGCTTGAGAGATAATTTGAGGTTCCCAGGAAATCTACAGAGTGAGGAAAATGAAAGAGACTGGTTCCAGTGGCAGCATTAGAAATGATAGGTTATTGTCATTTTTACTGCTGTCAGCTCTCAGAGCTGGTAGTTTTCAGTCAAGTATCCTTTCAAGGAGTTTCAGAAGTGTGATTTTTACCTTAAATTTATTAGGGCTGGAAACAATTGTTTATGTTTATGCAGTTCATAATTTTGCAGTTTGGTTTGTGTGGTTAGTGGACCTACTGTTCAACTGGATGGCAAATCTGTGCTAGGAGGATACCATATGCACAAGTATTTTCTTAAATAATGTTGGCGTTTGCCACTGGTGTTAGGGGAAGAAGGAAAAAAATGAGAGTAATTCTGGAAGCCCTCCAGTAAGGGGTTAGGAAAGAACTTAGGGACAAATGCTCCTACTTGGAACACAACATCAAATAGTGGGTTTTTCTTGTGTGTTTTTTTTTAAGAGAAGCCAAAATTAAACACAGTAGAGTTTACTGTTTGCTAATCAGCATGTGTTTACTTTCTCTTCCAAAACTGAAGTTGCCAACCAATACATTTCCTACCCAGTGCTATGAATCTGTCCAAATAAACATGGGAAGTAGTAAAACAATGACACCACATGAAAAATATATCCTCATTCATTAAATAGAATCCAAAAATTTCTCTGGAATTTACTTCTAGCAGTGCAGTGAGAATTGCTTGATCTATTAAGGGAGGATAGTAACTTGCCCCTTTCATTACTGTAGCGTGAATGAATGGATTTTAAGTGGTCCTAGTATTCTACATGCATTATCAGATGAAACCGAATAATTTCATATCGACCTCTCACCCACATCCCAAGTGGGCTGGAGGTATTTTGGGTCTAGTATACTTTTATGATAATTATAAACACAACCAACTTGTGGAATTCAAATAATCAAGTTTAATTTCTGTCTCAATCCCTAAAGATTACAGACAACAAAGTTTTGAAGATCAAGTTCAGAAGTGCTTTCTCTGAAGGGCACGGAGAAGTTGGAAAAAGAAGATTTTATTTTTATGGTCAATTTTGAAAAATAAAGTCAAAAGCAGAAGCCATAACCAACCAACATTATAGAAAACCTTAAATTCATAGGGGTGACAATTTACTTTGAGTGTTAGTGGGCATAATCCATACACGTCTATTGCTGAGAAGCTTTGTTTTAAGAGTACAAGATGAAAGTAGAGTGATTATTATGATTACTGTTATGGTTTAAGAGTCCTTTAAAAAAATTAAGCATACTTTTTATACTGGAGTCCAGACTTCTGTCTCCTATCAAACTCTCCTTTTAGGGAATGGTACTCTTTATTGTGAGTTTAAATTAATGCGTTGAGTTTCTAGTAGTAGTAGTAATGACATTTAGAACCCTGGATTGCACAGTACTCCGTTAAAACTCCAGATTGGAGGAGAAGTGGTGGAGTCTACTGAGGACAGGAGTTCTTTCTGGAAGAACTCTTACTCTGCCTAGTGACTGCTTTTCTCTTCTTGTACAGATAAAGCCACCCCTTGACCTCCTCTATCAGATCCTAGTGATGCCTGGCGGGGGCCGGGGGGGGGGGCAACATCAAAACAGAAGGTAGTGACTTCTTTGAAAGTGATCTGGCACCTAATTGTAATTCAATAGCACATTGAGGTTAGACTTGTTCTGTCTGCAGCAGTACCTTTGCGCTTTTTGTTTTTTAATGAGAAATTAATTATCTATCTGAACAGAATCACTTCTTGGATTTAGTTAGGTGAGTGGAATATAACCAAATAATACTTTCGTATAAAATTAACTTTAAAGCACATAGAAACTTGAAGGGATCTTGTAGGATGAGATACCATGAGTCAAAGTTTTCCTGTGAAAGCTGTATAAACTTGGTTGTTGCCTTTGTTATCTAATCTAATCACTCACAGACAGATAAGGGCCCCTGAGGCCTTCAGCACTGAGGTCTGCACAGGCCTGAGCTCCGCTGGTGGGGAGCAGGGTCAGGGCAGCAGTATTGAGAGAGCCTAAATAGGCAGCTCATTTCCTACTCTCTGGCTGCCTCTGACATTTAAACAGTGTCCTTTGCACAGTAGATCTTTTTATTAAAAAAGTTTTCCCAGCCCAAATTTAAAGGAATAAAACAGAGAGAGAGAGTTAGTGGTAATTTCCTAAAAACTAGAGTGAGTAGCTTCTTTCACCACTCACACATATCTTAATATACTACTTGTGAGAAAGCCCTTTGTTCAGTGTGACTTTGATCTAACAATCATGCGCACATACATGTATGTAGGTCCTCACACTTTTACATACCTATGTACTTCCTGGCATTAAGGAACAAATACAGTGGGGATGTTTTGTGTTTCCTGTAAACAGAAAAAGAAAGTGGAGATTTTAGAAGAGTCATGTGGTTTGGGCTGACATTTAGTGGCTGAGAGTGGAAATGCGAAGATGCAGACTGACTGACTCAGTCCTTGACTTTATGAAGCAGTAGGTTCCAAGTGATTCTAGCTTGTGGACAGAGAGACATTTAACAAAGAGAAAGGCTGCAATGGGAAAATACTTGGATTTATGGGAAAAAAGGAAAAGAGACCTGTCTGGAACAGGAAGGCCTCCAGTATGAAAGTTAGCCACAAGAAGGCTGGCAGCGTTGTGGGAAGAGGAACACCAAATATGAAGGTCCTGAGAGAGCTCAGGGACTGAGAGAAGGTCAGTATCGCCTCAGCTTCAGGGGGCAAAGCTGTGCACATGCTCCAGGAATTCCTCAAAAGACTCCATCTGATAGCTAGCCTGGTCTCTTACATTCCCATTGGAAATTCTTAAACCATGTGTGATGTCTTTTTTTCTGAGTTTAATGCTTGTCCTTTATATTACTTTTCAATCATATGACCTCCCCTGAAATGTCTCCTTTGAGGAAAATTATCAAATATCTAGTGCTTGTGAAGACCACAAGAGTAAGACTGCTACACCTGAACCCTAAGAACAGGAAAGGACTTAAAATCTGGAAGATTAGATTGTTCTAGGTTTGTTTAGAGACCCAGTGTAGAATCTGGTGTTGTGTGCTCTCTTGAGCCCAGGCAGGACGATCGTCAGGAATTTGAGGCCAGCCTGGGCTCCACAGTGAATTCAAGGCCAGACTGCACTACATAGAGAGACCCTGTCTCAAATACCCATACTGCACCACACCACACCAAAACACAAAAACAAGAGACCAGGAGTACATCCTTGAGGCTATTTTACTTTTTTTGTTTTTTGCTCTCTACAATTGTTTGATCCCGAAACAATTGTTTAATTGTTTAATTTCACCTCATCATTATTCCTATTTTAATCCTCTTTGCGTCTCATTTTTAAATGTACTTTGAAATATTTAGGACTCATTACCTATAAATATTTCAACAAATTATACATGCATCATCATGTGTAAGAAATACAGCTTTAATTTGCTTAAATTAAAAACAAATAAGTTTTGAAATGGCTAAATAAATAGATTAGAAAAGTTTAATAATATACCTCCATAATATACCTTCTTCCCAAGTTATTCTTCCTTATCCTTCTGTACCTGATTATTGTCTCCAAGGCTTTTGTTACACCTACTTCTGATACACATGAATTTGTAATCTGTTTTTAATGGTGAGAATGCTGATCCTTCTGCCATCCAATCTCTAGAGCAATCCTCTGACATTTTCCTCAGGATAATTTCTACCAGGTTTGACAGTTCAGGGAGTCAAAGGACTTCAGATTTTGATCCTGGCTTTTCCAAGAGTTATAAGAAGTTCTTTAAGCGTCCTATCCTTGACAGGTAACAATAAGAAAGCACTGGCCTTGATAACAATGGTTGTTTCATCTATGGAAGGGGATATACAAAGTATAGAGAGATTCTTCTTTTCAATCTTAGAGTGTGTGCCGATGATGGCAAAGTGCCCACCAGGTCTCCATTTCAGACTGAACTCGTTTATTAGGGTTAAGCTGCAGTAGTTCACTTACACTACTAGTTATTTAGCTCTGACTTAGTACATATGCTCACCTTTCAGCATGTGCAGCTTGCAAACAGATTCTGAAGGATTATAGCCAAATAGCTGAATGCTGATTCTCAAACTTTACCACAGCCTTTTATGGTAAATTGTTAGATGTTTTTCATGAAAAATTTGGGGATTACTTTTGAGAAAACCCTTCACATCTGGAAGTTCAGCTTCTAGTTACTCATGAAGGAATATAAATGGTTTACTTATTATTTGCATTTGGAGGTAGAGTATTTAAAGCTATTTTCATGTGGATATCACATTTTCACCACAACTTTCTGTATTTATGTCTAAAATACATGTCAATAAGAGATCTTTTGAAGAACAGTGATAATACTGTTTGTTTAGGAAATGCCACAATGTACACTTCCTGTTCTCTGCTTTGGCTTTCTTAAGAAGTAATGACTTTCAGCTCTGTCCTGTCAGGAGCAGAGGCAGTGTGCACTGGCAGAAGAAGGAATCTGAGGCAGGGCTGGCCTCCTGACCTGTCCTGCTGAGCCTGGCCTTTGCTAGGTGAGAGCAGGCAGCTGGGCTTCTTCAGGATGCCTGGCAAAGAGATGTCAGGCGTTCCTGATTCCTGACTGTAGACCATGACAGTCCCAGAAGACAGGCAAACACAATGAAATAAATAATTAAGTAAAATAAAATAAATACTTCTACTCACTATAGGAATCTGTCACAAGTTAGGGTTCTCTAAGTCATTTATGAACCACAGAATCCTGCCCCTTCAATTTCCAAGTTTCCAAGGTGATGTTCATTTTAGAAAATAATTTAATTCTGAGGCTTGATCCTCAGCCCTCTAAAACTTTATTTTTTATTTATTTTGGTGCTATTCATTGAACCCAGGGCCTAACGCATGGTGTACCTGTGCTTTACCACCCTAAGCAGCTTTAAAACTTTTAACGCGGACCTCTTGACTTTACTCCTGCCAACCTTTAGTCTCCCTGTCTTTTTTGCCTCAGCAAGCTCTGTGAGGTGAAGCAGATCCAGTGGCTTTTATTTATTTTTCTGTTTCTTGAGCATAGGTGGAACCCTGACAGCTGTGAGTCTTCTTTCCTGGCGGCAAATGATTTTGGAAACATCCAGGGCTACTCTGCTTTCTGTGTTGTGCAGCAGGAAGACAGGCAGCACAGAGTTAAGCCACGCTGCTGTCTGTGTTACCCGAACATTCCCAGTGTGGCGGGGTCCTAATCCCCAAGCAGATGCTTGACGGGGTCTCATTATTGTCCAGAAGTGGCTCTTGTATGAGAAAGCGCAGCCATGCAGAAACGGCACAAACACTATCGACTCGCCCACCATGGCTTAGGGTTTTTTCTTTTTTAACATCCTTGAGCCCCTTCCATCCTCATCTTGCCATAGATCATGTCTCCTTTCCTCTTTACACCTTTAACTCATTAAAAATAAAAATAAAAGAAGAGCAAGAAACTAGAATTAAACCTCAGTGTTCCATACTGATAAGAGACTGCTTTACCTTGAGGACTTTCAAAGTATGTTGTTGTTGGCGAAGACCTTGTTGCTCTCTCAAGTCTTTCAGCCACGTCGTGGCCTTTCAGAACCTTTAAGTCCTGTAATACTATATTTTGTGAAGAAGGGGAAAAATGAGATTTTTTTTCTCCTTGCTTTTGTTAACCCATTCTTGTTTTAGACTCCAACAAAAAGGGTTTTTGTTAACTGGAGCTTAAAATCGGCCAGCTTGCAAAGTATTCTCCCTTTTTATGCAAGGAGGATTAGCTTGGCATGTTATGCAGTTCCCTTGTATGAGCCATTCACGTGTCCTGTCATAAGGTGTATAATTACTGCACTTCACCATCAGCAATCATTCTTAAGTTAAAACCTGTTTTAAACCTCTCATTAATATAAATCATACCGGGAAGGTAGAAAATACACCTTCAAAAAGAACGAAGTGTTAGGGAGTTAATCTGTTCTTTTCATAATAGACCCAGAGTAAATAATTTTTACCGAGTGCTTTTCTTTCTATGCAATCAAAATAGTTTGTGATAAAAGATCAGGTACCAGGGATTGCATAAATGTGCAGTGTTTTATTCAGACAGGATTGGGCTTCCTGCTTGGTGCCAGCCTCGTTTTCTCTCTGTCACCCTTGAACAGTGAAGTGTGTAATCCTCCATTCTTTTAAAGTCAACCCTCTGACAAGACTCCCTCTCCTCTCCTCTCCTCTCCTCTCCTCTCCTCTCCTCTCCTCTCCTCTCCTCTCCTCTCCTCTCCCCTCCCCTCCTCTCCTCTCCCCTCCCCTCCCCTCCCCTCCCCTCCCCTCCCCTTTCCTCCCTCTCCTCTCCTCCTCTCTCTACCCCTCTCTTTTCTTCTTTCTCACACACACATGCATTCATGCACATAAATGCAAGAGCAAATTATTTTTATTTTCAGTGAATTCTCCCAGCATGCTTAGATAGCAGTCTGAACTTACAAACAAATATCTCAGTGATTTTTCTTTTGTGAAAGAGCCAGAAGTAGAAGACTCAAGTAACCATGATGCACTTTTTCAATAGTTGTTTGCTCTAGTCATGGCAGCCATGGCAGCTCTGCCCTACAGTTTCACAGCCAAGTTACTCACCTTTCTCACACACAGACAGCACGTTCACTCCCTCTTTTGGTCTCCCACCACCAGAATTCTCACACACTGCCTCAGATCTGCTGTGTAGGACAGTTGTGGGAAAGTGAGTCCAAGTTGAGTTTCCAGGTGAGGGAGCTTGCCAGCTTCAGAAAAAAAGTTTTAATTCCTGTATATCCTAACTGGTCTAGGCCCAGAGTGATCTGACTTTTGTTCAGTCTCCAGACTCATTTCTCACTTCTCTTCTTTGAACTTCTGATTCATTATCTTTTATAGCTTTCTTTTTTCTTTTTCGAATTTGTCTAAGAGCCCTGCTTTTTTTCTGAGGACCCTCACCTCTAATCCTATTTCTTACAGATAATTTTTCTTTATTTTTCAGATCTGAGTTTAAGCCAATTTCCCTTTTCTCTTCCTTGTGTTTTTTTTTGGTACTGGGGATCGAACTCAGGACCTTGCCCTTGCACGGCAGGCGCTGGCACCACTGAGCTAAATCCCCGGCCCCACTTCCATGTGTTTTTAAGTGCCTGCTGGATGCCAGAAATTATTCTCGGCCTTGAGATTCAGGATTATCTTGGACTGACTATATTCCTGCTCTCCTGGGGCTTACAGTCTTGAAGAGGCCTCAGCAGCTCAATCTCCCACGACACTCCGTTCTGTTTTACTCCCTTTATTTTGCATTTCCATTGCATATCATGATTCTTCATGGCATTTATTCACTCTGTTCTACAAATATTTATTCATGTTTATTGAAAACATTCATCAAGCTTGAACAAATTCTGTCTCCCCTGATGAATTCGATGTTCATTAAGACATGATAATACTTTATCTGTGTCATGTATCCATCCCAGAATATAGTTGGCTTTACAATCTGAATGAATAAAAAGTGGAATGATATTCCCTTCTTTCCCAGACTTCTTTTAGTTCTACTCTGCCTAATTCTTCTTTTACATCACTCTCTGATACTGTCTTAAAACGGACACAAATTAGAAATTTATTAGGGCTAACCAGCGTTTTCTTTGATCGTTTTAAATTCATAGGCTATGTTTTTCTTTTAGTACGCAGGGAACATTATGGGGCTACAAGTCGGACTGCAAGGTGGGCATTTCAGAGACTTCCCAGGCTGATGGTATAAGACGCTGTCCAGTGAGGGTCTTTGCACTGGCTCCAGAGCGGGGAGCATGGGTTCCTGGGAGACAGGAGAGGGGTGCGAGAGGAGAGCAGAGGGTTACGAAGTTAAGCATGTCTTACTTCAATTATTTATGTTAGGAAAGCTAAGGACCCTTTTTCTTTTTGTCCTTCAGGAAGAAAAAAGGAAAGGAAACTAAAATTTGAAAGGAATCCTTTATGTGCCAAAAACTTTACACACATTATTTCATTGAAAGCCTTATTTGTCTCCATTTTATACTTACAAACCAGGTCTGTTTAACCCCAGAATCACAACATGTAAAGCTCACACTCTATAGCCTTTTGATGCTCAATTAATGTTTGTTAAGTGAATGCATTTATTGGGTAAATACTTGATCTTGCCTTTTCTTTATATACAGATTTTCTGTTGATGTTGTTGGTATGGTAAGTTGAGTTGCATTCAGGGTGGAGCTGGGTTTTATGGGCTGATATGGAAACCTAACTACCTCCTGTGCTGTTGCTTCAGGAAAATTCATTGTGTTTCAGACCATCCCCTTACTGGTGAGCTTTGGACCATTCTTATTAGGTGGGGCATTGGTTGTAGCATGAGTGTAGAAATGATATAAAATTAAATTTTATATATTTGATTTTCTATTATGTTTAGGGCACTTCTTTTCTAATATTCAATTTAAATCAGTTTAAATTTCACCTTTTTTCCTCAAAAACCTCTGCAAGGTATTTTTATAAGTAGGTGGTACACATAATAATTGTAATAAAAGTCACTACCTAAATATTTAAAAGACATCAGAGATATAAAGAATTTCTAGTATTCCAAAAATATAAGATAATTTGATATGCCTTATTTCATCTTGAGTTACCAGGAACATGGCATTAAACTGGTTTTGGTAGGGCCAGGGTTGTAGCTCAAAGGTGCCTGCCCAGCAAGCCACAAGGTCCTGAGTTTGATTCCTGGTACATAAATAAATAAATAAATAAATACACACACATGCACGCACGCACGCACGCACACATGCACACACTGGTTTTGGTTTGGGTTCAGGTGAAAGACAAACAACATTAATATGAATAAAATTAACATACAATAAAAAAGAGATGGCAGGTAAGCTGTGAGAGCCAAACTATTAAGATCTATACAGTGGTAAAGATTGAAAAGAAAGGAAATTTTTTCACTAGAATATTTTCAAAACCAAGAATATTATAATTTGCAAGCAACCTGAATTTATATATAATGAATGCATCTCAAAAAGATTAAATGAACAATTAAACATTTACTATTTCGACTACAAAAATTGAGTGTGATTTTTGTATGTGTGCTGAAGTGGATCGTCGTGCAATTCTGATTTGGGAATTAAGAATCATAAAGCCCATTTCAACAGTCTAAAGTCTTTGATGTATTTCTTTTTCTATGTAATTATTTTTAAAGTCATCTTCAACATAATATCTTCAGATTTATTTTTCCTGTTACTGTTGTATTAAAGAAGATAGAGAACATAATGGTAGAAGAGTTATGAGTAAAGGAAAGGTAAATAAATTATTTTTAATGAGTTAAAATTTAAAATATTTGAAAAGCATTTTTAAAGAGTATCTGTAAAAGGAAATGATGCCAAATTAGTTTAGGTTAATGTCAGAGAAGGGCAGGACAAGAGGTTCAGCTCCTTTAGGTCACCCAAGAGCAGCAGTAACCAGGGCAAGGTATTTCACCTCTGGAGGTTGCTCTTTCCTTATCTGTAAAAGGGGGTTAATAATAGAATCTACCTGTATGGTTTGCACTGAGAATTGGAGCCCATCTTTGTGAAACTTCTTGTAAAATGCTTGTTTATAATCATCACCTACAAATGGTGTTATCATTGTCAATAGTTATATAACAATGGTGGATGAAGGTCTTAAAAAATGATTACAATGCTATTGTTAGTTTTCGTGTCAGTATTCACGTTACTTAGATTCAGGTAAACTTTCTGATTTATGAAAATCCAAAGCTGCTATTTTTCTCCATAATACAATTTATACAATTTATACACGCCATGTACTAACCTGAAGAAATGAAAAAAGCACAGGCTCCGTTCTCAAGGATATAATAGCATAAAAATAAAATCTTACCAGTAACACTAGGAATCCATTTGGACAATGGTAGGTAGCAGATATCTTTGAGCTAATAAATTAGCTTTTAGAATTTGTAGTAGTTTCTGGACATGTTTAGGAAGGATCCTCATTCTTCTCCACCAACTTGAGTTTATGATAATTGGAAAGCCATTTGAAATCTGAACCAAAAATTTGCTTCTAATTTTTAATTCATGATAAAGTTCCAGAATTATCTGAATAACTCTATTCATTCCTGAACTTTCTTTTGCTGTATTAGAGTAATAGCAGTTGTCTGGAATAATTTTTAAAATATGTGTTTAAATTGGTAATAGTCATGTTAAATATTTTTTAAGATTGGTTGCCTGTTACATTCATGGCTTCTCTTGATAGTGGTTCTACTTAATAGATTTTGCCCCCAAGTTTTTCTCCAAGTACTGTTGATTAGCTCTAGTAAAAGGAATATGATTTATCTCGCAATGAATTAGTATTTTCAGCTTTTGTTACAAAGCCAAATTATCATCATTAAATGATTTTAGAAAAATGTAATAGGCTCTTTAAAATATTTAGGTTGGGCTGGGGATTTAGCTCAGTGGTTCTGGCACCTGCCTCACAAGCACAATATCCCAAGTTTGATCCCTGGTACCAAAAAAAAAAAAAGTATAGGATATACCATGTCACTTTAAAATGTATTTTTTGTACCTCTTCAATTAATTATTTTGTGAATGCCATACTGAACAATGTTAGGAAGTTTAAGCTTATAATAATTGAATCTTCTGAAGTAGTGTTAAAAATGTTACCTGATCAGTGTTTTAAATCATATTTTAATCATTTTATTGAACTTTAATTCATTCCAAAAGAAATAATACATTTCATCAGAATGACCAAACATTATGGATAGTCAGCATAAAAGAAAAAAATTCATTAGAAATAAGCATGTTGGCATGGCCCTTTTAATACTTTGTTTTATATTTCTGAATATTTTTCACTCTTCTGATGCAGAATTCCAGCAAAGTTGAGAGTGAGTCTTAAGACACTGATGGAGCTGGATCTGCTCTTAAGTATCACACCCACTTATTATGGCTGGAAAGCTTAGTATTATATTTATACCAGACTTTAATATTATAAAGAATGAAGGCCTTTTCATGTTGCTTTCATAAAATAAAATTTCCTCATAAATCTAAAGCTATTAACCCACGAGAACTCCATACACAAGCCATCATTCTGTTCCATCCCACATTCAGTCATTGCCTTTAAGTACATCTTAAAATGTCTTGTTTTTGAGGAAGAAAACAGTATAAGTGTGAACCTAATACCAAATAATCATTGGCCCCTTAAGAATGGCATTTATATTTATGTCGCCCTTTGGATGAAAAGAACCTTGGCCACCCGAATCAAATGCATTAAAAAAAGCCACAGTTCGCCTTTTAAAATAATGCTTTCTATTGTATTTATATCTGGAATTTTAAAAAGTCATATACATAGAAAAAGAATATAGCTTGGTTACTACAAGTGAGGATTTGGAGAAATGGGTGGGTATTTGAAGGTTGGAAGACACAGCTGTAGTTGTGTGAGATGAATGAGCTTGGAGAGTTTACACACAAGATAACTGTCCTCATAATACTGTAATAACACTGAAAATCTGCTAAGACTAGACTTCAAGTGCTCTCATGTAAAAGGTAAAAGGTGCTTTCAAAGGAAAATTCATAAAATTGGAAAAGCACTTAACATGCTCTAGGGGAAGATACTGCCTACCTATTTTAATGGTAAAGATAAAAAGGCAATGGAAAATATATAATTATGGATGAGAATGAGACAAGGAAGAGCATTAAACTGTGATTATTGCGTACATCTTGATTTTTGTTTTGATCAGGACACTTTTTAATTCGAATATTCTCATTAGTTCTTAGCTGCCTGTTTTAAGGGTGAGATCATAGTGGTCTTCTATTATTAGGGAAATAAAGCTTTTACATAGAGCTATGATGTAGAGACTAAAAATTAACAGTGATCTCAAATAACAGAGGCCTCAGCAAATGATGGCATGGTTTTGTGGGTATCCTTGCTCTTTTCTCTGCCCTTTGCCTATTTGAGCATAGCTTCTGGATAGGCCAGAAACATCTCAAAAGCTGTTAATTGTTCAGGGAAATATAATAAGGAGAGAGATTAGAAGGAATAATTTGAGGAGGGATATTTTTCTTCTTTTGTTTCATTTCATTGTGAGTTTATTTCTTTTAATATTGTCTTAGATTATTTTGAGGGCTAAGTAAAAGCCTATTAGTCTGAGAGACAAAATCTGAGAACACCCCTCCGTGGATTCGCAGACTGCTAACATGTGGCTGTGTGGCTTATAGGAGGTTGGTGTCCAGGAAGGAACTCCAAACATTGAGGATACCCAGTAGATTCCTAGTTGGCCCTTGTCTACCAACTGCAGGTACTTTTGCTTAGTAGATTTAGAAGAAATACAGCTGATAAGATTGTTCTTCTTTTGCATTTCTTTAAAATTAGGTTGGCCTGCAACCAGTTTAATTTAATAAAATTTCTCCCTTCTTTTCCTCTCAGAAACATTGAGAAAAAACATGATTTCTCAAAAATTCACCTTTTGATTGATCTTTGCCATTGAAGTGCACAATGGGGAAAGAATTTAAGGAATAAAAGAAGTCAGCATGGCTATTAAATTATTAGAGGCTACCATATAGATAAATGCCTAAAATTAAAAAAATTCTAGAATGCTAGTTGTTAAGCCTTGTCTTATTTAAATTAGTTTTAAGTGGTAAATTTGGGAGGAAATTGGACTTCCTTCAATTGTTCTATGAGTTGCAATTTAGAAAAACAATGCAAGATAGCAGTTAATTAATATTGTTAAATTTGAACTGGAATCTTTTTTTTCTAGTACTGGGGATTGAACCTGAGCTACATTCCCACCTCTTTTTTATTTTGAGACAGGGTCTAGATAAATTGTCCAGGCTGGGCACTAACTTGCAGTCGTTCTACCTCAGCCTCCCAGAGTGCTGAAACTACAGGTGTGATACTCCATGTCCAGCTTACACTGGAGTCTCATAGTCACTCATCAATAAGGCCAGTAGTAGGGAAGAGTCTTGGCTCAGTGAACAGGAAGTCGTGAGTTGCCTCTGCTGCTCTCTCTGCCTCTCAGTGCAGCCTGGCTTTCCTTAAGATGGACGCAAATGTTTGTCATGAAGTCCCTGCGCTGTTCTCTAGGCCTGAGGACTTGCCCTCTCTGCATTTCCGTTTAGCTGCCTAACTCACCTAAGAGAGTAGCAGGTAGCGTTTTGAGGAAGCAGTGGAAAGGAGGAATAGAGCAGCATTGGGTCTAAAGAGTAGGAGAGAAATGGCATTCAGGCTGGTCTTTGTGGAATGGAGTTTCTAAATTCAGTGACAGAAGAGGACAGACCTGCTGGGGCGAGTAGCATGGGCCCCAGTGCACCTGGGGCTGGAAGTCCATGAATTGGTATCAAGGAGGCTGATCCCAGAATTCGGGAAATGAACTTTGAGGGCCTTGGATGCCATCTGGTGTAGAAGTGTCTTATGCTGTGTAACAAAATAAAACAAGCTTACCATATAAAACAAAACTATTTATTAGCTTGCAGTTCTGTTGGCCACAGAACTGCACACATGATTGCATTTTTTGCTCTATTACAAGATTAAATTGAGATGTTACTTGAGGTGCATTCTCATCTAGAGCCTCTGGGGGAAATCTGTTTTCAAGCTCATTCTTGTTGTGGGCAGAATTTCATTCCTTGTGGGTATAGGGTTAACATCTGTGCTTTTTTACTGGTTGTCAGGGGGCTGCCTACCATCCTTAGAGACTGCTGAATTCCTTGCCACCTTTAAGCCAGCAAGGGCCTGTCAATTCCTTCTCATGCGTCAAATCTCTCTGGATTATCTCCTGAGACTGGTGAGCGAAAACTCTTCTAGAGAGCTCATGTGATTAGGTCAGGCCCACCTGGATTATGTCCTTATCTTAGGGCCAAGTGTGCCATATGCCCCAATCGGGGGAGTAAAATGAATGCCATTCATTGTGGGGATTATGGAGGGCTTGTAGAGCAGGCATCAGGAAATCACAGGGACCACCTTAGAATTCTCCCTTCCATGGTAGCAATGGAGAGCTCTTGTAGGGGTCTGAGAAGGAAGTTGTACCTTCCAAGCAATGTGTTGGAAAGCTCAGTGAAGAAAGTGTTTTGGAAAAATAAGGGACTGGAAGATGTTGAGAAGAGAGGAAGTCTTTGCATTACTAAAAAATCTGAGTGCATCAGTGCATTGGAGATGGGGATCCAGGGATCGCAAGGAGGAATTGACAATGTGCTACTTCCCGATTAAGGGCAAGTTTTAGTTCCTTGGAACATTTTGGAGGGAAAGGGAATGAATGAATGAATGAACGAATGGGGATAGTAAATGAACAGGCTTCTCAGGCCTTCCCCTCTTGAACAAGTCCACATACTTAGACTTCGTTTTTAAATGAAACTTATTTTTCTATTTTTATTTATTAATCTGAAATAGATTGGAGGACTGCTAGACCTTTCTGACACCGTCCTATTATAAGTGAGAAAATAATAGCTCACACAGGGAAGTGACATACTTGAAGTTTCCTTGCTTTGCCTGATACGCAGTTTGGTTTGAGATGACTCACTGGAAAAGAATGACTAGAGGGCAAGCAGGGCATAAGATAGGACAGCTTGTTCAGTTATACTGTGGATTCCAAGGCAGGCCAGGGTCAGCTTGCCTTGGGATTTGCCAGGAAAATGTCATGGAAAGCTGGCCTTGGCCTGGCTGTTGAAGGAAGTAATGGATATAAAGTGGGAGGCTCCTAAGTAAGTCTGCAGGCCTTGGAAATCCTGTGTGATTACAAGTAAACCACTCACACCCGACAGGTTATTTGGAGTCCTGCGTGAGATAATGCATATTTAGCATAGTGTCTCACATGTGACCAGAACTGCATATTAATGACTATTTGTAATATTGTTTAAGGAATAGGAGACTTCAGAATCTGGAATTTAGGTAGAGGGATGAGGTTTTCAAATCAGGAGAGGTCTTCCCTTTGAGATATAGGACAGTGACGCGGTTGCTAGGAAGAGGATTCTGAATTTCAAGTGAAATGTGAGAGTATCTACCAAAAGCCAGGTCAGGAGGGCAGGCGCTCCTGGTGTGTCAACATTTGGGTTAGCTGGGGTACAAAGTTTAGTAACTTGGTGGGGATTGAGATCTTAGAGGAGCCCACAGACTCAAGTGGGGAAATGGACAGGTAGACAGGATGAAACTTTCAGAGCAGGAAAAGAAGATGGGGAGTGTGTGTGTTACATTTTATTGCATGAAGAGCAGAGGCTCTGTGTGGTAGAAACTCATCTGAACTGTGCTGATTTGTAGTGATGAGCAGGCCAAAAAGGGAGGAAGTTTTCTTTGATAAGGAATTTTTCTGGAAGGGAAATAAAGGAGAAGCAAAGAGTAGGGAGAGGGCAGGAAGCAAGGAGGAAGTGTGGGGAGCAGCACAGTTTGTGGGTTGAAGACTTGGGTAAGGAGATCAAGGAGAGGTAAGAGCTGTTGGCTGTGGGCCACTGCTGAGGAGACAGTGGATCTAGCATCCAGAGACACAGTGAGGAGAACCTGGGGCTCCTGGTTTCTCCAGGACTCCATGTGCTGTAGAAAGGGGGCTTCTTGGGCATAGTGATTCTGCCCACAGTGAAAGTGCCCTGTTTAAGGATTCTTGGCAGAAGTCTGGTCTTTCCCCTAGTGTGGTAGCATTATAAACAGTGTTCAAAGCATCTCTCTCTGTCTGTGAACCACGACAAGGGCTTTAAGGCAGCGTCAGAGAGGTGCCCTGCCTTGTTTGTGGTGTGTGTACCAATTAGAGCTGGGTTCTCTTTGTGGTGTAAGACCTTGCATTGGGTCTACCTAGTTGTCGTTATCCATAATGATTAATGACATACAAATTCAGAACAGGTGTCTGGTAATTCCTGACAAAGAGAATTCAGGGGCTCTTATTCTCTGATTTTGTCTTCCCTCCACTGGGTTAGGAAGTGGATGAACCATGGGAGCACAACTTGTTGCTGGGGCAGTGCCGGGCCTGGGTGTGAATAAGGTGTGGTATGCTGGGTTACGTTGACCAGGGACAGGGGGCTGCTGCAGGGGTCCTTCTGAGCCTGGAGCTGGAGAAAGGGCTCTAGTGCAGGTCTCTTTGCTCCCAGGCAAATTCTGCATTTCCCAGGCTTGAGGCCCAGCCTTCAGAGTAACAGTGTAGATTCTAATGACATGAATTAAGGTTTTAGCTTTCAGGAGGAATTTTGATGTATTATTTTATGCACCATAGCTTCAATTCCATTGTATAAGAATCATGTGCCTTTCTGTTGTCATATGAAGAATGCCTAATTCTTAAATCCCATCAAACGTAGTGTTATTTACTCTAGCTTTCTTCCTGAATTCTACCCTGGAGTGTTTGTAGGCAGTTACATTTATCTTTAACATTATTCCCTGTTTTGTAAAAGAAACAAAACAAAACAAACCATAGCAAAAGTACCTCCTCCATAAAATACATATAAAGCAGGAAAAACATGAATGACAAAATCCTGGCTTGAAACAGTCCTCTTGCAATAAATGTAGAATTGTTTGTAATTTTGAGTAAATGAGTATGCAAACCAAAACAGTTAGTAGGTTTAATTTTAGGTTTACGGTTTTGACATTGTAACCCTAAATTACATCTTATTTGGAAAAGACTCTTTAACTCAGACTTTTAAAAAAACCTATTGCCACAGATGACGATTATAGTTTTTCTGAAAATAATATGGAAATATCTATCCAGTCATCTAAATAAATAAAGATTTATTATCAAGGTATTCTTATTTAGCTGGATCTTAGATTTGCTGTTCCTGTTGAAAATGTTGATAGTCCTCCATACACAGAATTAAAAAAGAAAGTCATGGTAGAGAGGGAAGAGTCAGAAGTTGTACCAAAAGGATGCAACATTGTAGGAGAGAAAAAGGGGTAAAGCCCTCAAAGTTTCTACCACATAGAGTGATCTACATGAGTTCATTAGTGACACGTTCATGAAGAACTAGCACTTGAGAAATGTTTTTATAGTGGGGAAATGGGGCAGTTATTCAGTGGTATCCAGTTAAAGCCAGTAGGAGACTAAAGGAATGGTGCTAGGCTTCCCAGAGTCATGAAGTGTTTCTTTAGAATCACTCTATATTATGCCTCCACGAGCTGACTGGCAAATGGGAACCTCTCTTTTAGTGACGGTGATGGTTGGAAGGAGGGTAGATCAATAACTGAAATTACCTGGATTTAGAAGACTAAAGGCTAAGATCCAGGCCAGTGCACTTAGGTAAATATATTTCCACTTTGAGCTCATGAGGAGGACAGTGCATTTCAGATATCCAAGTCCTGAACAAATCTGGGTAGTAGTAATAACCTCTTTTGGCCCTTAGTAAAATTCCCAATAAAACAAATATCTTGCTTTGTTTCGTTTTGAGAGAAGGTCTTGCTATGCAGTTCAGGCTGGCCTTGAACTCATTATGTAGCCCAGGCTGGCCTCAAACTCATGGACATCCTCCTGCCTTTGCCTCTGAGTGCTGGGATTACAGGTGTGTACCGCCATGCCTGGCTCCCAATAAACCAAATATCAAAATCACATATGAAAAAAGGAAGGGACTTTGTGGATTGGCTGAGTGACAGTTGCACTCACTGGTCTCTGGGGAGGCCAGGAGCTACACATGGAGTTCTGCACTTGGTCTTGATGCCCAAGACCTCCAGTGCCCACATCAGTGTGTGTACAGCCTTTTTCAAGGGTGTATTAAGGCACGTTGGCCTATACAGGATGCTGTTCGGTGGAATTTGGATTTTTATCAGGTGCTGCTAGAGAAGAAACAGGTCTTTCAGGAAAGCACTGAAACTGAAATAGGGTTTCCAGGTGATTTGGTGTCATTCTTGAAAGTATCTTAGAAATAAAACAATCTTAAGCATTTAGAAAACGTTATCATTTTATTTTATGTGTGGCTTCAATAGGGTGATAATGTTTGTCCCTATCCTGGACAGTTGGCTTTTTCCTTTAGTACTTTTCCTTTGGGAAAATGTGTGCTCTCCAATGCTCCCTAGTTGCCCACACCTCATTATTCTTATTTCCTTGTTGGTGGGGTGATCCCTCCCTTCATCTTAAAAGTGCCATCAGAGCCAGAATGAGGTGAGAACTCTTAGCACACACTGAAGAAACAGCCTGGCGTGGAAAGTACAACTTCCTGACAAAGTATTGGGACATATAAAGGTTTACAATTGGGTGCCCTGTCAATATTCATACATATTTTATTTTTGTGCCTTAATTTTCTCTTTGTGTGGATTTTTTTTTTTTTTTTGGGGGTACCGGGAATTGAACTCGGATCCTTGCACTTCCAAGGCAGGCGAAACCACTGAGCTAAATCCCCGGCCCAGCTCTTATTTTTTTTATATCAGTGATGTGTATATTTTGTAAGTGTTCTCCCATCTTATGGGGGAATGAAACGTTATAAACAAAAGATAATAAATTTGATCCAATAAATTCATATCTTAAGTGAGATAATTAGCAACATGATCTTTTAGAACAGGATTTGATGACTCTTCCAGAATAATATAGAGTTTGGTTTTTTTTGTATCTTTTAGCATTATTAAATACTGTAATTAGATAGTTTTACATCTCATTTTTTGGTTTCTCATGCCTACGCCAGAAATATTTTGTGAAACAATCTGTAAACTTTGGAAATCGATACTAATCATCTTTTGAGCATCTTGATCAAAATGGTCAACTTAATACAAAAAAGATTTTTGCGCTTAACATGCTTATAAATTCAAATATTAGTGATCAGTTTCCTCTTTATTTCATTAAGTTCTGCCTAATAGTCACTGTCCATACAATATTCATAATTTACTGCTACTGTTATGGCAGCATTTAAAAGAGTGGATGGGGTGGCTGTTGTGAACTGCTGTGTACTGTGCATAGACCCAGGTATTCCTGTGGAATGGCTGTTACTTGTGAGTCTGCCTGACGCAGATTTTACTGGGAAAGTATGCTCATTTTATTCTCTCTTAGTGTGAGTGTGAAAGCAATTTTGGCAGATTCACCGTGACTCTGAGTGTCTCGTGAGGATGATGGAATTGAAGTGGCTCTTGTGTAGGTCTGACCGGGCATGGTGTCTGTGGGGTGTGAACCCTTTGGGGGTCTCTGTAGAGGTTCTCGCTCCGTGTAGGCTTTCTTCCTGTCTTTAATCTACTGTGCCAAGTTGTGCTGAAAATGTACCAGCTTTATCATTGTTATCGGGAGTACTGCTGATACCTGCTACTTACTGCACACCTATGTGTGCATCGCAGTGCTCTCCTGGGGATTGACGTACAGATCTATCTCACTTAATTCTCACTGGTCTTGCTTTGGAGAGATGACTGCCTTTTATAAGATGACAAAAGAAACTCTGGGATGTTTGGGAATTTATTCCAGTGACAAAGCAAGTGAATGGACAAGTTATTAACTTTTATTTTGATAGCATGAGTGATTTTTGCTCTTTGTGATGCAAATGTAATACAGTACTACATAGGAAGTCATGGTGGTGTTGGAAATTAGACTCAGTCTCCGCACACCATGGCGAGGGGGTCTTCTATTAACAAATGGTGCATCTTGGACTCCTTGAATAATTTTTACAGATTACTGATACTTTTAAAAATTTCTTATGACTTTTTTCAGTTGTGTGCTGAACATGCACTCTGCCATCACGCAGTCCAAGTTACTTTTATACATTTGCTTTCTGATACCCCTACTGAGTAACAAAACTCTTTCTTAGCCTTAATCAAGAATTTATTCTTAAGATAGCCCTCAACTAGTATATGTAGATGTTTAAGATTATTATGTCTGTTTTCTGTTTAACACCATTGAATGGATACTAGAGATTATGTTTTCTAAGCTCCCTGTTCTAAATATTTACATGCACTACCAGTCTGTGGGAAACCCATATGGAAGGTGATGCTGTTGGAGATTAAGAAAAGTCTGCTTTAGTCATTATTTTCTCTTTCTTGCTCTGCTGAGCAACCCAATTAATGAGCTTGACATAAGACTATTTTTACCCAGCTATATACTTTGAAAAATTAAAATAACATTTGCAGAAAATAATTAAACACTAGATACAGGTAAAAATGAAAAGTAAATCTCCTCCCCTTCCCTGTTTCTTCTCTGGTCCTTGTTCCTAATGTCCTTTCCTGTCCTGTCATTACTCCCTCCCCTGCCCTCCTCCACTGCTGGGGATTGAACCCATAGCCTTACACATGCTAGACAAGCCCTTTACCTCTGATCCACTGCTAGTCCCTTGGAGATATATATATATGAAGGATCTTTTAATTATATAGAATGAATATCTTCACAATATAGTCCTCCTTCCTGTAAGTACTGGATTGTAGAATAAGCTTTCAGTAAAACATTCATATTTGATAAATAAGCATACATTTCAAATGGAAAAAAAAGAGTTGAGACCAAAGAAATAAAAGTGAAGAATCAAAAAATGGGAAAAAGTTCAAATTTGTAGAGTAAGAAGTTAAGAAGTGCTGCCTACTAGATTCCAAGCATCCTATGAGCAAAGTTTCCTGGTACTGAATATAAAAAGAAAGGAATAATCAGAAGTTTAAGTTTATGTTGTTTTTTTTAATTTGAAAGAAGAACATATGGTAAGTTCTTAGGGAAAGATTTTGGTTGGCATGGGAGTTTCCTGCTCTTGTGTTGGGATTCAGGATGCTGCTGTGGCGTGGCTCGGAATGGTAGGTGGTAGCGTCTTTGAGCAGAGCTGATGCTCTCAGCCGCCCAGGGTGCATTCAGAACTGCCTACATACCGCGTGGGGCCTAGGGCTCAAAACTGAATAACTCCAGGATGGTGACAGAAGGCCATTGCACCATGAACCGGACCCTCCTGAGCAGGGACCCTGTGTGACTGCCCAGTTCCTAGTCATGGAAGCCAGCTGTGTGTGCCTGGAGATCCTGGGGCATGCACCGGGCCTGCAGAGGTGGAGCAGCTACTGGGGATGAGGAAGGTGGTGCCTTGTGAAGGGTGTGTTCACCCAAGTGCACATTCTTTTTTTGGGTTTTTTGTATCATTGCTGCTCCTTAATGAAGGAAGTTGATAGTGTGGCCTACTTGAAGGAGCTGGAGTGATATAAACAGGAAAGGGGGCAGGAGAGGAGGGAAAGGGAATGGAAAAAAGAATTAGGATGTGTTATGTACATGTATCAGCTCCCCACAATGAATATAATCGTTATGTACTGCAAACATGTAGTAATAAAAGCAAAAGTCAAAAAAAAAAAAAATCTTCAGACTGATGTGTGGCCTGATAGTGCTGTAGGGCTATGAAACGAAAGGAGATGCGTGAGAAGGGAATTTTCTGAATGTGGAAGGATGGGAGTGGAGTTGCATTTATTGACCCCCCTCTCTGTGAAGAACAGACAAGTGAGCACATGATTACGGAAACATTCACACTTTCTTAGCAGAGCACAGAGAGGGTGCGAAAGCAGTTTAGAAGAGGCTTCCTGGAGGAGGTGGCCGAGAACGAGCCTGAGAAGTCAGTCTGGGTGAAGACCTGGGCACCATATATTCTTCAGCATTAAGTACTGCGGACTTTATGTCAGGGTTGTGGAGAACCACTGAAGGCTGCAAGAAGGTAGCATGGTCATATTTACATTTTCTGAAGGGTTTGGCACGTCACTGTGCAACCGTGGTCCCCAAAGTGTGGTCCCTGCACTGGCAGCATTGGTGTCACCTGTGAACTTAGAAATTCAGATTTATGGGCCCTGTCTGGTCCTGTCTGCTTGTATTTCTTAGGATGGGCCAGAAACTGTTAGATCAAGCTGTGTGAGTGATTCTTAAGCATGTGAAAGCTTAAGATCCTCGCTGTGGAGAATGGGTGGGAATCAGGATTTATTTGACTAATGAGGAAGCCGAGGGCCTGAGTGAAAAAGTAACTTCTTTTCTTTTTTTTTTGGTACTGGAGATCAGACTCAGGACCTTGCGCTTGCAAGGCAGGCGCTGGAACCACTGCGCTAAATCCCCTGCGCTAAATCCCCAGCCCAAAAAAGTAACTTCTTAAAGATCAATTTAGTGATGGATGATAATTAAGACAGTACTCTCCTCATGGTGACCAGTCTTTCTGCCATGGAAAATTCCCAGGCAGTGAAAGGATTGTTACAGCATTTTAAAAAAGAAAGATGTAATTATATACTACATTACCCTTCAAAAACAACACTTAGTAAAGTATGTATGGAAACAGGCAAATAATGTAATGCATGAAAGGGGTTGATATATAATTTTTGGTTGTGTCACATTCCACATGTGATGCATATTGTGTTTGTATGTCTCTGAGACTGGAACAAGGAAGGAGGAAGTAGCTGTTATCTTAATTTAAGCTAATTATTCTCTAAGCAGCAAGTTTACTAGAACTCTGACCTTGGGTGAAACATTTAATCTCTCTGTGCCTCAATTTCTTATCTATGAAATGGGGATAATAATACATTAACACAGTTCTTGGGATAAGGTAGATCATGTGAAAGTGTTTTGTAAGTTGTAAAGCATTATAAATGTTAGTGACATTATCTTTATCATATAATTTAAATGCAACCCCAATCACCCACTAAAAATTTATTAAACATACATTATGATATTCTGAGTGTAGACTTTTTTAAATGTGCTTTTGTTCAGAAGAATTTCAGAACTTTTGAGATTGTTTCCTTAATTGTTCAAAATAATGTTCAGTGGGAAAGCCATTTGCTAATATGGAACTTTTATTTTGAAGTCCCCAGTCTTGTTTTTTGGATTGACTCTTATCTAGTTAGCTGCCTTTTAACCTTGCTGTAAGTCTTATTCTAGTAGGGATACTTACCAAATATATTGTGAAATGGTGCATTGTACTTTCACATTCTTAATTTTAGCCTTTGAGACATTCACTTTAAGAATTTATTGACTATATACTCATTTATATAACCATCTAGAACAGCAACAAAAGTATATGAGGAATTTCTAAGTAAAATTAAGTCAATGAGTGTTTATTGAACTCAGCAAACATTGAAAGTGAACTGGAGTGGTTTTGTTTTCATGGTTTAGAGATAAGTATATTGGTTATTCACATGAGCCTTTGGGTTTGCTCTTTCAGTAGATCATAGATGTTCCTCAGAGGTGTAGGCTAGGATCTCTTAGGAATTTATTAATTTGTTCATTATTGGTGTTAAAATGGATTCGTTTTAAGGAGTGTCCACTTACCTCTAGAAGAGGCACTTTTTTCATTTTAAATTTTATTTGTACAATTTAGATTTACATAATGATCATGTACTTTACTTGATGTATGTTGATTCCTTTTTTTCCCCATTCCTCTTCCCTCCCTTCAACTCTTCTCCTTCCTTATTTATAAAAGCCCTGTTTCCATTTTTTCCTTCCTTTCTCATTTTTTTCTTTTTCCTTCCTTCCTTTCCCCTCTCCTCTCTCTAGTTCCCCCTTCCTTTTGAGCAGTTTTTTCTTATTTCACTTGCTATTGTACATTTTGGTTCCTATTTACATTTTCAGTTTCTTACACCAGAGAGATAGTGTGATATTTACACGTGTCCGATTTATTTCACTGAAGAATATAGCTTCAAAGTGAATCCATTTAGTTATAAATGCCTCAAGTTTATCCTTCTTTATAGCTGAGTAGTGCTCCATTGTATAGAAAAACCACATCTTCTTTATCTGTTCATTGGTTGATGGGCATTTGGGTTGTTTCCAAGATTTAGCTATGAGGCACTTGTTTTTAACAAATGCACTTTATTTGCATTAATCCTAAGGCCACATTACACTTAATTTCATTTAAATTGCAGCTACTATTAAAGCCTACCGGTACATTATTGCATTGTAGCATGGTCAGTTTTAGTAACAGTGCACCACCTAGGTTCCTGCGGAGTCAGGAGAGGGACTGTGGTGGGCCAGGCGCTCAGCCCGTGTAGGGCGCACCAGGGCACTGTCTTCAGCTTCGCTTCCTCCTGAGCTCTGCCCGCCTGGCCAGCCCTGCTCAGCTCCACCTGCAGCTGGCCCAGACCCTGGCTTGAGGACCCCAGGAGCTGTTCTCGGGGTGGTGGTGGTGTTTGTTTTGAGGTAGACAATAGGGTGGGCAAAGCTTTTCTCTTTTCATGACTTTTTATAATCGTGTCATTTTTAAGGCAATAGAATTATTACTTAAGTAGTGTAGAATCAATCCTTTATCATCCCTCTGGTGTTGTACTTTTCTATGTCATGTCACACTATTGATTTATGAAATGAAATGTATTAGAGAAACCTCCTGGCGTGATCTGTGTCTGAAGAGAGGTTGTATTTTTTAGGCTCAGTTTTTCCAATTTAATTCTAATTCCTGATAGCAACAATAGCACATGTACTATTACTATTAAATACATGGAACACTTGTTTTTGAATATAATGTTGTGGGTTGTAAAACTAAGAGCAGTCCTATTTTTAAGTGGAAGATTGCAGTTTCATTCTGCATGTTTTCCAGGTTTCAGTGATTTTTTTACAATGGTAAAAATATATGCATATAATTACTATTCTAAATTTTTAGAGAACAGTTGTGTGTACTTTATCTGGCTTTCAGTCCAGAGAAAAAATACTCATGTACATACAGATGCATGCTTTCAATACAATTTCAACCTCTTAAATAGATTTTCCTCGTTTTACATAGTCAGAAGTGAATGAGTTCTCAGAAAATCTGCAGTGTACAAGAGATTTGGATACATACTAAGACTGACTCCGGTGAAACTTGGAATGGGAATTTTTTTTTTAGGATGCAGTCAAGATCACCAATATTTGAAAGTTAAAAATGTTCTTCTTGGTTTTCCTAGCAAAAACTTAATGAAATCCAAACTAAAATTATTAATGATGTTTTTTATTACACTCATTGAAGTTAGCTCTTCTGCTTTAAATAGTTTGGTGGCCTCATGTGAAATGATAGATCGTTACAGACAATTTGTGGTTTTAACAACCAGAAATAACTGACTAATGATGCTGCCCCTTCTTTGTGAAGGATTAGTCTCATTTCGCATATGTGCATCTGTGTCTGTGTGTGCACATATGTGGATATGTGCTTGCATTTTATTTGCCTCATATCAAATGGCAAAAATAATTTGTAAAGAAATTCTGAATTTCTGACATTTACCTACTCAAGTGTTCTTATCTCTGAATTCTTTTTTTAATATTTAAAACTTTCAAAGTATTTTTTTAAAAAAATACTTTACAGTGGAACAGATGAAAGGGCAGAGATCTTAGCTATTAAAATGTCTTTAGTGCTCTCTATATTTACTGTTTCATTCGTACAACTTGGATGCCTGTCTATATATTTAGTTTCATTCAACTTTTCCAGTTTTCATTCTGAAAAGGAAGCAAAATATTGAATCCTTTTTCCAAAGGAAAATGTTTGTAGTGTCATGAAAAAATGAGAACAGATGGCATTGTGAAGCTTGGGAAGAAGTATAGCACTTCAATTCAGATTGTTAGGCAGAGTCAGAGACAAACACGTAGCTCCCAATTGTTGTAGTTATTTATATGACTTAATTCAAGTGTGTTAAACAAAAAGTGCAAAAAATAGAATTTTGTTTCTTACACTAAGTAAAAGGCTTTTTTTTCCTAGCTTACAGTCCAGACTACCAAGTTAGTACAAAAGCAACTAGGTTTTATTAAGAAAAAAGAGTAATCAGAGAAAAGCAGTCGTAGTCACTTAAAATGTATTCTGTAATTTTGGGTTTCACAGTGGACAAGTTTACCCAGACACAATGTGACAGCCTATTAGAAAAACAAACAGATCTTCTGAACTTGGAGTCCTCTGCTCTTTCCCTACACTTTTAAGTAAATTGCTTTGCAGTGCGTCCACTCTGCAGCTTGGGTCGGATGCATTAACTTCTGCCCACACTGCTCTGATTGAGCAGCGAAGCATCCATTACCAATACCATATCCAAAGTGACGTTTCCATACAAGCTGCCTGCTGTTTCATTCATAACCGCCAAACAGGCTGAAATGACTTTACTTCTTTTTACAACTTGCAAAGAGTTAATGGACTGTGCTGGCCCCCTGCCAAAACCTTTAAGAAACTTTATTAATGTGTTATGAGACTGGGACACCATAGTGTGGGATTTTATTGGTTATTCATCTTAATGAATAAAAATATGTATGCACAATTAAAGCCACATTCTCTCACAATTGCCTTCTAATAAACGTTGAGTCTTTGTCAGTACTCCTCTTTGCATTTGCTCATAATCTGTGGTCCTCTTCCTTCTAAAAACCTAGTTATCTTCAATACCATAAAATAGACTTTGCTTAAAGAAATATGAGCTTAGTATTTGAGATGAATAATTATTTAATGAAAAGAACATAAACAGGTGGTAAAGTGAATTTTTTAAAATCTCCATATCAAAACTCAAATTATTATCCATCATATTTTCTCATTTTATGTACAAATAAAATGAGCTATGGTGTCTTGTTTACTCACAAAGCAGAGACAACGTACTTTTGCTACAGATCTTGTGGGATAGTGATATTGGATGCTTAGCTTTAATAAAATACATTTGACCTGTCTCTTCTGACATGCTAGTTATTAGAAAGCATTTCGTTCTTTCTTTTTTTGAAAATATAATTTTATTGTCTTTTCACCTCTGGCTTTTACTCCTTGCCCCTTAGGGGTGAGTGTTACAAGGAAGAAAGGAGGGCAAAAATCATATCATATTATAAATTAAATTTAAAAACTGAGTGAATTAGTGGGCCTTGATGAATTTAATGCTGTAGCTAATGGAGGAAAAAATGTATTTTTGCATCTTTGGATATGTGTACTCTGTCCCCCCAATAAGAATACTTTGCAGTATTCAGAACAGTGCTTAATGGTCTTTGGTTTATGAAAATAACCCCAAGTATCTAAAGATGAGGAAAACATTCAGGGCATTGGGGGGGGGCAAAATGATTTTCATATTATGATAATCGGAGTGGAGAAATTTTATACCACTTCATCAGTAGTACCTGTGAAAGGTCTTTAAAAAAAAAATAAAAAGCTTTGGTAAGTAAAAGCACCAAGTGAACACATACATTACACTTCCAAAGTAGTAATACAAAATTTAAGCTATGTCTGTCTTTATGATCTGATCTAAATTCACACTAACATTTTTGAGACATAAAGTCATCTATGGTTTTGCATCTGGTAGAAATGAGAATAACTAAATTTTCGTATAATTTCTTTTGGGGGGGCAATTTAACCTTGATTTTGGAATGGATGCCGATAGAAATGAAAGTTGGAACAGCCATTGAATTGAACGCATATCTGTTTACTCTCTTAGTCTCTTACTAGCACAGTGTATTTCTTTGTTGCATGGATGAGTCAGAACTTGCCTAGAGTTGCAAAAAAATGGCCTACCTTGAGGTCATTAACATCAGATTATAAGAATGAGAATAAAATTGAAAGATGCTTACAAGTAACTTTTGGGGTGGATAGAGCAATTTAAGATTCTGAAAATTGTGTAGTTTGCCATCTTTTCAAGTTGAGTTATGGCGAGGCACTTGGCCTTGTGAATTTGATAGTACTATGTCCTGTGTTGTAACTAACCAGCTCAGCTGAAGCAAGGGAGTATTTTGAACTTGTGCTCTTCCTTTGAGCCTCACTTACCTGTGTAGGAGGAAGTGGTGAAATGGTTTTGGTGGGTCTGTCCTCCCCATGGCAGTGGAGAGCCTCCCCATGGTTGTGCTTTATAGCCATTGTAGAAAAATCCTCAGCCCTCGGCCCTCGAGTCCCAGTTCAGTGCCGTGAAAACAGTAGCCACATTAATGTAAAAAATGGCACATGAGAGGGCCAGACTGTCACTGTGAGGCATGGCTTAGAGGGGAATGACTTGATCCTGTGGTGAAGCTTGAGACTTTGGTGGGGGAATGGGAGGTTTGCAGGGAGTGACACAGCAGGGCTCTGACCAGGT
Source organism: Heterocephalus glaber (assembly GCF_053883595.1). Classification (NCBI taxonomy): domain Eukaryota; kingdom Metazoa; phylum Chordata; class Mammalia; order Rodentia; family Bathyergidae; genus Heterocephalus; species Heterocephalus glaber. The sequence goes on from NW_028258317.1 coordinate 37,756,079, forward strand.
GTCTGTTGACCATGTGTTATTGCAGTGCTGAGCTGCGTGGACTCAGCTGGCCCTTTCTTTGCCTGTCAGTGGAGCACACTGCCACAGTCCTCAATTTGTGGTGTGCTATAGGCAGAAGGAGTTTTCTGGTCTCATCGCCCTCCTCATTTATGCACATTACCAAACCACAGCATAAACTCCTATGGTCATCAGCTCCTACCAGGGGAAGCTTCTGTCAGGAAAACTGGGACATACAGGTCCAAAATTTGGAAAATTTACCTAAGAATCCTGTAATAGGAGAGGTCAAACTTTCACCTGGACTACATTTCTTTTTCTGACCAGCATGACACCTTTCACTTGGGAAGAAAGTAATTTTTTTTGGAATCATATTGGCTTGAGTTTAGTTCCTGGCTTTTTTGGTTATTAGCTTAACATCCTTAGATGAGTTTTCTCCTGTTAATATGAAGATACTCATAGTACTGCCCTATTATTATTGTGAGGATGAACTGTATGTGTAGTACCAAACATAGTGCTGGACATGTAAACAAATGCTCAGGTATGGTTAGCCTTAGTATTTAATTATTGTTTATCCACAAGATATTTGTGGAAACATAGGAGATTAAAATGACATTTTAAGCCCATATAATATATGGAACACAGGCTTTGCATAACTATCATTTATCTTCACTAGTATTTAGGTGGTGTTATCAATTTTATATATAATAAAGTATATGACTTCCAGAAACTTGTATTCTAACTGGGGATACAAAATATACCTCTTGTCAGTAAGTATCCAAAATGACTTAAACAAAGAACAAGAAAAATCTGAATCCATCTCAGCATTTTAAAAAAATAACGCATAGCATCTTAATCTCAAGCTCTGTATATAATAGCATAGATTCTCTTTTCATGTAGTAGGTGGTTGGTCAATCAATATTTATTAAATCCCTCTGTTAGAGCAAATTATTGTTTCAAAATTTGGAAACTCTCATGGAAGAAAAGGTAAGTCAGCAGAATTAGACTATTAAATCTCATACAAGTAAATAAAATTCACTCCAAGATTGTTAGTAAGTTATCTGTGAAACTAGCAGTATCTTTTGGAATACACCAACTTTAATTCACCCATCTGTTAAGAGTGGCCCATTGCTATATAGCTATGTGACTTTGACCATTCTGATAGCAAATTGAACAAAGGCTGAAAGTTCCTAAGTGTCTTTTAAATAGAATCATCATAGTGGTAAAAAATAACTCTGCTGTAGAAAGATCCAGGGAAATATGTGTATATGTGTTTGTGTTTTCCAATGAATATTGCAGAATAGATGATATTCAAAATATGTATACCTTGGAAGAGACATTAGACTTTCTTTCATTACAATGGGGATTTAAAAAATTAAGTAAAAATTGTTGTTGTGGTTGTAGACATACAATTAAAGCAAGTAACACTGGGCATTTAGTGAATGAGCAGTAAGAACATAATGAATGCTACCAGTCTGTGTCAGTGTTAAGGAGTTTGTCTTTCACCTCTGGATTGGCTTTCAGCAGATACAATGTTGGATTCAACTGAAACTTAAAATAACTGAATAGGAGTCACTGCCCATAATTATTATAAGATACTATATCATGCCCCAGGTATCTCTCTACCTGAGCTTAAATTGGTAGAACACCTTGAAAAAGAAAAATGCAGCCACCTTATTATGCAATATTTGGCAGTTGTGAATACAGCATTTTAGCCGGGATTTAATTTTAATAGACAAAAAAAGGAGAAAGACAATATACATCTTGTGAGAATTAAGTGTACTTATGAAACACTTTTTAAAATTTGTTTGAGTGCTTTTTGTATTTCTACTATGAAAAATGATCACTATTCCCTTCCAGTATTCTCTCATTCCTTTCCTTCTTGCTTTCCCTCCCTCCCTTTTTTCCTCCTTCCTTCCTTCTTTCCTTACTTTTTTGTCACCCTTTCAAAAATAATCAGCCCTTGTACAGTACCTTGCAGAGATTGTGGACTTGATCTCAGTTTTGCAGTTAAATATGTTTTGTGCCATGAACACAATATCTCAAAATTTAAGGCATTGGCCATGGAAGAGTATAAAAGGAGCTTGCTTTGTTAATGTTATTCTAATAATGTAAGAGAAATACGGCCTTTAAAAAAATGAGAGAGAGGCAAATTTTTGTTTTCATTTTGCATGTGCATATGCTTTGATGGAGACTACAAGTCCATGTCAAATTATGGGAAAATGTTGGCTTTGTTTTTGCTTTCCTGTAGCATGTTTTAGTATGGTCAGTTGTTTAAAATTGTACCCTTTTCTACAAAAATTAAATGAGTTTCTTTAATTTGTAGAGAGCATTGCGGGCATCTGTGTGACTGAAATGTTGAGGTGTGTGGAATTTCCTCAGAGACATTTTGTCATCATTTTCTAACTTGTAGTATTCCAGTAATTTTTTGTAGTTTTTTTTCAAATCGCTTTTTAAAAAAACGTGGTACCAGCCCCCCTTTGTGTGGGAAGTACCCTCTTGGCTTCGTGTGAGGACTCAGGCCTCGCCTGGGTGGCGGCGGCCTCTGCCCTGGCCAGGCGCGGGCGGCGACATTTCAGAGGCCTTGGCAGCCATTTTAGATCCTGCCCGCGCGCAGCTCTGGCTGCCAAGGCCCAGCCGCCCGTGCCAAGACGCTCTTGGCAGTGGAGATAAACTTTGTAGAGATACACAGTCCAGAAATATCTTATAATTACAAAGCACAGGGGGCAGAATGTTTTTACAATACAGCTGTGCTAATGTAAACATTTAATTTGGCAGCCTTCTCCACCCACTTTTCAATTAACCGGGTTTGTGCAGATCCTTTAGGTCTGTAATAAACTTTATTGCTACTTCTCTTATCGTACGGTTTATGCATCACAGATCTGAGGGGCTTTTCTGGGTGGGGGTTCCATGCACTTAGGAAGGCACATTGTGAGCGTTCCATTGCCACGAAGGGGAAGCAGAGCTCTCTTGTCTCTAAAAATGCCAGAGGCCTGGTTTTCCTGAAACAGTTGCTTTGGGGGAAAAATATGGGGGCTGTCTCCTCTGGGTTCTAAGGGATGTGAGAGGATATGAATAGAAAGAGGTAAAATCACTTATGTAGCCACAAAAAGACACTTGTGTTGGTGATCATTAAAAAAGATAAATGTCCCCTGCAATGCATCAGACTGTTTCAGAGATAAATTCCCAATAACAGTTCTTACAGATATAATTATAATAATTGTGTGATCGCCGTGATAATTACTCTTATAGAGTGAAAGAAATAATTTTCTATCTAAAGTAGCATTCAACTGTTCTGCTCACAGAGCTAGTCAATAGATCCCTTTTAGCTAACCTAAAAAAGAGAAGAGGTCACATAGTTTTAAAGCTAAATTTGGTGTTAATTGACATTGAAAAAGAATTATTTTCCATAGGAAGATGACATTGCAATCTATGATGTCTCTTTGAATAGATTTGCTTATACATTTCTCAGATAAATTAGAGAAAACCATGCAAATGCTAGACATATGGATGTATAATTATTTAAAAGATTTTAAGTCATAATTTCATATCTTTTTAGAAGCTTTGTGTTATGACTTTTAAAAGGTTGACTGCCCCCCCCCCCCCCAATTTACTGATAGGAAACCGATTCTTGTATTTTTCACTCAGGACTGCTTTTGAGTCCTTTATTCAGTCTGGCTCCATCGTGATTCTACAATGGGGTGTGACCACACTGTAATTTTCAGTCTGAAATAGTGTTTGACTCTCCAGCTCCCAAACTAGATAATAGATTTCTCTCATCTGAAAGATGATAGAGGCCAGATAATTTCAAATATGTGTGGTCTCATTATTTTATAGTCACATTATTTTATGCTGCTCTCGCTATTTTGGCACCCGTGTCCCTGTACACATTCTGCTTATCATAGCTAAACAATGCTGTTGCAGCCTATGTCTTTTATTCTCCTGTATGTTTTAGTAGTTAAAAGCAAACATTAAACAAAAGCTTGTGTCTACGTGTGGGTGTGAAAAATGCCAATTTATTTTACAGATATAATTGTGGGTTCTGCTTATTTGCGAATTTTAAGCAGAATGCATTTTATCTGTTAGCAAGTGAATGAATGTCAACATTGTACAAATTAAACTGTGAGCTGCATGAAGACAAGAACAAAACATGTTTTATTCACCATTGTAGAGTAGGCTCCAGGGTTGCTATTTGAAAAGAACATTGTTGGTGTTTAATTTTTTAAATAAATGAATAAATGTTGTAAATCAGAATCATATTATTATTATCATTATTATTATTTATGATGCTAAGTATTGAAGCCAAGGACTTGTACATTACTAGGCAAGCATTCTATGTATGCTGGCAATACCCCAGCTTCAGAATCAGAATATTGCATATTAATTACCTGTATAAACTCGTAAGTCATTATGCCCCTTTTAGATCGTTTTGTTTTTTGTTGGAGGATTAATACTCTTTGTCTTAGTTTCTTCATGGATATTATATCCAATAAATATATTCTTCATGCAGTGTAAGTGGATTCTTATATTATACATGTTAAGTTAGGATGCAGTAGATCAAAATCTTGGAGAAAATTACCTAAAAACAACCAACCAGGATGCAATGCCAGAATGGTATATTGGTGACATGGGCCCTGAGGGCTGGCCTCTTTGGTGGAGTCAAGGTAAGGTCCAGGAAGAGAAAAATCTCTGACTGAAATCTAGGGCTTTGAGAGAGTTTGTCTAGCATCAAAGAAGGGACATTTCAGGAATGGAAACTATCTGAGTAAATGCATAGAGACTTACATTTACATGGCATTTCAAAAAGGATCTTAAGAAGGGTGCTTGAACTTAGGTGTTGGGAAGTTAGGCACAGGTAGGAGAAAAGGCAGAGATAATGGTTTGGCTGAGGATTATGGTGAGAAGGGAGGCTAGGTAGGGGCCAGGTAATGAAGTACTTAAAATACTGCTCCAAGGAGTGTGCAGATTGTTAGAATCCAGGCAATGGGGAGCCATTGAAGTGTTTTAAGGAGCAGGGTGATGTGCTTCCTGATGGCTGTGCAGAGGATGGAGGATTTTTACAATTTGAAGAATGGATCATAATGGCTTTTGGAGACTGAGGCTTTTGTTAGATAAGAGGAGTGAAACAAGGGAAGCCTGTGAAAGGTAGAGTCTGGCTGGTAACTAAATGCAAGGCTTTAAGGAGGCGGGGTTTCTAGTGTGCCTGTGTCTTCAGCGTGGTGGGTGATGGCAGTGGGTGCTGTTCACTGAGGACCAACTCCGGCTGGGGCAGCGGGAAGGGCCTAGTGAGCTGGGTGGAGGCTGTGTCCTGGAGACAGCAGGAAGGTTTTTGGTGTCAACATGAGAGGATTGGGCTTGAGCTAGAGCTAGAGATTTAGAATCCTCTAAAATGAGTGCTGTCTGTAAGCCCAGAGCACATTGAATTTGCTCAGGGGAGTATGCACAGACAAGAAGGTGGGCCACTTGGATGGATTGTCACCAGTATTCAAGGGGCCAACAGGAGAAAAGATGGGAATCCAGATTGGAAACCTCAGAAAGGGATGCTTGGAGGGAGAGAGAAACAGTGCCCTAAAGGCAGAAGAAAGGAGACCTTTTGAAAGTTAGGGATACTGGGAATGAGAGGTCAATTGGATGGCACCTGGGAAGGTCGAGGCAAGTCCTGGCTTGTGGGAATAGTGGTTCTGGAAGTGAGGCGTGCTTGAACTTGCTGACCTTGAGCCTAGATTATTATTTTCTCATCTTGGGTGGAGATCACAGTATTGCAGTTTTGCCCTAATTCTTTACTCCTCAGTGTAATTCACAAGAAGATGCAATCATATTTGAGTCCTGGGTTTCTTAAAGGATGAATTTTTATAGATCTTAATACATTTCTGCCAGAAAACAGTGGATTACATTTATTTGTAATTTCTTTGTTCTTTCAACTTTGAGGAAGAATTTTGCATGTTCTTTTTCATCTGGTTGCATCATTGGTACTATATTTAAAGAAGCAGAAGCCACTTTGCATTTTGGAGAAGACATGAGCAATTTCATGGAAAATAAAAGAAAATATGCCCAAGTACTGAGCAGTGCTCCTTAGTTGCTCTTACAAAGCCTTCAGACATTCCCCTGAGGAGAAAATTATGCTCCAGGCCCCAAGTCCCTGAATTTTCTCTGTTAGCAGCAGTAGTGAGGAACAATTTCTTTGCGGAATCCCCTTTGCCTCTCCTTCTCCCTATGTGATTTCCCCATTTTAGCAGAAAAAAGACTCAGAAAGTGATATTATTTTAGTTCATATGGAGCCACGTTAACAAGTCTGATTAAAGAGAAGAATGTGAAAGTTAAGCAGTGGGTGACTGGAAACCTGATGCAGTCCAGCAGACTCAGTGGGGATCTCAGAGGGTTTTCCTGATTTTTTTTTTTTTTTTTAATGTGTGGGGCCTCCAAATGGAATCTCAAAGTTCATTTTCAATAAGCAATGTGGAGTTCAGAATTTTCTTTGAATAGAAATAAATGAGCAAATAGAAGCCTTGCTTGTTAAAAATAAAAAAATGAAAAGCATTATATCCCTTTCAGAAACGAAAATGTGTGCAAGCATAATGAGACTCCAGTACATCTTTACTTTTTTCTTTCTTTCTTTTTTACATCTTGCCAGTCCTTTCCATTCTTAGATACTGCCTTACCACTTCCTTAAGGAAACACACAGGGCAAATTAAGTTTCTGTAAGTAAAGGAGGATCCGGTTTAAGTAGATTAGGGTCTGGCATACCATTTAACTTTATCAGGCGTTTCAAGGGAGGATGTGCACTGTAGCCGGCTGTCACTTGCCAATTAGCTGGGCTTTCCCCACTGTTTCTGGTTTGGCAAGGACGAGGCGGTTCACCCTGCTGCACTGCTGCCTGCCAAGGACACGAGGCCAGCTCCCTGCTTCCTGTCTTCCTCTTTGTGTCCTGGCCTTGCCTCCCAGGGAGCTGCCAGGATATGGTTGCCAAAAATCTTCCTTTGGAAAGGTCAAGTAACCTCAAGTCACCTATGCCAATATTTGGGTTTTCTTTTAATCCTCTGTTCGACTTGGAGAAAACTCTACAACCTAACACGCAGAGTGGAACCCTGGGTCACTTTGGATCGCTTGGATAAAGCAACAGAACCCAAAGAATCCCTTGGCCAGACAGGGTATGATGTTTGGAGTGGAGTTCTATTTAAAGCTCAGTGAAGTGTGATAGAGTTCAGAATGGTTCAATGTGGACTTGGATTTAGTTGCTTTTTAGGATTCACTGTACACATGTGATTTTTGGCCAAAGCTGACTCCTGGAGCATCACATGGCAGGGAGAAGTGAAGACTGGTTTTGGCCGACAGATTGCATTTTTGTTTGTTTGCTTTTTTTTTTTTCAGAACTCTGTAGTTGCATACTACTTCTTGCTTTCCAGCTTTGTCTGTGAGCAAGCATCAGCAGCCAAGTCCCTCAGACATGGCATGAGAACAGTGTGCAGTTACCTGGTTGCCCACTGGACACACCACTTTCTTGGCCTGAGCTTTGCTATACAAATCAGGCTTTTCCAGGGAGGTCCAGGAATTAACAAGCATTTTGAATGATTACGACACTAAAATTTGCAGACTCAATGTATAGTATTACTGTTTACAAAATATCAGTAAGCCAAGGAGTATTTATTTATTGCCTTGGTATAGAAAATTCTCCCATGTGTCTTTTTAATTGATTTTTTGGGGATACTTTATACTTAATCTATATCTTTAGGTTTTATGTAAACCATCACCATCAACACATACTTTTCAGAAGACTGAAATATTAAAAAAACAAAATAGGAAACTTTGTACCATAATTTTCCCAGCATCAAAGCCCAATTTTTAAGATTTTCTACAGGGTGTTTTCTGTGACACATGGAGTCACCACAAATTGTGTACTAAACAGTTCTAGAAGGTCTGTCCTCATATCCCACGCTGTGTAGGCTGCTTCTTGGAGATGACAGGCCTGGGTATGTTTATTTTGAAAGGGAAATACTGTGTTTGTTTCTTTCCCTCCCTCCCACCCTCCCTCTTCCTTTCTTTCTTCCTTTCCTTTGGACTGAGGGTTGAACCCAGGGCCTTGCACATGCCAGGCATTCACTCTACCACTGAGCTGCATCCTTAGCCCTTCTAATATTTTATAATGCAAAGCAATTTTATTCCTAACCTTGAAAAATTCCATTTGAGGAGTATGGAACTCTTAAAGTGACTGAAACTGAGCCATGTACTAAATCTCATGGCTGTGGTATTTAATAGAGGGGAACTGTATGTTCTGCCTGAAGACTTAATGAAAGATTAAAATAGCCCTGATATTCATTTTTGGATTTTCATGTAAAATTGTCCATAACACTTTTTTTCCCTAAGCTCAGCATAATTCTTTTATGTTACTGTTTTGTAACATTTCTAGAGCTGAGCCCAGGTTACTTTTGTAATTTTGTCATTTTTTTCTAATTTATTTCCAAAATTTGCTGAAAAGCTGCAGCCTCAGGGACACCTCTGCCTTTCTGACATGACTAACAAACACCACACTAATGTGGAACACATGTTCTGTAGAAGTTTACCTATAGCCTTGGGTTCCAAATTTGCAACTTCAGCATCTTCCATTGAAAAGAAACAGTATATTTTTCTCAAATCTCTTTTTGCCTCCCCTTGAACTATGGTCTTTTATAACAGTAATAAGGAAATGTGGTTATGGGTATAATTGCCATAAGGCAATTGTACCCTAGAGGACTGGCAGAATTTTCTTTTCTGTGTCTAAGGGCTGGGCTTTATCAAGAAGATCATTTGCAAATAACTCAATTAGAATAATAACAACAATGGTTTTATTTTTATGGCAACTTTCCCTTAAAGAGATCAAAGTGCATTAGAGACATCCTATCAGATTCATTGTTGTAATACCCAGTGGATTGGAATAAATAAAAAAGTTTTATTACAGCTCCTTTGAGATAGAGGAGCAAGGCAGAAAGAGGTTAGGTAACGTCCCAAAGGTCACAGAGAAAGGCAGTGGGGAACTGCAAGGAAAACCAGGGATTCCTGTTTCTCTGCAGGATATCAAGCTGCATTCTTTCCTACACTTTGCAAAGAATCAGAAGAAAGCACAGACTTTTTTAGGATTACAAAATAATGTGAGTGAAACCTGTAAAGGTATTGTTGCTCTCTTTACGAATTAGTACAAATGGAAGATAAGAAAGAACCTTATTATTGTTAGCTAGCTGTTCTAATATATATGAAGTGGACTTTATACATTCCTGATTGGTTGGACCCAAACTGCCAATTGTCTTCATCATTAATGAAGAACTAATAGAAAATTGTATTTCTAATTCCAAATTAACAAAAAATTCTCGAGACTGCCAACAAATTTTGAGCATATTAAGAAGCCAAAGATCAAAGTTATTCTGCTTAAACTGCAAATAAAGAAACTTATCCAAGAGGTCTGATTATGATTATTTTTTAATGTATTATTTGTAGATTGCATGGTTATGAATATAAGCATAATGAACTCAAGGCCAATTTTGGGGCGGGGGTTGGATAGGGAAATTGGGAGAAAAATTGCCACTAATCTTCCAACCTGATTTTTGAGGAGCCTTGGAGGACACATTCTCTGGGGAGCAGACACAGTTGATATTCTTAATTACCGCTGTTTGTTTTGTAGGTGAGGGTGGCATATTTTGGTGTAGGGCTGTTGTCCCCTTAAGTGTCCAGTGTCCAGAGAAGGTTGGGAGTAACAGCATTCTCTCTTTGGGATGGGAATTCCCTTCCATAAAGTAGAAACTGAAAGAAGTGCATCCAGTTTTATCAAACCTTGTTTTCTCATGGGGAAAAATGAGAATTTTTTAAAACCTCTCTTTAATTGTCCAAGTTCTAGAGTGAACTCATCTGTCTTCACTGTATCCCAGGTGAATGAAGCTGCCTTCCACTTATCATAGATCCTCATGAGTCTCCGGGGAGGAGGAACAGCCTTGAGACAGTCTCCCCATGTTGTGTTCTAATACTTAATGAATGTTCAGCTGAAAACTAACCCAGGTAGACAGCTGACTAGGAGATAAAAGTTCCCCCAATGTGAACGTGTATGTAAAATATTGTAGAAAGGAAACATCTATTGTTTAGGAGCAGGCTTATTCCTGCAAAAGGACTGAAGGAAGAAGTGCTTGCTCTGCCAGGTGACTGGATTAGTCAGCTAATACTCCATTTCTATAATTGCTAGATGCTATTTGTGGAAAACGTTCTGTTACTCATTTATTAGTATTCATTTATTTTGTAAAGGAAATTTAAAAAATATTTTCTTAAGCTCCCCACCCACTTTTTTCTCCAAATACCCTCACACAATTCCTCTTCTCCCTTTTGTTTTGGCTTTCATGATGTGGCATATCCATCCATATCACCACCACAGATCCATGCTCAATGAAAGAAAGCCTAGCAGTTGTCACTTTAGAAGCCCACTCATCACTTTGGGTGGGAGTCTAATAGGAGGAGGAAGCTTTGGCTTTGTGATCCAGGTTGGAGTGAATAAAATTTTGTCTTCCTGTTGAATCTGGGACCCTGACCACACTGCAGCCATGTCTATCTCTGTTGAGCAAATGAGCCAAATAAATGAAAATGAAGCAGCAACATACAAAAATTGCTCATTTATACTTTAGACTTTCAAATCCTGGCAAAATTAACTTTTGTCCAAATTTAACTTCATTGTATAGATTATTCTAGAGTTACAGTTTGACAGGAAGTGGAATATTTTGTCAACAAGTTGAAAAAGGACAACCATCATGTTTTCTTTTTTTACCTTTTTTGTTTTCATACCGAGTATTGAACTCGGGACCTTGGGCTTGGGAGTCAGGCAGTGGCACCACTGAGCTAAATCCCCAACCCTTTTTTTTATTTTTTATTTGAGAGAGGGTCTTTCTAGGTAGTTGAGGCTATCCTTGAATTCACCATGTAGCGTGGGCTGACCTTGAACTTGTGTCGATCTTCCAGCCTCAGTCACCCGAGTTATGGGATTACAAGTGTGTGCCTTCATGCCAGGAAAAGAGGGGGAGGAAGCATCATTTCTTAAGCATGCCTTTGGAGGACAAGAGGCTGTGATCTTTTCAGGCAGGGAGAGCTTTGTTGGTTGGTGATGGGAGCCATAAAGCCAAACTTTGCTGTCTTTACTGGTTTAAATTTGACCTTGGTCAGTTATACCTCAAATGCTGTATCTCTTTCAGCAGTTGATTGGTCTTCTGAAACAAACTCATGGTTTCAGTCCCATTATTGGGCACAGAGAACCCAATCAGCCTTCTCTGGGGCCTTGGTTGTAATTCTCAGCCAACATGCCCAGGTGTAAGTAGGCCTAGGAGAATGAGTCATCTTTCCAGGATGGAGTAGCACACTAGAGAAGCCTAAGATTCAATTTTTCCAAGAGCCAACAAGAGTGAGCGCAAGGGAGAGAAAGGAGGGGTGTTGAGGTGATATAATCCACCCCCAGTATTAAAAAATCATTAGCTTATAAACAACTGCAAACTCATTTTGTTCTGTCGTATGTACTGTGATCTGTGTGGAGATCTTATTGAGTTCCAACACAGTGTTCAAATACATCGTCTGAAGGTGGAAGTTAGCTCTTCTTTGCTGTATCAGTCTATAAGATAGTACCTCTTTAAACCTATTTCTGGGCCAGTTATATCTGTCATAATTTCACTTATCTGCTTAGTTGATTGCCAACCATTCAATCTCACTTGTTTTATTTTGGCTCAAACCAAGTTATAGATTCATATGGCATGGCCCTTAAACCAGCAGCACTGAAAAAACTGGGATAATTTCTTCTTTTTTCTGACTTTAGTTATTATAACTTACAATGAAAGTTTAAGTTTTGAATATCGTGTATGATAAAAAAACCTGGGTAAAATTTATATTCATATTTCTACCTGGTATTAGGCTTACTGTGCCTTACTCCTTATTACCAAAGAAAGTCATGGGCTGTTTCCATCTTGTGGTCTCAGCATAATTCCTATGGATTTTAATGTCTTTTCCATTAATATTTATTGAAGTAAATTTACAAAATTTGTCTTGACACAAGTTGATTAGCATAGGTTTCAGAATCATGCTTTTAAAATTTAATAAACTTGTTTTCAGTTGATACAGTATCCATATAATGTTTGTGGTGACTATCACAAGCTAGGATGATAGTATTTAAAATGAGAAATAAAAACGTGCAGGGGTGGGAATTCAAAATGATGCAGAGCGAGCGAGTACAGGGGTGTGGGAATGCAGCACACTTCAGACAGCCAAGTGAGCGCTTCACACACCAGTTCATCCTGGTGGAGATTCAATGAGAAGTCGGCCGCATGTAGATGGGTGCTATGTGTCTTCAGTTCTGTCACTTTTTTCTAGCAGGGCGGTTATCTAGCACAGTTTCAAACATAGAGAATGTGGTATTGTTTGCATTTGTGATTGTAAGGTTTTGGTACCGTGAGCTCATATATTTCCAGATGAATACAAACTCGAGTATTTTTATGGGGTTTTTTTTGGGGGGGGGTACCAGGAATCGAACTCAGGACCTTGTGCTTGCAAGGCAGCCAGTGGTACCACTGAGCTAAATCCCTGGCTATTATCTTTTATTTGTAGAGTATCCTAGTAAAGCATCGTGGATTATACAATTCTGGTAGAAGAAAATACTCTTGTCTATTCTTTATGATTTTTCTTATGTGAAAATGCTAGGTGTCAAGTGAGATCTTATATACTATTTCCTAGAGATAACAAAGTAATGTTGAAATTATTTTTCTTTTCAAGTGTGTGTTGTTGATGTATATTGGTGTCTATTTAAGACAGCTTTTTGGGTATCTCCACATGACTCAGCTACTCAGACAACTGATAAGCATTTCAATATTGCTTGTGTTATGAGATATGAGTAAAAGCAAAAAGGTCTATAAAAGAATCAAACTCATAATTGCTCCATTCAAGAAATATGCATCTGTGGGTGTAGGAATGACACATAACCACAAGGAAAGACTCACTTAGATGCAACTTGTTAGAAGTTGGATAGAGAAGTTTGGTGGTAAAAAAGAAGAAACAGTAAATCTGAGTGGGTGGTTGGAATTATCAGAAGAGCTCCTGAAAGTCTGTATTTTGACCATGGCATTGAAAATCTGGTTGATTTCCAAAAATTTTTAACTGTTATTATCTTTATGTATCAACAGCCTACATTATAGGCTTTGGGATGTAAGATTTCATATTTAGGACTGAACGGTGACAGTGCTGTATCACTTATTTTATGAGAATCATAAATACTTGAAATTTATAAATATACAAAGTGTATTGTATGATATTATTTAACTTTGTTCCCTGACATTTATTTTAGAGTAATCAGTCTAGCAATCTTTAAAAAATACATGTATCTCTCAGTCAGGAAAAATAGAACTCTTGCCAGACAGTCGAATAGAAGGGGTTCATGTCAACACCAGTACAGTGGTGTTAGGAAAACTGAAAAGCCAGATGGACAGTGAGGCAGCTGGGACATGTGCACCAACAGGAGCCCCCATCACTAGTAGAGTGGGGGGTCAGTGTTACTGAAGCCAGTGAGATGGAGTTGTGCCATGGGAGTGGGGGCCACCGAGGAAGGAACCTGTGCATTTGAAGCTAGAACCACAAAAGGAAACGCAGCCACTGCTTGGAGACACCTGCCACAGAGGGAGGTGGGAGGAAAGACCTCTCCTTCTCCTTTTTTCTTGGCCTCTGAGTTTCCACACTCCTACCATTCCCTCCCATTGCTGGACCTAGTCTGCAGTGAGTTTGGGAACTGGGAGAGGCAGTTTGCAGGAGAGAGTGGGTGAGGGAGTAATCTGAGGACAGTTACTGCCCCAACTGTTTTCATTTTGGGAGTGGGGTAGAGGGAGAAGATTAATTTGAGGACAGGATTAATTTTACATGTTCTCCTCCAAGGTCTTGGCACACCAGTTTTTCTTACTATCATTTTAAAGTTTGTTTTATTCCACCTGAACATGCAGTTTATGACTTTATATCATAGCATCACTTAGTCCTTTTTTACAGTTCTCCATGAATGATCTTGTTGGTCAATTTTCAGATTTTAATATGATCTAAATAGTAAAAGATTTGATTTCCTCTCATTACAACCAATCTTCAGTACCCAAACAAACAGGTGACAGCGGAACTTGTTTATGTGACAACTAATTTTGACAGAGAACTATAGACAATCTTGCCTTCCCTTTTTCTATCTTTTGGAAATGCCAAGAGTGGACAAGGAAAAGTTCATCTGCCCATGAGAATCAAGCACTGTTTACAACTCAGCAATAATGATATTTCTTGATTCTTTTGTGATTTGGTTGGAGGTTGGGTATGGAGCATAGTTTATTTTTTTATTGGAAGGCAATGTCAGTTTTGAAAAAGCAGCATAATAATCAATTTGGAAAAATGGAGCATTAGCCACATGTAATGTTACGTGCAGTGAAAATAATCTTTATGAGCTTGGGAGATGAGTCTGGAGGAAAAGCTTGATGTTGGGCCATGTTAAGATTTTGTCACATCTGGAAGGCATTTGATGTATAGGATTACATAGGTTTGATACCATTTAAGGTTAAAACATATGGATGGGACATTATGCAGAAACTTGTTCTTTTTCTTAGTTTTTAGATTTAGAGATTTTTGAATCATAAGGATTTGATTTGAATCTGTATTAAAAATAAAATGAATAACATGACAGAATGGGAGGGGTTTTGAGCACATGCTGCACAGCTCCGCATCTTTATATTCTTTTTTTTGTTTTTTTTGGTACTGGGGATCGAACTCGGGACCTTGTGCTTGGGAGGCAAGCATCGGAACCACTGAGCTAAATCCCCAGCCCTAGCATCTTTATATTCTTGGTCCTTTCTTTAAAAGGTAGTAAGTGGACATTCTTCTCATTATCTTTTTCTCATTTTCCAAAAACAGTATTATGGAGTGGTGGACTCCCTGGTGGTCTTCCTTGAGAAAGTCTTGTTTATTTTTGGTTAAAATCTTTCTCTTAAAAGGACTATTTAAAAAACATTTCTTGGTATAATTATAATAAATTTTTATGTGTCTGTCAGGTTGTAAACTTATCAAAGTTTATTCAAATGTTATTACTACTTTGGGTAGAATAATCTTTACCCTCTCTTAAAAAATGAAGGAAAAATCACGTTGGTTAGCTATTTCTTTTGTTATTTTTGTCAGTACAGTTGTGTTACGCTCCTCTTATGCACAGTTTCGGTTGCAGAAGGAAGTTACTATCTCCTTATTGTGTTTCCTCATTTTATCCCTTTTCTAAAATGCTACTTCAATGATGCATTATTCATTAGTTTTATTCCTGGTAAATTAGCTTTTGCCATGAAAACATGGGGACAGAAGTTCTTTGAACCACTTATCAAGGAACTGTTGGAACATTTAATACCATTATCTGCCTCATCAGCAAACTTCCTGTTTCATCAAGTGACTTCTGTGACTTTTTTCCTCCAATATTATGATAAAGGAATTTTATAAACAGAAGCAGTAATGAGTATCTTATATACAAATCTCCCTTACCTTGGTAGAAAGTATGGTATTTGTCATTTTACTCTATTATTCAGTTCATTGTTATTCACCTTGGAGTTAAATATATACATCATTTTATATTACTATATCATCAGTGACTTAAGAGCTATAATTAAATAATAAAGCAAGGACTGGTTATTAATTACATACAACTAAAATAGGATGTAAAAATTCCAATTCATTTTTGCTAAGCTTGTGTAATGATTTAAACATGAAAACTTTAATGCTTTGGCAAGATATCATTTTGGTTAATATAAAGGAAGATTCTATATTCAAGTAACAAATATTCCTTTGAGGAACACATGTCTACGATAACAAGAAACACTGAAAAGATAAGAATATGACTTTTTTGGTCATTGATTAAATCTGTTGGCACATTTGTATTAATAGAGAGGTTGCAGAGACTTAAAATCAGAATATGTGGAGATAACCAGACAACCTAAAGTAATGATTATCATCACCGACAATTTGTTTATAATTTGAGGGATAGAAATTGTTTTTAAGTGCTATGAGCCATCATTTGTGCACTGTAAAATAGTGCTTATTCATTCAATACATGTTGACAGAACACCTCCTCTATGCCATGTACTATGTTAGGCAGTGAATAAGCAGCAACATGAATCTTGATCCTATGGATTTTAAAATGTAGCAGGAGAACTGGGTGCTAACCCAGTCCTCTCACTACCCGTGTTGTCAGTGTTTGCAAAGGGCAGTGAAAGTATTCAGAGTGAAAATAGAGAGTTAACAAAGTGTGGATTTTTTGAGGGGGTAATAGCAATGAAAATTTAAATTTTATTTTAAAAAAACATTGTAGCTTTTTTCACAAATGCTTGTATATATTTTCACTGTCATATGAATTTTCCCCACTCTTCTAATCCCTTTGGAAATGATTAGGACTAAAGCCTTACCTTTTTCTTACCCAGTTTTAAGTAATTGGGCAAAAAGAAATTTAATTCAGGCAAGGAAAAAACAAAACAAAACAATTGATTCAGCCAAGAAGTGGTTTCCTGAGGCCAGGGTACAAGTGCGTGGTAGTTACTGAATGGAACCCAGGAATTCAGATTCTCCATTCAGTTTGAAGAGAATATATCCTGCTTCCTGAGAAGAAAGAGCACCAATGAAATGCTAGAGTCTTGTGTCTAATTTAAACCTAGACATATAATAGTACATTAAGCTTTGGAGAGTGCCTGACAGCAAGAAGGGCCACATGTACACAGTGGAGTAGATGTGTAGGATTTAGAGGCTGTATAACAAACGCTGCTCAGGACTTGGGAGGAAAAACAGCATTTATTTTTACATGCTTTTCTCTTAAGATCACAGATATTGTACTTGGTTTATGTTGAAATTTTGCCTTGATTTTTCAATTTTCCTCTATAATTAGGTTGAGTCTGATGACATTCCAGTTTTTATTTCCAGATTCTTCCT
Organism: Heterocephalus glaber; assembly: GCF_053883595.1. Classification (NCBI taxonomy): domain Eukaryota; kingdom Metazoa; phylum Chordata; class Mammalia; order Rodentia; family Bathyergidae; genus Heterocephalus; species Heterocephalus glaber. The sequence goes on from NW_028258317.1 coordinate 37,773,026, forward strand.
TCATCAGTGTTCTCTTTGCTATAAAATGCAGGTTTCTCAGCTCGGGGCAGAGTGCATATTACATAGTGTAGTTGAAATCCAAAATGTCTCCCAGATGGAAAAGGCAGAACAATCATCTCATCTTTTCCTACTGGATCTGGCCAGGTTTTAGAAAGGACTTCATTATTTGTATGTGGCAAACTGCATTGGCAAATTGTTCCTTAAAGTACGCAGTGGCGTGTTCATCTACTATTATGAGATATGGGCAGCATTTATGAAAGATTATAAATCTCACAACTCTCTTCAGCAACTTAAAATACAGCTGGAAATGTTTTGCTTCCAACAATCATGCAATCTTCATAAAATTGGAAAAGAAATGTTTTGAATAAATAATGCTTGAGTTTATTTCTCTCTAGTGTGAGAAGTATTTTTTTAAGTGAAAATCATGCCATACAACTCCTCCTTCCTCTACATTAACACCATTGCCTCTGTGTTTGTATTATGCCAGTGCATTTACTTTTTTTTAAGTATGCCAGATTGCCGTGTCTTGTTTTTAAAGATAGAAAACTGGATTTGCTCCCAGGGACTCATTCTCTAACTAGGCCAGTTTAAAAGCTAAAGAAGGATTGAGTCAGTTAATTAATTTGAATAAAATTACAAATCAAAAACACATTATGCAATCTTGATTTAATTACCACGTTTTATTTACTTAATTGAAAACACTGTAGAAAGAGAGAGATCTTGACCATGACCAGTATGGAGTCTTCACCTTCTATGGCAAGAAGTGTAGGGATCCGGGCTGTGGCCGTCAGTTCACTCAGTCCAGTCACTGACCTTGATCCTGGGCTGGGAAGTTGAGATGTGGTACCAGCCTTCGCTGATGGGTTTTGGTGCTGCTCATGCAGTCCTGCGCGCTCTATCCCAGGTCAGCCCGGGAGCACTTCCGGGCAGGTGTTCCGCTCGCTCTGCTCAGTAGGGTCTGGTGTAAGCATGTTTGGTTTTCCCTGATGTACTCATGTCATATTTTTCCCCTTAAGTTTCAGTGGTCCATGTTTTTCAGTTAACTTTCTGTGAACAAATTTCAGTCTTGAACACAAACAAATTCTTATTTTAATCCTTGGGATATGATGCTTTGAAGCTAATCTCTGTGTTAAGCAAAACATGACTCTTAAAGAGAAGTTGGATAAAAGAACTAGTGGAAACTGTGGGAATAAGAGACAATATATTATATATCCATTCTCTTGTTCTATATTTAGTTAATTCAATTACTTTATCTGTAAGGATCCTCAGTATAATAATGACTACTTTAAAAAAAACTGTGAGTTTTGCTAAATCATGTATTAGAAATCAGTATTAAATAATAGAAAGGGGGAACTGAAGGTATATGAGGTGAAGTAATGGATATGAAAAGGCATGCTTTAAAAATATGCAAAAGCCACATTCCCCTAATGTTGAGACTTCTGAAACTATTCAGAGAGGTTTGATTTCCCTTGTTTAGAATTGAGTTTAGGTGAATGGGTACACTTTCAATAAAAACGTATCAAGGATTTCATTAACAAAGTAATAGAGTCAACACTTCCTACCTGTGGATTGTTGACCAAGTTTTGCAATGAAGTGAGTTCCAAATAACAATGTATTATTGAGCAGAGACTGAGAAACAGAAGCAAAGAGGGAAAAGGGAAGGGAGAGCATTTCCCCACACACATGCTTATGGGGGGGGCAGCCAAGCACTTACAAAATTTCCTCATGTATTTTTAGTTATTTTAATAAACATTTAGTATAGAAAAAATAAAATAAAACTATAGTCTTGGGTTACCCCAGTTAATAGAAACACACCTATTAAAACGGAGATAGTATTTTACCTGTGCTGAAGAAGACAAAGAAGGCAAGTCATGTGATAGCAATTGTGATTATGTAACATGAACTCACCATAAATCCAGGGAAATCAGTCACGGCGGATACTAAACTGCCAGGAGTAAGGCAAGGGTTGAGGTAGGGGAGGAGAGGAAGAGTTTGACCAAGGAGAATAGGTTTCTGTCCATCTTGAAACATGTAAATGTTAGCCAGGCATGGTGGCACATGCCTGTAATCCCAGCACTTGGTGGGAGGCTGAGGCAGGAGGATTGCCATGAGTTTGAGGCCAGCCTGAACTATATAGCAAGACCCTGTCTCAAAAAAAAAAGTAAACGTTTATGTCTTTGTTTCCCTAGTATAAACGATATGAACTTGTATCCCTTCTTTCAAGTTTTTGTTTTTTACGTCTTAACTTTTTCTTAAGTGGTTCTGGCATACTATATCTCTAATTTGCAAAGATGTACTATTTTCTTATGTTGATAATTAAGGTTGTAGGAAGAAAGAAAGAGACTGTTCTATGCCCTTAAAAGAAAGATCTCATAATATTCTTTAGCTGACAATGGGCTATTTCTTTACCTGCTTAAGGCAAAGGAATATGACAAAGGGGCCCTTTATCACATGATGACTAATTTTAGTTCTAGCAAGAGGCTATCTGCAGGCTAACAGGTTACAGTTTGGGTTTCATTTACTCTTCTGATATCCCTTGATATAAAAGGTATATTGTTATAGAATCATATAATTTTAGAGCCGGAAGGGCCCTGACAATTTACCTTGTTCAGTTCTTTCTTTGCACAAAAATGACTGTAAATTAAAATCATGCTTCTCGAATTTGATTTCCCTATTGATACTCGAGTCGCTTGTCAGGACATAAAACGAACTTCTGGAATGAGCTTCTTCTAAACAACAGTGTACTCTGTGGCTCCCACTTGTGCATTAGGAGCCTATTTCTTGGACCCCCACGGGACATCTCTTCCTTTTGGAGGAGAGGGCCAAAAACTAATTCCTGCTGCAAAATATTTCATCATCTCTACCCCTTTCTATTTCCAAATGTTCATTTTGGAGTATAGCTGAGCAGAATTGTACATCATTAGCTTGGGAGAGTCATCCCTTCAAATCATGCATGTGTCCCATTTGGTTGCCACAAAAGTTTTATGTTTTACTTCTAGTGTTTGTTTTTGCAGAGTGGCATACTTTGTCTTTCTTTCATTCTGCAGCTTATAGATCTTTTGTGTGTGTGTGTGTGCAGTTGTCTTAACCAAACATGCCAGGCATTATCTTAAAACTTAGGGATAAAAATAAAACAGGGCAGTGTCTCTGCTGTTATACTGCTCAGTAGTAAGCAAAGACAATGCCACCGTGGAGGACTTCAGGGGAGTCAGAGGGGACCCCGTGTGCAGTGACGAGGCATCAAATGTGGAAGCCAGAAGGCTAATATACAGCCAGATCCAGGTTCCTTGAATGGCACACTAAAACATTTGCAGTCCTTTCTGTGGGCATTTGAAATACATGTAAGGGTTTTAGCAGGGATTTAGCTTAATCAGTTTGGTGTTTTATCAAGACTGCCTTGGTAACAGGGTGAAATATGAGGTAGAAAGGTTGTGAGTCTAGGTCATTTTTCAGGACCCTGTTCCTGGGGCCACCTCTATCTAATGCCCTTTGTAACATGACTTTGCCCGCCCTTCCTGAGAAGAATCGGGGTTTTTTTGGTACCAGGGATCAAACTTGGGACCTTGCGCTTGTGAGGCAGGCAGCGGAACCACTGAGTTAAATCCCTGGCCCCAAAGAATCGTTTTTTAAAAACATACTCACGTATGCCACAGAGTATTAATGTTTTATTTTAAATTCATTAAAAAACTAATACATTAAAGCAAAAACTGTACACTTGTATTGTTCTAACTACATGAATATATTTTGTAATCTTTAAATCAGGTTAAACATAGCTATCTCCTCTGACGTTAATCTTTTCTCTATGGCAATAACATGAGATACACAGTTCATTACCATTATCTGTAGTAACCCTATTGCAGTAGCATGCCACGTCCTACTCCTAGCTAACCATAGCTTAGTGCTCATTGTTCAACCTTTCCTATTCTTCCTTCCCCAATTTGTATATTTCTATCCCCTTAGGCTACTTCTGAGCCTCTTGAAGTCATTTGTGTGTGTGCGTGTGTGTGTAGGTGTGTGTGTGTATATATATATATATACACACACACATATATATTATAAAGGTCATTATTGTAAATTAATTGGAAACTTAATAAGCATTGCGAGCCTACTGTGTCCCAAGCATTACCAAGCACTGGGATATAGAAGGTACTCCATAAATCTTGTTGATTTTCATTTAATTTTATGTTTACATTAATGACTTCCAAAACATCTTTCTCCAGTTTGGTATTCTACCCACCTCAGAGAGTTGCAGTTTATTCACTCCAAAAAGTTACTGCTCAGTAACAAACATTTTATAGGCCATAATTTTTTAATTAGCATGTATATTTAACAAACATTTTATTGGACTTCTACCAGATTATCCACAGAACATTAGACTTTCCTTTGTTTAGCAAAGAGCCCCTAATCTAGAATTAGAATCATCCTCTCTTTAACACTTTGATTGGTGTACATATTTCAGTGGTAATAATTTCCAATTTAGAACAGCTAAAAGATATTGAAAGTTCTGAAAAATGTTTTGGTTTTATTGGTAAAGGGTGGAAAGTACGAGGAAAGTTAGAGGAAGATAAGATTCTCAGAAATATTTAATCTGCTGAAGGATCGATGTGGCTTTTCGTGGTTTTGAGGTTGCATCATCGTTCTGGAAGCAGTAGGCCAGAGTAGGTGGCCAGCAGGGAACACACTACGTGACCCTGGACAAGCTATTCAGGTCCCCTCCATACTCTAAGGTCTTCCCTACCACTGGATCTTGGGAAACCTGGGAAACCCTACACTAATGGTGAGATGTTGAAGATCCATGACTGTTTTCAAAAAGGGATGAACAGAAGGACTGAAGAAATGTTGAAAGGCATATGTGGGGCTGTGAGCCTCTTCTGTTCTTCTGTTATGAGAGAGAGAGGAGAGAGAGAGAGAGAGGGAGAGAAAATGAATACGTATTTGAGTTCAGCATTATGTCCAGTGAAATCTGAAGGAGGCAAACACAGAAATGTAGAGAATATAGATTCTGATTGAAGAAGAGAAAATGAAAAGTAGAGGGAATAAGGAAGGACTATTTGGGCCAATTGCCTTCAAGATCTATTCCCCTCTATTCTTCATAGCACCAAAATCTGCCCAGATTGGAGACCCAGTGTGCAGGGCAGCTTATAGTCTTGTTCTCTTCAAACCTGTATGTTAAAGTCTGCAGCCTGCAGGAAGGTGATTTCCCTGAGCCAGCTAGTCTCTGCTGCCTTGGAACATGGAGAAACAGCAGGGCCCACTTCCCTTTGGGGGAGCATGAGGTGACGGCATCTGCATAGGGATTCTCAAGTGGGCATGGACCCTTCCATGTCCAGTAGCTCCCTGGTCATTTTTAGATGCTTCCCAGGGTTAGGCAGAGTTTAATTAAGTCCATTTTCTTGCTTTCTTCTTGAGAGTTAGTCCATTAAAATATAAATCATTTTTAAATGATACTCTGTGCTTAATAGTATCTTTTGTTTTTTGAGCTTGTAGGAGGTGTCTAAACCAGGGCTTAATGCTTGAGATGATAAAATCTTTGCAGTGATTCTATGAGACACATGGTTTTATTGTAGTTTTTAAGATCAAGATGCAAGACTCTAAGAGTTAAGTAATTTCATACGAGATCACAGGATTAGTGAGAGACAAAGCCATGATTCACTATAACATATTATGCACACACACACACACATACACACACACACACAGACACACACACACAGTAGGGAGTGAGACTGGGTAAACATGATGGAAGTGGTTAAAGAAAACCTTTGAGCATAAAGTAATTTGACCTAGGTGGTAAATTGGAAGGTTTTAGATGTGGTCTGAATAATTCCTCCTCTGAAGTCAATCACAATAGCAGTTCTTTTCTGGCTTTTCTGCTGTGACTCCCTGGTCACTTTCTCTCCCAGCAGTTAGAGCTAAGTGTCCGATATGATATAGGGGGACATAAGAGTGAAGAGCAGATTGTGGTGTTACAATTTACAGCTGGAAAAGTAAACTTTGTGTTGCTCACCTGCTGAGGGGCCACCTCTGTGTTTTGGGGCCACGGAGTATGCTGTTCTGCTGCAGGAAAGGCACAGGCTTAGGTGGATGGAGAAAGACCTATCGCTGGGTGCCCATAAGCACTGGATCATCTTAGAAAGTGGAATTGTTACAAAAGACAAATGTGTGACTCACACTGAACATTCACTTTGGCTGGCTCTCAAATGTGGCTTTCTTTTTTTTTCTTTCATACTAGAAATCGAACTCGGGTCCTTGTGCTTGCAAGACAGGCAGTGGAACCGCTGAGCTAAATCCCTAGCCCTTAATGTGGGTTTTTTAATACTTGTTTTTTTCAACTGAAGAAGTTGGTCTACAGTTGTTGAAAATGGGAAGAAAAAGTGAAATTTGAGCAAAAAATGAAAATAAAAAAAGAATATAGTTTCTCAAGTGGAGATGCCATTGTGCTAACTGCATACTTTCTTAGGGATGGAAGAGACTTTTATTCTTTCTCCACTGGACCCAAAGTTTAGCACCAAATGGCTGGGAAGGGGTTATTTGGTACCATTTTGTAGTTGATGTAAGGAAACATGATAAGGCTCATATACAGTTTACAGCTTCTGAAATGAGGCGAGGCTTGCAGTGTGCCTACTAAAAACAGCTCTCACCTGCCTCTTGTGTCATTCATACATCTAGACTTTTGTAAGTAGGAGGTAGCTTTAGAGGGAAGTGTAGAATCTGGGGAGGAGCTGGTCTGGATATATAGTGCATAAGTAAGAACCTCCTTCAACATCTTAGAACTAAAATGCAATATAGTATAAATACTGGAAGGCATTTGTCAGGGAGCCCAAAGCAGAAAAAGCTCAGGCTGTAAGCAGAATAATATAATTTATCATTTTCATGTAACTCTTGTACTCTAGGCCTGGAAAGTGGCCAATATTGTACCCTCTTTGATAGAACTGTGGAAAGAGAAAGGTTGTGCTGCTAAGTTATAAGTCACTGAGTCTTGCCTCGATTCCGGAAAAAAAGGCATAACAATTCATGGGAGACAGGGGTGAAGATTTTTAGAGACTCTAGGCAGAGTCCAGACTGCAAGCGTGGTCCTTTGCAGTTTCTTTACTTCCATTTTGGGAGATTGGGAGCAAGTTGGAGGACAGTGTGGGAATCCCTAAATATGTTCGTTAAGATTTTGTGAAAGCTGTTCTGGACCAAAAAGAAATAGGACGAAGGGGTAAAATTCTGTTTTTCAGTACTCTCAGTGTTAAATCTAAATTAATAGGCATGAGGCAAAGGGCAGAAATAAATAACTGAGTTTTATACAGGAAGAAATTAGCAGATTATTCTTGCATTTAACAGTAGAAGCAGCAAGGGCAGTATGTTAATCAGTTACCTGGAAGAGCAGAGTGACCCTGATGGAAATGCAGCATCTGGTGTTTCTGGCTAACCAAGACTCAGTTTCTTTGTGGGTTCAAGTATGACAGTGGTCAGTGTCAGTAGGCAGTTGTCCAGGATGGAGCCATCATAGCTGCCCCACCTGTCATGTGTTACTGAAATTTGCCATCAAGTTCAAAATTGCCTTTCCTAGGCAAGCGAAGAAGGCTGCTGAACCTGAGCCATCAGTTCCTCTGGCGTTTACTACAAGCGTAGTGCATTCTAAGCCATGAAAAGCACAGTGAGGAAGACACAAAAGAAGTAGAATCTCTGCCTCTGCTCAGGAGCATGTAATTTAGTTGGGGAGACAAAACTTAAATGCTAGAACCAATAAGAGAAGATTACAAAGCAACCTTGCAAGTAAGTGTATAATAGCTAAGGGACAAGAGGGCACATGGAGGCAGGGGAGTGAGCACAACACATCAGCTCCAGAGTAGTAGGAAAGGCATGTTGTCTAACAGTTGTATATCACACAGTTGTATTTTTTTCCTGCAGCAATGAAGAGGAATAATATGTGATAAGAAATTCATATATACTACATTGATCTCTTCCCCCTTGTTTGAGAAGTCTTTTGGGCTATCACAGATGGAAATTAAATTGATCCAACAATTTGCTCTCCACAAAGCCATGTTGGTTTCTACCTAGTAATTTATGCCATTCCTGGTGTTTGCAAATCGATTGCTATTATGGGATGTAGACAAATCTGGGCCGGGTTCCAGAAGTTTGGGGGATTTTTGGAGTGGATATGCGTTCATGTGTGTGAAATTCTGGAAAAGCAGGCTCTCTTTCCTGTATATTTTACTATTTGAATATAAACATATTTCCAGGTTTTAAAAAGCATGTTTAATTATCTTCAGATTGGATTTTTAAGGCAGTGTGTCTGCTTTACTTCATATTTCTACTGACTGACCTTGATATTTGCTTAACCTTCAAACTATCTTTAGTGGTTTTGTAGCCAGAACTTTTGTTTCAAAAAATTCTCTCTCTATCTCAAGAATGTTATAGAGCAACACTTTTTAAATTTCCTTTTGACGTAGAAATAAGTATAGATGCTCATTTAGTTTGATGAATAAAATGTTCCTATCAAAAGGCTTGGGAAAATATGCTTTATTTAAACATTCAACCTCATTGTTGTACCTTTAAATTTTTTTTAAAGTCCTTCTGAGGATTGTGAAATTCTTTCAAAACAAATTAAAAAGAAAACATTTTCTGTGATTTCTTTATAGATTCTGGACAATCAGGAAGTCCAAGCCACAATGATCCTGCCAAGAATCCTCCAGGTAAATATGTGTTCCAGGACGCTTGCAATCTGACATTGTTGGAGAACAAAGGTACCACTGTATAGATAAACACCCCCTGATTGGTCAGGTGCCTGTTTGGTTCTGGCAGGCAGGTATGATTGGGACAAGATGTGATTGTGTTAGAGGCCTCCACAGTGGCAAATGCTTCTATATTTGCGTCACTTAACCTAATCACCAATGCTTTAATTTTTGTTGGTATTTCTTTAAAATGTATTTTAGTTGTGTATCTTATAGGGACTAAAAGTCATTGCTGTTTGAAAGCCAAAAAATCTTTTAATCTTTATTTTTCAAACACAAGAAAAAGTAAAAATTTCCACACTTCTACTGAAGTTTATCAAATCTCATTACTTAAAAGGGGAGCAGAGCTGGTGGTTGGTTATGTTTTTACTGGAGGATTTTTTTTGCAAGAATTTTTACCCCATAAGGTTTTTTTATTGGATCCTGAGAATCAGAAAATAATGAAAGTAGGATTTTTCTCTATTTCAAAGTATGCCAAATACCCTGTTTATTTTCAGAAGTTGTTCCAGATCTGAAAATGGGCTTTTATAACTTGGCCATCTTCATAGTTTTGTTGCTCCAAAATAGAACATATAGAACATATAGAATTTTGCTTTTGATTTATGAGCTGTGTTTTTTTCCACATGAGAAAATAATATAAAACTAGTGCAAGGAAGGATTTTTAAGTTTTCATTACTAGAATTTTAATTATACCTGTGAATTTGGTAAAAAAAAAAAAAGTCATTAAAAAAAAGCTAAAGAAAACCAAAGATAACAAACAAAAACCAAGGCAGCCAAACATGCCCTCTACCTCCCCATATCTGTTTTTTCAATGAAAATAAATTACAGAGTCTACAAAAAAAAAAAATCATAAATGTAAGTTTCAGGTGACTTCGTTTTAGGTACTTGTTTGCTTAATTGTTTGTTCAGGTGAAATACCCGAACAACCTCAAAATTGTGTGAGAATATATTAGCACAATATTCTCTTGTAAAACTATTGGAAAACACAACTACATATGCAAGTAAAAGATATGAAATCCAAAAGCAATTATTAGTTTTTGAGTCTTGCCTGTATTTTGTTCTTTATTTTTACCTTAGAAAAATTATCTTTTTTGCAAGTACTTACTAATTTATTCTGCATTGTACAAAATCATATTGTTTGACAAAAGTGGCATGTACTTCAAAGATAAAAAGTTCTAATTAAATTCATATTTAAAATATATATCAAGTTGATTTGTGTTTATTCACAAATCTGATATTGTTACAAACTGAGAGGAAAACAAAAAACTGAACAGTTTTAAATATAATTTTGTTACATTTATTATTTTATTTTTTGTGCAGATTAGAATTATTTCCAAAATGTCTCTTAGAGTGAATTGTATCCAAACATTTTTTTTTAAAGCCTCTTCAGTCATCTTACAAAGAATGGGATGAAAAAAAAAACCTTTGTAGGAAAAGAGTTGATAAGTGTTATAAGTCGGGCTACACAAAGTCTATATTCTTAGCATTTGAACGACATTTTGATTGAAATTAATAAAGCAGTTATTGTTGAAAAGCAATTCTGAACATGTACAGAAGGAATTACGTTCACCTAAAAGTGTTCTTTACTTGGGGTAAAGCTGGGTAAATAACCTTTATTTAGTTATTTAATATCAGAATCTGATTTTTAATATTTGTCAAAAGCTTGGTTAAGTTTAATATTAATAGCGCATTTCTTAATTTTTGTATTTTCATATAATATGGCAAAGAAATAGCTAAGAAGGACACCTCTAGTTGTTTGCTGTTTTGAAGTTTTCTTGAAAATAAAACTTTTTTGAAGACTATATCAAGAAACTGAGATGTAGCTGGGCATGGAGGTTCATGTCTGTAATCCCAGTACTCTGGAGGCTAAAGTGGGAGGACCGCAAGTTCGAGCCCAACTTTGGCAACTTAGCTCAACTGTCTCATTTGAAACAAACAAGACCAACAAGCAAAAACAAAACAAACAGATATTATAGGTAAAATACTTTTACGATTTGTTAAAAATGTTCATATACAAATCGTGCATTTGTCACTAGTTTAAAAAACCAAATAAAATAGAATATAATAAAATCCAATATCAAAATGAGATGGATTACAATTGGAATTTTCTTTAACCATTCAAAAGTAGTCCATCATTTTAACATGGTTTGTGAATCATCATATTGTGGATTTAACCATAGAGCTTATTAAGAATTTTTTTTTTTAATGAAAGAGTTTGTTCTTTGAACCTTGAAATAAATCAGGCCACTAGTAATACAGAATTTTTAAATGCTCAAAATCACAACTTATTAAGGTTTCTGTGTATAGTGAGTTGTGATAAATTATACTTATTATTAAAATGTTCTTTATAAGCATCTTTGGTATTTTGGAGCATAATTTGTCTTTAGGAGACTCTTCATCTTTTTATTCTGGCCTTGGTTGAAACATGAAATCTCCAGGATTGAGATTCAGTATCTCAAGAAAGCACACAATATTTAAGGGGAAATTTAATGTAGTGCATCATGCAGTGAAGCAGTGGAGTTGCTCTGCTGCTTGTACTGTCACTGAAAAGAGAAGCCAACCTTCTGAGGAAGATCTCCTCGATTACCCACATGTTCTTGTCTCTGGTAGTTTTCTGCTTGGAGATGTGCAACTCTTGAAAATTGCTCCCATCCGTTCCGTTCCTGTGTTTATTTCCCAACACTTTGGGAAAAGATAGTAAAACTTGAAGCCCTTTGGGAGATACTGATTTGCTCTTTGAAATGTGCTTCTGGCTGTGGACAGAAGGTGCAGCCACATCCAGGAGTCCTAGAGGCACAGAGGTATGTGTCCTGCACCCAGAAGTAGCCGCGGCTCTTCCTCACAGTGGGACCCAGCTGCCTGTCTGAGGAACTTCTTCCTTGCTGATTCAGAGTTGCTGAGGGTGACCTTATAGCATTTTAAACTAGATATGGATCTCTACAGATAGCATTTAAAAAAAAATCTTGTGTTTCTCATTGGAATTAGTATCTAAGCACAATTAGACAAAATGATACATTTTACAAGGAGACATTTTTAAAAAACCATGTAAGTAGTTTCTTGGTATGTGTTATTTATAAATGTGTTTACATAGTCTTTATGTTCTTTCCTTAAATTATTTATGACTTAATGTTTTGTTTTTATTCTTTGTTACCTGGCAGAAAAGGGTGTAATAATCTTCTCAGGACTAATGTGTTCTAAGATGCCACCCAAGGACATCGCATTGTTATTTTGGTAGAAGCACTAGGCCACTTCACTTTTTAAATGATGCACATTTCCCTTGCTTAAGATAGAGTCAGAAGTTATATATTTATATTGTTACTTCTTTTCGAATATCAAGTGAATGCAATACCTTTTAAGAAATAAAACTACAAGAGTTCTCTCCCAACTGTAGCAAACAACTATGGTGAACTAAACAAGGATAAATCATTAATTTAGAGACTTTGACTCAGAACTAATTTTATTTCTAATAATTCAAAGCTACACTGCTACTTTTAGGAAATATGTGATTTTTGGGTTGTAATCTTTTGAAAGTAGCTTTGATTTGCTTTTATTATTTTCTGTCTCTGCATTCCTTGTGCTATAATCTTTTAGATTTCCCAAACTGGATTACCTACTTAATGCTAGACTGGTAAATATCCAAGGAAAACAGAGCAACCAAGATGTCAAAGTTTTGCCTCTGAGTCAAAATTTCTCATTTTGAAATTCAGAAAGACTATATAGTTCTGTGTGGAGATTTCTTTTGACTAGTAATATAACAAAGAAATATTGAATCTTAGAACAGTTTTTTGCAGATTTTATAAAATAAACTTTTGTGATATTTCATGTTTCATTGACTAGAACTTTCTGACCTTGAATGTCATGGACTTAACATCTCTTCTTTAGGTAGGTTTCGTCGGGTGTAGGTGATTTTTGTGTGTTGATGTTTTATGAAATGCAGCAAAACTTCTGGTAACTATTAAGACAATATATTAGGTGTAGTTCAAATAAGTCATCTTACGTCCTCTCTGGAATAAGGGTAGAACTAAGTAAATAGTTAAATTAAACAGGGAGGATCTGTTAGTTATAGAAATATGCTTATCTTAGACTTAAATTTCTTAAATTATAAACATTTTTGAGATTGATCTCTCCTCAATTTTATAGGTACTGAAGTTAAAATCAACAGAGGAGTGTCATGAAACTAATAAAATTTAACAAAATAATAATTACAAAAACTAGCGCAGCATCTTCAGTAGTCATCTATTGGGATTACTATTAAGATTGCTTAACTTTTCACTTTATTTTTTCAAATCTTAGAACTTGGGACAAATTTAATACTTTCTAGTTACTGAAAAAAAATGAAACAATTTTCTTTGCTACTTGTATACGAAGGCAGAACAATTTGCATAGGCCTTCATAGAGGATGTTTTATCTTAGAATATCATGTTCAAAGTCAAAGAAAAACGGAAATTTACTGACTTTTAAAATCACATACCATTCACTCATTAATTAATAATTTCATATCTGTTCTTTATTATGTTCTCATTTATTTTATCTCTCAGAATCATTTTTTTAAATGGAAGGAAATACACTATATAATGATGCTAAAAAGTAATTTTTTATTTTTTTAAAATTTTTTTGGTACCGGGGGTTGAAGTTGAGTCCTTGTGTTTGTGAGGCAGGCGGTGGATGCTAAAAAGTAATTTTAAACTTTGACACTATAGACTGTATTCAACAAACTATAAAAAAGCTTTCTATTCATAAAAGTGTAAATAGAAGAATACTGAAAGGATTGGTTAACAGTGATTAAGACTTGACATTATAGTTATTTTAGAATGAATTATGTACCCGTCAAAAATCAAAGGATTTTTTTCTTAACATTTATTTCACAAATTTTTTCTTCGTTATCTTCTTGCTTGTTAGGAGATATCAAATTCAATAAAGTCCTTAAATGGTCAGATTTAGGGTAGGATTTAGAGTAAAGGAAGAGAAGATGAAGGTGTGTTTTGTCACAGTTACTCTAAAAAGCCAGAAGGGTGCATACCTCTCAGCTACTTAGGTTTATAGGCTGCATTCTGGGTACTTATAGATAACCTTCTTCAGAAGTTGGTTTATATAGCAGTTGGCAACATGCCCAGCCTTTTCTGTGGATCTGGCCTGATTGTGTATAATATTTAATTAGAGAAAAATAAAATAAAACAATTTAAAAATACCCTGAAAGTCTTGAGAGAAGGAAGTTTTTTCCTATTTCCTCAATCACCTACCCTGCCATCCAGCAGATAATACTAGTTTCCCACTGTTGCTGAGTTCAGAATTAAATATCACATTCCATATGATGAGGGTATGGATCGAATCTGCTTAAAATAAGGAGCAGGAACAGTCATTTGCCTTGGGGAGTTGGGAATATACACTCTTCCACACCACAAACCATAAACAAGTCAGAAAGTACAATCCATAAATAAATTTCCATGCAAGATATTTATGAACATCTATTGTGTGCATGGCACTAGGCTAGATATTGTGGAAGAGTTTTTAAAAGTCTATCACACACAGATTGCTTTTCCTAAACTTTTCTTTGTTCATAAGTACATACAATATCATAAGTGTTTATATAAATATACATATATACACATATGCACGGTGGAGATTAAATATTAGTACTACAACTCAAGTGTCATGGGAGTTCAGAGTTACGAAATATTTTTCCCAGTGATGGTAGCCAGCATGTTGGAGTGAAAAGAGCATAATTTTGCCATGACACTTTGTGCCCTGAATCCAGGCTACATCTTGTACAACAATCCCAGTGGCCCTAAGGAGAAGAAAGAGCAAGTCAGCCAGCTTCTCTGCAACTCAGCACAATCCACTGTATCCATGCTAGTTTTGAGCAATTGGAGAGCACACTTGGCAAATTTTAAGTGTTTTATAAATGGATCTTTACCATTTTCCTTTTCTTCAGCTGCACTGATGAGGAAAGCTTCCTGCAGGAAATACTGTTTGATGTGGAACCAAATAAAAAAGGGTTGAATTTTTATACCACACTAAAGGCCTAAGATAATATAGCAGAGTTACAAATATAAAATGAGATGAATGGAATGGAGTAGTGTGGCTTGGCATGGCGTAGAACAGAATAGAATAGAATAGAATAGAATAGAATAGAATAGAATGGAATAGAATATTAAGAGATTTTATAAAGGATGAAAATGAAACACGTTTTTAGGTTTATTATGGAATAAAATTGTAGTTTTAGATAGTAAATTTTGTTGCAAGTCTTTTGGCAGTGAAGAAAAGATGGAATTATTTTTGTTACATCATTTTCAAAATTGACATAAAGAGTACAAACATATCTTTAGAGATTACCCCTATATTATCTGTTAGGTTCTTGCATTAACATTATATAAATGCCTTTTTCATTTACCTCTCCTTGTTTTTCCTGCTTTCTGAAACCATTGGCATTTCTGTCCCAGTTGAAACTTTTGTCTGTACTTTACTCTTCCTAGCCCCTTCTCTTACAACTCTCTTTTTCTGATGATGCCTACCCAACACCTTAAGTCTTTCAAACTCCTTAGCCAACATCTCTCTCTATTTCATGACAAATCTAAGACTTTTCTCTTGTTTTTGAAGATAGTCCCTCTCCTGGTCATCCAGGAATTTTTTGTCTTCCATTTGCCTGGGGTGACACTTTCCTCTTCTTCGTGAGACTTTTGTCTTTAATGCTTTATATTTTTTCAGTTCCTCTTGTGGTTTTGAAAGCAGCAGCCTCTCCTCCATGCCTAGCCACACACACACTCCAGTGTGTATCTTTGGGACAGATCTCCCCTGTTTCAGAACTTTGCAGTGGCACTGTGTTTCCACTATGTTTCCAGCTCCCTTTCGGACATATGTCCCCAGATATCTCATAAGTACCTTAAATTTAAAATTTAACTTTTCCAAAATTAAATTTATTTTCTTCTCTATCATACTTGGCTTTTTCCTGTACAAGGTATCTTAGAACTACAAGAATCTAGCCAGACACCCTTGGTTAGAGTAGCTTAGGATTTCTTTCTCAGGAACCATCTTTCCTACTTATTCTCCATCTAGTCTACTTTGAAAGGCTCTTGAATCTACCCTTAGCTATCAGTTTTGTTACCCTCACTGAGGCTCTAAACATTGTTTGTTGCATGAAACTGTACAAAAATCTTAAAATTACCTCCTCTCCTCATTCTTTTTTTTCCCTCTATTCTATGTATGAATATATTTCATGAAACATAGATCTGATTTGCTTAAAAGCCCTTGATGGGTCATTACTCGTAAACTTGCATTTTGTGTCATAGTTTTAAATGCTGCTCAACATCAGAAACAAAGGACTACTGAATCCACACTACCAGCTTGTTCACCTTTTGTGTTCAAACTGTTCCTTGTATCTTTTTGGATTCCTCCAGGCAGGGCTGGCCAAGTCAGCTTCCATTACGTTTACTGCTTTATATAGTAAACTTAGGTTTATGTATGTGTCCTCAAATGAATAAAACTTTTAGTGATTAATTTACTACTATAATCCAATGCCTTTTGAATAAAATATTCTCAGAAGGAAATATCAGAGGTAAATGCTTATAAACTGCTAGTCCAACCTCTTTACTTAACATATAAAATCAGAGTAAAGGGGTTAAGTGACTTTTATAAGGTCCCAATTTGTTATTGGAAAATATAGCTTAAAATCAGTTATTCAAGGGTCCAAAACACAAGCCAGTGGTTTTAAGACATGACTAGTACTCATTTTCTTGTTTTATTTCTCCCTACCTTAACAGATAGTACAATTTATCGTGGTACATTGCATCTTGATAAAAGGTGAAAAGTTTTGTCTTCTCTCTACTTGGCTTGCGTTGTTCGTAGAGCCCCGACTGCTATGGAGAGAAGGCTGTGTGTTGGGATGCTGCAGCCAAACCAGATCTGGGTCTCCAGCCAGAGCAGTGTGGTACCATACTTGAGTCCCTGGGATAGAGCGCTGCCTACCTAATAGCAGAGCTGCCGTGGGCAGAGTGTGAGGGGACGATGGAGGTGAACCTCAGTAACAAAGCCTCTGGTGGGCTGAGCTGGGTGGTGCTGAGGTGTGGGGTCATGTCACTGATGAAGGGGAAGCTTCTTCCACTTGCTGGAGTTCAGTAGCTCCCATCTTTTCATCTACCCCATATTTTCTCGTGTCAAGTGCTCTGCCTTTGTATAGATCAGGAAGTGACTTGGTATTCTTCCCAGAACATAGTAGTTTAAATACAGTAAAAAATAACTGTCACAATGCAGTGACAGGAGGAACTGTGGTAGTTCATGGGCTAGAGTTAGTTATTCAGGGATTTTTTTTTTTTACCTTTATAGCTGCAATTTAAGGTCTGCTGGTATCTGAAATGTTGTCACAACGTGACAGAGTCCAAATGAACATTTAATGTATTGATGTAGGTGCTTGATTCATTCATACTGCATGTAGGTCCAGAAAACTTCCAAGAGGCTTGCAAGTAAATAGGTTGTAATTTGTTAATTTTTAAAACATGTTGCTATAAAATACTTTTCTTTCTTTGTTGAATGTCTAGATTCCCCACGGGAAAGGTGAAAATTCCTAAGTGAAAAATCATAGCTTCATTTTCTTTCCCTTTCCTTTTCTGTAACTATAAAATAGTACCACTATGTCAACTAATTGCAGCAAGTACTTTTCCATGGTACTTTGTATCTTTTTAGCTTTTGCCTAAAAGTATCTTTGACCATGGAATAATTTTAACAGGTTTCAGTTTTCAAAGTTGGTACAAATCTTTGTTGATTTTTTGACTTACATGCTGCTCTTCAGGGGCTATGACCTTTTTCATTTTTATTTTACAAAATAGAACTAGGGCCAAACTTTTGTTTTTGGCTAAGAAACTTTATATTTTTGATTTCGTTAGAGGTATTTCTCCCCTTCCCTGCTAGTCTGTACTTTGCACAAGTCCATGTCTTTAAGTCCAAGTATTTAGGAGAAAGAAGAGAGAAAGACCATTTGACTTTCAAATTCAATCTTTTCATCATTAAAATAATCATATGCACTTATTAGTGACATGGAACAGGACATGATGTTTGTAAAGTGCTAGCTTTATTGCTTGCCTTGCGGCTTTTCTAATAAAGTGGATTTTCAGTTTCAAAATTTGGTATTTTGAACTATTATCATCTTCTAAATTGAACTATTTTCTAAGCAGAATGGTATTTTCTGTATAGACAAGGGATAGAAGATGGTCATTTCTGTTGAGACATAATACAGCCTTCGGCTAGTTGAGCTGCTCTCCAGGAATAACCTACATGAACCATGTTACCTTTCACACAGATGGAGGAAGGGCACATCTGCCCAAGCGCTTTTGAGAGAACACATGTAGAAAGATGAGCAGAGAAATGAAGACGGGCTCAGACCACTGATCAAGTTATGCACAACTAGAGTGAGAAAGATAAACTATTCTAAAAGAAGAAAATTGGTGTTGTGTCTCAATGCATGATTATGTTTTAAAAAATATTAACACTGTGTCTCTGTAATTAACCAACCTGGGTAATTTAAAAACTTTTCTAATCTCTGTAGCTGGTATTTTTGTTTTGGGTCTTAATCCCTCTGACACATCCCTTACAAGTCTTTGGTGATCTCCATGTATGCATATTAATTATTTCATTTCTCCCCTTGTGTATTTCAAAGGCTACCGCCCTAGGCTAAGCCCAGTCATGACACGTGATACCGCCCTTCGTGCTTTCATTCAGAGTGCACATAGACCATGTGTTTGGCCTCAGCCTTGGCCGTGTGCTTCTCCTCCACATCTCTTTGCTGATGTGTGAACCCCTCAGCTACCTGGCCACCTCCTTGGTGAAACTTCAGACCCTCTCTCTCCGACATAGTGTTACAACAGTAGTGTTTAGGGCACGTTTCTATCCCTTTTTATGTGTGTGCACCCCTTAGTGAATTCTGAACACCTTAAGGAGAAGACTGTTTTCATCTGTTGATAAATCCTAACATCTGAGGTTGGATACAGTACTCAGCAATGTTCAAGACTCATAAAGTGAAGAGTAGATCAGTAATAGATCATATGATCTGTTCATGCAGTATGTGAGATACTCTCCATGCTCAGAGCCTGACTGAGGCCAGAAAAAGCAGGTGCTTCTGAGGAGAGTTGCAGCAATGCTCTCCTGCCCCGTGGGTAGATTACATAGCCCGGACAGAGCCATCTGGGAAACTTTTACGAGTTCTCTGTCCTGTGTAGCATGGTCTGATGGTGACTTTTTTCAGAGGTATCTGGCTGGCAATTGTGATATGTAATTACTGATCCAGAATCCAGTCCTAGATGGATGACATTTCTCCTCTCTGTTTGAGAACCGTGGAGAAGTCCTGTTTGCTGTTTTGTACTTTTATCAATCCATAAGGAGCACACTGTAGTGTTGCTGTACTTTCCATGACCATAAATGTGCAACCTGGCAAGATAGATTTCTAAAAGTTGCAATAAATAGATGACTGACAGTAGTTAATATTTTTAGGAGTTTTTCCAGTTACACTGAATATTTTTGATTCATTTGTGATTCTTTTCATAATGTGGAAATATTACCAGTTTCTGAAAAATTGTGGATCACTGTTTATGGATCACTGACTGAAGAAAATGAAATTTTTTTACTTTCTTGAAGTAAAATTGCATACAATAAATTGCATATATAGTATACAATCAGAGAAATTTTGATATGTTTATAACCATGAAACCTTACCACATTCAAATATTTTCACGAATTCAAAAGGTGGCTTTGGAATCTACCCCTTTGTTTACCCTCAACTTCAGATGGCCTATGATCTGCTTTTAAGCACTCTTTAAGTATGATTTTATTTAAATGAAATGACATAGCAGGTGCTCATTTTTATTTGGCTTCTTTAACACAATTAGTTTATAATTTATCCATGTGTTTGCATGGTCAACCCTTCATTTCTTTACACTGCTGAGTAGTATTTCGCTGTTTGGATGCACTGTGTGAAGTTAGGGTTGGCGCTCATTATTTTCACACAGCCGTGCAGTTGATCCTGAACCACTTGAGAAGGCTTTCTGTTCTCCTTGGAATTGCCTTCCTTTACCAGACATCAGTGACCATACATGTATGTGTCTATTTCTACTCCAACTCATTGATCTGTGTCTATCTTTTGCCAACACAGTGTCTTTTTGACTACTGTAACTTCATAATAAATCTATATAATGAGTTTTAAAAGTTACTCTTAAAAGTCTGTTTTCTTACAAATTTTAGAAACAGCTTGCCAAATTCTACCTAAAAACCTGTTGTTATTTTAAGAGTAGAAGTACATAAAGTTAGGTCTTTTTAGGTGTACAGCAAAATAATTATCATTAGTTGACCGTCCAATATGAAGTCTGTGTTTCTGGCTTAATTTTGGATTCATCTTCTCACAGCTTGCAGAAATTTCTATGAAAATATGTAAAATGTTAACATTCTTTCTTACCACACTAAAACTGAGATTGAAGGATGATCTTTTGTTAGAATTTTAAAGGCTTATCTCATAACCGTATAGCCATTATATTTAGATTGAATTTAAAAAGCAGTGTTTTTCCCGTCTTTTATCTCATGAAAAATAACGGTGTTAGTTCCCTGAGAAAGTGTAGACAGATAAATTTGATTCTTCACCCCATCAATCTCTGAATACAGAGACCTGTGTATCAATTTCGAAGGCAGCTGGAAGATGGTAAGGTAAGGAAATGGAAGACAGGGAGGAGCGAGGAAGAAGAGCAAAGAACACTTCTCGGCCTGCTCCTGTCCCCAGCTATACGTCCTTCCAAATATTTTCCTCTAAAGTCCAGTTTCTTATCCTCATAGACAAGGTCGTTTACATTGGGTCCTGTATGCCCTTCAGCAGTCATCCAAGCACGGAAAGGCGGTGTTTTCTGCACTGCCACGAAGACTTCTTGGGCCGGATGGCAGGTGAGGTGCAGAGGTCAGCTGTGTGCAGTTATGGGAACCATTTAGGAACTGTGTTTATCAGCTTCCACTAGCACTATTACTAGCAGTGGTGCTGTGTTACTGCCATTATTAATAATTGTTTATTGGATTACAAGCACCTTAATGTGCTTTGTTATTTAATTTTCATATCAAATCAGTGAGCTCTGTATTACTTGAGAGTTAAAAAGTTTAAGTATTCAGATCCATTAACAAAATGGGGCAAATCTTGATTTTAGCTTAGAGTTTAAAGTTATCAATACAGAGCCTGGCACATAATAAATACATGATAGTCTCTACTGTTATCATTTTCATCATCATTGTTGTTATTATTTTTATTTGCATTAAGGTTAGATAATTAATGAATAGCCAGAAAGTGATGAGGAAACTTTATATTCAGTTTTGCCAATTTTAGAGCCCTTATTCTCAACCTATATTATGAACTTACTTATTTTGCAATTCAAAATTTGTGACTGAGCTACGTCCCTGGGCCTTTTGAAAAATTTTATTTTTACTTTGAGAGAGGATCTCGCTAAATTGCCAAGGCTGGGTTTGAACTCATAATCCTCCTGCCTCAGCCTGTCAGAGTGATGGGATCACAGAAGTGTACCACCACACCAAGCTATGAACATTAATTTTTTAGCTAGAGGAAAAGCTATACAATTTTCTGAGGCTAAACCATAAATCTGAATAAGGTGAAAAGAATACAGCCACACTGTTGTGCACTTGGTGAGAAAATAATGAGGAACAAGAGAATGAGTACATTTTCAGGATCCAGAAAATTATATCCTTGAAAATGGAGAACTAGAAGAAAATTCAGAGAAGACAATTGAAGAAGGGCTTGTATGAAAAATCAGTAATGGTCTCAGTGAACATAGTACCATACAAGATGAGGAAAATATTAAGAGAATAAAATTTGCTTTTATACAATTAAAATTAGCACTGGAGAAGAGACAATTGATATTGTGGAAATAATCATCGATCTAAAGGATAATCTCCAAATATTTGCTCTAAGTGGGAGTGGGGTCAGGTTAAAATGATGAGAAAATGATTGATGATAGAAGCTTAGAAAGTTCAGTGTTAATTTAGGTGGTCTTATAGAGAAATCAGAGCTTTTAGGGGAATATACAATGAAAGCAAATAATGAAAAATCTTATGAGCTAAAAATGATCTAAATATGTGATCAAAAGAGCTAACTGTATGCAACTCACAGTAGTGAAAAGAAACCTACAGCTAAATACATTCTCTTGACATGTTTGTATTTCTTAGAAGAAAAAAATCTTAACAATTGTCCCAGATAAGAAACAAGAAACATTACTTGTCTATTTCTTTTTGTCAACAGTAAATAGTACAAAACAGAATGCTTAGAAGTACCGTGAAAAACTATTGTTGAAGGAGTTGTATGTCCAAAGTCAATAGAAATATATTCTTTGTTATTCATGATCTTAGAAAGTAGATTCCCTTGTTTTCTTTGTAATAAATTCATTTGAAAACCTATTCTAGCTGGTAAGGTGATGACCGTCCAAAAAGTTAGGGATAGGAAAGTATAACTAGAACTATATAAATATAGTTTATGTGTTGATTAACCATAAGAATAGTAATAGTAGGGCCGGGGATTTAGCTCAGTGGTTCTGCCACCTGCCTCGAAAGCGCAAGGACCCGAGTTCGATCCCCAGTACCAAAACAACAACAACAACAACAACAACAAAAACTGAAAAAGAATAGTAATAGTTAAGCTGAGACTAAGGCCTCAGAAATTATTAATTGCAATGTGAAAGGTTCCGTTTTAATATATATGAAGAAGAATATAGTCACAGTTATCTGGGTCCCAAATTCCATATTACATTTTTTTAACAATTGTGACTGAATACACATAAAATTTGCCACCTTGACCGTTTTGATACATAGTTCAGTAGCGTTAAGTACATTTGTATTGTTGTATATCTGATCTCCAGAAATTTATCATCCTGCAGTATTTAAATTCCACAACTTGCTGCTCTCCCTTCTCTTCAGCTCCCGACAGTCACTATTCTACTTTGTTTCTATCTCCTTTACTATTCTCCATATTGTATGTGAGTGAAAGCATACAGTGTGTATCTTTTTTTGACTGGCCTAGTTCCAGATTATATTTTAACAAACTGAAAATAGGAGGAGCTGGAGAATTTTGGGAAACAGGGAGTGGCAGGCTTGTCTTCTCTTTTTAGAGTAATTTGATGTTGTCTTTTACTAAAGTCTTTAGTAAAGGCTGTCTTTCATCTTATTTTTGCTTAGATTTGTTATTAAGTAAATCAGCATTTTGGTTTCAGGTACATTTTGTGCATCCTGATTTGGTCATGTGACTTTAATGACAATAATATATTGTCTGTTTAATAGCATTGCTGTATTCAGTTTGGTAATATTTTATTTAAGGTTCTTGAAGTTGCATTTGTGAGTTTGATTTTTTGTTCGTTGGTTGTTTTGTTTTGATGAACGAGGTTACAAGTTTAGATTTTTAAATTTTGGTGGCCTCAGAAAGGCTCACAAGAGAGCTTTCTTATTCAGAAAGTTTGTCATCATTTTCTAAGGCTGAAGATAGTATGACTAGCATTGAAACCTAAAGGATGGATAAAAAATAGATGAAATCCAGCTGTGCACCCATCTGGATCTAGTACTTTTCCCAAAGATGGTTCTTTAATCACCTTTATGTTCTCCTCTAGGATTGTTAGATTCAAAGTACATGGGGATCACCTGCAGATCTTGTTAAACTGCAGGTTCTGCTTCCCCGTCGAGAGTGGAGCCTGTCCTTCTGCGTTTCTTTTAAGCTCCAGGTTATGTACGTGCTTTGGGCTCTGCTGTGTGATTCATTGGCAGCATAGTGGTTCCCAAAATGTGCCACACATTTGAATCCCTTGGAGGAACTTTTAAAAAACCCTCATGTCCAGGTCTCATCCAAAAACAATTAAATCAGAATAGCTGGAGTTGGAAGCCAAGCATAAAAATTGATTTCAAGAACCCCAGGTGGTTCTAATGTTTGAGAAAATTTGGGGAACCACTGCACTGGGTAATTGGTCTATTTCAGGTTTTCCACTTCTTGGCAATTTTGGTTACTTTTATTTTACTAAGTAATCGTCCATTTAAGTTTTCAAAGTTGTGGTCAGTAAACTGTATGTGTTATCCTCTTATAATTCTTTGAACATGTTTGGTTTCCATGGTTATGTCTCCTTTCTATTCTTGTATATTTTTGCTTTCTCTCTTTTTCCCTTAATCAGCCTCACAAATGGCTTTTCTGTTTTGCTTCTCTGTACAGAGAATTTTTTTGTTGCTGTTGTTTAATCATTTTCAATATTTTTTTCTAACCTGTTAATTTCAGCTTTTGTCTGTAATTCCACTTTTTAAATGTTTCTTGGATTGTTTTGCTTCTCTTTTTCTGCTCTTAAAATGTAATGCCTGTTGCTCCACTATTATTTGAAAATTATTTAATATCAACTCATAGGTGCTACTATTATTATCTGTAGGTTAGAGAAAGGTGATGTATAGGGAGCCTATCTTAGCTTTTCTTAGTAAATGGCAACCTGAGCTTGGAGGTAAGTTCATCCAGAGTCACCTTCTACTTACTGTGCTCTGGTGCTTGGAGGGAGGCATTGTTTCCACATGCATAGATACGATAAAAGGCATTCGTATCATTTTATTATGCCATAAAAATAAACATAGTCCATTTAGTGAACTATAAAATATCTGTCCTAATGAATGTAAAATTCTGAAGAGTTGAATATTTTCTTGGAGTTTGTATTAAAATTATGTATTTAATTTCTGACTCAAATAATTTCAGTGACCATCAGGAATTTGCATTTCATATTGAAGGTTAAACTGAATTCTCAATTAATATAGGCTGAGATTCAGTTTTGAACAAAGAACCATCTTTGTGATGATTAATATTTCTATTTTATAATCTTTGTTTCCAATTAACCATGAGCAATTCTGATGAGCAGAGAAAACTGAAGATAGACTTATGTCTCATGTATAATTTAAAATATATAAAATTATCTCAAAAATAAAAAGCAATAGTAAAGTAATATTCATGAAAGACTCAACATTATGTAAGGACCTTCTCTAAAATAGATTTGGGAAACATTTTACCAGTGAGTTTTTCCCAGACTTGTAAGAACTTTTCATGAAACCATGGTTTGTTCTGTTCCACAACACAGAAATAATAGGCTGTCATCCAAACCATGCGTGCCTATAAATAATTCTGGTATGAAGACTTGACAAATAAAATACAAAATTCTTACACAAGCTTTCCAAGTACATATAGAAAATTTGGAAGAAACAATGAGCAAACCAATTCAGTAGTAAATTAAAAGAATTATTTTTCATGAACCAACAAAATAATTGAATCTAAAAATCCAGTAATTTATAATACAAATAAATGATGTAAGAAAAAAGTATAATGTCTTTTAATGCTGAAAAACGATTTAATAATAATAAAAAACTATTATCATAAGAGAAATTTTAAAAATCAAGAAAAATAAAGATAAGTGAATATTCTTTCAAGTGTACAAAAAAATTAATATATCAACAGCAAACAATATCATAAATGGGAATTTCTAGAAGTAACTTTATTGTTAGGAATAAAATATTCCTGCTAGCACAATTCATATTTTACATATTTTTATGTTTTTTTTCAGTGCTGTGGTTTTTTCAGATGTTTTATTTTGAATGTTTTTTCTTTAAAAATGAAACAAAAAATTTTATCTGAAATAAATGAAAATTAAACATTCATGTTATGACATCTTTCCCCTATCAAATTCCACAATTAAAACTAATCCCTACTAGTATGTCATTCTGGGTGGTGAGATGGTCATATTTGTGACCTGCTCTAGGGAGTATAACTTGGAAAAACCTTTATGGAAAATAGTTTGACAGTTCTTACCAAGAGCTTTTAAAGAGTTTATGTCCTTTGACCCAGTAATCCTGCTTCTGGGAACTCCAGCCGAAGGAAATCATGAGAATTACTGACAAAGATGTGTGTATGAGGATGTTAATAGCAGTGCTGTTTATAATATATTTTAAAATGGGAAATAACCTAAAATGCCAAACAATAAGAGAATGTCAAATAAATGATCATATAAGGTATGATATAACCATGTAATGTATAGTCATAAGAAGTTATACTTTTATGAACTATTTAAAGGGGAAAATACAATTTTAAGTGAAAAAATAAGGATATGAATTTATTTAGATAAAATTCAATTTTAATTTAAAAATACATGTATCTATTATATATGTAGGAAAAAGCTTGAGAACTAGAAGGGAATACTGAAAAAGATATAAAAACCTACTCATACAGCACTAGTAGGGTGTATAAAAGTGGAGACATTTCTGACTCTCATGTCACTGTAATCTTAAATGAGGGATTTATATTTTATATTGAAAGCCAAGCAACTTTAAGTTAATATTACAGTGTTAACCTTGGCTATCAGCTGACATTCAACATATATGCAGAAAATCATTACTTTTGCAATGCCTAATATTTCCATTTCAGTTCAGAAATTGAAGATTGAGCTACATCTCATAACCCCACTAGGGTTAGTTGTGCTGATTTTATCACCAGTAGGTTAGTTGTGCTGAATTTAAAATCACCAGTAGGTTAGTTGTGCTGAATTTATAAGATTGGCAAACAGCTGGTGTGAAATAAGCTCATGTTTTCCCCTTTGCACTCATAAACAGAGGTAGGCCATCTTCTACACTCTGTTAAAGGAAGGGAGCAGTTGGAATCAAGGGCTGGAAAACACCTCGGAGATGGCTCAGGTCTACCTGCTCTTTCTCCAAATGAACAATGCAGGAAATCTAACACAGGGATACAGCCATAGAAAAGAGTGGAATCTGATGGTTCCCATGGGCTTTACAGGTGCTTTGACTAGTTTTTCTACCCAAAGTGAGAATTCTTCTATCTAA
The DNA here is from genome assembly GCF_053883595.1 of Heterocephalus glaber. Lineage (NCBI taxonomy): Eukaryota > Metazoa > Chordata > Mammalia > Rodentia > Bathyergidae > Heterocephalus > Heterocephalus glaber. The sequence goes on from NW_028258317.1 coordinate 37,799,608, forward strand.
CTTAGTGTTCAGAACCCTGCAAACTTTTCACCTGTATAAATAAAAGCTTTCTTGACTGCTACGGGAACAGTGCTTCAGTGTATCTCATGGGATGGTTGTGAGCATTAAGCAGATTCATGCGTGTGAAGGTTTTAGCACAGTAGCAGGGCATATGTTGATTATTATTACCTTTGCAATTTCACATTCATTTTTATGACTTTCCTCATTGGATGACAGATTTGCTTATTGGGCCAAAAGAACTGCTCCTGAAACTATTGCAAAACAAGTCTAATCCACAATTTACATTAACAGTCCTTCAAATACTTGAAGACAGCTTTCATGAATTTAATAACTGCTTTCCGTGTGACTCTTTTTTTTAAATTTCAAGAATAGAACATAGTACACCATAAAAATGAGTGTTATCAGTCTTCCTTTGGATTTTCTATGTAAATGTTGTTTAACATTCAAATGGTGCTGATTATAATTTGAGATATTAACAGATATGCCATTGTGTCCCTCTGTTATTGTTTGAAAAGGAGGTTAAACAGTATTAACTTTGAGTAGTGATTTACTGTTTCCTTTGTTAGAGAAAAATAAAAAAAGTAAAATAATATAATTTGATATTGCCATTGAGATTTTTCAGTTTATTTCATATTCAATTTTATTTTTTAAAAAAGCGTACATGTGCTGTGAATACAGCGTCACACAAATGCAGTGCTGTTTTTCCTGGTGTAAGCTGTTGTGCAATATTGCTCTGTAACCATTAAGCAGCTGCTCTGTCTCAAAGATGCTCATATTTCTTTTTCTAGATGAAGGGGATTTACTATATGAATGTCTCCAAACTGCTTTCAGATCTTTGACCATTGTGGATCAGCTTTTGAGACTCATGGTGGCTGTGTAATATGTGAAAACCATGTTTCTAAAAGGCCCCGGGAGCCTGGAGGTTACAGGAAATTCTGTTTCAGCAGCAGTACCCTTTTGGCTGAGTCTCAGCCCTTATTGCAGGGCTCCTCACCCACTGCAAGATCCTTCCCAGGTATTTTGCAAGTCCTCAAGCATTGTTTCCTGTATGCTTGAGCAAGCAGCATTAGCTAGCCAGGTACTGTTCTGTGTCACATCCGGTATTTCTTTCTTTACTTTGCCTTGTCATTTTTATTCAGTACAAAGGCTCTGTGCTGTGTGCAAAGATTCATGAAAGTGGCAGCTATCTGCTTCAGACGCATCTGCGGCCACCCCCTTGGCTGGTTCCCATCCTCTCCCAAACTAGCCCCTGACTGATTCCCAGATACCCACCGCCTGCTTTGGCTGGTTGTCAGTAGTCATCAGCACTGTTCTTCAGGAATGCTGTCTTCACTGAATCCTGCCTGTGCTCCACGCAAGAGCGAAACTGTGTGGAATCCCTGGGTAAAAAGTTTTTACAGATTTAGTAAAACATCTTTCAGTTTTTCTGGTAGATTTCAGTTTCTTAGATCTTGAAGAATTGGAGGTAGAGAGTAGAGAAACATCTGGCTACATTCTGAATTGCCTTGCCTTTTCAGTGGGGTAGTCATTGCATTCTGTCTGTGTTTGACTTCCTAACTCTCCTGGCTACAGTCAGCTTTGAGGTGGCTGATTTCGCCCTCAGTATTTGCTCCTAATAGGATCACTTCATCTCCATCCGTGTGCCTTAGAAGCAAATGGACTTCTGACCGACTGCTTATTGGTGTAAGAAGAAAATGAACTTCAATCTACATATTGAAATGTTGTACATTATGTGTGCTATAATGCATATAAATATATTTGAATGTTCAACAATTAATCACTTATTCATTTATGAATTTATTTTCATGCAGTTTTGAACTCCAACTATTTAAACAGTTCTGGTCTTTTGGTTGTTAAATTTTGTATTAAAGGCCTGAATTACACATTCATACACAAGGAGAGACCTGGGCCAGGGTATAATTCTAATCCTTACTCTTTCCTATTCTACCCGAAAGCCTAAAACCTGCTTAGCAAATGAGTTCTAGGGAATGACAATGACCAGTATAGTTAACCATCAATCTTCAGCCATTCATAGCTACCTTGTTATAAAATCACTAAGTTGTTAGTTCATGACCTTGTTTACTAGGTTGTTTTAAAATTTTGTCCATTCAGTAGACATCACTGCTGAGGAAGATAGGGAGAGGAACAGAGCCCAGTCACTCCCCTGAATCAAGGAGCTGAGGATCCAGCAAGAAACTCGAGATTTGAAAACGTATCTTGGAAAATCTGAATATGTAATAAATCCAAACTAGGTGTGGTTTGAGTACAGAGGAAAGAGCGCATTTCTGGGTGGGCTCAGGTGGAGGGAGTGGAGGAAGAGAGGGTGGAGGAGTGGATGAGGGCGAGGTGACACTGAAGGATGGGAGTTGTGTGCACAAAGGGCATCGAATTAAACGATGCGCTGAGGGGAAACACGAGGGCGAGCTCTGATAGAGCACAGATGATCTCATCTCATTACATGTATGAGCCGAAGGTTTTCTATTTAATATATTTACTTTATTAATTTTACTATGCATAAAGTATGATCAGGTATTATTTAAAACCAATGAAACCAAAAATCTGTATTCAGTGATAACTTACAGTGATCTAGATCATTTTTCTTATACAAGGCAAAGGTGGTCAGTTAGCCTTTTCTGCATTCATGACTTTTAGAACCTTGCATGGTGTAGGTTACATAGAAGTTTCTCAGCAATCACTGAAAGGAATTCAACACAGTGAAAAACTGATTGCTCAAGTATCTTAAAATAGAAGTGCATCAAGTGGGGACATTTTGTTATTACTCTTAAAAAATTTGTTTTCAGAGTAATGAGTTCATATGTGCTCTAAGTTTTATCACTAACGGAGACCTTGCTATTCCTTGTTATGGTTTCTTCCCTGTGTTTCTGAAGGGGTAATGGGTGGCTATAAAGCAGTGTCCAGACCTCTCTGTTCATAGCTGTGAGACATATCTGCCAGTTAAATGACTTTCTTTCTTTCATGTTGTATATGGTTAGAAAACAATGTGATAATTTTTGTCCTGGTAAATTTTCTTACAAATAATCTGGGAATGTTGGAAGTTCCGTGTCTATAATCCAGCGTACGGCTGACTTCTGCCTCTGCTGACTAGTCTTATTCATCACATCCAACTAGTGCATACTATGGGTAGTCACAACAACTCTATAAGACGGGTAATTGTATCCTCACTAATTTAGGGATGAGGAATCTGAAGTACAAAGAGGTCTCAAACCATGGCCGTGGGTCTAGTAAACTGAGGCAGGGATTCTGACTTGAGGCCCCGCATGGCCAGGCCATCCATATGTTAACCAGCCTGTGCTGAATCCTATATCTTAGGCAGCCCTAAATCACCTGTAAAATCCAATCAAGTGCCAGTTCTTACAGTGTAGAGCCCCCACCCCTGGAGTGCTTCAGTTCTGAGGATTTTCAGACTATTCTTACTCTGTCCCTGGGGCAGCAGGAAGTGGGCCACATCCTACCTTCCAGGATCCTGCCCTCCTCACTCTCATCGTGGCCCCTTGACATGAGTAAGGACAGAGGGCTCTTGCTGTTCGTGGGCACCCTTGACTTTAGTTTGATGCATTCTAGGCTCCAGAAGTATGTACGGTTCACAGTCACTGTGGACCCAGTGCTTAGATTTCATGTGAGGGTCACATGGCCTTCTTGGAGGCCTGGATTCACTCTTACTTGGGCATAAAATGTTCAGTTCTTAAAGGGGTGCAAGAAGTAGTAAAAGAGTAGGAAAAGCACTGAAATTACTCAAGCAAGGAATATTAAAGGTGCATATAAATAGCTTGATTCAGAGAAGTGTTCGCTGTGTGTGCAAGTTCTGCTTGTGTATTAGGAGTGACCCTGGAACAAGGGTGGGAGTGTGAGTAACAGCAGCTCAGTTTTCTGTAATCAGGGAAGGATTTGTGAAAGAACAGTGGTTTCAAGAGATCTTTGAAGTATTTCCAACAAAGTGCTAATTGTGGTTGTGGTTTTCCTTTTTCTTTCTTCCCTTTTTTTTAATAGGTAATGGGTAGACTTGAGCCTACCAGGTGCTGTGGAGTCTAATGTATTCAGAGTGAACCTTCATTCTCTATGCGTGGGCCATGGCAAATCAAACCACACCAATTGATTTGTATATTTAGAAAGAAAAAAATTTCCTAGCAGTTTATTTACCATCTAAACTTTTTACTTTTGTTTAAACAGGCTAGCATTTACAGAAGTTTTGCTTTTACTTGTCCTTGTTATAAGCATTCTTAGTTTTTTGTTCTAACCTGAACAAAGTGAAAAAATTCTAGCATGTAATGAATTTTTAAAAGAAACTTCCTGCTTATGTTGATCTTTTTCCCCTTGATGTTTATTTTCAGGATACCTTGAGGATAGTTTTGTAAAGTCTGGAGTCTTCAATGTATCAGAACTTGTGAGGGTATCCAGAAGTAAGTAGATTTTCTTATTATTGAAGTGTGTTGTATAATGTAAAATATTTTATATTTTAGTCTTTAATATAAAGAATAATTATATGTTAGGAAAATTTGAGTTTTAAAATCCTCATTTATTTACTAAAACCATAAGTAAGTATATTATATCTAATTCTCTAAAATGTTTACATTCAAATCATCTAAACTTGCTGCTCTAAAAAACTAATTGTTAGGTTGCTCTTATTGCCTTGTTACTGGTATTCCTTTAATTCAGCTCTCTCTTTGACCATAGATGGGCATTATATCAAAGGAAGTGTGATTAATTAAATGTACTCTGTGTTGTTATGATAACCCACATAAGTTTCCTGTAGATAAGTGCTTTTTCATTTTACTAACATTTGGTGGGGAGTTGGAGATGTACAGGATATACACTAACATCCAGAGTGTAAAGGGATACAGAAATTAACTTTACAGATTATAGCTGGATATAGATAGAAAGCATTGTTATCCAAAACAATGTGCAATTGTTCTAACTGGCTGCCTTACCTGAGATACCATTCTTGGCAGGCTGGATCAGATTTTTCTAGGGTAAGCTCACCTGGCTGGCTACCTAAGCAAGGGGGAAATTTCCTTGATCAATTCTTTCGTGTATTACTAGAGTGTACAAATATATCTAAGATGCAGAGTTTAATGCATTGATTATGTTAAAGGAGGTGACTCCTTCCTTCTGCTCCTTTCTCTGGTTCAGATTATTTATATAATATTGAATAAAATGTTTTAACCTGATGTTTTAATAGAAAGTGTCACAATTTAGAATGATGTTATTTAGATGATGAGGTGGTACTTTTTGATCTTCGTATTTCTCATTTGGGTCAAATTCAGAGATCATGAACAAGGATTACAACAATTCAAAAAGAAGGGAGCAAATCAGAATAAACAACAATTTATTTTCCATGAAGGAATCTCTAAGCTAGTAGGTCTTTTCCACTATAGTTTCTCAAATAGTTCAGATTTCTAAAGTAGACAGAACAAACAGTGTAGGAGAAAAAAATTTTAAATCTGTGACCTAGTAGCTCCAGGGTATGTATTTGCCAGGCAAGAGGATTTTCAAGTCTATTTCATTGTCTCGGGCTGTCTTATGTATTTGTCCAGATCCATGTATGATAGACATATGAAGGCCTGTAACATTTGAAAGCTTTAAATTTTGACTTGGAGAGGGATATGCCGGCCTTATTTACTATCACATTCTAGCACCATGAAAGTTTGGTATGCGCCTTCCTACTGTTGTTTAGCAGAAAGGGTATGCTACTAAAGTTATAAGGCACATAGAATTATTTGCTGAAATTTGTACTTCTCCAAATTCCATAATGTGTTTTCATCCTTCTTATGAGAAGGTCAGTAGAGTCATCTATCAGAAAATATTTATTAGTGCCTCATTATGAGTAACATTATGATAAGTGCTGTCAAAGGAGAACCACTTTGGAACCTTCAAAATCCCAGAGTGCTATTTTTGAAAAATCTGAATTTCAGACATAAAAAAGACCAAAAATACCTTCTTATAACAATTCAGAAGCAAGGTAAATTTAACATACTTCATTCATTCATTTCTAATTCATACTGTCATTTCTTAGAGGTTTTTAGGTTATTTGTTATAACAAACAGTACTGATTTGTAATTAGTACATTAATTATCCATATTCATTCCTTAGTTAATTTATTCAGCAAACATTTATTTTCTCCTCCATATGTAAATAGGTGTCTCTGAAATGCTTGAGAAGTTATTCTCTTAAGTGCTTTAATATAATCACATTATGATCTTGTTTATACAATTGAACTTCATTGTTTATGAAATAAGAGTTTGCTAAGTAAACATCAACGTTAGCACAACCCTTATGCTCCTTGTCACAAACTTTGACTTCTTGAGGATTCAGTGTGTAAATGGTTCCATCCTGGAGAGTTTTACCACATATGACCCTCCCGATGCATGTGTTAACTTCCGTTAAAGTGCTCAGCTTTGCTTTCTAGCAGCTCCCCGCAAGGGAGAGGGTGCTAACATTTCTGCAACTGCTGAGTCCTTCCAGAGGCTCTGAACAGAAGACCTAACCCAGCAGTGCTCTCCTCACATGCTCTCCTTCTTGCTAAATAAATATTTGTGCAGTTTTAGTGTTTTGGCCATGTTTACTAATCTACTTTTCTTTCTGTAATCTCCCATTTACTGTCAGAATGCATACTAAATTTTTATAGTGTGCATATGTAGAAATTATTTTTATTGCTCTCCTGATAACCTGGAATGACCCTTCTGGAACAAAATTTAGAAAGAAAACCAACATTCCTGAAGATTTTTACATTATCACTTTACTCTAAATGACACCCAGCATTTTTATGGCCAAGCAGTCTGTGTTCACTCTTGAGCCTTATATAGCTAATAGAAATTATAAATCTTTGCCTAAATATTGCTTATTCTTAATGAATTTGCAAATAGTTTCCAAAATATACAACCTGTAAGCATCTTGTCAGTAACTCAGGTCTCTAAATTTCATCTATGACTGTAAGAAGTTAGATTATTCACAATCTCTGAGCTCCTCAAATGCCCACCTCTAACACATACTCTGATTTCAGTGGAACACGGAATATGGTTCTAATAATACGTTTTGAAGCATGTGGTTGCTGTGGGATTTCTTACCTCACATTTTTTTTAACCTCTGATGTACCTCAAGCCACAACAAACATAGCTACATCTTAGCTGTCCCAATAATTCAAGCCATCAGGCTTAGTTACACCTTGCATATAAATATTTTTCTGTGCAAAAGGAAGTTAAAATATATTACGTAGAATGAATGATCTAATGGAAGGAAGATGCTCCAGAAGTTTGGAGCTAAGACTCATTGTGTACATGGTAACTTAATTATTAGTAGAGAAAAAGAGATATTCTCTGAATCTTCCTTGTTTACTTCAGTGAAGGATGTATCTCCTAATTGTACACTCTTAAAAATATTTTTAAGTTAATCTTGGCCTGCCTGATATTAAAATACAACTCAACTGATAGTGGATACATTTATAGCATTTATGATAAATTCTAGTTAAAATTTTCTTGAAAATCTGTGGTCTCGTTGGAATGTTCTGTTTAATTGGAGAAAACGGGAGGGGGGTGTGTAGTGGACCTTGTGTCCTTAGAGTGAATTTTGAGTTCTGGAATGTCATTGCCAGGCCTTAGGCCACACTCTCAGTGCTTCTGAAAGCCTAAAGGAAAAGAAACATCAACTGGCCCTTAGCACTACCCTATGACACCAGCTACCTTCATCTCTGTTGTGCATCTTGTCTCTGTTTTTGACTTTGTTCCTGCAGCAGACCCTGTTTGGAAGAATCTTCCCACATTCTCCACAGTCCAGTGCATGATATAACTTTTCTGCAGATTGCTTTGACCCTTCAAGCCTGTTTTGGGTTCTTTTCCCCTGCAAATCCTGAAGCACATTGTTAATTTGGGCAGCTTTAATTGACACTAATCCTCATATAATTGACACTATCCTCATATTTTTAGGTTTTGTGCAAGTTTGTATTTACCCAACTTGTTGCCCAATATGCTAATTAATGGTAGGGGTACTGAGATTAGTTTTTATTCATTGGAATACTTGACCAAAATGGACACAATCAGTAACTTTTGAGTGAACCAACATTCAGAAAACAAGTTCATTTATATTGCTTCATTTACCTTTAACACATTTTTTGAACTGTTCCATCTTTGCTAACAACCCTACAGGGAAGAAACTGGAGGAAGAAAGAAAAGAAAAAAGGGAGCTCTGATTTATTGAGCACCTTTTATGTATTAGACATGATACTGAGTTTTTATCTCTCCTTATTACCTCATTTCATCTTCAGAATAATTGTATGTGATATATTATCATTATTTCCATTTTACAGTTTAGGAAAATAGCTTAAGTGGCAGAGAAGGTTTGACCAAAAGACTATTTATTTCCCAACATTTTTCTTATTGTAATATAACATACTGCTTCCCATATTTATTCAAGATGTCTAAAAATTTACTTCAGAAATTAGAACAGATGTAATCATTGTACAAAAATACTTGTATATGAAAATCTTAGTTCATAATGTATTGGCAAATTCAAAAAGATTTCTTGATTTATAAATTAATATCTTAAAATACAAAATTCCATGAGTGTGTTTTAAATGTAGTATAAAATTTTTAAAAAATTAGTAAAGCATGGCTATTAACTAAAGTCACAATTAGCGTTCATACATAAAACTTGACTATATGAGTTGAAAAAATCCTTGACATTTATTTCATCTTTGTAAATTTTACTTATATACCTGTCCTAATGCAATAATTATTTATAACAAATAGTTGTAAATATCTAACTTTTAATCCATTCTGATATTAATATTACAGAGCATTAATCTTGGTATGTATTTGTGAAATGGTTCTATATTTATTTACTTTACTGAGATTTTGTTTAGTACAAGGCAATTTATTTTGGTGTTGAGTGATAGGAATCCTCTTCTCCTCACCCTACCCCAGGTGTCGGTAGACCAGGGAGGTGACAGATGTGGTAGCAACTAATATAAAAAAGTGAGTGAAGGTGGCTGGGAGGGGATCAGGGAAGGTGTTAACCAGTGATTGTAGTCTGAGTTCTGGAAGTGTCCCAATGTAAAATGAGGACATTATCAAGTCTGACCATAGATTATGGTGGATAGTAGATGCTTGAAATAAAGAGAGTTCTCTTCCTTGCCTGGAGGCATGGAAAATACTGATTCCTCACATCTGAATAGAGATGAAAAATGTAAATGTCATTCTCAATTTTTCTTTTCATTTTATTCCTCAGCACCCATAACCCAGGGAACTGGAGTCAATTTTCCAATTGGAGAGATCCCAAGCCAACCGTACTATCATGACATGAACTCCGGGGTTAATCTTCAGAGGTCACTGTCTTCTCCACCAAGCAGGTATGAAGGAGAGGGGCTGTTCTCCTTCCATTCTGTATTCAGTTAAGTGGGTGGGTAGATATGCAGATGGTCAGGTGGGTAGGCTGGTAAAGAGGAAGGGGAAATGAAACAGTTTCTGCTGATAGTCCACAGACTTAATCTTTTCTACTATGTGTTATTTTGATACTTGCAAATTAAATATGTTTATAGCTCAGACCACTTTTAAAAATCCTTTTTTTTTGGTGTGGACAAAGGAACTATCAAAATATATATGTCAGTAATGAAAGTTCATTCCATTCTAATTAGGTATGGTATTATGCATGTATGTTTAAAAACTAAGGCTGACTTTATGCCATTTGTGGACAAACTATTTCTTCATACAGTTAGATTGTGTATCAAGGCAAGTTAGTGTATTATCTGAAATTAGCTCTGACATGTTAAGGTCTTAAAAATAGTTTTTTAAATTTAAAATGTAGATAGTGATTTTTAAATTTTGTCTTTTGGATTGGTGTTGTCAGCACAGATCCTTCCTCATGGTCACTTGCTGTCAGGTACTATGTTCTTCACAATAAACAAGATTTTAAAACATTCGCTATTACTTCCTTTTGAAAATAAGTTCTTCCCCATTTTAAGTTTTTCCCAGCTCTTCTGACTCACAAAGGAGAGAATTAGATTCTAAGAAGAGTTAAAAATTTTTAATTTTAACTTTGGCTACCTTAGAAGAGACTAAAAGAAATATTCTTCAATCTTACTATGGTTCAGTATGGATAGAAATTACCATCTTTAATCATGCTAATGTCCTGGGAATTGTGAGTCAGATTAAATCATAGGTATGTTTACAAATGGACCATGACATACACAGTCTTGGAGGGCTGGGGAATATTGTGTGGTGGAAGGAGCATGTCTCACTGCTTCCATTCACTTGCTGTATGTCATTCACTGAATTCCTCCAAATGTGTCTCCTCATTTGTTAAAAAATAGGGGCAGTTTATGCATATGATTTGAGTATATTTTTAATTCTGAAATCCTATTACATATATTAGTTTTTACCAGCTGAAATACAAATATTTTGAGAACTATATAATTCATTGTCATTATCCTAAACAATTAAAGGAGGAAAAGTTTATTTTGGCTCACAGTTTTAGTGGGTGTAGTGGGTGGTTGGTCAGCTCCAAAAGAGAAAAAGCATGGTGGAAAGGTTTGGGGAGCAAAGTTGCTCACATCATGGCAGCCAGGAAGCAGGGTGGGAGAGACAGAGGGAGCGAGAGAGAGTGCAGAAGCGGGATGGAGAAGATGCCCTTCCAGGGCATGGGTCCAGTGGTCACCTCCAGCCGACCTCTACCTCCTCACTGCACGCTCTGGTCTGAGCTCACAGTAGATGAATTCACTGATGTATACGGCGCCTGTGTCCAGTCACTTTCCAAATGCGTGAGACTTTGAGAGGACATTTTAGATCTAAATAATATCATTCATGTTTTTTAGTTCTTACCAGTAAAGGTACAGAACGATTTTTTAAAATTAAAAATACTTCATTTTTATAATTATAATTAATAGGGTATTAGTGGAAGATAGAAAAGCAGCATATCAAGCAGGATGGCCTATATCATAGTCTTTGAAATTTTGTTCTAGATATTTACTTCCTTAATAATTAGTTAGAATCATTTTTTCTTCATTAAAATGTACCATTTTAAAAGCATACCATTTAGTTCAAAATTCCTAATATTTTCAAGGTTTACCTTAAGAATAAAGTATCAATAAATAACCTTAGTTTTTAAGGAAAAAGTACTGAAGAATACATGACATAGATTATAATCAGCAAAGTACTATAAAATTTATTATCATTGTCAATTATAGGGTTAATACTAATAATTAATATTTAATAAGTATCTTCTAAATGCCAGCTACTTAACTAAGAGCTTTAAGGTTAATATCTCATTTAATCTTCTCAACCATCTCCCTTTGAAGTACATTTTTATTATTTCCATTTTACCAATGATTAAACTGAGGTTAGAAAGGTTAAGGAGCTTACCATTAAGAATTAATATATAGCTTAGTCGAGATTTGAGACTTCCAAAGCTCTTGTTCTACTCTATTCCATTATCTTATCTCTGAATTAATAGGAAAGAATTACATTGTCATGGCAAGTGCTATGCAAATGAACATTATTGTCAATCATAATAAAACTCAAGTACATTCTTAACACAATTTTAATGTTAACACAGAAGCCACATTAAGAGTTCACCATGAATGAAATTTCTCTCGAAAAACGTATGAAAATGTAAATATAATGAACATCATATTTGTTAGGCAGGTACAGGCATATGATGGTATAATAAATAACACACAAAACTAGAAATGTGTGCCATTCTTGGTGATGTCTTGAATATTCACCAACCTTTCAAGATGATTAGATTACTGGTGTTTATGGAAATTTCCGTGATAAGAATCTCAAGTCATTTGCTTTTAAATGCTACGTACTTTGAGAAATCCTATTAATATATATCTGTATACAATTGTCATATTTTAACAGCAAAAGACCCAAAACCATATCCATAGATGAAAATATGGAACCAAGTCCCACAGGAGACTTTTACCCCTCTCCAAACTCACCAGCTGCTGGAAGTCGAACATGGCATGAAAGAGATCAAGGTGGGTAAGAAGAGGGCACCCCAGGGAGGTCAGGGGAGAATGCTGGCTCATTCCATAGGTTTCAGTCACCTGACTATCATGGGGAAACGATATGGGTTATGTTTTCTTCTTGAAGTGATTTTAGTAAAATTATTTTTAAAGACAATATGCCAGTCAAATGTTGTCAGAGTTATTAAAATCCTACTTTTTACATATTTTATTAGACTCTTTCAAAGTGGTCTTTGAGTATCCACGGTTAAGTATGTGACTGGGTATAGTCTGTGCATAGCATTGGTGAGGCTGGACGGAATTGCGAGTTCTGGTTCAGGTACGTTATCTACAGAGCGTCTTAGGGAGGAGTCAAGCTTTAAGCAATTTTCTTATGCCAGACACTGAAAATTCTCAATTAAAGAAGCCATAATTCTTTTTGGAACTAGGTAGAACATAAATAATAAGCAAAAGTATAATGCAAAAAACTGTATCTGAGTCAGTCAAGTTTTACTTCCCCAATAAAACTATGACCCAGTTTCAGAGCTGCTTCAGGGAAAATATAAGTTGAAGAAATAGGTATTGTTCAGCTTCTTGGGGTCTGATTTAGTTCTTTTTCCTTCTTAAAGTCTGTTGGGGCTATGCTACCCAGTTTCTTCTCTACAACTAGAGGGAAATCATTAATCATAGAAATAGAAAAATGAGCTAACTGCAATTTTTGTCAATATGTGTGTATGTGTACAAAGAAGATTTTATAATGGTACTATAAAAATGCATTTGAAATTGTCTTTTAAATTCTACATCTAAAAATATAAAAGAAAGATGCTCTTTAACAGTGGTTTTTAGCCCAAGACTTGGGTGTGTATATGGGGAGTGGGGTTGAGCTCTGTATGTTCAGTGATCTCAGTAGACAGATAATTCCAGGGCTCATCAGTCCAGGCCAAAATCAGTTCCTTATCACGATTCTTTTTTTACAACTCAGGATTTTTGTATTGAGTGACATAGGATTTAAAGTATAGTGAACAATCTTCATGGATGAATTAGACTTTGAGTCAGTTGGGCTTCCTTTAGCATGTTGTAATTTTTAACTTGTAAACAAGTCAGGGGTCAGAGAGTGGACTCGGAGACCAAGGAAGGGGAACAGACAAAAACAGCCATGTGCCATGGTGGAGAAAAAGTTTAGGAAGGGCCAGTGCACCTTATGGCTGGACACCATGGATATGAAGGGAGGGGTCGCAGGTGACCAAGTCGTTTATGGAAGGATTTGAAAATCAGCTAGGGAATTTTTCCATTGAGACCCTCTCCCAGTCTATTCTTCAGTAGAAAAAGACCATCTTTATAAAATGCAAACACCATTGCATCACTCCCCTTCTTCACATCCTTCAATAGCTTCCCACTGGTCTAGGGAGAAAGTCAGAATTCCCTTCTCTGACTGGCAGGCCTGGCCTCTGCCTGCTGCTGCAGCCTCAGCAGGTGCTGCTCTGCTCTTCTGTCCTGCTTCCACCTGCACCCACTGTTGGGTTGGATTTGGAAATGCAGTACCAAGAACCTTCCCATAAACCATGCCCCCTGGCATGCTCTTCTCCTAACTCTTCATCTGGTAAATTTTCCCCTTCAGGCCCCACTGAGGAAATCCAACCAAAATTAGTTCTTGAGGTTTTTGCCTCCTGGAACCCAGTATTGTTCCCCATTTGTACTCATAATATGTAATTATATATTTATTTATAAGACTAATTGTCCAGAACTATCTATACTGTGAGGGCATGGTCCTACAATATTTTGGGTACCAATAAAACCAGCACCTAATACAGCCAACATGCAGTGCATATAATAGGGACACAATAAATAATTTGCTGGATAAATGAAGCCCTGATAGGAAGAACTCTAGCTTCATGAGAGAAGGTGAGAAATAATACTTTTTCCAGAGTCATAGAACTGTGAATAAAAACAAAACCCTCAACCCCTTTTATGTTTTATTGCTTGTTTTACTGACATTGTCAGTTTATTTTAAACAAAGCTGTATTTTCCCTGTCAGAAAATTATTCTGGAAAAGACTCTAGTGGTAATAACAACAACATTGTGAATGTGTGAGAATGGATGCGTTGTTCAGAAGTGTAGGTGTTCTTTATTATAGGGAATGTCATTTTGTACGAATTGATTTCCCATTCAGCCTATTCAATAAAACCAATCTCAAATCATATTATAAAACATTTTTGAAAAGTAGACAGGAAACTGTCATTCTTTTTCTTTGTAAAGTCATTGCATTGTCTTGATGATTTTCTATTGTCAAGATGACTAGAATTATTAGAGAAATGTTTAAGGGCATATTATATTAAGAGTGAGGAAGAATGTTCCATTCTCAAGTGTGCCTTAAAAAAACCTCTGTCACTTTTAATTTTGAAGACCCTAAAGACTTTGTGATGTGCACAGTAAGCCATTGTGGGAAGAAGACTTCAACAACAATGAAAAACTGGGTGCAGTCCAGCACTATCTTTATAAATTCACTCACCCCAGTGCCGTCCTTTTGTTCTAAGAAAATTGCTTTTTAAAAAATTTACAAAATATAATGCCCCACTGTTGTTCTTGTCCATCTTCCAATCTTCTTTACACACACTTGTCTGTCATGAGGGAACTGTATAAAGCAGTTTTGAGCACCACTCCGATACTGTGAGGGTTTCAGTATATGTATGTGTCTTTCTCCCATGAAGCCCCGCACTAATTGATACTCAGTAACTACTGATTGATTGATCGTAATATGGTTGTCTTTATAATTGGCATATAAAATACTTGAAATCAACTATTATTTCCTTGTTGTTTACCTTTCTCTGTTAGTGTTACCTTTGCATTAAAATTTACTCTTGCCACAATGCTTAGCAAAACTGATTTTTGAAATACTGTACAAGAATCAAAAATAACAAAATTATGGACAATATATGAAATTCGACTTTACAATATTAATCACCAACCTAAATCATTGAGATTTATTACAGGTAGGAAAAAATAAAGGATGTAATACAGTCAAATTATTGTACCTATTTTAATAATAATTAGACAAAGTTGATACAAAATCTAGGTTCATGTATTGACATGTTCATGTAGTTTTTAATAATTTAGTGACAAAGTATTTTTATTTTACCATATTACAAACAATTAATTATACCCTTGTCTTTTCAAAACAAAAAAGTTAGAATTTCCTGTTTTTAAAAGAATTATAATTTTACAGAATATAGACATGAATATTTTAATTCTAAATAGTATTTAATAGTGTTCAGCATTTGGTAGGGGACAATATAATTTGCCTAAATTTCACTAATGAACAGTGATAGCAGTTAAATCAGTTGGTATCTACATTGTGTACTACTTATATTTGTAATAAGTATTCTTTTATACATAGAGAAGGGAAGGAAGAAGATAGTAGTACCGGGCTACTAACACAGGGTTTGCATAGTGTCACATTCCTTCCCTGAGTTCTGAAGTATGTCTCCCTGGCCAGTCTCCTCTGAATCCACAGTCTAACTTCTCTCTCTAATAACACCTTGTTTGGATGCTGGAGACTGAACTCAGTGACTTGTGCATGCTAGGTGAATGCTCTACAACTGAGCTACACCCACAGCCCCGAATACTTTTTAAAATATTTTTCCATCATTTAAGATTTTAACGATTAAGAACCTAAAACCAGGTTAATTTAACAAGGTGCAAGTTGAAAATTTCTTTTATCTCAACACTTAAACACACAAAAAATCCATTTTGTGTTCTTGTCTACCTTAAGTTTTTTTCTACTAGAGGCAATTCAGAGACTTGATTCCTAGCTGTTGCACTTTTCCAAAATAACATTAGAACAAACCTTCTTGACTTCTGGCATAAGAGGGAAAATGAGACAAGTCATAGTTTTTCTTCTAATTTAAGTTACTTTCATGGGACTAAGTCCAGTTGCATTCTAATACCCAGGAATTTAACAAACTAATGAATTATTTGCTTGAGCATCTGAAACAATCATTTATCAAGGTCACTGTGCTGTTGCCATCCTAATAGTCACTGATTCATCAAAGTCTGAATGTAAAACCCCTAGAACATTACTTAATGGACATTTAGTAAGAAAAATATGATATGGTAAATATATTTGTAATACACTGTTGGGGATTTCTGCATGAAAATTTTAATAGCTTCTCAATCTGATGAGTTTTAAAAACTTATACTCTTAGGTAAGGTGTAAATTCAAAAAAGACTTTCATTCAGTAAAATTTTATCAATTTCAACACATTTAGGATTTGAGATAATTTGACTCAGTTAACATTTATCAAATGCTTATTATGTGCCAGGAATTTTTGTAAGCATTAGACACACAAATATGGTTAAGTTTTCAGACCTTGATCTGCTGAATGGAGGAATAATTTTTTTACAAAAGTTAAAAAACATAAATCGGACTTAAAATGGGACTGTCTTCATGCTTTAGAGCCAACTTACCTTTTATGCATTATCAGGTAAACTTCACACAAAATCAATAAATCGACATATTACAAAAAATTGGCACTACCTATATTGGTGTAAGTACAATTTTAAGAGTAGCTTTGAGAGCTAAACTGGACTCTAATCAATTTTAGACACTATGTTCTGACTGCTGTTAAGTACTAGAAAATTAAAATACCAATTTTTAAAAATTAACAATTCAGTTGTATAAATAAATCTAAAGTCTTTCTAAAGTTTGGATATATGTGTAAATTCTAGAGATTTATTATGATAAATTTGCAAATATTCTTCTTAATAAAATAGTCTTAGGTATACTTTTTTGAGTTCTGAAAGGATGCAACATTAGATGTCAAATGAATTCAGGAAGGCCCTCACAGAATGCTGCGGGTGAGTATAAAAATGCCAGTTTAGTATCTTGTGCTCAGTCAGGAAATAAGTAACAATAATAAGAGTGTGATAGCATCCCTGATAGAGCCACAGCCGGAGAGCAACATTTCTTACTGTGAGTTTAAGGAATGTTAGTAGATAATGCTAGATAGAAGAGTGGTCAACTAAGGTTTGAATACTCTATTTTAAGAAAAATTTAAGCTTCATTTATGAATATTAATATTATTATAGTCCTGTGTGCTATGAAAATATCCAGGAATGGCTGTTGACTGAACAAATGTGTTTAAGTTTGTGACTTCAGAAACTTTTATTTCCATCAAAGAATTTGTGTAGGAGCATCAATCCTAGGTTCACACTTTGGGAAGCAGGATTCAAGCTCAAACTTCCCCCTGACAAATGACAGAATCTGATGGTCTCTCCAGAACTGAGGTAGCTGAGTGAATGAGCAGCTTCCACCAACAGTTGAGTAACTGTCCTGGAGGGCAGTGGGGCAGGCAGCTGAGTACCCTGCCTGGAAGAACTTTGCAGCTGCCTTTGGGAATGAGATCGAACACCAACAATTCCTCGCATTCTTAGAGTTGGTATCACAAGGGTTAAATAGCAATTGTTAAATACCACATTTTTGAACCGCTAAAAGAGAAAGCCAAAAAGAGAGATACAAATACTTTGAGGGGATAAGGGTGGAGAAGAGCTGATTTGAATTTTATATATAAGCATAGTTTCTTTGTTTTTTTGTTAAGCTTCTTACCAGGAAAACATCAGAAGTCAGGAGCTATGTGTGAATCTCCATGTGCCAGTATGACATTGGAAAGCACACTCCCAGGATGTCTCCAACAGGGTGTATGTTATTGTCTTCAGCTACATTGCTGAGGCTGAAAAACAATCACATGCGCATCTTCAAAACAGAAAGGAAAATAACAAATTGTTGGTCAAGGCTTTCATCAGAATCTTTCATGTTATCTGCTAATTAGCAATATCTGTCCTCCTTTCGTGTGTTCTAATAAAGAATAGCATTTTGGGTGGGGCAAACTTGTATACATGTTGGAAGGGCCAGTACTGATTAATATGAAAAAGTTATACTCATATTTATGTGCTCTGCAGTCTTAATGATTTGAAAAATAAAGCATTTTGCAGAAAAATCACAAGAGATAATTAGTCTGAAGTAATAACTTTCTAGTTAATATTGAGTCTGCAGATTGATGGAACACAGATTAAAATAAGAATGTGGGGAACCCCTTGGAGACGGTGTCATAGGGTACTGTGCAGAGTTTCTAGGCATAAGAAAAGGTTTTATTTCAAATTCTTTTATGCATTGATTTCATATTTAAGCTTAGCTAGAGTAGTTTTGAAAGCTAGTGTATACTGAGCTATTAGACTCCCAATACCAGATATAATAAGAAATTGTTTGTCAGGCATAGATCACAGATTACTAGAACTCTTAGTAAGACAGTTCAAGCTCTTCATTTACAGCAAAAGGACTGGGGACCAGAGAGGCTGTCTTGTTGAGAGGGTATGGATAATTAATAGGAGAGCATAGGATTTCTTTTTAAAAGCAAATGATTTTTTTTCCTCTTTCTGTTATCCTACAACCTCCCTAGAGAACCAGCATGCAGACTTACTCATGTAGGGAAGAGTGGACTAGGAGAATTTACCACCGCTTCAGTTTTGGCAGGGAGACAGTTTGCTTAGAGATTCTGTGAGAGCTTGTAGAATTAGAATGGAAGAATTGAAGTGAATGTATTCATTTTCAGGGTTCTAAAATAATTGTCAAAGCAAAATTGTGCAATAATATAATTTATATATATTTAAATGTACCTATTAATATTAGTGCCAGAATTAAATATTTTTGAGAACTGGAAAAACTTGGAAATATGAATTATTTTGATGAATAAATATAGTGAAGAGCCAGTTGGAAATGAATGGTTAAGCACAATTTTTAAAAGTTCTTTGCTGTGAAAAATACTGATAATTGAGAGAAATGTAGAGTGTACCATGTAACATCACCCAACTTTAATTAACAGTATTTTGCCAATCTTGTTGGATTTACTATCCCCTAGTTTTTAAAAAGTGTAAAAATAAATCATGCCATTTGCTTATAAACACTTTAGTTTCTAATAGACTAATTTTTTACAAATATTGTGGCATTATCAGTTTAACTAATATAATAACTCCTTAATGTTGCCTAATATAAGATGTAAGTTTACGTTCCCCAGAATATCTTAAAGATTGTTTTGTTTGAGTCAAGATTCAAATATGGTCTATATATTTATTTATACTCTCAGTTCTGTGTATTCTATACTAGTTACCCTCCTCATTTTTCTATATTATTTATTTGTTGAAGAAGCACATAAATTTAAAAATTATGTTCAGCAAGTACATGTAAATGAAAAAACCAAAATCCTGATGCCTTTTGGGGCTACCGTTTATTGAGTATTTACTATCAGGTGCTAAACTAACATATATTTTTACATTGAAATCCCAGTTAAAAACCCCACCATACACCTTTTTTTTTGTACCAGGGATCAAACACAGAACCTTGCACTTGCCAGGCAGGCACAGTGCCGCTGAGCTAAATCCCCAGACCACTTCACAGCTTATTAAACTGATCGTCATCCACGCTGGTAATGGGTAAAGTTTCCCCATTTGTAAAATAACAAAATTTAGATACGAAGTTTCCTCTGTGTTCCAACATTTTAGATTTGATTTGATTTGATTTATTTATTTTGGTACAGAGGATCGAACTCAGGACCTTGCGCTTGCAAGGCAGGTGCGGTGCCACTGAGATAAATCCCCGGCCCAACATTTTAGATTTTAAAGCAAATGGAACCAGAGTCTGACAGTCTTCAGTAATCCCTAATTTGAACCCCTAATCTGAAACTTCTTGAGAGCCACATGATGCCACAGTGGGAAATTCCACACCTGACCTCATGATTTTGGTTGAAGCCTAAATGCATACATACTAAAAACATTGTATAAAACTACCTTCAGGCTATATGTATCTATAGGGTATATAGGAAACATGAATGAGTTTCATGCTTAGACCTGGCTCTCCTCCCTAATATATCTTGTTATGTATATGCCAGTATTCCAAAATCTGAAACACTTCCGCTTCCAAGCCTTTCCTCTGAGTGGTGTTCAGAATAAGAAGAGACACTCAGCTTGCTCTTGAATCTTTAGGCTGTTCTTAACATGGGTGTTTTTGAAAATCCAGAAATTTTTTCATTTCTTAAATTACATTTACAAGTTCATTTTGAATACTGTTATTGAATAATACAATAATTGGGCTGTTTATATGCTTGAAGGCACCATGTGTTTTGTCTTATACCTGAGGATGAATAATTCTCACAAATACATGTTCTATCCTGCATTGTCCTGGTATACAACAAATGACTGACAGGGATTGAGTTATTATAACAGAACCTTGTTATGGGATCAGTGTCTCCTACTTCGAAAACAAATAACTCAGCCAGACGGCAACATTTATTTCTCTAAATGACTCAGGACATAGCAATAGGAGACCATTATCCTGTGACAATATTCTGTTTCATTGACATTATCTCACAAATGTAACTGGTCCATTACTAAACAGAGGTTTTGTTACTGATCAGTTTCACGTGATTTCTAAAACCATTAGGTTAATAAATCCGCCATCATAGTAATTTCATTGATAGAATGTGCTTTTTTTGTCATTTATATTTGTTGGAGGGAAAATACAGGCTTAGGTTGAACTTAAAAACCACAATTTGTGCCAGTTTTGCCAACTTTTCCATCAAGAGAAACAGATATTGTGCAGAGTAATTACATTTGCATTGAGCTGCTGAACTGACCACCTTAACTTTTTCAGGATTTTTTTCAACATTGCTAAACCACATCAAATCATAATTTTTCTCAAGCAATTAGTTGATTGGCTCATTTTAATGATTTTATTTGAAATAAATTCCAAACACTTTCTAGGACTTTCCTGTAAGTCCACTAAAATAACCTATCAGTTAAGTCAAGCCTGTTACCATTGTGGATAACAACAGCAGCACTAACAACAGAACCCTTGAGATGTCTTGTAGCATGCATGTTTCTAAATGCATGGCTTTTTCCCAAATGTTCTCCTCTAAAAACTCATCTGTAATCTTGTTAAATTAGAACTCTTCCAGTATCTTTCTGACTTTTACAGCTAAGGTTACAGTATTGATTTTATTTTATAGTCTGTGTCTCTCACATGCTTAACACTAATAAGCCTCCATAGCCAAGAGGTTTTCCCAGAGGAATGGTGGAGAGCAGCTATTTACCTATGCTGATGTTTAATAAGTGACTAAAATACACTCTAAATCCTGCATAATCGTGTGGTGTTTTTTCAGTCCTTTCAAATTATGTTTACTGACACTACTCAAGACACTATCTTGTTTCTGTTAAAATGAAATTGCTAATGGACAGAAGCATATTGAAGTGTTTTTAAAAGCAGTTTATTCAGTATTCATTCTTTTAGCACTGTTCTTCATTATTCAGTAATTTTTTAACTGTCTCTGAAAAGTGTGTGTGAGCTTCAAAGGGGTTTGAGCTTTAACTTTGTAGGGTGTATGTGTAGCCTGGAGACTTTTTTTTTTTTTTATAGAAATGTGATAAAATAGAGGCTTGTAGTAACATGCTACTAAACTCTGCTTGGGTTAATACATACTGAAAGAGAGGCTTCAACCATCACAAAATTATTCTGAAGAATACAGTAATGTACTCAAGTGTAGTTAAGATTAAATAATGCAGTAATTCAAGAATTCATTTATTTAGTACAGATACTACCATATTTTCTCTTTTTAGAAAGAACTGATTTAATTTTTAAAAAGATTGAGAACTTTAATTGAAGGAGACATCTTACATCTTTTTAATGTACCTTGCTATTTTTCCTAGTTATTTTGAGCGTGATGCAGGGTGTGTGTGTGTGTGTGTGTGTGTGTGTGTGTGTGTGTGTGTGTCTGTCTGTGTGTGTGTAGATACTCTCTTTACATGAAGGCTAATTATTTCAATCATCTGGTGGCATTGCCAAACTCCTGTAGTGGGATTAAGTCCATATGTCTTGTCATAACATTCAGAGCTTTTTGTTAACTTGGAGAGTGCAGGGAGGACTTAGTCACATTTGCCACACAATTGTGAAATTTTACATCCAGAAAAGTCCTTAGAAATAGATACTTAGATAGTATCTTTTCTGTATTGTATTTTCAAGAGACATTGTTTAGTCTTTAGCTAGCTAACTAAGTTGCACTTGTCACATTTAAGCCTTTCACTTTACACCTTTGCAACACAAGATATTCCCTTCATACAGTGTAATGTTGGGGATGTAACCAGACCCAGTACTGTCAACTCAGATTGAGAATTATTTCTAATATTCTGTGGAGTTACAGGCAGCGTTTTCTCCAAGATATGTATTAGAATTTTTATGATAATGATTATTTGTGGGGAATTTGGAAAAACAGACTGTTAAATGTAAATAAGAAAAAAATTACTTATAATCCCATCACATAGAGATAACTTCTGTTAATATTTGGCTATATTATGTTAGTCTGTTTTTTGTGTGTATTTTTTCTCTACATTTTCTACATACTCTGATTCTTAAGTTTTGGCACTGAATTGGGCTTATATGACATATGCTATTTTGTCAATTATTTTTCTCTGTCTTTCATTTATAATATAATGACATTTTACTTTGTCTTTTAATTAATATTTTGTAGTAACTGCATTATATGCCACCCTTTGGCTATACCATAAAGTTTTAAATATGTGCTTTTCTCATAGATTCGTAGATAGTTTCTGAGCTTTTACATGACAGTAAGTCCCCAACTTAACAATTAGTTCTGTTCTGGGAGAATGTTCATAAGTTGGATTCGTTTGTAATCCAACAGTCTTACACAGTACACCTGTGAATCTTACACACCACACCTGTGGATCTTACACACTACACCTGTGAAAGTTTGCAACTTGAATGGTCATAAGTCAGAGACTTACTGTATAAATAAAGATACAGTAAACATCATTGCACACAGGTCTTTGTGTCTACACCGATGAACTCAGTCCTGTTGAGTTCTTTTCTCTGTACCCAATCCCTAGCATATTGCTTGCCACCAAGTCACCAAGTAGAAGCTCAATGAAATTTTTTAAAAGGTAGAAATATGTTCCTACTGTGAATTACTGAGTTAAATGTTATGTGTATTTCTAAGGTTTTTGGTAAATATCGGTATAAAATCTAGAAAGGTCTTACTGATTTACATTCCTGGTAGCCTTGCATGAATGGCTTCATCGTCATGTGAACGGTAAGTTAAACATAGCACGTGGCTCTAGAAGCAGTTTTGAAGCATGGCCTGAAGTGTATTTATAGATCAGTGTATATGGCCTGTGACTTATCCGTGCACCTCTTTTTGCCATTTATATTTCATTTAAGCTAGTGGGGATCACACACATCTCTTCTCCCTGTGCACCTGGCTGGCTCTGTTTTATCCTGAAGGAAATGGAGAAATTGAAATAGGACCTGAGGGAATGTGCAGAGCATTCAAGTAAGGGCCCAGCCCACTTGATCTCTCTCACTTCATCCTCCTCCAGGGCACACGCCCCAGCCTCAGTCTTTTATCTGTAGGTAAAACTTGTTAAAGTAAGGATGGGCTCTCAGTCTCCACAAACTAATAGACATAAATACATCAAAGATTTGGGCTGGGTTCTGAAGTAACAGGCACGCAAGACACTGCCTCGATCTAGCCTTGATAATTGTGATATTTTACATAGCATTTATGCCACTGTGAACAAACTGTAGCCAGTCCTCGGCCTTAACATTTCTACCTCAAGGCAACAGGAGAGGAAGAGAGGCTTGGAATCAACAGATGTCTTCTCTGCTTTCTCCTTGTTCTCTGGGCACAGAGCCTAAGCTGTTTTCTTGTCTCTAGATTCACTCTTGATTTGTGGCCTGAAGTAAAAATACCAGATTTCAGCTCCAGAACATATCCCACACACTTGATGTGGTAGCTTCTCATTTATTAGTTCATTTATTTTAAGTGACGTTATTATTTTATGCAGATAGTTCATCTCTTTTAGATTGTCTTCCAGTTTCCACTCAACATTTTAATGGAAAGCAGAAGTGCTCCAGTTTAGTTAAAGCCCATTTTTCATTTTTAGTGCTGCATGTTGCTTGACAGTTTCCATGGAGTAATGGATGTGTTGACCATCTTTGCCTCTATCCAACAATGACTTTAGTCTCTGAACAGATTTTCAATGTCTAGAGTTTGTGTAAACCTATAAAATGCTAAAGAAACCTGTAAAAGTTCAAAATATAAAGAAAACTGGAAAAGTAGGAGGGGCTAATAACTTAGTAAGACGTGATATAATCGTCAGTCTCCACGTCCAGCATTCCTTCTCTGATCTGCATTATTCTTTGTCATACCAGATGGCTAGAGATAACAGAAGTTTCCCAAATCTTTTCATTGCACCTTGATTTTTCTCCTGGAACAAAGTGGGGAGTGGTAGAGAGGGACTCCTGTGAAATGTTCAGCAGTTTGCTAATGTAAAAAATAAAGATGATATTTTTAAACAATGATTATAGTTTTTAAGCCCTTAACAGTATAGCAATAAAACATATCCTAACATTAAATAATTATAATTAAGAGCGGCCAGCAAATGTTGACTTATAGCTATGGATTTCATTTAACCTTGTTTACAAGTATGACATGTAAACAGGGAAAACAACTTAGGGAAATATAAAAGAATTGGACTTTAAAACATTTTAAGGAAATTTACTTTTTAGACAGATAGAAATAGGTTTTTCTAAATTATAGGACTTGCACTGTCATTAATACATTTCAATTTTGTGTTATGGCATGCTAAAAATAATAGCTTCCAGGAATTCAAGAATTCCCGTGTACTCTTACATAATTAGTTTGAAGCAGCTATGGAGAAGAATAGGAATTTTTAAAAAAGCAAATGATATGTTTTCGGTGTGGCCTATAGAAATCTGATTTGTAACCTTAATCTACTCAAGCATATTGGAAAAGCTAACATATTGCTCTGGTATATGTGAAAAGGGAGCAGGTGTCTCCGACAGGCAGGTGTTAGGTGGCTGTTTGAGCTTGCCCTAGATCCTAGCTGACTTCAGTGAAGTTCTGCTAACAGGTGGCTAACTGATGAGAGTGCCATGTGACATTTATCCCGGGAGCGACTGGGATGACAGGCTGCTGCAGACTGAGGAAACGGTCTTTGCTTTGATGAAGAAATTGCCAAAACTCATGTCTCATTAGTGTTTCGTAAGGTTCTTTGGAAGTGAACAACAGTTTAATTAAGGGCTGACGTAAACACGTTTCTGCACACTTTCCCTGCAGCATTTTATCACATTAGAATTGATCAGAATTGTTGCCTTGGGCTGACTTGAACAGATATACATCTGGAGTGCCATTTGTGCAAGCTGCCGATGAGTCGGGTGCATACGCTGTTTCGCTGCAGCCCTTGTCTTTGTAGATGAAATTACCTTGTTGGGAGATGAGTTGCTCTAACTCTTTATTTGCTTAAGCCTTTATCCCTCTGAAGTGATGCTGTGTAATGAATGACACATAAGGGCTTAGGATAGATGGATATATAGATGTATATATACATGGTGCTAAAATTATAGTATAGCTAGTAAAAATTATATGATAACATAGTTTTGCAAAATACTTATTTAAAAATCATCTTAAATCTGGATGAACTGACTTTTACTAGTTGCTTACTTGAACTTTCTCTTGCTTGGTGATCTGTTATTATGTATTTCACTACACAATAAGTTTTTAAAGCCATAACTAATTCTTCAACTATAGATCTAAACACAGGTGTAGACACTGAAGAATTGCACAATCAATGTGAATCTGTCCTTTTAAAAAATAGCCTGTCCAATTTTCTGCCATTAAGAATCCTTTCTATAATCTAATACCATATTTATTGCAATTGCAGTTATTTAATGAGTTTTTGTCTTGACTGCCTACATTCTCTGCTGAACTGTAAGCCTTACCAGGACAGGAACCGATTGGTCTTATTAAGCATCTTAAACCTTATGCGTAGCTGTAGTTCCTTACACTTACTGGACACTCACTCAGTGACTAATTTTGATTTCTCTCTTTGCTTTACATTCAGTTCTCACCTGAGATTCCTATTTATGGAACATTCATTTTAAGATGTAATGGCTTTTGTTTATTTTGCTCACCCTTTACTATTAGCTATCATTTCACCATACAGCCCCTTTCATATGTAGGTGATCGTACAATAAGCCACATCGACATAGTAACTGCTTTACCTCTTCAAGTTTCTTTCAATCCTAGATTTTTAAAAATTCTACCAAATAGCATAATCTCCCAGACTCCACATTTTTTGAAGTATTTGATAAAACTGCCTTCTGTAGGAGGCAAGCTATGAGTCAGCTTTTTGAAAAAGTATACACGATGGAACAAATGAAAAGTGATCGTAATGAAAAAGCCACCAAATGATATGAGATACAAACACCAGATCATGAACGAGGTTCAAAATTTCCCAGATTACCTAAGGAAAATAAGTTTGTTCAGTGGATAAAATATTGTTCTGTTCCTAGAAAAGAAGTAAAAAGACATGATTTTCTAAGCTAAAGGAATGACGGAAAGTTAGAAGCACATTCCTTCTGCCCCTCAGGGAGACCATAAGCAAACTAGGTTAGCTAAAATTAAAATAAAATGGATTGACAAGGAAGATATATAAAAGCTTAGTATGAGAAAGAGACTGAAGCATGTGATTCCAACTACCATTTTTATCACTGGCAATCATGCAGAAGGCCTGGAGAAGGAGACTAGGAAGGAAATTATTCAACCAGGTACAAGTAAAAAGTCTGGGTGAAAGATACGAGAAAAGAAAAAAATCAAAGTTTTGGAAAGTTTTTTTATTTTGAAGTCACTTCATTTATAAATTGTTCCTTTCTAAATGAAATTTAACTTTCTTTGCTAATTTCCAGCTTTCATTGGCCTTTAATTTTTTTCAGCCACTAGCAATTCCTGCCTTATTTCTACCAACAGAGATTTCAGCTAATTCTTTTGCCATCTTATTTCTCTCCACTTCCTTATCTTATGTATTATTCAAGTTATGCATTATAATGCATGCATTATTATTCAACTTACTGTATATTTATGTTATTCAGCTCTGTTATGATTCAGCTTCTTTTCAATTTAATCTTTTTATGTATTATTCTTCCTGCTTGAGAGACAGTAGATTTGAAAAGCATGACATTTGTTTTTCTTTGCAGAAAGGTCATTTAAAACTATCTCTCCTATATATTCATTTCTCAGCCTTTTTCTCTGTAGCATATGAGTGCATCAAAAATAGAAATGAAATAATTTTTAGGTTGATAGTCTATTAGGCTGCAGACCTTCAAAGTAAAATTAAAATCAAAACAATACTAGTTTGGTTCTTGGTTAAAATAGAATGGCTAGAAACTTTACTCTTACTTCCCCCATAGACTTGACCTTTTATTCCCCCCTTCAGTGGAGAGACTTTTTTTTCTTGAGAAGAGATTCACTTTGTGTCTCCCTAAGTACTTAGCATAGTGCTGTTTATATGCTGTGTAGTAGTTATTTCTTTACTGACTAATGGTTCTAGAATTCACTTAATGGGAAAACAAAGTCAAGTCAGTGCAGCTTACATTCTAAGGCTACCATTGTTTACCTGTTTCTAAAGCAGATCCTTTTAGTGGACCTTCCTATCTTATTTTTACTGTTCTAAATTACTTTTGTTGCTTAAGAAGAGATGGTTTGAGGTCCCTTTTTCTTCTTGAACAGTGAATAAAAGTTACTGTGTTTCTGCTTGTTGGCCTCTATACTACTGAGTTCTGGACATGAACATACCATATTAGGCACATGCCTAAAAGAGGACCAAACAAAAAATAAGTGTACCTATAATAATTAATTATTCAAGGAAGGCAAAGACTGTATATCATTTTGGCTAAGGAAATTTAAAAATTATATAACTATATACTTTTGAACATCTGTATAACATCTTTGATTTATGCATCCTTTACAAAAAGTGTTTCATGTGAATTTTGCTGGGTTTAATCAACATTCTGATCCAGTTACAGTAATTGCAATTGCCTTGATTTTCTTTAGAAATGACATAACTAGAATGACACTATTCTGCTTTTCAACGTGCATTTGTTTTAAAATTACATACATTATGCTTTATTATTTATACTAAAGAGTTGTTTAGAAACTGATTTATGCAGATTCATTTTATTTGAAATTTGTATTTAAGCACAGGTAAACCTAAGAGTCTCAAGAGAAAGTTGCTCTTTCCAAGCACAACTTAATTTTAAGGCAAAAATTGGAATGGAGGATTGCATTTATCTATTCTATGAGGATGGAACTGAAGGTCCCTTCCACCTATAACAACCTATATATGTGTGGTTTAACTTCCAGTTGGCAAAAACACCCTATATTTGTATGTAACTTAGCTGAAATAAGCTTCTTTCATTTATTTTTAAACCTTGGTTTTAAGGGTTTTTTCTCAGCCGTAGCTGCATTGTAGTTTCATGAGCAACTTCTTCATACTATTTTTTTATTTTGAAAGAGGTGGAAGAAAAGGGATATCTGACTCATGAAAGTCCCAGGATGTTAGTGACAGCCAGTTAGTCACAAATTGTAGCTTACGGCTACAAGTACACCTGTCATTTCTTATTGACTGTGATACCTGCTGTCTTCAGTAGCATATGCATTCTGCAAATGCCAGAATGATGAGTACACTTTTAATTTTATTGCATAACTTTAGCAGAACTTAGGAAATTTTCAGCTGGTAAAAACATAATAACTAATTTCTCACATTAATAGCACTATGAGATATTTTTCTCACTTTAAATAACATTTCTAATTAAAATGAAAATTATATATATTTAAATACACAATAAAGACTTGGTGTTTCATGTATTTTAATATAATAAAGATGTTTTAAAGTTGCACAATGAAATACTTAGAGGTAGAGTGACATGATATCTGGGATTTTCTTCAAAGTAATCCATGGGGTGAGAATGTAAAACAAATAAGATTGGCTCTGAACTGATAATTGCTGAAGTTAGATAATGGCTACACAAGAATCCACTATTACTCTGTCCATTTGCATAAATATTTAAATTTTTGATAATAAAATGCAAGTTTTATAGTTCTTATCATTGCTAGAACATTTTACTATAAGTTTATAAACTTCCATAAAAATCAGCATTACTCACAATGCTAAATCCAAGGTCATCGCTCTTACTGACCAGAATCTCTTGCTGGATTCTCTGTTCCAAGTCACTGTGTGGTACAATTTCTTAGTAATCCAACGTGATGACTTTCCACATCAATTATTTATTTAATTTATTTTATTTTGTTTAATTGTCCAGTGCATTTGCTCTATCTTCACTCTTATTTAATCTGTTATAATCTATTTTTTGAGAGTATTAAATATTTAGAGAATGAATGAAATCCCAAATACTGTTCCTTTCATGGCATATTTTGCACTCTTCTGTAAGTACTTTTTACTTCTCACTGCCTCCGTAGCTTCTAAGGTTTATAGAAGGAGAAAGTGAATTCATTTCATGATTTTCTCCCCAGAAGCTACTGCAGTATCTGGTACAAGGTAGACCTTCAATAAATATTTATGGAATGAGTATATTAATAATATATCTTCTTGAGTGGGTCTCATGCTTTCTAGATCCACTGTGGCTAATCCCTCCTCAATGTAGTTTCCAGACAGATGCTCTAACCTGTAATTGTTATCACATTTCACCCATCTGTTATGCTTCCCCCTCAGGGTAGGCATTCGGGCATTCAGACAGAAAGTCCCTGGTCCTGTAGTGTGTGGGTCTTGCCAGGTGCTTGCTCCCTTTCTTTATCTCTAGACCTCGCCACTCCACAAACTAGTTGATCTAGTTGCATATTTTATACCCCCCTTTTCTGAATGCTTCTTACTGTCAGTGTTATCCCCTTGCATGTTTCCAAAATGGGGCTATGTGGGCACCTTCCTTATCCTGGGGAGGTTGTGACCAGCGCCGCCTGGGGATGGAGCCCCAACACTCCAGCTTCCCTGCTTTCCACACACTTTCTCCTCAGCTGCTGGCAACTGTTTTCTTGTTTTGATTTTCTTCTTCAATGACAATGAGCATCCCAAGGGCAGCAATTACTTTTTATTTTTCTTAACTTCACTTTATCTGGCAAATAAAGGAACCCAGTAAATATTTGTAGAGTGAACAAATTAAGGGATTTCTTTTTTTGCTAAGCAAGTAAATGAGCTTTCCATAAAGGAAGTTAAATTCCTCATACATTTACCAGCATATGCAAAGGGACTACCAGGTTATCCTCTATTTGTTTTTACAATGTAGTCAGCAGGTCAAAAGACAGCTCCAGAATCATCTAAATCAAATATGAAATGATGAGATAAAGAAAACCTTCATGTGAACCAAGGCGCTAAAGGACACATGACACCTGGATTTTCAGAACTTGAAAATTCCTTAAGTAATAGGAATAATTCCGATGATAGTTTTAATGAATATTTTGGTTAGTTTCAGTGGAGAATGTTTCTGGCAGATATTTGAAACTTCTAACACAGCTGGATCTTTGACCCTCAGTATAGATTTTGGAAAAGAGCCAAAACAGAAAACATTAACGTGTTGGAAAATGAGATCTGTTACTACGTTGACATGATCCTCAGAGCTTAAGAAGGTCTTGCCACTTGACATTGTCCTCCTTCTTTGCAGATATGTCTTCTCCAACTGCTATGAAGAAGCCTGAAAAGCCATTGTTCAGCTCCACGTCTCCACAGGATTCTTCCCCGAGACTCAGCACTTTCCCCCAGCACCACCATCCTGGAATCCCCGGAGTCGCGCACAGTGGTGAGGAGTTTGATGCCCAGGGAGCCTCCCCTGTGGGCAGGACTCAAGCCTGCAGGGAAGGAGCCAAAATTCATAATCATAGCAGCGGTGACCTTTCCTGTCACCACAGAGGGGAGGCTCACAACCTGATAAAATATGGTTTATCAATTTTTGAGAAAGTATTTTCAAAGTTGTGTGATTTAATAATATTTGTACATGTATTTTTAAATCCCCTTTATTGGAAAGATTATAATCAAAAACTTTGTTGAATAATCTTATTGAAAAGATTATATTCAAGGAAAAAAAATACATAATTATCATAACTAATTTCAGGATTGGTCCTAATTCTTTATTCTAAGAGAAAGATGAATTTTCAAGTGTATTGCTTAGTTCAGAGTTTTTCCAAAGGCATTAGCATGCATAGACACTATATCTGTTGATGATATTTTCTGTACATAAATCACTACTTACTTATTTGGGACTGAAATTAATCAGAAATAAAAGAAGTGGTTTTCTATGGCAACTGTTTTATGTGCACAAATCTTTTGGGGAAGTACACTTGGCTTATATCTAATATCTTAATTTAAATGAGAATATTTCACATTTTAGCCAACTATTAACCATAAGTCTTTCATAAGTTAAAAAATTAAATTCAATTAGTAATCAGTACTGTCTACTTTCTACTTATTATTTGAAGTCCTAGAGAGGAATAGACTGAAAGTTTTATATATAAATTTATATATATATTAAATTATAATGATACTCTTTAAAAATTTATGATTAGGCCTAGGATTTAGCTCAGTGAGGCCACCACCTGCATTGCGAGCACAAGGTCCTGAGTTTGATTCCCAGTACAAAAAAATTATGATTAAGCTATTCATTTTCTGTCAAATTAATTGAATCCAGTTTCTAAATTTGTACTAATAGGATGCAGTACCTGATAAAATAAAATCCTTAGGTTCAGTTTGTGCGTGTTGATAGACTTACTATATTTGAAAAAAAGTGCATGACCTTTATCATTAAAATTAAGGAAATTATGAAATTTAGAGAGAAATATGCAAAATAATTGGAACAAGAAATTTTACATTTATTGTTTGTGCTACTGAGATAGGCAAAAAAATCAGTAACTGTTTCATAGATTTATTAACATTATGTATTTGGCCAAAATTGACTTAGAAGTCATATTGTCTATGTCTGATAAGAGATCTAGAATAAATATTCCTCCTTGATCTTTCATCAAACATTTGTTAAGTATCTAATACATGAGGTCCTGTGGGAATTATTACCTTAGTTAAGAAAGATAGTTTCTGCCCTTCAAGAGGTCTTGAGATCCACATAACTGGCTCACATTCTGATTGGAAGCTAGGTACTTGGAGGAGGATTGTATGCCTGGAACAAATGTGTTCTGAGCTAAGTTTGAAGGGTGAGTTCAACAAAAAGAGCAACAAACTAGGAGGAAGAGAATTTCAGGCAACAACTTGTATCAGTGCTTGAGAGGTCACTGCAGCAAGAACTGGTGTCTGTCCCAGGATCCACAGATTTCAGTAATATGGACAGAGAAGCAGTCCATGCCCGGATTCTCAGGCACGTGAGAACCACACGTACTTGTGAAGTTGTTGGGAATTTATCCTGAAAATAGTAGGAAACCATTAAAGATTTTGAGCAGTGAAGTTACACAGTTCTAGTGATAATTTGAAAAAGTCATTCATGTAGAATAGAGCTGTAAGAAATGTATTGGAAGGAGCAAGACTGGAGGGAAGAAGACAATTAGGAGGCCTTTGCAATAACATAGGCAAGAAATGTTATACATATGTATGTACTCTTTCAAAATAAGAAAAACATCTTTGATCTTGTATGTGTTTTTTTTTGCCTTTTTAACGAACTAAAATAATTTTATTGCTAAGGTAGCCATTTTTACTTGCCATTTGGAATATGTAATTTTACCATTCACATCAGACTGGCTACAACCCATGTAAGCACAGTGTCAGTTTTCCCAGAGATATGAGCTGTGGATTTGTACCAGTTCAAATGAAAAGAGATTTCTTTCAGAGCTACTAAGGACAAATTGGTCCCCAAGCCCCGAAAACCCAACATTAAAAAAAATATATATATATATATGTATTTTTTTCCCAAGGATTTGTGCCCAGATGTGAGCATAGACCACAGTTAAATTGAGCTGAGATTAAGCACACTTAGACACTAAATAAAAAGATGCCAAATTTTACTGAATTGTTTGCATTTCCTTAGATTATGCTTTCAAGTGGACATATTTAAATAAAGTAATGCTTCCTGATGAGAAATTTTGTTTTAAGAAGTTTACAGTTGTTCTCTGAAGTGCATTTGATAGAGGATGTGCACACTTCGGTCTGTGGAGACACTGCATGGGATAGTGATTTGAACTGCACATTCTGGTACCTCATTCCCGCTGGTCCTTATCCAGTATGGCTGTGATTAGGCCCAAGAATCTGTATTATAAGACAGTCCAGAGAATTCTAAGAAACATCATCCTGGACAGCTAGGAAATGCAGTTGAAACTGCAAAATTATAATTATGGTTCCTCTGTTGTACATATATGTGATTATCTGTTTATCCTAAAAATTTTCCTTATTCAAGATAATCAGCATCTCTTTAAAAACTTCTGGGTTTCTTTTCCACATAATTGTAAAGTTGGAGATAGTCATCCCAGATGATTTTCATTTATAGGTCATGGGAAAAATTATTTTTTTCATATTGTTTGATAAATTGTTTCTTAAAACATTAAACATCATTGTAATTTTCTTTAATTTGGATTGAAATATTAAAAAGAAACTGACATTTAATTTTTACTCTTACATATATTAGTTGGTTCTCTTAATTTGTACTTAATTATTTCCCTCAACCTTCTAGAGATAATAATCATATAAGTATACTAGTTCTCCATCTTTCAAACTTAAAAATAGTTTGTAAAACTAAATCAGCAATTCTGATCATACTAATGTTGAAAAACTGCATTAAAATTAAACATTATCCACATTGCATGTGTTTTATATAGTTATTCCCTCTAGAAATTATTATAAAAGTATGAATTGTGAATAACAATCTACTCATAAGAAAGTTGAAGTTCATATTTCTGTGGATTTTATTCATAGTCTTATCTTAGTATCTGTGAAGCTACACATAGTTAAAGATAGAGTAGAAAGAACAATAGTTGTAGGATAAATAATTTTGAAAGGAACATCTTGGATAAAGAGTTCCCAGGTCCCGTGTTTCAGTGTTCAGCAATATTTTTACAGTGATCAGGGAATTATTCATAATGTGAAAGTTTTGTGTATTAATTGTTTGCTTCTCTTATGAACAGCTGCTGGTTAGCATGTATAGGGAAATGATTTATTTGAAATTAGATTACACTTCTATTTTGAATTTTAGTAGAAAATGTGTGAGTCTCTTGCCCTCCACTTCATGTTGTGACTTGTTCTGGACTTCAGAAGACAGAGACCTTGTGATCAAAGAATGAGTTTGGGTGGGAAATAAGTTTACCCAGAGAAATGTTTTAGACAGTATTGGCATGACCTATAGGAGTTGTACTTCCCTTTTCAGTCATGGATCTAGAAAGGAGAGCATCCCTCCTGAGCATGGCATTCTGTCTGACTTTAGCAGGATGGCACTGAGAATAACAGTGAGCAGATAATTTATTTGGAGAGGTTGGTTAAATCATGGGAAAAAACAAAATAGCTGCTAATTGTATAGTTTAACAGCACTCTTTAGGGTTGGAATGAAGCAGTAAGAAAATCAGCTGATGGGTTGATCTTTCCTTTTCTGGGTTCCACAGTCATCTCAACTCGAACTCCACCTCCACCCTCACCGCTGCCATTTCCAACACAAGCGATCCTTCCTCCAGCCCCATCGAGCTACTTTTCTCACCCAACAATCAGATATCCTCCCCACCTGAATCCTCAGGATACTCTGAAGAACTATGTACCTTCTTATGACCCATCCAGTCCGCAAACCAGCCAGGTAAAAAACAGAAAACAAGATTGGTGTTTAAGGGAGATGGGACAGGTGTAACCCTAAGACATGAAGGTCAGCCAGCCAGTCTGTCTGGCAGGACATCAAGCCTTGCAGTCCATTCCCAGGAAGTTTCTTGGTGATTCAGTAAGTTTTTATTTAAAGGTGGATGAATGACAGGTAGGAGGAAGTGTGTTGTCCCAAAGGAGTACATTTGTGAAGATGTTTTTGGTTTAATGTTTTTGAACTTTCACTGACTGAAGGGAAAGTTTATGCAGAAAGTTCATTGCCAAAAAGTTTTGAGCTGGAATTCACACCTCTGGAATACCTGGTTTGACACAAGGGCAAAATGCTTATTTTGGGCAGAAGCAAGGTATGTGATAAAATAAACACACACAAAAGAACTTATGGTTGTATTTACAGGCCAGTTATTAGGTATTAAAATAAGCTCTGGTAATGTAAACATTTTCAGTGTATGATAACTGCTTGAATATTCTTTGCAGAGACAGGACTTATATTTAATAATGAGTGACATTACTAAAAGCGTCTTCTTTTTAAAAAAACATTGTGGAGTGGTTTTATGGATTGATTTTATAAGCTTAGTGATTCCTGTGTATTTCTCATTCCCTAGACATGTGGTTTATTCCATGGAGAGGTTGCTTAGGGATTTGGTATGAAAGGCTTTTCCACCATCAAGTAGACAGTCTTATGCCAATGCTGGGTCTACCAATAATTGTAACATCCAAACTCTACAGTGGAATTTTAATCTTGTGGCTTTGCTGCTTTACCTACAGGACTCATGTCCACTTCTTATTATACTTTTAATGCTGGAGGGGGGGTCACAATATTGATCATTACCTCTGTTGAGTTACTAAAATTAGAGTAAATATTATATAGGCAACATACCTAATTAACCAAGAAAGGTCAGAAAAAAACTTTGGTCTTAATTTGTTAAGTAAAGCAAAATAATCCTTTCTAAATATTTATTTTGAATAAGAGAAAATGGTTCTTTTTGAATATTTTATTTTGAATAACAGTTGTATCTAGCACCCTTTAAGTTATATTTTACCTTTATCTTTGGCTCCACCAAGTAATATACTAGACATGGAATTTTAAAGTTAAACTTACTGTTTTTACTTAAGAGGATATACACATAGTGTAACGACTGTACAACTAATGACAACTAAGTGAGGAAATAGGTTCTTGGTAGACCAGTTTAGAAATGAAACTTGCTGTCAGAGCATGGATTCACAACTCTCTGTTCCAGAGAGCATTTTGCTAGACTCAGCTGGGAACAGTGCACACAAGGTCTGATTTCAATTTGTGTAGAATTTCCATGAATAACAAAGTCTAATTAAGACATCCATTAAAAGTCCTTAACGTTAATTCAGTGTGGAAAATCTTAGAGTTCCATTGGATTTTTTTTTAAACTGATGTCTTAATTAGGCACTGTTAGGGGAAAAATTATGCAAATTAAAATCAGGCCCGTAGTGTTATGCATTTCTTTAATTATTCAGTGCTTGTTTTATGTATATTTCAATTTCTTTATAAGAGGACATATTAGGTGATAATCTGCCTATATTGTTTTCCTTATGTTTATATAGTCTCAGGATTTCCTTACATTTTCAAGGTAAAGATCCAGTTTCTAAGAGAAACATCTTACTCTCATCTCAATTAAAAGATATGCACAAAAAAAATCCTCTCAGGATTTTGTATAATAAGAGCATTGTACTAAGTAGGATAATCCTTTCCTGATGCTGTTTAGCTTCATCTTCAGATAAGACCCTCCTTTTCATATCTACAGTATAAAAGTTCATCTATTAGCGGACTTAAAAGATAGAGGCTTTATAGCTTAGTGCCACCTGTTTAAACTAGTAGAAAACTGAAGGATATTACTGTCCTGGTCTTCTGATAATGCGTTTCAGAAAAGTTCCTGCATTGATTTGGGAATTCCTTCTTTGTCCCCTTTATTATTTTTAAGTGGGAGAATTGTCTGTCAGTTCATGTTGGTTCAATTCCAGGAGACAGAATTTGTAGACTGGCAGGGTAATGCCATATTTGGTGGTGGCATTTCCTTCAAGTCAGTGTCATTCTGTTCCTCTTCCAGGTTGGCACTATCAACCTGTTTTGCTGAATGCTACACAGAAACACTTTTAGTATTGAATGAACCACCAGTGATAAAATGAGACTTTCTTACCCAGTAAGATATACAAAGCAGTCATTTGCAAAGTTCAAATAACCAGAGTTTGGTGGTTTGCTTTGGAAATAAACAGTTATTTCCCCTTGAAATGAAAATAGGTCTTTATGGTAAACTGGAGAAGTGTTGTTTTAGGAACATTATATCAACTTTCATGTTTTACTCCAACTCAAAACCAATTAGTCTGCATTTCAAAATAGAACTCTTGATATTCACCTTTTCTGCATTATAAATGGAAAAAAAATGAGTACTTGATGACCATTCAACTGCAGTCAACTGCTCCTTCCCAATCTCTTCCAGCACAGCACTGATTTTGATTGTTAAGCAACTGAGATGCCTTTTCCTCCCCACAGCAATTTGGGGATTAATTACATTACTGCTGCACCAATTATAGTGAGACAGCCTTGCTATTCAATGGAATATTTCGAATGAAATTAGTTTAAAGATATAACTCTCCCATAGGTTTCCTTAGAGAAAAACTCTGGTCAATTTTCCTGACATAAAGTTAAATATTTAAAATTACCCATGATGAATAGTCAGGATATTCAAGAAGTCCATTTTCTTTATAAAATAAAGAACATGGGCTCTGAGGAACCCAAAGACTTAGTCTCTAAGTCACAGTATTTAAATGTCTCTAGCTATTTATCTTTTTTCCTCAAGAAATGTCTACTTGTAATTTATGTACAGGTATTAGCTAAATATTTATTATTTAATGTTATATTATTATTATATATTTAGATAAAGTTTCCTGCTTCCTTTATCTTTAATAGTTGAGATTATAAAGACTGTATTTGTGGAGAAGAACCTCCTAGCGAATTGTTAAGAACACTGCAGTAGAGAATTGCAACATGAATATAATCAAAAATAGCATTCTCTGTCTAGAGGAATATACTCCAAGAGTTCTTCAATGCACCCTTAGGATTTTATCTCCTAGCTAAAGACACTATTTTTCCACCAAGGGGCTAAAACTCAGATAAAATATCTTTTCTGCCAAAGCCCAGGGAATTTTCTCAGTTAATTCCCACAAACGTCAACAATACATGTTTTGTATAACTCTCCATGCACAACAATGGAAGAATTCTCACCAATGCACGTTTATTTGTCCTCTGGTTCACCTCAGTTTATTTTATCATTGTGTGCATCTGAAAGTTCAGATGCTTTAAATCTCCTTCTGTCTGTTTGTATTAGTAAATCATCCAAAACGGAGTAGAGACCATAGAGTCTAAATTGCCTTGTGTGTGTGCCTGAGATACCTGTGTGGGTAAGAGAAAGCTGGAGTTTTTATATGCGGATGAATCGGCCTTGACTATTAATGATGGAAACTATGGAGTTGGATGTGTTTCTTCTCCTAGACATTCTTGGGTCTCTTGTGTCAGTAATTTCATCATTTAGGAGGCAAATTTTGTTTTGAAAGCCATACTGACTCTGTAGAAAATGAAGACTAGAGAGTGAGGAACTGCCAGGTTGTGACTGTCGATAGCTCAGTAAGGAAGTCCATTTTACCTTGAACTGGGCATTTGAAACCTCACTTGAGTTTTCTGGCCTACTGAATGAAAGGATCAAGTCTTCTTGGTGCTTGGGGGTGTTTAAACACTAAATAATCTACACAAAGTGCTTTTGAAGATGAGAACCTTACTCTAAACACTGTTGGTTTTTATTACTACTAACCATTGGTTGGCCTTCAGCCCAGACTGGAGAAGGTCTGTGTGGCAGTGACACAAAGTACGCAGGATCGAGGTGGCCACGTGTGCCACATGGAGTTGTTGAGCAAGACGACTGCCTTTTGGATTGCTTCACCTGGCATTCTGTTTTTGTTTTGTAGCCTAACAGCAGTGGTCAAGTGGTAGGGAAAGTGCCTGGCCATTTCACTCCTGTCTTGGCACCCTCTCCCCATCCCAGTGCAGTGCGACCTGTGACTCTGAGCATGACAGATACTAAACCCATCACTACATCCACTGAAGGTGAGGCAGCTTCACCTACAGCGACCAGTAAGTATCTGGGTAGGAAATGAGAAATGTCCATCCAAGGCACCATTGGATATCTGATCCAAGGTGGAAGGAAAACGTGGCAGCTTTTCCAGCTACCTACCCGATGGAGATTTCTCATTTAAGTGGAGCTAGCAGGCATGTATGTGGCCTTGCTGTAACATGCTCTCTCTCCTCAAATTTCTGTCAATGCATCCTATTTGAAAAGGGAGAAGCATATTTGTTTGAGCAAACAGCTATAACAAAAATAATAACTCATGCCTGCTTGTTCACGTTATACATTGAAATTGCACTGAATAACATCATGTAGTATACAAGGTTTTTATATCATCAAAAGAGAGATTACATAATTGTTACTTATGGGAACATCCCTGTAGAAATCCCTCCCCTCCACTAGACAGACTGAATGAGCCCCTCTAAGATAATTATATGTTTACCTTACTGTAGGTTATGTCATTGTTAGAAACAGTCATACAAAGTCGGGTGCAAGCAAGAACATTTCAAAGCTTAGCGTTAGGCACATGGAAGGTACCTACACTTTCATTATCTGCAACTTTTCCTTTAAACTTTTTGATTATTTTGCCTATCATGGCACATCAGACCCTATGCTTATTTGCATGGCCATAACATTTTAAACATCAGAGATTTAGCTAGTGAACTTACATAGCACATACCAATAAGCCAAGTGATTCTTTTGTTTTTTTATATAGAATACTCAGAAAGGGCAAGGAATAAATTTTCAGTTAGCTTCACCCAAACTACCAGCTTCGTAGAACTGGAACTGGTACACAGAATGGCAAGTGATACAGATGAGTTCTAGTCTGGAGGAATTTAGCATGCACATACACAGTTATACACGTATCTCAACTTCAGCCTTTTTTTTCCTTTCCTAGAGCAAGGAAATCATTAGGCTCTGGAAATTCCCATGACACGATCAGGGCACCACTGACTTATTCTTTCTTGGCCATTGGAAAGACACTCTTATTTGGTGAGTTAAGAAAGACCAGGAAGGAGCTCTACAAGAAAAATAAACAGTACTTTGATTGTACAGTGAATAGTCAGCATTTTTTCTCAAGATTCTCAGCACACATAAACTACTAAATCAAGAGAGGCTTGTAATACCCATCAATAATCATTAATACTTAGTAATTGGTTTGCTGGCAGACACTCACAACAGCAGCAAACGTTTTCATGAATGCATAGATTTATAAGACCTGGTCAGAGAAAACCAAAACTGCTTTTAACAGTTTGCTACATACATGATAGTCACTAAAACAATAACGTACAAATTTACAAAGTGCATATCATGTCATCTTTGAGCAAACAAATACATGAAAGCACAGAAAATAAGATTTTAAAAAGTAATCAGAAGACTATTTTAGTTAAATGATCACAACCAAGTTCTAGAAACTTTTGCTGCCTACTAGCATGGTGACCTTAATATTTAAGATTCAGGGCAGGAGCAGACCCAAATAATCACAGCTTACTTACAGGAGTACCTTCAGCCTGTTTGTTAATGAATTGTTTTTATACTCACATACAGGTTGCTCAAAAGGGATCTGATTTGACTAGTAAAATTACAAAATATTCAAAAGGAATATCTTGATTGTATAAAGATGGCTGCATCAGTCCATTTTCTACTCCTACGTAAATATAGTGAGTAGTTTTTCTTTGCTATAAACAAACTCATAGCACCAGCTCCTTAAGCTCCACTGATAATGAGAAACCGGTCATTGAATTGAAGTTAAAACACAGAGGCCACGGAAACCTCCTTTTCATAATTGAAAAGAAAGAACAGCACAGATTGGTGCTCTCTAAGGGTGACACTCTTCAGATCAAAAGCCCAAGTGTTGAATTTTGGAGACGTGGAGATGGGTGGAATAGGGGCTGCTCTTTCCTGGTGGCTGCCCTTGCATTGGCCCTGAATTCAGGAATAATAAAAAGATGAATTGTGAGCATCTTCAGTGTTTTTTTATAAGTTGACCTAAAAAACCCTTAATGATCAAATTCTGCTGTCCTTTAAATGAACATGGCAGAATTAATATATTGATTTTTAAAAGCCAACCTATTTAAAATCCATGCCTGAATTCCTCATTAATCTGATGGTTTTAAGCCAAATGAGTATCTTCAAACCTGTAAATGCAGTGATGTATAGTTAAAAACTTAGTTCTTTTGCTTGGAATTGCTTGATGCTAGGAAAATATATTAATCCTTTTCTTATAAAAAGAAGCAAAACTCTTTAGGAAGAAGAATAATGATCCTGTGGAAAATTCACTTTATACCAAAAGCCACTTGTACAGGAAATACTTGCAAATGAGACCATGACAGTGTCAGCAGCCCCTGTACCATATGTAGTCACTACCTACTGACCAAGTATTTCAAGTGACTTCCTGGGCAGTCACCAGAAATTGATATTTTACACTTATAAAGAATTTTTTCAAAACTGTGTCTATCAAACTTGAGGGCATTTTTGCATTATAAAATTCTAAGCTTATTCATTCTATATAGTACAACAAAAATAGGCTCCTCCAGAATAGTA
Source organism: Heterocephalus glaber (assembly GCF_053883595.1). Taxonomy (NCBI): domain Eukaryota; kingdom Metazoa; phylum Chordata; class Mammalia; order Rodentia; family Bathyergidae; genus Heterocephalus; species Heterocephalus glaber. The sequence goes on from NW_028258317.1 coordinate 37,840,969, forward strand.
ATATTGGATTTTCTCTTTAGGAAGACTTTCATCTCGTATCATCAAGCTTGTCTGCCCAAGTCTTATCATTAAAAGCTGTCGTTTTTTTCCTGACAATCTTTCAGCCTGCTTACATTCAGAAACACAGTCTCAATCATGATTTCATTATTAGACCGCTAGTATGTAGTCAAAAGTTGCATGTAGGAAAAGGACTCTTCTATGTCGCTGGTCCACTGTGCCCTGCAGGACTGGGACTGGGGCACAGAAGAGTAAAACACTGACATCAAAGGATGGGATGGGATGTGTGAGATAGGTCTTTTAGGGGGATTAACTAATTGATTTGAAATCAATGACCATTTCTTTTCTGTTACTTGGTATTCACTAGAACAAGAGAGAAGAGAAATGGAGACACTTTTTTTGGTTGCAAGTCCCACTTCTCTTGGTTTCTTATTCATGGACAGGGTGTTCATTCTGATAGTTCACAATTTTTATCTTTGTTTTTGTTCTTCCTTAATCAGCCTACACAGCCTCAGGCACATCTCAAGCCAATCGATATGTGGGACTAAGTCCAAGAGACCCATCCTTCCTACATCAGCAACAGGTGGGCAAGTTTCACCCAGGTGTAATGGTGTAGCCGCGCTTGCTTTGGTGCTTTTCTTCTCCATGTTGCCTCTCAGATCTGGACTCAAAATGGGGCTCAAGGGGCTTCTGAGACCGAAATTGATCATTTTGTTTTCCATATTTTTTCCTCATTTATTCCTTGCTTCTCATCTCTCTGAACAGTTTCTCAAATTGGCTTACAATCTCTTCCATCTCCATAGCATAGATTGATAATGTAGAGGAACACTGTTGTGCTTAAGCCAGTATTTTTCTCAGTCCTTTGGCTGTTGAGAACTTACTAGCATATAGCTTTCAAAGGCGAACACTGAAAATCAATTTAAAAGCCAATTAGAGTAGAAGCAGTACATTTGTGTTTTTGAGCAATTTCATATTTTCCAGATGTTTTACTCCTCACTTTGGTAGTTCAGTCCAGGAAGATGAGTTATGAAGCTAAAATCTCAGGCAACACATCATTCCTATTTTAATAGGTTTAAATTGGTTTAGTGATTTCAATGTGGTAAAACACTTTTTTTCAGTTCTGCTTTCTTACATCATTTATGTTTCAAGTAGCATTTTAAATTTCACATCTCATTAATGCTGTAAATTTAATGCAAATGAAGTGTTTACTCAAACTGTGAAAATATACAGCCAGGATTAATGGTGGTTTATAAACAAATTAGCCACAGTCAAAAGCATGGACCATTCCAATATAGAAATCCTACTATTCTTGTTATAGCATAACAGAAGAAAATTCTGAACACTTCAGAATTTAAATATATTTTATGATGCATGTGCTTATACTTACTGTTCTCAAGATTTGATAGCAGAGCAGTTTGAAATTAACAGTATATAAAATATTACATAGGGAAAAATTGTCTATAACAAGAACTAGATGGCATTAACTAACTTGCTGTTCACTTAGAAGTTATCTCCACACATGCATGTGAGTTTTTATACATGGTGCAAGCCTGCACAGGTTTTTATGCCCACTGTTTTATTCTGGGCTGGTCCACCTCCTTCACACTCACTGGGGCCTGTCTTAGCTGTGCTCCTGTGGAGTTCTTGGGTCCCTCCCATTGGCCCGCCAAGGTGGTAGGCTGTGTATATTAAAGGCCACCACATGCAGAGTTCAGAGAAAATCATAAAGATGATAGCTTATTCAGGATACTTGACGTTTTGCCAGGTTTAAAAAAAGCAAAGCAAAACAAAACAAAAGAGTGAGAACTAACTGAAAACATCTGTATACAGTTATGAAAATACCAAATAATAATTAGTGGTTTTGCCAACCATTGCCTTTTCAACATAATTCTCTGGAATGTTGCTTTTTTTCACCTCTAAAATTGCTGTAATATGAAATGTGTTATAATTACTATAATATGGTTGTATTTGACAAATGTGTGTGTTCATTGTGTTTTTTAAACATATGCAGGGTTTATAGGTTTAGAAACTTGCTCTTTTAAAATCAATAAAAAATATTTTTGTCATGGGATTTGCATTATCTTTTATGATACATCCCCACTTTCTAGTTAATTTTTAATTCACCAAAACGTACCTCTATTATTTAAGCCTTTAGCCCCAAACATATTTAGAATATTGTAACCAGTTCCATATACTTGGAAGCAGTCTTTCTCTCTACCTGCTCTAAGCCATAACATCTTTAATTTTTTTTAATCACTTATGACTAATGTTGGGGCCTTATATAATTATGATCACAAAAAATCATTAATTTAACACTTACTTCTACCTTTACATAGCTAAAGATAAACTTAGCAGAGCATACTGAAAATACAAGTCAACAAAGTTGAGATCTGGGCATATTTTAATTGAAAAATATGACTTCTAGATCTATAAATTTTTTCATTGAAGGTTATTGTTATTTAAGAGGACAATGGTGAATGAAGACCACTTACAGTATGAATATATTTTGTTCAGTCAGATGCAGTTACTATTTATGGAATACATGATGTATATTGATCCTTGGAAGAGGAAAAACCATATATGCTTCCTAGTTTAAAAAATTTTAAATACCATAAAGATAGATCATTTGTCCTCTATTTAATGAGTATATGCCACTTTTTATTTGAAGAAGCCCAGTCGGCCAAATTCATAATGAACTAAAATTTTGAAGCATGTATGAAATAAACATAAATGCATATATTAGGTTTATAAATATATGACTAAACAAAGGCTTTAATTAAAAACCTGTTATTTTTATCCTTTCAGATTTTGAAAGACTCATAGAGATGAAGTTTTTTGCTTACTATCTAGGAATACAGAGACAGAAATAGTTTAAATGACTTCGGTAAAGGTTATTCTTTCCTGTAGCAGAAATGAGATTGATTTACTGTGTCCTTTCATTACTTCACAAAGATTTAAAAGAGACCACTCTTCTAGTGGAGGGTTCTAAATGCATTTGGTTTAAAGCACTCAATGATGAATGAAAAGGAAAATCAAGGGGTACATGGAATAAAGGTAATCAATCATTTTATATTAGCTAGGAGAAATTTAAAATTAGAAAGGCAATGGTTTTAGCCTGAGAGAGTTCTTTTAAACATTCCCCATAACCTTTAATATACATGACCCCTTAAGAATAAATATTGTCACCAGGTACATTTTTCCATTTATGGTGGTTGCTTTATAAAGATTTATCCTTTTAGGTTATGAAAAGTATTGATGTGCATTGTTGAGTGCTATTTTTTTCTTTATAAAAGAACTTTAATATAACTTACATAAATTAGAGTTAGCAATAAATTTTAAATTATTGAATAATTTTTACTGTCTTTTAAGTAATCTTTCCACAAAATGACACGACAATAGAGCTTTCACTATATTCATTTCTAACACGCAAGTATACTGGCATTCTTTAATTGAGATAGAGAATATTAAAATATTAAAATTAACCCTGTACTGTACCTATAAGAGTGATACCTTCACATTTACAAATATAAACAATAAAAGCATATGCTTTTACATTCATTAACATGGTACATGCACAGTTATTTGTTATTAGTAATTATAAATTTATGTGTTCTTTTTTATAACGGTTATTACTGATTAGTGCTGGCTGCCAACTGCTTTGAAATAGTTTTTCTGACCCTGGAATTTTACCTATCATTGCAAATACGATATCCCAATTAAATCTAACATTAAATAATTATGTAGAATATTTGCAAAAGATCCGTGTCACTCAGTTAATACTTTGCCATTAAAAACACCCCATCTCATTAGTCATAATAATCAGCTCATGCCACCTAATGAGGACTCAACTTCACAACTATTCTCACTTAATGCAGTCTTGAGTATGTTGAAGGTCTGGAACTAGTCTGCCTTTGAGACAGTTGACTGGCTCAGTTAATGCATTCACTACTGGCATGAGGAAAATTGAAAAATCAGAACTTCAGGTAGAGTGTCATTCTTTTTTAACTTTTCTACTGGGAATGCTGTGGTGGCTTGAAGAACCCATGTGTTCTGCTTTGGCAAACTAAGCTCTTGCGGTCTCTACTGAGAAATGCCTTTAAATGGTTTGGATTTCAAAAGTTTGGAAGACCTCCTCTCCTATTTACATCTGCAGAGACATAGCAGAGAGTTTCCCTTCCTACTTCATCCTTCATAGATCTGCAAGGCACATCCCTTAGTATAAACAGCGAAGGAACAATATTTCCCAAGTGTTATCTTCTTGAGAAAATGGGAACTATTAGCAGAATGTTGGATATTGCTTAGAAATCACAGAAGTTGTGTTATAATCCAGCCTAATAATTTTAGTGTAAGTGGATAATATGAAACAACTTATGCAGTTTAGCACTAATTCTTTATCTGGTTAGTCTTATAACAAATTTTCCAATTTAAGGCCTCCTTTTTTTTTGCTATCATAGAAAGTTTGATAATATGAGAGACTCTAGTTGAATTGATTATCACTATTGCAGTTGAGAGTAAGGTCATATTAAAAGCATAAGTCCTTATTATTATCACATTAAGACAATAGGTTATAGGAACCTATTGCAAATAGGAAATAAAACCTTGCATTTAAGAAAGTTCTTGTTTAGAAGTAAAGATCACCATCCAGCCATTGAAGTGCATATTAATTTTTTGATACAGATTTGAGATTTGGGGTGGAGTAAATGGGAAGTCACTTTTACCTCCCATAAAGTAAGCTCTAGTTTGTAAGAAATGCAACCTGTTTTCACAGTCTCAATGACAATCTCTTGACTATGTATGCTCCCTTTTACTAGTTCTTCTGAAGAGTGGCCCGACCAATTCTGGTCCTTACTTTACTCCTCAAAGTTGCATACATTTTACTGATGCTTGAACTTTAGCATGTTACATCTCCTGCGTGACAATGAAATTCTATTATTTCGAGTGCAATTACCAGGCTAGTTTATGCTTAAATATTTTCGACACTTTTCTTGATGTAATTTAAAGCTAGAATTTGAAAGTGGTTTCAATTACACTGAAAATTTTTATTATGCAAAATAGCCTTTTAAAGAAATCTGCAGGGTTTTTTTTAACTAAAGTGTGAGTTGGAATCCCCTTACAATATTTGCCCTGGCAAAAGGCAAAGCTAGAGCTTGGTGTGTTAAAACCACTGGGAAAGTAGTCACTTATTAGAGGCAGGCGATTAATGGGGCACAAGTAGACTATCAAAAATCTTTTCAATAAAGTCAGGAAACAGGCTATCAACATTTGGGCCATTCTTATTGTGTCTGTTATCATAATTGACAGCTTGACGTAAAAACCCCATCACATGACTTCTGGGTAGGTATGTAAATGGATAAGAGGTCACTTTTCACATATGCTAACTGGAAAGGAAACACATTTGAAGGAAGTTTCAGTCAAAATAATAGCTATGCAAATGTTTAGCTTTTTGGCTGGTTCTTAAATTTTTTTTAAAAATCCCTCCATTGTCTTCTATCACATTCATTTGTTCATTTACCTTTTCTGATTATCAAAGGCTAATATCCAGATAAACTATTCTAATTAATGTAAAAATAAAATCATATTTAGAGTAGTTTTAAATTACAATCAACAAAAACTCCAGGAGAAAAAACTTTTCTGGAGAGATTTAACTTTAAGAGATCTAAATTGAATCAGGGAACTAGTGGGAATTCTGAAGGTCGCTAATTTAACCTTAAATATTCTTGGGCCACACTTGAAGGAGAGAGGAAAGAATCAGGGACCAGCACACTGTGTATAGGGTGAGAAGCAGGGATTAGGAGTCAGGAGGTTGGAGTTTTGATGTTGACCTGAACAGGGCCTTCTTGTTTTAGAAAGGAAAATGAAGTTGGATTACAGCACTCTAACATCCCTTTAAACCTTAAATTTTATAAATTAGAGTAACCTCATGGGGGCTTCATTTTCTAAACCAAGTTGTATGAGTTTTAGAATTTCACATTACAGGTAGCCTTAAGATACCAGGATGATCTTGAATATCTTTTTTTATTTTTTAACAATTTCCTTCTTACCATTTCACTTGTTCAGTAAAGTACCATTCATCAGAGGTCCCTTGATTTGTTCCATAGCAGGTAATTTATAGTAGTGATAAAATAGAATAAGTTCTGCTAAACCAAGCGTTAGGAGGGAAGTATGAGTATTGAAATATTAATCTTTTTAACCTCCACAAAATAGCCTTGACCCCTCCTCCAGTCTGTTTCCTTGAGTCATCTAGAGAAACAAAGCTACTCAAGAGAACATAAAACATACCTTTCAAAATATTCCCGAGAGTCCTTGTAAACTTTTTTTTTTTAATGAAAAGGTAAATATGCCTGTGTTGGTTATTCTCTTTACAGCTTAATGGTTTATTGGTTCATTTGAGAGCTGTTGTCATCATGAGGGACTGTTAGTACATCAGCCTGTTTGCTGAGTCCAGCAAAGTAGGACATTTTGCTTACCTTCTTTCTTTTGTTCCCAAAGCTAATTGCTGTGCATTTAACAAAAGCCCCTGTTAATAACAATGAAAGGTCCTCATTTGAATAAACAAACTCTTATTCTGAAACCACAAGCAATATTCACTCTATTGATTCTTTATAAGCTACTTACATAATTGTAGCTATAAGCTACTTACATAATTGTTTGAGTGTAGTATCTTGGATATTTCCCCTTATGCATATTTTTGAGAGAAACCAGATGGTCCCCATTCTTTGTTTCTGATGCAGTCTCATTTGAGTTGTGCCCAGACGAGGTTTTCCTTTCAGTTACTCTACCATAAGAACAAATGCAGCGAAAAACTCTACTTTCACTACTTTTTTAGTAGTTTGGCCTATTTTAACCTTATCTCTTTACTGACAACTTTTTTGGAGAATTCTGTTTCCTTACTTCACCTTTTATTTGCTTTTGAAATTCTGGGCATAATTATTTTAATGTATTTTTACTTCAGTTTTCTAGACAGTCTAATTTTATTAGTGCATATAAATTAATGAATTAAAATGATTTCTGTAAAGCCTGGATTGGTGACTCATGCCTGTAATTTCAGGTATTCTGGAGGCTGAGGCAGGAGGGTTTCAAGTTCGAGCCCAGCTGGGTAATTTAGCTAGACCCCTGTCTCAAAATGAAAAGGGTTGAGGATGAAGCTTAGTGATAGAGCACCCTTGAGTCTCAATCCCCCTACCCCCCAAAAAGATTTATAAAAGCGTGCATTTTTGTAAGAGTTTGGGTGTGATTTGGCCTGATTTACAGTCTATATTAGAAAAATATGAATTACTCTCATTACAAACTCATGACTTTAACGCTCTCTGAACTAATCTGCCCTTGATGTTTTAAATTTGTTTATTATGGGGGAGGTGACTTCCTATTTTTTAAGGGAAAATTCTTGGAAAAATTAGAGATATTAGTGCTTTACATTTAGAAAAATTTTATGTAAATAAAAGACATGTATTGATATACCACCTAAAATAAAAATTTTTCAAGCCAGATGTGTTGATGTACATTTGTAACCCCAGCACTCATAAGGCTGAGGCAGGAGGATTGCAGGGAGTTAGAAGCCAGCCTGGTCTACACAGTGAGTTCAGTTTGAGGCCAGCCTGAACTACTTGGCAAGACCCTGTGTCAAACAAAACAACGTTTTAAAATTCAACTAAAAAATAATAATTGCCAGATGAATTATATAACACCGATTCAGAAGACAGAAGCTGAGAAGTCAATAACCTAATCTCATAAATATTACCTGTTATTTAAACTTCACCTAAAGTCTAATGGAAAATTATTTTTAGTTAAGAGTACTGAATTGTAATAAAGTATTTAATACATCCCCACTTAGCATTAAGGTTTCTATTTTTTTTAATTTTTAAAATTTGTATTAGTACATGTTTCCAGTACATAATGATTACATTTGTTGTGGAGCGTGGGTCCATGTACATACTACTTCTGTTTACTTCCTTTCCCCTCCTGGGCAAGTAATCTTAGTAATTGATGTCTGTCTGTCTGTCTGTCTGTCTCGTGCTCTCTCTCTCTCTCTCTCTCTCTCATCTCTGTCTTCTTTTTCTTTTGTGGCAATCCCTATTAACCTGGCTCTTACGTGATAATATATAAGCATGTGCTGAACCAGGGCCATCAGCACTAAGCTACTATGTTCCCAGCCTCCCCCCACTTTTTCTTTTTTTTTTTAAAAGCCTCTTGCTAAGTCAATTAGTTGGGCTTTAAGTTTTGATCCACCTGCCTCAGCCTTCCAAGATTACAGTGTGAGACTAGAATTGATTTTCTTAGAAATAGCTGTCAAGGAAATCTGGTGAATAAGTGATTTTCATCTTAATTATTTGTTTCCTTTACCCACACTATCTCCTTTAAAATTCATATATTAGATGGTTCATTTATACAAAGATGCTTTATGCAAAAAATATGTTTAAAAAACGTGGAGGCTATTGCTCAGGGAGCCTGGCTTAAGTGATAACATACAAGCATGTACTGTCCAAACATTTCTTCTTAGAAACTTTTGAAAATATTGATAATGCTGGTCCACAGTCTAAACGGGGAAATTAAATTATATGTATAATTTTAGTAACTGAAAGGAAATTAGTTCAATACTACTTAATATCTTACCAACTTATTTGGCATTTGTTATTGCCAAATATATTTGTTGATTATTTTGTATGTAGTTAAGCATATTTTTTTCTGATATGCAGATTTTGATTACATGTATCTTAAAGATAGATGAAAAGGAATAGTATAGTCAATTTTATTCTATTTTATTCTATTCTTAGGAAAGAAAAAGTCCAAAAATATGTTGATTTTAAGTGCTGAGCACATGGCCAACGATAGCCCAGTTGACCTTTTTAGGGATGGTAAAACAAATGAAGAGACAAAAACTGAGAAACCTTAAAAAACCTAAATTGACCAATTCATGTAAGCATCCTCTAGAAAGAGATAGTGTTCTAGCAGTAGCCTATGGGACAATAAACCAGCAACACCTGAGTTTCTCTTGTTATATGAAAGGATGTTCACTTTCTAAATCTCTTCCAGCTAAGCTTGAGGGCATCAGAAACTAAACTGAAGCTGATAATTCACAGAATTGAGATGTGCTGTGCTAAATATACGCCCTCTCTTCTTGAGAATGCTTATGATTCACAGCTAATGTTTTCATTGATAAGAAGAGATGAATGAGTGGTCCTTAAGGTAATCTGTATACAAAGTCAGGTTTCTTGAACTGGTTTTAGATTTTTCAAAAACCCTTTTAGGGGCCGGGGATTTAGCTCAGTGGTTCTGCCACCTGCCTTGCAAGCACCAGGTCCCGAGTTCAATCCCCGGTACCCCCCCAAAAAACCCTTTTAGAACCTGTATTTTGAAGTAGACAACCGGTTTATTCCGTTTTTGTTAAAAACAAATACTTTGCCCTATCATACTGAATTTTTGTTTGTGACCCACTTTGAGAATATTAAAATAATCTTGCATTTGCTTCTCATGCTCTAATTTGTTCAAATTACCTCTTTGAAATGTAAAAGTATGTATCATTTGTTTGATTTAAAACTACTGTTTTTCTTTTTTATGCAAGTATTATCATCTGCTTTAAGAGTACTTATTTTTCTGATTCATGACTCTTTTATGACATACCCTGAACAGAACTTACATATCTGTCCATCCATATGCTTGTCTGTTTATCTAGGGGATTTATTAGTTCTTTAAATTATAAAATCCATTGTTTATCAGTACACACATATTTGAGAAGTTTTAGATTGCATTTTTGAAGGGTGATAGATTTGTGGGAAAATGAGTGAAAACTGTCATTCTGAAACTCCAGAATTACTCTTATTTCTACAAAGTGCAGAAACTTGAGAGTCTGAAAGGAAAAACAAGGATTCCTGATAGCCACCGTTTTCTCAAGCGTCATGTTAGGGGAACAGATTCATAGTTTGCCCTGTGTGCCCAAAGCCTGTGGGCTCTGCTCCTCTGGAGCTCCTAGCTGAACCAGCAGACGACTCAGGGCAGCAGTGGAGGAGTCTCTTCTCAGTGCAGGATGCAGTTAATTTACAGCCCAGCTATCTAGAGGTTAAAAACCATGATTTTCTAGCGTGTTTTCCCTCAAAGCCAGATAAGTTTACTTTCTTAAGCATAAAAATAAGCAATATATCTTTTCAATAAATCTGCTAGCACTGTAGGGCAGCTGCTAACCAAACAGAGCTGGATAGGGTTACTGGAAGGGGCTTGAAGGGCAGAGCTGGTGACTCGGAATCTGGGGATCTGGGAAGAATTTGCTTTAGCTTATATTCAGTACATTCCTTGCTTTCTTCAGATGTGGGGAAGTATTTTAAGTGCCATTACTCTGAATTTAAAATAAAGCAGAAAATCTTATCACCTCTTTCTAAACAATGCCACTTTAAGTGAAACAAAATTAGCAAGCATCTAGAACTGAACACCTTGATGCTTCCATACCTAAGTTAGGGTGAATGTCTATAGGGTGGGGCCTTTCACCTCTAAACTGCATGTCTCCTGTTTTGCAAACTGCATGCTTAAAGTTATTGATTATTTTACTCAGTGCAGATGATTTAGTATGTTGCATAGAAAAAAAGCAATTTTGTTTTCTTTCTAAAATATATCTCTCTGTTGAACATTAACATTTGCTTTTATTTCAGCTCGATTTGTACTCTAATAATGGCTAATTGTTATGTTCTAAGCACTTGTTTCTCTTGTATCCTTTAATTAATAGAGAAGCATATTATAATAGCTTTTTCTTTAAAAAAAAAGTCAAGGAATTTTGCTTTTCAGAGTAAGATTTTCTTTTGCTTTTATTTGTTTTTTTAAGTTGCCTCTTGGGAAAGTAAGGTTAATGCCATATACAGTACTAGTTTGCATGTGTTCATTTAAATACTAAAAACTGCAGTACTGCTCGATCCATATCTGACTGCTAGGTTTCAATTGACAGCTGAGGATTTGTGACTGGACCGTGAATCAAAACGGCAGGCATTTATACCCCAGTACCAGTGAGGATACATTGGGAATTACTTGGCAAAGGTAACATTTTAATTATTTCCAACCCTACACTTACATCGAAAAATTACATGACCTATAGTGTTTGTTTTAAATAGTTTTACAGAAAATATTTGTTAAAAACTTAGTTGTCTTGGCTGTACCATCCCTGTTCCCCTACCCCTCTTCTTTATTTCTTATTTAAGTGCAACATCACATTAATTTGGGACCAGAGCTAACTGATGATTGGAATTTCTAAATACTGTCAAATGTTTGATACAATTTATATTCTTGGTGTGGGAATAGGGGTGGAATTAGAAAGTTAGATTTTAGGACCTAAAAAATGAAATTGCAGATTTAGGGAAGATTTTTTTTCAGCAATCTATTAAAGCATTGGCTTTTCACAATATATATTCTTCTCATTTTGCTTCTTTCCTCTCCTGCTAACTCTAAGCCATTTTGCTATTCACTTATTCATCTATCAGGGAGAAAACACTTGAAAAAAAGTGAAGTTAGTCTGTTTAGCTGTTAACAGGCAGCACCTCTAAATACTGGAGTGGGATGATGGTTAGAATCGATAGCTAAGGAAGGACCCTACTTTAAAGAGACATTTAATTTCTGGTTGTATACTGATGTGACCCATAGAGGATTGCCATTATTTGGTTGATTAAAAAGTCATTCTAAAACTTCATTTTCAAAAGCAGTTTGATACTGACTCATGTATTAGTTTTAAAAAATAAGTAGTTCTGAAGTAGCTTCTTATGTATTATTTTAATAAAGAACAATTGTGTCAGATTGATAATCAAAATTAATGATATAATCATATGTAATAGATAAAAATTTGCAAAAGAGAGTAAGGTAATCCCTTGAGTTTAACAACAGTAGAACCAGCATAATGTTCCAGCCCCACTGTGATTGTAATCCTTCCTTTACAGAAAGTACCTGTGCTGAGTGGGAGAGCGGCAAGGGCTACTTGTCTCCACGTTGGTTGATAGAAACTGGGGAAGAATAAAGTTTGCAAAATTTTAATCAGGACAAATTTTAAGAAAATTATTCAGATTGTTTTAAAAAATTCAATAAGTTATTTTAATACTTAAATGATTCCATTATGACTTTTATTCCTTTAAAGATTAATTTATCAGCTTTAAAAATAAATACATTTTCACCTATTGTGATTTTTTTCCCCCAAGAAGTATGTATTAGTCCTCTTTTGGAAGAAAAATGCAATGTATACTTACAAAAATAAGATAAACTTACTGGAAGTATCTTCTTTAAATAGTATAAGGGTTAATAGTATTAATGAAATTCAGTGAAAGTATCTTATTTAAAAAGTCTGAATTAATAAGCCTTTAAAAGTTAATTTAGTTGAATTTGATAATACAGTGTTTGCATTTTATTTTATTAAATAACTTTCCTGTATTTGAGGCCCCACCTATCTGCAAAATGGCTCATGTGTGTGTATAAGCTTGCCATATTTTTTAGAATTGCAAATCAGATGAAATGTACCAATGATTTTAAATGTGCCTCTAACTGTCTGATGTGTTGATTACTGATTGGCATTTTCTCTGAAATAAGATAGCACCTGTAAAGTACATTAAAAACCAATAAGATGTAAATTATTGGTAATTTAAGGTACAGCTAGTAATTTTTTAATCAAAAAGTGATACCTCTTAAGAGGAGAAAGTGAATGGACAGTGTATCACAGAACACATATTCAAATGAGTGAATATGATTAAACTCAGTTCTTAGGGTAATATTGTTCATGCTACAAATCCCCTTCTTCGCAAAAATTGGGATAATCAGTTTAGGGTCTTAGTCAAAAACAATTCAGAATTTATTAAATTACCTTTTCTACTCCCTCTCAGAAATAGTATTTTTTTAATTAGTAAATGAGACAGTGTAGAATGGCCCTAATGATCCATAAAGCTCTTACAAAGGTAGCGTTGGGTTTGTTTCTTCCCTTTTAATCATGACTCAGAAAGCACATAATTGATGATGGCAGGTGTCTCGCTTGTGCATTCTGCAGGTATTTATGAAGTCTCTGTGTTGGGGTATGCCGACTGCTGTGGTGGACACAGAAACACACAGTTCTAAAATTTAACTATCACAGTTCAGAACAAATATAGTCAAATAAGACAGCAATTTGCTTTGCTTTGTTTCCATTTTCAAAACGGACACGAATCCATGTTGTATAACACAAATAAGCCAGGTCTCTGGCACAGTGGCTCTATGCATAATTTATACTTTGTGCCCTGTAGTTATTTTTAAAACTTAATGGGTTTTTCTGTACATGTTATATTGAAAAAGGAAATCATTACTGTCTGTAACACTACCACTTTTAAGAGAAACCATAGCAATCTAACGTCTTCAAGCACATGACTTACAGCTCCAGAGTCATCTCACTGAGTTGAAAATATCTGCAACATGTAGATCTGTCAGCCAGAGAATTAAAATTTACTTTCAGCATGACAGAATAAAGAAAATATCACAGGTGACTATTATTGTGTCTATTATTTTTTGTTTTTAACAAAAGGCAATCCCTGGAGACTTGATAGGTAAAAAGGACCAAGCTGAGTGGGTGTTTTGGTTGGCTCTATTTTGGTTGGATTGTTTGTTGTTCATTGCTATTTCACTTATCTGTGGCTGTCTCCTCTTCTGATTTGGGCCATGTCTGATTTGGGCTCCATTTGGAGGGGAAAGTGGCAGGGCCCAGGAAGGTGAGCAAGCACTGTAGTCAAAGGCAAGTCCCCCCATCTTCCCACTGTACTTCAGCATGGGAACATTTCCTGAGGAACCAGAGCTGACACTGGGGGAAGTGTTCACTGACTGCAGGGCTGCATCCCTGACAGTGTTTTGTTGCTTTGACCTTAGGGTTTTGTGGGCCATCTTCCTGTGTGCCTTTGTGTGTGTGTTTGCATGTGCTCTTGTGCTCCTGGTCGGGGGAGCTGTTGCTCTGTGAGAAAATGAAGGGATCTGCCTACGAGAAAGGTCAGTTACTCGAGTTAATGCAGTGTGTTTGATGAAGACCTCACCTCTGCTTCAGTGAGGATGGGCTCAGCTTGCGGGTGAGGAGCAGGTGACAGATTGCTAAAACTAGGTACCGTCTGTGCTTTGTCCTGTTGCGTGGACAAGTTATGTTGTTTTTGCATATGTGAGTTCTGTGGGTATAAACACATAAGGCAGTTACTCCTTAACTGGCTTTTTTTCTTGAAACTATACCCAAAACCTTGCTGGTTCTATCAAATATGAAAGAGCAATGTAATTGAATGAAAAAGAAAGCTGGAGGACAGTCCAAGAATAATATAAACATAAGTTATTTTAAAACATTGGAGTGAATGCTTTATGCAAAGAGAAACTGGATTTATTGTTTCATTCTCTCTTCTCCCCCTTCACCCCTTTCAGGAAAATGCAAAGCCACAAACGAGTGGCTGTATGTGTCTGATGGCTTATATAAACATAGAAGAAGCCTTCAGATGGCTAAAATAAACATGCGCGTGTTACTGAAGGATATGTTTACACAAACCATTTGCTCAGCCTCTGAAATAATGAATAAATGAAGATTTTACTGAAATAATTGGAAGGATTTTTGTGTTTCTGCTGATGCCATAATTGAATGGCACCAAAGAGACTTTTATCAGCTATTTTCCATGTTACATGTGTTAGCAGTTCCTTTCTGTGAGTTGAATACTTCATTCTGTAGTTACTTTACACATGTTTTTGTAAGAAATTGTCGTTTATTACTGCAATTCTAGAGAGTTTCTTGATTTCCCAAGAGAAATTTAGCAGCCAGTAAAGGTTATTTGGATCTGGCTGGTCAGGAGAGGGAGGGCAGAAAGCAAGAGGTAACAGCATTTATTTCATGCATAGAACTATTTGCATAACACTGACCTCAACCATTTACCGTTTCCTTTGCTTTGTTCATAGCACTTTCTTTGTAAAATGGAAGCTCTCAAAAGATTTTATGATGAATAGTTAAAAATAATTTTCAGTTTGGGTTGCAGACAGTACGTTGGTATGCACATATATTTGTTTGTGTGCATCCACACATAGGTGCCATGTATGTGATAAGGCCAGTGCATACCCTGTCCTTAGATAGAATTAAGAGTTAACTTTTATTTCAACCTTAGAGTCAGACCATCCCTGTGAATTCACTAGGTTAGCGTTTCCTGCTCTGGGTTTGTTATCTTGACACATAACTACAGTACAACAGCTGGGTTGTTGCTGGAGTTCCTGGGGGGAGCTTTATTCTCAGAGTGCTGAATTTCCTTTTCAGCTGTTAGCTCTAAAGTGTGTTCAGAATGTTCAACTTTTTATACATCATCCTGGATCCTAGCACCACTCTGGGACCATGATAGAAATGCTGATAAGAGAGATAAATGGAAGAATCTTTGGTTCAAGACATAATTGCAAAAGCCAGAATTGTACATAACCATTGTTTGATGAAAGAGCTGCTGAGCAGTGTTGCTCTTTGTACTTGAACATTCGCATGAACAGAATGACTCTCCATTCTCATAAAAATCATTTGCACCTGTTATAAAATAAAAACTAGAAACGTTACCATTCTAAAAAAATGATCTTGATATGTCTTTCAGACACACAATATCTCTGATTTGGCTGTGGAAAATTTATTGGGATCTGTTGTAGTTTTTGCCTAACTTTGCTCATTTATAAAGAAAGGTTTGTACAACATGTCATTTCCTTTTTATCTAGGCAAACTCTTCAGAACACTTCCTAAGAAATTAATTGTATTTCAGCCAGACTTGCACGCTGCCATCCCACAGGAAATGGGTCAGCAATCCATTAAGATGCCATTAGATAATCTAATTTGGAACTTAATCTCTAAATTAACCATGCTCCATACTTGAAGCATACTTGAGAGAAAGAAAAAAAGTTTACGTTTGAATCGATAGGGGAGCCGAAGCGTGAAGAAGGCTGTTTGTTTTTTCTGTAGCTGTGGTCACGTCTCAAGCCGTCTGGTAACCAGGAGAAACCAGACATGATGTAATTCCAGATTGAACTTGAACTTCAGGGACTTAGGATGGGGAAACAATGGGCCATAGGAATCAATAATGTCCATTTTCCACATGATTATGTTTGGAGCTTTAAGTTAACCTTTATGGGAGAAGCAGCAGGATTGGTAGTGTGACCAAAATGAGATGATCCAGAGACAAGATGTTAGAGGGAAGAAAAAACTCTCCACGCGATATTTTCTGAGCAGCACTGCAGATTCCAGCAGGATTAAAAAAGTTCCCGCTCTGCAGTAAAGCAATGGCCTGTTCAGAGCACTCTTTGTTCGCTTAGGTAGGACAAACTTAATCTTACGTTTCCTGTCGGATGATTTTTGGCAGCGCAACTGAAGAGGGAGGAGCATAGTTCAGAAGACTTCCAAATGTAAACCTTTCTGGTTAACCCTTTGCAACTGAAGGAAGTACACTAAACACTTACCTGATCTGAAGATGTTTCCCTAAAGCACCGTGTTTACATGCATTATTCCCATAACAAATCATCCCATGGCAGCCTATGTGACACTCATTAGCTTACCATTTTTGAGCCTCATGTTTGCTAGTTTTGTGAGTAGGAGTATTGTGAATTTTTAGCCATATTTAAATAACAAAGCCCAGGAATGAATAAATAGAATCATAAACATAATAAATTATAAATGAAAAAAAGGCAAAAGCTCACTGAAGTTCAAGAAACTGAAGAAAACAAGTGTAGAATATTCGGAGATTGTACAAAGTTACAATTATACTCCTTGTTCACTTTGTTTTATGAGAAGGAAGATTTTTGCACACATAACAGAATAGAAGGACCATATCAAAAAGCCTTCAGTTCCTTAATTCTTTGTAATTTTATTCTTCAGAATTCTGATATTGTTAGAGACAAAATCCTGCAAATAATGATTTTTGATTTTAAATGAAAATCACTTGTCCAAGAACCTTTTTGTTTTTCGATAAAGCTTACATTTTTCTTTAACTGAGCATGATTTTCATTAGTGAAAGGCATAATTTGAAAACACCATTTTTTGTAGAGAATTTTGTCTGCTGTTGAAGAATCACATATGCAAATGAGAAGAGCAGTAGCACTTGTAACAATAGCACTGAAAGGAGCACAGGGCTAGAGAGGAATGCCGACTAGAGAAGGGCTGGAATCAACATGTGGGCTTCTTTACTCTGGTGTGCATGGTCTGTGGGTAGAGATAAAATAAGTACCATTAGCCTGATAATTCTGTGTAGTTTTAATTGGACAAAACTTCCCACAGCTTCCTAAGTTGTTTTATATGTATGTGTGTGCTATAATTAATTTATACTTAGTCATCTTCATGTTAATTTTCTATCTTTCATCTTTTGCTCTAAAATATGAAAAAGACCAAATATATAATTTTTAAAAATATACTTAATTTGGCTCATTGAGGGAAGAAGCTTTTTTTCTTGTTTTGTCATACTAAAGGAAATAAATTTTGTTACTTTTAAATGTATAGATTGCCTTGTTGAAGGTCTTCTAGGATTATGTAAAAGCTTTCTACTACGAAAGTATAGTAATTGTAATGAGCACATTTAATATTTAGCTGGAATGGACCCATATAGAATGGTTTTCCTGCCTTGTGCTCTTCATTAGATTAAATATTTCAGTGGCATATGCCATTATTTTACTTAGGAAAAAACTAGCACTCATGCATGATAAAGTTAATCCTCAATCCAGTATGCCCCAATTACAAAATACATCTGAAACAATTGAATATAAACTAATGAGATTTGGTGGCCTGTCGTTTGGATATGTTATTTTCAAAACTGTCAGTCCCCAAGGAGTAGCAATAAAGAAGGCTATTTACCTACTTAGTTAAGAAACAAATACATTTCTCTTTCATTACTGTAAAGTACTGTTGCTTGCAGTTAGAATAATTCCATGAGCCACCTGCAGTTTATGATATTTGGTGTTTCCCAGAGAGCCCACAAGAGCACTTTGCAGATCAGGTAAGAGCCAGCCGGGGAGCTTTCTGATACAGATTATTACAAATAGTAATAATCATTAGAAATCATCTTGCATGCAAATAGGATCATTCAGATGGCAATAATGATCCTTAAAAATGGGAAACATAAATCGAAGAAGCCCAAGACTTGTATACAGCGCTTTGTATATTTTACTTCCAGTCTAGCACCATCTGAACATGAACTCAAAAGCAAATTATTGACATGGAGCCACATCTGTACATATATAAAACAAAGGCACATACTCCACTGGGCTGAAATGACTGCAAAAAGATCTATAAAGTCCACTTATTTTTGCTGAAGTTTCGACCCAGGAGTTACACTTCATAGAATTTCAATGTGTCTAATTGATACAGGCCTTAATGCATTGACTCTCTGATATAATTCAGTTACAATATATATTATACTCCTTTAAAAAAAAAGTGTTTTTCACAAAAGAGGACTTAAAGTGTATGGGTAAGAATGTAGACCTTAGGCCCATACCGCTGGAGTTCAAATCCTGGCTCCTACAATTCAGTAGCATTAGGAATTGGACAAGACACTTAAAAACTTCCTACCTCCACGTCCTTATCTGTAAAATAAGTATAATGATGACACTCACTCCTAGGTCTGTTGTGAGAGATAAAAGCTTTGTAGTAGGTCACTCACAGAGCACAGTGCCTGGAAAATAATACAAACTACAGAAGTGCTAGCAACTAGTGTATTCCTTAAGTACCCTTTTTATTTTTGTTCAAATACTGTTTATTCCTTTCTCAAATCTGAGTGAACATTTTTTCACAGGACTCAATCTACTGCATTTGTGTTATATTTAAGTAAGAAGCCAGTCCAAAATACACACATATACAATCCAGAACAGCCTGGCTTCTAATGTAATTAATAATTTGTTAGCAATTAATAATTGATTTTTCAGACAGGTCTTTTGCTTTTTTTAAAAAAAGAGCAATTATTTATTGTACCTTTTGGGAGAGATACTAAAACCTATGTGCAAATGTGCCAATAAAAATAGAGTATTTAGCCAAAGAAGTAAAAAGTTACCTTCTCAGGGTATATGAAACTCATACACAGGAATTAAAGGCACATGCTTCTTTTAAGTTATCTACTTTATATATTACTCATACTTTCTGGATCTTTGCTTATTTTTATCACTATCTAAAATAATCTGGCTGCTGGTAAGGTTGAAGTATATATGAATATATATAATTTTTTGCACTTTGGTCCTAAATGTATTTTTAAGCTTTCTAAGAGAGTCCTTACTATTTTTGAAGGAAATGCAGTATGTAAAATCTGAATGGGCAATATTATTGTTTCTCTGAAAAGTATTGGTATACTGGATACTCTGACACTTTATAGACTAACAAATGAAAAGCCCAATTCATTATCAAATAAACAGTAACTAGTGATAAATGAATTTTGCCATTCTTGAAATATTGTTTTAATCACCTCTGACTAATAGGTGAAGTCAAAACTTGGGTTCCTGGCTCAACTTCATGACTTCATATGTTTATTTGGCACTTTATGGTTCTTAACTGGTTGACTTAGAAGCTAAGGAACTAATTCTTTCTGGCTTCAAAGATATAAACATGGAATACATAATTTTGAGAAACATAACCATTGCATATTAATTTGGCTGCCAAGAACAATTTTCTCTTTTCACTGATTGATAGAGTATTGACTTTGTAGATGCAAGATCAACTATTTTATCCAGTGTACCTAAGATAAATCCATTAATAGTGTATCACTTTTGAAGGAATGTGTGGGCAAGTTCTTTCCTCTTAGTCCTCACCATACTGTTACACTAGTAGAACTTCAACTAGATTTGTTTCCAGGGGAGATAGATTCATAGAATTTCAGATTGCTTGGCCATACAACCAACCTCATTATCAGTGTACAAGTCTCTTCTGCAAGCATTACCTAGGTTAAGATCCAGCTTGTATAGGGCATGGGAAATTCATTGTCTCCTGAAGCAAATACATTTTGCTTTCGGAAAGTTGTACAAATGTTGGGTCAATATCTGACTTCCTAGGAATATACATTCCTCACAGTATAATATAGTGAAATGGCCATGGGAATCAGAATGAACTGATTTATTGGATCTTCGAGCTAAGTGGAAGACTTTGGGCAAGTAACTTGTCTCAGTTTCTTTATCTGTGAAGTGGCCATTTCAAGAGTTCATTGAGAGAGTTAAGTAATATTCCGTGTGTAAAATACCAGACATGGTATTTTGCTCCTAAGGTTCCTCCACATGCTTATCATGAGGAAATGTATCCCTTTGTGTTGATTCTATCCTGAGTCATATAGAAGTTTGAACTTCTTTCCCACTCAACTGTCATGTCTTTTCTGTTGCCTTTAAGCTGTTCCTTAAATGACATAATTTGGTGAGATTCTTCAGTAAAGTAATGCCACTGAGTTTATTTCTCTTAAAGATAGATGTTTAGAAGAAACACAGTGCCTCAGAGGTAGTCTTACCAGCAAAAAATAAACAAGAACCATCATCTACCATTAATGTTTGTTTAGAATAAAGTAATTTCTGTTTTGGAGGGAGCCACAGCATACACTTGGTCAAAATAATATGGAAATACTCCCCATGACATGAGGCATTTTATTTTGGAATTTTGATTTAGTTCCATGTGTTTTATTCACAATGAATTATCTCACTATATACATACAGTGGAAGCTACTAAGGTGAGTTGTGCTTTGCGTCAAAGTGCCACCAGAATCTTTTGTGCTTTTTTGTTTTTTTTGTTTTTTGGGTTTTTTTGGTACTGGGATCGAACTTGGGTCCTTGCACTTATGCAGCAGGCGGTGAAACACTGAGCTAAATCCCTGGTCCTCTTTTGTGCTTTTTTGTACCTGGTTTTTCTCTCCATATATTTATATATAATATGTAATATGTGCTATGGTCTGTATATATTTTATAAATATATGCTTTCACCTTTCCTTATCTTTAGTTTGTCTAAAGAAAGGTGATTTCACATTGGAAAATTTAATGACAACAAAGTAAATACAAACTTTAAGATATGTTGCTGCAGTAGCTGTATCCAACACTGACTGTTTAGAAGTCCTTTCAGTTATGTTCTTACAACTCTTACTAGACAAAGTGCAGATTGTTGGATGGACTGACCATGGCATTTTTTATATAATTTTCATTTTATAAAAGATTAAAAACATTAAGTATTTTATATATAACTAATTTGTATATATGTGTTTATTTTATCCATTCATGTGATTTTAGAAAGTTATGTAAAAATCACTGTTACATTTTTACTTGAATCCTACACAGTTTTAGGTATTGTATTTTTAATATTCAGTGATCTAGATCATTTTGTTTGATTAAATATTTTCTTTGTGTTGTTTTCATAGTCACTGAATTAGTTTGGCCAGGCCTTTTTTCAATGGGACTGCCAAAAATAAATTCTAAAAAATGTCTGTGCCTTATACTTCTGAACTTAGACTGGCCTACAGACTGGCAATAAGAGGCTTGTAAAACTCATATGTGGGGTCTGCATTGTGTTAATGCTTGAGATTTATCTCCCTCCAAAGGTTCATAAACAGTATTGACCATTACATTACACACTGCAATTTTGATATGGTCCTAAGGTAGGATGCAGGTTTTAAAAGGCTTACAGAAATATTTCCATTTAATTTGTTGGACGTTCTTCAGGATGAGCCCTAGTAGTGAACTAGCATCAATTTGTTTTTATTGAGCATTTTCTAAAGATTAATAACACATGTCTCTTAAAGAACTAAGAAAGCAGCTGAAAATACACCCTGAATTCTTGTCTTTTTTTACTTTATTTGGTAGATTTAAGAAGCTATACTGATTCTTCAATCATTAAAATATACTTTGTATCCCTAAACCATGTAGTTTCTAAATGAGTTTCTTTGAGCCCATCCATGTTGAGATTCTTTTTGATTTTTCAAAGTAATTTGTTTATTGTTTATATTGTCTTTCGCTGCCAATGATTATCCTGAACTAGCCTTTTACTTTTTGCTACTATTGCTTCTTACTTCAGATTAAAAATAATGGATCCCTTTTTCTGTAATTTATTTTTTTGTGAAGAAATAACATCAGATTGTCTAGACTCAATAAGGATAGATAAAACTAGGTCATTTTCTCTATGGAGTTCACCTTTCGGTCAGTAAGATAATTGTAGATAACAAATAATTATGATATGAAGTAATAAAAGCTGTAATAGGACTATGTACAAAGTGCAGTGGTAGCACAGTTGAGGGAAAATAAGTTTCTTGTTGCATTTCATAAAATTGTTCTCAGTGGTGCAAACCACTGAGATAATTGCTGAGGATGCATGTGGGAAGAAAGAAACGTGTGAAAACAGTTGAGTCTCTTAAGAACAGTTTCAACAAAAACATTCTTATTCTCTAAAATGATGATTTTTTTCATCAGATAATGAAGATATATCTTTTTATTTGAATATAATTATTCCTACATAATAAAATTTTTGGTACTAAGTACCTTTTTATGAGTACATGTAATCATGGGTAACATCTTTTAAAAATATAGAGTTGGGTGTGATTTGGAGCAATGAATTGATTTGTCCATCATAGAATTTATTGACTATTCACCGTGTGCTAGGTCTTGTACTATATGATTAACAAAAAGAGAGATGGTCTTTGGTGTCATGAATTTGTAATCTAGTCATAAAATCTCTTGGGTAAAAGAACTCACTGAGATATTTTCTGTTGAAATACCTCAGACATACTTACTTAGACATGTAGCAATAAGCCACATTTTGTATAGAGGTATCACTGAAGGAAAAAAAGTTATATACCAAGGTTTCTTTCAATCCAAAAATTTTCCTTCAGATTAATATTCTATGAAGCTTTTGTATCTTTGGAATTTAAATATAACCAAATAGATAGGTAGATAGATAGATAGATAGATAGATAGATAGATAGATAGATAGTTTAAAAAATGGTATCCATCTCACTTTATGGCCTCAAAAGTCAAGCAAAGGATACTAAATTAAATGTAAAATGTTGGAAGTCTATTTCCGTGCTAAGCCATGACTAAACTGAGTATGGAATTGTCTATTTGATATTTTCTTGGTTCATAATTATTTATGCAGCTGTTACTTGGCTGACTTTCATCCAGGTTGAGTACTGAAATCAGCAGTCCATCAGATCAGGTGTACCCAAAATGTGTGGTGTATCTAAATGTGCTGTGTAGATCTGGTTTTATTTTCCTTCATACAATATTTCTTTTATGAAAGATTATGCCAATAGCAAGTACAGAACTGTTTTTCAAAATTGTTTTGAACTGCCCCAATTCTAACAGGTCCAAGTAGAGCCAACTGGAGAGAGGTGGGACCCTCCCTCCCTCCCTTCCTGGGCACTCTCCAGCTCCTACCCTCAGAGCAGCACAGATGTGGTGTCCTCGCTGCCAGTAAAAGGCAGGAGATGCTCGGATTTCTCTTGCCAGCTAATATAAGAACACATGAATTGAAAGGAAAACATCGATTCTTTCTGAGAAAGAGAAGGATTTAAAAACACACACACACTAGCTATAGAATAAGCAATAGCCGAAATCTGTGCAGCTTCTCATTAAGTTTTCTCGTACAGTGGATATTCTGTCAAGAACAACAATAAAACTATTTTGGTTCTGATTTCCGTATTTGGTTACTAAAAATCTCGATTAAGGTATGTTTGATAATTAGGTATTCAGATTACATCCTATGTACAAATCTGCCTGAAAAATACATTTTTCCCTGTGTGAAAGAGAAATAAGTATCTTTTATGACACTTTTCAATTTTATTCAATCTAATAGGCAGGTAAAAAAATTGAAACTCACCACTAGATTGCTTATAAATTAAAGATAAAACAAGATCAGTACACTCTAACTGGGAGCTACAGTGTATTGGTATCACTGTAGATTGCTGCTTTTTTTTCTTTTGGATAAAAAGTTATACTCCATTTGTATAAAAATAGATCAGAGGCCCGGGGATTTAGCTCAGTGGTTCTGGCGCCTGCCTCCCAAGCACAAGGCCCCGAGTTCGATCCCCAGTTCCAAAAAAAAGCACAGCACATACTTATATTGCTAATCTTTAACTCCAATTCTGTTGTCTGGCCTTACTTAGGAATTTTGGCCCAGGGATTTAGCTCAGTGGTTCCACCACCTGCTCTGCAGGCACAAGGACCCGAGTTTGATCCCTGGTACCAAAAATTTTTTAAAAGTTAAAAAAAATAAAAATAAAAATGGATCAAATATTTTAGGAAGAAACTTGAGAGTGGTGGCACATACTTATAACTGAAGCATTCTTAGGAAGCTGAGGCAGGAGGATTATAGGTTTGAGCCCAACCTAGGCAAATTAGCAATTTAGGGAAACCCTGCCTCAAATAAAAAAGGGCTGGAGATGTAGCTCAGCATGAAGACCCTGGGTTCAATCCCTAGTACAGCAAAAAAGAAAAGAAAGATTAGGGGTATCAGAGTTCAACAACAGTGTATGTGTTTTACAAATTTTTCTACTTCACATTTTTTTCATGAAAGAAATAGGTCGTATATTGTGTGTATGTAGGTATAATATGTATGTTATTATATATACTATAATATGTAGGTATAATATGTATAATTTGGCACATTTATCTCATGTTAAACTCATTATCTCAGTTTTAAAAAACAAAGGTATAGTAGTAATTTGATGCATCTGAAGTTTATATTTCTAATACTGTTGTAGAATTTAACATTGTGTTTTCTCTTTTTTTTTCTTCTTCCCTCCCTGCTGCCCCTTTCCTCTCACAGTCCTGGTACCTGGGCTAGCTTGGTTCCTTTCCAAGTGTCAAATAGGACACCCATCCTACCGGCAAATGTCCAAAATTATGGTTTGAACATAATTGGAGAACCTTTCCTTCAAGCAGAAACGAGCAACTGAGGGAAAAGGAAATACAACAATAGTTTAAGAAATTTTAAAAAAAGGAAAAGAGGAAGACTGGACAAAACAAAGGGAGAAAGGAAAGAAACTGAAGAAAGAAGATGATAGACCAGCAATTGCAGCACTTACAATCACTAATTCCCTTAAGGTTGAAAGTATAATGACATTAAAAGGGTCGATGATATTTCACGAATGGTAGATCGCAGCCCCTGCAACGTAGCCTTTGTTACATGAAGTCCGCTGGGAAATAGATGTTCTGTCTCTATGACAATATATTTTAACTGACTTTCTAGATGCCTTAATATTTGCATGATAAGCTAGTTTTCTTGGTTTAGTATTCTTGTTGTTTACGCATGGAATCACTATTCCTGGTTATCTCACCCACAAAGGCTAGGAGGCGGCATCAGAGGTGCTGGTGACAGAGCCATGAGCCAGCCATTTTCTAAGCACTCTGATTTCTAAGAGTTAAAAAAATATATAAAATCTCTGTAGCCTTTAGTTATCAGTACAGATTTATTAAATTTTGGCCCTTAACCCAGCCTTTTCCAGTGTGTAACCCAGTTCAAAATCTTAAAAAAAAAAAAAAAAAAAAGACAGAAAAGGAAAAAAAAAAAGAAAAAAAGAGAAAAAAGGGAAAAAAAAAAACCAGTTTGAACACAAAGGCTCTATGGAAGAAATGCCTCTATGTAGGTGAAGCGTTATCTCTGCATGCAACAGTAAAAATTAATATAATATTTTCCCCACAAAAGAAACACTTAACAGAGGCAAGTGCAATTTATAAATTTATATCTAAAGGGGAATCATGATTATAAGTCCTTCAGCCCTTGGACTCTAAATTGAGGGGATTAAAAAGAATTTAAAATAATTTTGAACAAATTTATTTTCCCCTCAGTTTTTGAGGGCATTTAAAAAGGCATTAAATCAAGACAAATCATGTGCTTGAGAAAAAAAATTAATGAAAACACAGCACTTATGTTGGTTTAGCTGCAGCCTCCTTGGAGGTAGAATTTATTTATTTAAAATTACTGGTTGCATCATGAACCCATAGGGTGTACAAAAGGCTCTATAAAATCTGCATTATAGAGACAAAAGAGGCAGGCAAATCCATGTCACAAGGATAAAGCTTACAGTTTACAAACTGGGAACGCCAGGGTGTAGGATATTAAAAAAAGAAAAAAATGCACTCTTGAGAAAACAAATGTAATCAGGGTGCTGAAAACTTGCATGGTGCTTTCAGACATTAGCCTTGTTCAACAAATTTCTTGTATTGACAGATTCGTAGTGTGCATGGGCAGACACATTTTGCCTCTATGTCTCTTAAAATTTTAATTAAAAATACTCTTTCCAGTAATCCTAATTTGCACGAAGATATAATGTCCACATTACGTGCCTTGCCTTGAAATCTAAAAAACAAAAACAAAAAAAAAACAAAAAGTGACATCACTACACTTGTTTTGCTGCATTTATTATCATTTTAAATCTTTACCATTTTTATGACAAAATATTTTGTACTCCAGACGAAGAAAAATGTGTGACATCATGGATTTTTTAGACAGTTATACCTTTATCTCACATTTATAAAGCATATCATGGCTGTGTATAGTTGCCGCTTAAAAATTGTAATCGACCAGCAATATTTTCAGTATTTTGGTGTTTTTTCTATTAACCTTTCATGTTTTTCATCTTCCAATTAATATTGGGGGGAGGGGTTTCAAATTTATACGAATTATGCAATACCAAGTTTTGCCTATGTAGGTAGTGCTTTTAGCTGTATTGGTTATTATAGGTAAGTACACAGATTTTTTTTAAAAAAGTATGCTTTTTGTTTGTTTGTTTGTTTTAATTGACCAAAGTGGGTACTGCTATTTTTGCAGTGTGATGAGGTCCTTTTGTGTACTGAGAGATGGACAGGGGATTTTTTTTAATATACATATATATATGCTGGGGCGGGTGGGAGGATTTTTAACACTTTACAGTGTAGCTGTGAAGCAGTGCACCCTGAGATGGGCTTGGGCTGCAAAGCGACTGTTCTGCCTACTGTGACAAACTTCCACTTCCACAGGTCCCCCTCTCGACTTTCCTACCTGGGGTGCGAGCTGAACTCATTTCTGGTTTTCAAAACAACAAAACAGTAAGAACAAGCAGACACAACAAATTCTCCTGGAGGCAGACTTGGCTTAGAAGAAACTGTCTTACTTTAGGTGGTGGTGGTAGCTTCTCTCGGAGGTGGCCGACCCTCCCTCGGTGGAGCGTGGGCCTGTCTCCTGCTTGGCTGAGACCTCTGTCCAATGCCCACAGAGCTGATGTCAGATGTTTCACATTGGGGGTTTAACACAGGAGTAGCTTTCTCTGACAAAACACTTTTGACGAACTGGAAGGAGTGCTTCCATATTCTTTCCCCTCCACTTCCTTGCACCATTTCATTTATTAATGATAAAAATTATATTAAGGATATGATTTACCTGTGACTTACTGCTTCAAATGGTTAGCAATGCGCTTCAGTTTCTTTCAGTATCCAGAAAATTAAATGGAAGGTCGCTATTATTGAATGTATTTGGACTGATAGATTAAAATCAAAGTTCAGTTTCTAAGGAACAAAGTAAAGAAATAAATCTTTTTTTTTAAATTTCACCTGCCCCTTTAAACTAAAAACTAGAGCAGAGAGAAATATAGAATTTTAAGAACTTAATTTTCCTGTGGATTAATTAAACCCATTAGATACTGATGGGATTTTTTTTTTTCAAGAGATAGTACCTCAAATATAGATTTGATTTAGTGTCCCTGAGGATTAGAGGGTGAACGGAGGCTGGTTTTATCCTGTCCTTCCCCCTCTTCAATCCCACTTAGTTCCTTACTAGAGGGAGATACTTCAGAATTGGTGATACATGGTAGGCTGTTTTAAGGAGCCCCTGACCCCGTCCCCGAACGTTGCCTAATAAGATAGACTGTCAGTTGTTCTCGCAGCATATCATTTGATACCGAACACTTCAGAACAGTGCTTATGGGCTGGAGGATTATATCACTGAGCCCATTTGGTCTGATGCCTACACACTGATTAGTGGCGCAAGTTCCCGAAGAACGGGATGCTTGCCCGTGGAAGGCGGGTCCTCGGCTGGGCCCTGTGCATCTCTGACCCACGGTGGTGAGCACCTCCACCTCCCAGGACACAGTATTCCCTGAAGGCAGACTCGCTCTGTTTTGCCAGTGAACGAACAGTTGTAGTTGAATCCAGTGGCGCACTGTGGGTATTCCTGCCTGCGTCTGGACTAGAAAGGCCTAGTGCAAGTGTTGCTTTATTTTTAAGTCAATTTTTTGCTTACTTCCCTTTGAATTAAAACAATTAAAAGTACTACTATAGAATCTCAAGTCCACTTTTCGGCCTCCTCCTCTTACCAGGAAGTATATTCGGACTGACAAGGGCCCCACTTTGCAGGTCTTGCACGCCCTTCCCTTGCCCAGAGCCGCAGAGCGCGGGCTGGTGGAGGGACCCAGGTGTCCTGGGTTGCAGCAGCCCTGGCCCCAGCGGTCCCTGATGCTTTGCTCCGCGGCCCACTGCTCCCAGAGCCCCGCAGCGCTTCTCCGGAAGGGAGGCTGGTCCGAAGAAAACTAGATAAATACCAGGCAGTGAAGGAGACTGTACATAAAGACATGGCAAAATCTTAATTATAGCAATATAGTTATCGGGTAATTTTCGGGTGGGCAGCTCCATTAAAAAGTATGTGAATGAATTTGAAGCTGCAAGTAGCAAGAAGAGCGGAAGGTCTTCTTAACGAACCGCCTACCTTGTAGACAGTAATTTGTACACTGTATAGTTTTGTTAAGAATTTTTTTTAAATTAAAATTCCCATGTTTGTAAAGCTAACTTTTTAACAATTATAATGGAACTATATGTTGTTTCCATTTTTAAAGTAAACAAGAATATTCCTTGTTTAGAGACTGGACTTGAGTTAAAACTCTCCAGGCTCTTAAGTTATGTATTAAAAAAAATCTGTCCATGTTAGGAGTTATTTCACAGATTCCTGTGCTTGAGAAGCATAGGATACTAATCCTTTAAAAAAGTGTAAATGGAGAAAAGTTATATTTTATGAAGGTTATTTTGTTGTATTTAGTATTGGAAAAGTTGGTTTTCAGAGCATTTCAGAATGTTGGAAGCACCACTGTCTTTTTATTAGTATGTAAGGCCTTTAGCA